>NC_080419.1:17254250-17920500 GCF_029873635.1 Malania oleifera
TGGGTGGGGTTGCTCCTTTTAAAATCAGAATCAGTTGAAAAGTTATATCTCAGAAATTGTACATTTCAGTTGTTCATAAAGTGATCACTAACAGCAACCAATGACTAAAAATACAATGGAGTGTCATTGTGAAAAAATAAATGTACCTTCATCTTCAGCATGCGCATCTTTAATTTTTTTTATCTCATCCTCTATCTGTTGCCTTGTTAGGTTTTCATCTTCCTGCATGAAAAGAGAGCATTTCACAATCCGGATTTCAGAGCATCCATAAAGACACTTTGCAAAGTCAAGCATAAATTAATGTTTTCAGAGCTCTGAATTTGTGTCTCAAACAAATCCCACGTATCGATTGCAATTCTGCATACTTTTTCTTGAAGTGCCTATCGAAATTTAGGCTTACAATTGCACTGGAATTTTAGGGTCCTAACATGCTAAGACAACTTTTCCAACCTAAATGCCAGCAGCATTAATAGTGATAATAATCATGGAACATGATACCAAGCATACAAGGCTTCCATGCCATATCAGGGTCTAGGAAGGGCATGATGCAGACAACCCTATCTTCAAGTGAGTTCAACACCCTATCGTAGGGTCTAGGCTTGACCTCAGTGATAATAATAATGATGATCCTGAATAACAATCACGAAAAAACCGATATCATTCTAGACTAAAGGGTTCCAAAATTGGGATTTCACCACAATGCCACAAGGGGTATGACATTGTTAATACAGGCTGAAGGTTGCTTCTTACAGAGGCGACAATAACTTAATTCATCTATCACGTCTTAAAATTCACCTCCATCGCCCAATCAATTTCAGTTCCTTCACCAGAATTCCCCAAGTTCAACAAAACAGAAGCAAACGAAAACTAAGCTAAATTTGAGGCTTCAATTTATGGGGCATAACATTGTCAATACTGGCAACTAAACTCTGTGTGTGAGTGTGTGTGTGTGTGTGTGTGTGTGTGTGTCATCTTGAAACCCACCACCATCATTGAATCAACTTCAGTTTCTTCATCTGAATCCCTCAAGTTCAGTGAAAGAGAAGCTTGGTCATCATCGACGTCCAAATTACCAGTGCTCTCTTGACCAGGAAAACCACTTTGTCCTTCATCCAATACCATACCATCTAAATCACTGTCATGGTCTCTTTCCGAATCCTCTCCATCTGTACCATCCAAAATCCAAGCAGCCTGCAAGATTTAAAATCCATAAATCTATTACCATCAAGTTATGGCGCTATCCATCAGCGAAGATAATCAACATTTAAATAAGAATTTAGTAATAAGCATAAATATTTAAATAAGAATCAATCTCACAAGATTGAAAGCTGACCTGGTATTCTGAAGTGCCTTGAGGAAGGGTCCTCTTTCTCTGCCTTTTCAGTCTCTGGTTTTTTTCTGCCTCAGCCATTTCTCCCTCTGTTGGGTAGGTCTGAACAGAGAACAACATCATGGTAAATAAACAATTGTTCTGCCAGAACATTAGTAACTCTCAACAGAAAATCTCAAAATTAGGAAGTATGAGTTATTTTATGATTAGAAGGACCTCTACTTAAGCACCAACAGAAGGAAAAGAAAACTGGCATCCTAAATGGTAAAAATTGATCATCCTGTCAAAGATAATTATCTAGAATAGCCTGAAAAAAAAAATTGCACAAAATTGCCAATACAAAAATTCTGTTGTCATAGTGTAGTTCCTCTCCAGTTAAACCACACCAAATCTATATAAATCTGGTTGTTTCCAGTTATCCTACTATCTATTTTTGTCGGTTTCAGCAAAAGTATAATTCCTTTGATAGAAAAATAGGATCAGCTAGAACCACATGAAAAGAAAAGAATTTAACTTTCAAAGAACAAATTAATGTATAAACTATTGATTTTCTTACATAAAAAAATTAAAACTTCTGTCAATCCATGTCTTAATTGGAGTGACATTTTGAATATAACATGATGAATCTTGCAATATAAATAATCAAGCGAGCATGATATAATTCTTTTGATAGAAAAATAGGATCAGCTAGAACCACATGAAAAGAAAAGAATTTAACTTTTAAGGAACAAATTAATGTAATAAACTATTGATTTTCTTACATAAAAAAATTAAAACTTCTGTCAATCCATGTCTTAATTAGAGTGACATTTTGAATATAACATGATGAATCTTGCAATATAAATAATCAAGCAAGAAAAACCTTCGCTGTCACTCAAACAGCATTTTATGGCAATGTACTAAAGAAATGATCAAATATTAAGCCAAAAGCTATCATGTAAGATGCATCAAATTTCAGGTTAAGAAGCAATGCACCAATCTATGATAAGAACCCACAGATAAAGGATTTGATGCTTGTTCAATATACCTGCTCTCCCGCAAGAGGATCTGGAACATTTTCAACAAGCAGAGGTTCTTGCTTCAAAGGATCAGGTACCAAGGAGCAAATGACCTAGAGTATTTAAGAAGAAACACTCAAATAATTAGTAAAACTTTTGAAAAATTTACTGAAATTTTTGACAAAGTTGAGCCAATTTAAAAAGTATCTTGTCAAAAAACACAAGCAAAAATGTATAGAATGTGGCATTGATGTAATATATGATAAAATGACACTTTAGAGGAAGCACTATTTGGACGTTAAAGTGTAAATGAACAAAGATGTTTGATCCTGTTATTCATTTCCTTCAGGAGAAAAATGAGAATGCCTTTTTCTTCTAAACAATCATCTTATTTTTCTGAAATTGCATTTGGTATTGTTTTGTTTTTAGTTTTTTATTTTCTTTATAAAAATAATGGCAGCATAAAAAATGTTTCCAACAGCTGTATTGTTTATATGTTTTCAAACATGTGCATTTGAGATAACCGAAAACCAAGGCAAAAGAAAACTGCTTCCAAGTGTTTTTATGATGTGGTAAAAAGGGGGCCACCACCATCAGCCACAACAATTGAGAACCACTGCATGCTGCAGCCACTAGAAATCACCATCAGTCAGAGCCATTAATAACTGTTGCAGAATTACTCTGCATTAAGGGGTATTACCGACCTTTTATGCATATGGGATATATTATAATGTAGTGGGAGATGTAACCTTTTGTAGGTTCTCTAGTTACTAGAAACGCCCATTTTCTCTTCTCTATTTTCTTTTCTTTCTAACACGTTATCAGAGCACTGATCTAAAGACCTAAAACTCTAAAGGGAGCCGAGCAACCATACCCATATGATTTCTTATCACTATCAAGTCCTTGCTGAAAAACCATTCTCACCACCACCAGTCTGATCTGATATTTTCTAGTCAATTTTATGAAAAATCAACACCAAAATCTAAAAGGCTAGATAGAGCTCGCTGATTAGGTGGACCGCAGAAGCTCATCACCACCCATGGCCCTTGCACCAGTGTGGGAGGCTCCATTTTAAGCTCCATTTTCACTTCAGTTGGCCTAGTCCATCCATAAGCCATGTGATGTAGGATGAGAAGCAAGTATTTGGATGGATCACTGTGGACCCAATTTGGAGGCCTATGTCAAAGAATACGGTCAATGTGCTTTGTTAATTAGTTGTTTATTATATGTGTTTGGTTTGCTTGTAGTAGGATTATGTGTTTTGGCGCCTTGTTTGTAATATTTGTGTATTTTAGGGGTATATTGATAATTTCATATAGTTTTAGGGGTACATGTGCAATTTCCTGTGTTGTTGGTTTTCTTATAAATGGTGCGTGAAAGCCATGTGGGAGGTGGTTATTTGTCAAATTTGAATTGAGATTACCATGTGTTTTCCCCCAAGTGTGTCTTCTCCTTCCCCCTCTCTTCTTCTTCTTTGCCCTCTTCCTTCCTTTCTTCAATTGCTTCCAATTTCTCCGCTTGACAGCATAACCTTCATGCTGTTCTGCATCATTTGGTACTTGAACAGAGCCCAAACACAATCACACTATTCTTCCATTTTCAATTCCCCATTTTTCCCTCACTCCTCTTCCTGTTTCTTCTTCCTCTCTCTTCTCCTTTTATCTCTCCCAAATTATGTGTTGGCTATAATTCCAAGATGCTGACCTGCATCACCATGTCATCAACTCACTTATCATGTTATCATGTCTTTTTTTGCTCGCTCAAGTTTGAGTTTGGTGAATCCAGGGGTGGGCATGGGCGATAAGCCTCTACCCCTTGTTTTTATCTGTTGGCTGTTCTAGGTTGTTGGTGCATTAGTGTATTCTGTGTTGCTTTCCAGTCGTTGAAATTTAATTTTCCATGATGGAGTCCACAAATCCCAAGAACTTAGTTGCTTCCACTTTACAACAATTTACAACATCTCCCTCACTTGGGTCCCACTGTCCTAGTGTTCAGGAGGATGCATTAATTGTCTTATTGCTATAGAATTCCACAGAATGTTACATTGCTAGAATGTGAATGCATGTTGATGCACCTAAGAAGATATGGGATTATGCCAAACTGTTATTATAGTAATCTGACTCACACGTATGATCCTTACTTTGTGTTTTTGAATCTTTTACAGAGACTAAGTGCATCTATGTAGAGTATGAGAGATGCAACCCAATACTGCTGATGTCTGTGAGATGCAAAAACCGGAGCTCAATAAAAAACAGTTCAAGTTCTGGCTCACTAGAAGCCTGAATTTTTGAACCAGTTCAATTATAGATTCTTGGAAGTGCAAAACTATCGTCCTTTGCTAAAGTTATCTCGTGTACCCCATGTCCCTTCCTGAAATATTTTTTCACACTCTTAGCTCTGGTGCAGAGCTTTCTGCTTCCATCACACAAAGTGGAACAGTTACAGGCTAGTGATAGCATAGGTCTCCAGGATTGTCAAAGAAACAATGGTGGTATAGAAGGACATGATAAAGGTACATCACGAAACAGCAATCATTGTAGACATTTAGGCCTTTATGATAAACCCCTTGAACAGCTAATGCTGCAACTTCTAACAGTTGGCGAACAAAGAGTTTTGCCTGAGAGAGAATATTCTAAGATTTCTATAGCATAAGATTTCTCAGCATGCAACTCTTCCGATATCTCTTGCTCAGTTAGGTAAACCTGCAGCTTTTCTCATATGGTACCTGGGGTTATACATTGAACTACCACTAACCATAAGATCAGTACACCTATTCTTGTCCCCTAATGCAAGAATTCTAATGCATTGCCTGGTGTACACTTGCAAATGGATCAAGTAAATCATTCGTAGCTCAGGAACATCCAAACATGTTTTTTCTACCTTTTTTTTTTCTGTAACTTTCCTTTCAACTTTATGCCTCTTAGCAAACTTACAAAATCATTTACTTGTTTGACTACCTTCTCTTTGATCATGTTGTTAGGATTTAGAAACAGGACATTTGGGAAAAGAACATAAAGCTGGACATTTTTACTACTTTGATTCATTGTCACCTTCAACTGTCAATATTTCCATAGTTACACCTCTTCAGATTCATTGTCAAGTTGGTCATCCCTCGAAAAAGTTGAATCAAGTTCCTATTTTGAACCATGTGCCTAGTCTAGAGTGTGAGCCATGTCAATTGGACAAGAATCATCATGTTCCTTTTGTCCCCTGAGTCAATAAATGGGCTGTAAGTCCTCTTGACCCCATGTGCTCAGCATTTTGTATATTATGATTATTTGTACCCTTCATACTATTATTTTGTAACCACATTATTAACCACTTCTATTCCAAGGTTGGTATGTGATGCTTCCAAGTCACACTGGGAGGAGAGCTACACTTGAAGAAGAAATCATACACCATGAATGATATTTGGGAACTCACAAGGCACCTTGACAATAAGCCTGTTGACGATTGTCGCTGAGTATGCATACTATGAAAGTAAACCCATATTGTTCTATTAACAGGTTAAAGGCTAGATTAGTGACTAAAGGCTACACTTAGGTATATAGTTTTGGTTATTTGTGAGGGTGGGCCTCGGATCAGCAGTAAGGTTGCTCTTTTGTGACGGGTTGGTCTCTGGTTCAAGTCCAAGGAAACAACCTCATAAAAGCAGGGGTAAGGCTGCGTACACTGTGACGACCCTCCTCCTACCCTCACAAAGCAGAGAGCCCTGTGGCCAGGGACGCCCTTTTATTATTTAAACACACACCAATGAACAAAATGGCATTTGTGCATCAGTTAAATGTTAAGAGTTCCTTCTTCAAGGTATATTATATATACAGTAAGGCATTTGTGCATCAGTTAAATGTTAAGAGTTTGTTAACTTAGATGAGTTGATTGAAAGTATTTGTTGGGCTTTTGTGGAGCCTAATTACGTTAAATCTGGACGATGACCCGACCTTTCTTTAATGAGAGATTTCTATCCTAAGGCTTAGTCCATGAGCGCTGCGGCTTGGGCTATAAGGCTTAGTCCATGGAGCGCCGCAGCGCTCATGAACTAAGCGGCACAAGCCGTACTTGTGGGGGTCCCCTGGAAAAATTTTTGGGCCCGTTTTGTAGCCCGTTCGGAACCCTGTCTGCAGCATATAAAATCATTACTTTCGGGTGATTAAGGTTAAGCGGTCGCACTTGCGAGAGAGCGAGAGGGAGAGCATTGTATCACCGCACTCTTTGTGTTTTCTTCCTGATAATAGTGAAATCCCTACAACTCCGTGGACGTAAGCAAAATTTCCGAACCACGTAAATACTGTCTTGTGCGTGTGATTGGTTTTTCTTTGGCGTGTATTCTTTCTCTATTTTGTTTCTCACAGGTTTCGGGAATTTGTTCTTAATTCCCAACAATGCGTGTGTATGTATGTGTGTGTGTGTGTGTGTGTATATATATATATATATATATACACTGCCATTTTTGTTGGCCTTTGCACCAGTTAAATGTTGAGAATGCCTTTTTCAGCTTCTAAAAAGCTAGGTTTTAGTTTTTTGAGGAACCTCTAAAACTAACAGTTTTGGAGATTTTTAAAGCTAAAATCTAGTGCTATTTTTTTCTAAGAGAATATTCTACTCTATGGTTGTCCTTAGTTTTTTTTTTTTTTTTTTTTTCAAATATTACAAAATTATCTGTGCATTAATTAGCTGATTTGTTTATTTAGGTTGCGTTTTGGGTGAACTCCTTCTAAAAAGTAAAAAGTTCAGTATAACGCATTTGATACTGCTTTTTCAGTTTTTAAAAAGCTAGGTTTTAGCTTTTCAAAACATACATACTTGGAGCTTTTAAAACTAAAAGTTAACTCCTTTTCTAACAGAATATTCAATCCATTGGTGTCCTAATTTTCAAATATTACACAGTTATCTACGCATTAATTACATTTCTTATAATGACATATCCATTTTGGTGATTTTAAACATTTTCAGGTACTTAACAGATTTTTCACCAAACACTAAAGATTAGTTTGTTCTTTCTAACAGCTCCTTTTTCACAAGGGGGCCAAGCAATTTTACAATAACCTAAATTAGGTCCTTTTCATCAGTTCCTTCTTAAAATTTCCTTTCCATCGGCCACAGGGGAACCAAATTAAGCCTAATTCCTCAGGGTTCTTGTGGATTAAGTTCATTTTTAACAAGCTCGGAGCATTCAATATATATGCTCAAGCTTGAGAGGAAGCTTTACTGTGTTACTGTGCCTGTGTATTATAAACTCTTCGGGGCTTTTCGTTCGCCGCATCTTTCAAGATTCTTGGCAATGTGATGCCCATAGCATCTCATTCCCACGCTTGTTCAAACATGTGTAACTAACATAGCGGGAATATTTTACATTTCTAGGAATGAAAGGATTCCCATGAAACATGTGCATCCTATTCCCACCTCTCCCCAAGGGTAAGTTTCATGGGGAATCTCATTCCCATGGGAATCCTACTTTTTAGACCAAATTGCCTTCACTATTTTGGATTTTGAGAAAAAATGCCCCTATAAGATGATATAATTACACTCTATTATTATATTTAAAATAATAGAATAAAAGAAAAAAATTATAAGTTAATATGAAAATTAATCATTTTTAATTAGAAAAAATATATATATAATGCTTAGTTAAATATATAATTTTTTTTATATGACTAATAAAAGTGTAAATATTTATGGTAATTAACATTTTAATTGAAATTTGTAATTTATTAAATAAAAAAGTAATATTATTATTGTCTTATAAAAATTTAATATAATAGTCAATATTTAGATACTATATTGCCTTGAATTATTTTGATTAATCAATTATCAAGTGTTAAACGTGTTAAAATTATAATCGTTAAAAAATTTAGTATAGAGATTTAATTAAGTATTTTTATTAGGTTTTTTAATTGAAAAATATAATTGTTCTTCATATATTAGTCAGACACATGTTAAGGGTATAATGGTCATTTTCCAAAAATACCTACTAAGATTCCCATGTTGAACCAAACATTGGTATGGGAATCCTGTGTACATTCCTGGGAATCTTACAATTGCGAACCAAACAAAAATATTCCCAGAAGCTAGGCATCCTATACTCAGGAATGAGCTTCCCAGGGATGTCATTCCAAGGGAATATTTATGATGCTGCAAACCAAACGACGCCTTTATGTATACGAGGTATATTCTAAATACAGTGGGAGGCAAAATCATTTGTAAATTCTCCAGCCCCTTCAAATTTCTTTCTCTATTCTATTATTTTCCTCTAGCAACAACCACTGCCTGCAATCGTCTACAGCCACAATGAGCAACCTTTTATTCTTTCTTCTTTGTTTACAAAACTAAAGGTAGCAATAGTGCTTATCATACATGTTCAAGTAAAAAACAAGAACGATAAAAAATAAAAAAAAACAAAAATGTAAAACAGAAAATCCTAAGGATTTGTCCAGTTGTGGATATAGTTCTCATTTTTCTTCAGTTTTCCCAATGATAAAAAAATTGCCACCTTGCTTCTGAGTTTTCCAAAATTTGTATAGAAAACTCAGAAACAACTTTTTATTATTTTCAAAACACAAGATGGCATTTTTGGAAGTCTTTATAAAATTGAAAATGGAAAATATAGCATGCTTTCTACAACTGAACAGGAATTGTGTTGTTCTAAATGCGCCTTAATAAAGTGAACAACAAATAAGGATTAGATTAATACAATCTGAGAAACCTAAAGACCATAAGAAATTTTTTTAATGTAAGGTAGGTCACTCAATCCAACAATGTGCACATGTGTGTGGACGTGTGTGGCAGATGTGGCTAGCTGGTGGGGGGCAAGAGGGTTTTGTACATTTGTCATTCCAACCTATCAAGCAGTATTCCAATCAGAAACATGCATGCAATCAACAAAAAATACAGAAACCAAGAAAAAAAAATACCAAATGCAACCCAGGAATGCTCAACAGCAGCGTGATGCTTTTTAGATTTAGAACCAAATTACTAGCTTACAAAACAAAGTAACCTTTTTTCCTCTAATTAGCTTCAATTTTAATGAAGTTATAATACTAAGAAAAAACTCAAGAATTAGCCTCAGCAATAAAGAAGTCAAGATCATTTCTGACTCTAACCTCCACTGCTTTATTATAAAGGAAACAGCCAATACCTCTCCATCATGTACTTCATCCGAATCCATCACATCTGGTTCTTTTCTCGCGTTCAAAGGGAATGGATCCTTCAAAACTTCAATTTTGCCCAATTGAAAATCCCCCACACCAGCAACATGAACCTGATTTAGTGAAGAATAAATCATCACCATTGTATTGGACCAGCAAAAGCATGCCAAAGGATGGATCAATTACCAGCTGATTCACTGAGAGACTGCGAGCACGCAAATAACCGGTGAGAAGGAGCGTACATTTTGCAGTGTTGCAATCATCAGGTACTATTTCAACCTGCAATGTATCAAAGACAAAACATTAAAGAATCAATGAACCTAGGGGAGAGTAGACAACATACACATTACAATTTAATAAACCAGGAGTTAGATTCCTAAATAAGCAAAGGAGAAAATATTAAGAAGTGACTCCCTGACCTCAAGAAAAAGGGAAAAAAAATAAGAATGAACTGTTCACAAATCAACAAATCAGGGATTCAAAAGAAATTATAAATTACCATTTAATAAACTAAAAATTAGCTTCCAAAGCTATCAACGTAAATATCTGAAATAAAAGGAGCACAGGGAATGTGTTTAGACTCTGCTACACCACACCCCAGCAAAAGGCAAAAAACCAAACCACTTGGAACATATATGCGTTCTGTCACTAATACCAGCTTTTTTTCATTGCACTTGACTGAACCATCTTAAACAACGTTCTTTCACCTTGTTCAACTATTGTTACACATAGGTTGTCACGTTGACTATTTACTTATTTCATACTTTTCATAGTGCAAGTAGTCCATCTCATCATCCTCATACTGTCAACCACCATTTAATGGACATTGGCTTTCCGATTGTACAGCATTTTCCTCAATTCGTGCTTAGAAAAATAACTTCCAAGATTTATTAGACAGATACTCATCCATATTTTGAGTCTCTGTTTCACATTTGACGATGAAAGCAATCAGAAGGTGTTAAAACAGGGACGCAAGCTCCCACAGGCAAGAATTTATACTCAAATGACAAAATAACCTGTTTCCTTCTTTCATGGACAGGCAGCAAAGCTTGCTTGAAGGGAAAGATAAAGCCACTCAATTGATTATTCAGAAAACTCATTATCTAATGTTTATTGACAGTGACATCATCAAGAGAGAGGACCACCAATCATTCAGCCTAATATCCAAGTTTTGAGGCTTATTTAAATTGTATCATAAATTCTTTGAAGGATATAATTAACCTAATGTACTTTATTCTTCTTTAGATTTTAATATTTACAGTACCAAAAGATTCCATGCATTTTCTCATGGATGCATGACATAAACTAAATATTAATGTCACTTTAAACTTCGCAGAAATGAAAGAAACACCTTCTCAGCCATGAGGTAAGGTCGTTGGTTTCGCCAATGAGGAGCAACGATTCTTTGCTCCTTGAAAAGCCACATGAACTGCAACAAAAAAGAGAAATACGAGAAATGAAAATAAAACAAGGTCAAACATGTAAGACAGGAGATAAGGTATCATCAAATCCAAAAAGCTTGAAACTGCTGCCCAGACTAAAAAAATGGTCCATAGAAATATATGATAGGAGATGGACATTTTCCAAATTAAAGCACAGAGGACCCAAACTCATCTCAGGGTATCATCACCTCCCAAAAGTTGAAAACTGCAATCCAGACTACAAGAACAATATCAAGAAAACATCAAAATAACCTTGTGCAACTCATCATTTGTATCCGCTGGATAAAACTTGCAATCCTCAGGAAACTCAGAAGCAAGGCTAGAAGTGCACATCTTCAGCTCATGTCTTTTTTTTGTATCATTTGGTAGATCCTGCAGAATCAAAATTAACGTTTTAGCATCCAAGCAAGAAAGCTAAATTTTTATTCCCCAAAGATTTGCTCATAGGCAAAGCATATGGTTGAAGAACTTACACGAATCAACACAACAGTGTTCGGCAAGCCAAGAGACCTAAAAACAGAAAGGCATTGAGTCCCAAATGAATCAATATAGTTGGACATGCTTTCTTCACAGGACAAGCCAGCTGATGCTACAAAAGCAATCAGATCAGCAACCTACAAAAATCTCAAGGTGTTAAAAACAAGACAATATAGCATAAGCCACAGACATTGGGCACCAGCCAATTTTTTTCTTGCTATGCAAAAAAGGTAGGATGGGGGGCCACCAGTTCCTGGCAACCCTTCCAGTGATGCTGGAAGTCGGCAGAGATGTATAATGAAAATACACACACTCACACACACACACCAGACATTTAATTACCTTAGCCATTTCCATGCATGACAACAAATCCCCATAAGGTGCTTTCAATACCTAGAGCAAATATCACCAGTTAGTAACAAAAAATTATCACATCATGGATTACAAGCTCTCCATCAAATTGATATTCATATTATGCAGAAAATTTGTCAAATCAAAAGAAGAAAATGATTAGCTAACATTAAAAATAAATTAACAAACTATCAACCTTGAGTTCCTTCCAAATTTCATCCAATTATTCCAAAACTTATAATATCCATTTATGTAAAAAATCTCTTCTTATTTGCAAATCCTCACCCATTGAAGAAATATTCTCAAACCATTCTTAATGTCATCTCCAATTGCAAAAGCTTTCCAAAAAGAAATTTAGGGGGAGACTCATTTCATAACTCATAGCTTACGAATCAAGAAACCCACCGTTGTTCTCAGCTTGTACTCAGAAGAAGCAGCTGTTGGAAACAATCCTCCAGAACCATCAGAAGATAATAACGTCAAAATATCTTCCACAAGAGAATTCAAGTTGACAGAAGCAGTGAGGGCAAAAAGAACCTGTTATTCAGAGAAGTTAGAATAATAGAACCCTTTGAGTAAAGCAACTTATCTCTTTTACCCTTTTTTTTTTTTTTTTTTGAAGGGAAGACAGGTGGGCCATGGGCTAGACAACAGGGTATGGCCCAGTAACATACTAAACAGCCTTCACGGTATACAGGATAAAATGCAATCCATAGGTTTAGCATTTTTTTGTCCAACACATCTAGCCGATCTTATCCAACTTGGGTTAAGTCGGTTCAAACTTTTAGCGACCAAAGGCCTTCTTTGGAACAATAGTTTTACTGGGATCAGATTAGAGTCCAGAGTATAGCTCTGAACAACATAGGTTGTCCTAATTTGAAACCAGATCCAACTCTGAAATGATGAATTGGAGGTTTGCCGGGCTTAAGCATAAAATTAGTGTAAGCATCATAGTTGCTAATGGGAAATATCAAATTTAGTATTATTTCATAATATTAGAATTATATATATTCTCATACAATATTATATAATAAGGGCAACCCGGATCAGATTTTGGGTAACAAAACAGGTAGGTCCCCTGCACATGTTTTACCCAAACTTGGTCCTGGATGGCCTTGAGTCAGAGACGATATTATGCCTAATTAAACTTGGACCCATAAATGACCCTAACCTAGTCTTTTGCCACCCGTTAACCTAAACCGTGTCACCAAAAAAATGATTAAAAGTTGTCCTTGCACTACCACCATATTATTTTTGTCCCAATACGTTATTTATGTGATCCTAAGGATACTACTGCTGCTACAAGAATTGTACCTTTGAATCAATTATATTCATTCGACAGGTTTTTTGGAACAATAATTTTATTGGAGTCGAAATAGAGTTCAGAGCATAGCTTTGATCAACATAGTTTGTCCTAATTTGAAACCACATACAACTCTGAATTGATCAATTTGGACAAGCCTGTCTTGAGTGGCTTATGCAAAAATTTTGTGTAAACATCACAGTTACTAATGGGAAAATTTTTAATAAGTATTATTTCATAATATTAGTATTGTATAGATTCTCATACAATATTATATAAAAACGACAATTGGGTCTGATTTTGGCTAGCAAAACTTAAACCAGGTAGGTCCCTTGCACTTGTTCTTTTTTTTTTTTTTAGTAAGGAAATTTTATTGAAAAGGCATCAAGGGGATGCCAGACCGTAGTACAGCAAATTGAGTCAGAGATACTATTATGCCTAATTAATATTGGACCATAATCCCTAACCTAGACTTTTGCCATCCATTAATCTAAACTATGTCCCCCAAATAAAAAATAAAAAATAAAATAAAAGAGAAAATGTTAGCCTCACAACACCATCACATTATTTCAATTCCAATACTGCATTTTATTTTTGTGTTTCTAAGGAATACCACTGCTGGTAAAATTGCAGAAACATACCTTTGTATCTATTATGCCCATTTGACAAGGACGTATATGCTAAGACAAAAAATAGCATTTATAGTTTTATCTCTAGACTTCTAATCACTTTCTTTGGAATCTTGAATGTGTATTCCAAAGACATTTTATTCATAATCATACTTCTAACTTTATGCAATTTTACAAGGAAAAAGCCTCTCTACATTAAAGTAGGGGTATGGCTGCATACACTGCGACAACCCTCCCCTTGTCCTCACGAAGCAGGAAGCCTCATGGCCCGGGGGAGCCTTTTCTTTTAATCAATTTGAATAAATGTTAAAAATTCAAGCAAAATTTAACAGCATACGAAGAATACTCACAATAACACGAGGAGGGCTCGTTGTTCCACATGAGGCTCTCTTCTCTTTCAAAAGTGCAGCTCGTTTCTGCTCCCGAACCTTCATAACAACAGAAGTAAACAATTTAAAAGGATATCATGGGATAGAGAAACAGAGAGAGAAAGTGAGAGATCAAACACCATCTTGTTACGTTGAATTCGAGCAGCTCGAGCTCCCTTGGCAACATTCCGCTCTGACTTCACAATCTTGCCCTTATCTAATAACCAAAAATTAAAAAAAAAAAAAAATTAGAGAAGATAATGAATGAGAGGAGAACTACAATGCTGCCAGTGAAAGAAAGGAAAAGATTAAAGAAAAAATAAATAGTACCTTTGAGAGAAGTTTTATGAAGATGGCGAGAAGATTTTGATGAGAAGCGGCTTTTATGGGGTTTATTAACTTGAGCTCGAGATCCCGCCATTGGAACTATAAGAATGGAACAAAAACCCTAAAAATGCATCAGATTATCAAATTTATTTCCAAGCATTTGTACACAATCTCACAAAACCCAAATGTGTCATTTGGCCACCAATGTGATCTAAGTGTGCTCCAGCTACTGCTGATGCCACTCTTATTGTCTCAGGGGCTCAGGGTCTAAGGCAGAGGGTGTAGGGATTTTTCCGCATTAAAGATACAAAAAATAAGTATTATAATAGTTATTTTAAAATATTAAATAATAAGTTTTCTAAAAAATAAATGAGCTATCAATTTTGAAATAATATTTTTCAGCAAAATATAGTTTTCAAAATGGAAAATATATATAATTTATATTTTTATGGCCACTTGATATGAAGGTTACATGCTAACTTTTCTACAATGTAGGAGAGAGCCAGGAGGGGTCAGCTTGAAGACTGGCTTGCGTTAAACATTGAAAAGTAGCGTATCTCCCATTTCATACCCCTTTATAATCCCATTCCTTACAAAATTCAAATTTAAGTTGTGTAACATAACACAACAACAACTACTACTACTACAAACCAAGCCTTGAGTCCCACTAGGTGGGGTTGGCTACATAAATCCTTTTCCACCAATTTATGCAATCATGGACAACTTCCTTTCATAAATTTAGGTCTATTAAATCCTTACTATCTTATTCCAAGTTATTTTGGGTCTACCCTTACCCCTTCTACAGCTCCTCACAGTAACTAACTCACTCTTCCTCACTAGCGCACTACGTGACCTACATTGCAAGTGCCCAAACCATCTAAGTTGTCCCTCCCTTATTTTATCTTCAACAAGCATTGTGCCTAACTTACCACGAATATGTTCATTCCTCTTTTAATGTTATACCACTCATCCATCTTAACATTCTCATTTCAACAACTTTCACTTTTTGGATGTTTTTTTTTAGTCACCCAACATTCTGATCCATACAGCATAGTTGGTCTTACAGTCATCCTATACACTGCCCTTTTGATTTTAAGGGCATTCTACGATCACACAGCACACACAAAGCACTTCTCCATTTTACCCAGCCTGCTTTAACTCTATGCATTACATTTTCTTCAATTTCTCCTTCAGCTTGCATAATAGATCCAACGTATTGAAATATATTAATTTTATTAATTTCTTCATCATAAAGTTTAACTTTGTCTCGAGTATTCCTCCTACTATAACTAAATTAAATTTCATATATTCTATCATATTTCTACTTATCCTTACGCCTCTAGATTCTAAAACTTCTCTCTATAATTCTAACTTAGATTCTAATCCATCCTTAATTTCATCAATCAAGACAACATCATTTACAAATAATATACACAATGGAGCCTCATTTTGGATATACTCCTAGTGTTCATCCATCACAAAAGCAAAAAGATAAGGGCTCAAAGCAAATCGTTGATGTACACCTACTATGATTGTAAATTCCCTAGTCTCTCCACCTATAGTTCTAAATCTAGTCATTACTCCATCAAACATATCCTTAGTGACATCACCAACTACATACACCTTTTTTCCTAAAACCCACCATAGAACTTCCTTAAGTACCCTATCATACACTTTCTCTAAGTCAATAAATATAATATGCAAGTCCCTTTTTTTTCCCTAAACTTTTCCATTAATCTTCTTAAAAGATATATACCTTCTATAGTAGATCTCTCAAACATAAAACCAAATTGATTTTCTGAGACCTTCATTTTTAATATTAATCTTTGTTCAACTACCCTTTTCCCACAGTTTCATCGTATGATTCATAAGTTTAATTCCACGATAGTAATTACAATTTTGAATATCTCCTTTATTTTTGTTTGTAGGCATTAAAGTGCTTTCCTCCATTCGTCTAGCATTTTCTTAGTTTTTATAATAGTGTTAAATAAATTAGTTAACTATATAGTTCTATTATCACCTAGGCATTTCCAAACTTCAATTAGGATGTTATCCAGTCCTATAATTTTTTTCATTTTCATCTTTTTTAGTGCAAACATGGTGAAGTCTAAGATCATCTCCCCATACTCATTTTTGTCTCTATATCCATATCCTCCATGTATCCTCTCACAACCTTTATTGTCCCTTCTAACATGTTCATTCAAATTTGCTCCTATGAATATTTTCTCAATCCTTGAGATCCCTAGTATGATACTATCCATATCTTCCCAAAATTGTCTCTTAAGTTTTTTTGCCAAGCCTACTTGAGGAGCATAAGCACTAATGACATTTATATTCTATTGGCCTAAGACCATCTTAATTTTTATAATTCTATCCTCTACTCTTTTGACATCTACAACTCTATCTTTAAAGTTTTTGTTTACAACAATTCCTACCCCATTCTTATGTTTTTATATTCCAATGTACCAAAGTTTGAATCAAAATTTTTCAATTTCTCTACCTTTCTCCCCCACTTACTTATTTGCTTGAAGGCAAATTAGATTAATTTTTCTTCTAAGAATTGTCTCCACAATTTCCATGCTTTTATTTGTAAGTTTCTCTATATTCCTAGTTGTTAATCTAATCCTAGCCTCTTGAACTAACTTCTTTGCCCACCCATGTACAAAATGATGCAAGAACCCTCGCATAATTGACACCATACCCAGGCGCAGACACGGCGCGTCGCTTTGGGGCGATGACCTAGCTCACCTTCACCCACTTTTAGCCACATTTTGGTGGTATAAGTGCAATGCTTCGCTTGTTGGGGATGCCCCAGTGAATAATATATAAGGATTCATATCATAGGGATTTGACAAGTTTTAAGCTGGCTGTTAACTACCTACGTGACCCTTCTCCTTTACCCGGGCTTGGGACCGACCATGTGTGAAAAGATTAGGACATTAAGCATCCAAATGTCTTCAATCCTACAAAACACAAATTCTACAATCGTTCTAATTTAAGGGTGCAACTAATGATAAATTCTTTACCCCCTCCACTTGAACTAAGTTGTCAGAGTTATAATGAAAATTTTAATGATGTGTATGCATAAATATTACATTTCACTCTTCTTTTTTACATTGTCATTTTAAAATGAACTTTCACGTCTATTTCAAAAGGGAAAAAATGGTTAATCAAAATCATTGGGGATGTAGAAAAATGATTCTTATTTCTTACATCAATTTATCAAAGATAGTATTTATAATGGAAGTTTCTCCTGCTAAATAATGGAAATCACTCCTGCCGTAGACAGGGAGCAAAAGATATGATTGATCAACAAAGTTAATAAATTAAAGATTTTTTTAATTCTCATGAAAGTAATTTCCTGTAATTTAATATGATATATATATAGTTGTCAAAATATGTGATCAATTTTACATGATTTTATACGCTAGCTACAACTTTTATAAAAATGATGTAAAGTGTAAACTATAATAAACTGAAAATTTTCAAAAGATACAAAACCTTCACTCCAAGAATTAAAAATAATAATAAATTGATATATCATTCATATATGATTTTTTTGTATTTTGTTTTTATTTTTTTCATGGTAAAGGAGTTACATCCAAACTTAAAAGTCATAGGTTTAAATCGCAAAAACAGTATCAACTGGCCCCTCAAACAGCCAATAGCCTCAGAGCCTTGTGCACCAGTTTTGAAAGAATTTTTAATTTTGCTCCTCTATGCAGTAGGTGTATATAGAAGTAGAATAAAATGTCTTTAAAGTAAGTGCTTCTAATCCTACCATACTCGTTATGAACTTTGTTACAGATAATAGAATAAATTATTACTATTCTTTCTTGAACAAACTATTTTTAAGAGGGGGGGGGGGGAGATAAAGCAGCATGCATTGTGCTAACCATATCATACCAAGCCCACCAAATTTCTATGTTTGATTTTTTTTGCTATTAGATCAACCAATTCCTGCAAATTTTTTTATTTTTGTAATTTTATGCTGCAAAATTTTGCGAAAGCGTTGTGAGGTGGGAAATTAGGTATGGGCCTTTTATTTTATGGGTGCATCTGAGCTTTCAAAATAAAACATTTCCAAGAGTATCTTGAGAAGACACAAGATGTGGGTAGAGCCTACATCCGGGTGCAGGTGTGTCTTCTCAGAATATTTTTGGTTGCTGATGAACTAACCTGACTTTTGATGTTGCAGTCAGATTTCTCAGGCTTTTTAGGTGGGAAAAGTAGAAAAACTAATGTTAGTATTCCCATCCATTGGGAATACTAAAAGGTTGAGGCAAAACTCAAAAAGAGCATACAAAAGGATCCAACTTCTCTAGGTGGCTTGGCTAGGTTAGGCTAGGGTAAGCACCCTTAGCCTACCTTTGATGCAACAAAGGTGTGGGATACGACTGGTCAAGAGGGAGGGCATCTTTCCCGATGGGCTAGGAGGGGCTAAGCAATAAAAAGACTAGATTGCTGTTTTTTTAATATAAAAAGAGGAAGAAGAAGATATATTAAGCAAGAAAGACACAGCTAATAGAGGACAAGAAATCCTCAGAGAAATAAAAAAAAAAATTGGAAAAATGAAACAAACAGTACTCCCAACATTTGAAAAAGACCTAACAAATGCCACCTAAGAGATCCCCTTTTAAATCCCTTCCCATCACAGTTAATAGAGCATTGCAACTAAGCTAATTCTCCTTGTCAATTTTTTAGCGTTATCTCTACCACCATCCAAATGGGTTTACTTCCCTTCTGGCTCAGCAAACTGCAACCCTTTTTACCCAGCAACTGTTGAAAGAGAGACTCAAGGGCGGGCAAAACATTAGCCCCAGTTTGCTCAAACTTGTCACGTTCCTCACATGTACCATCATTCTCTGAAGTAGAATGATAACCGAATGATCCCTAAAACCTTGTACCCCTTACTAGAGAAAATCTCTCATAATTCTCTCAATCTTATTAGCGACTCCTACTGGAATTTTGAAAAGAGAAAGAAAATAAGAAACTCTGTTTTTGATTTTTAGTTTTCATTCTGATTTTTGTTTTCATAATTTTTGACAATGATATCAAACGGCCCCTAAAAAAATTATGGCCTTAAATTTAAACTAATCTGATTCAATAGCATTTGTTGTCATGCATCAGATATAAAATCAAATAGGACACTGGGGTGAGTCCATGTGGAATCAAAGATACCAAATTACCAATATGCCTATCATGGAGCATGGAACACAATAATTAACTCTGTTTAAGCAATAAAATGGAGATTGGATACTAGAAAGAATGCAGAGATCCAAGAGAGTCCAAGGGCCAATAGCCAATTAAACCAATGGTCAAGCTAAACCTGGATAAAGTCGCAGAATAATTAAAATCTTAATACCTCTTTGGCTCTTCCTCTCTACCGCATGTAATCTTCAAAACTTTAATGGACAGTGCACTAGTTGGGTCACAGGTGTTCGCTAGTCATGTCGTGGGCCGGTGGTGAAGGCGGGACTGCTGTCAATACGATGCAAACAGGGCAGTGGAGACTGGAGTGGAGTGCTCAATTGTGCCTTGCCAAATTGGACTGGTGCTAGTGTGGTCTGCGCTGGTGAGTCGATACCGATGTGCTCTACGGTGGCGATTGGTACTCGTGTGTTTTGTGAGTCTACAGTTGCTACCCAGTACCTAGCAATGAAGAAGATTAGACTAGAAGTTTGAAGGTGAAGGCCTGAACATTTGGTCTTAGGGTTTCTTTTTAAATTTTGATTTTTTTTAATATTTTAAGTTTTTGCCAGCTTTAGTGCAATCAGATGTATTAGTTTTTAGTTTTGGGCCCCTTCGTGTTTGAGACCTCCAATAAAGCCACTAGGTCAGTCAGACCAATGGGTCGAGCCAGTAACATCAACACAATGTCGTATATAAGATATAAGTATGTACTAAATTATATACATACATATATGTTTTTTTTATCAAATATATATATATATATTAGCAAGGCATCAAGGGGATGCCAACCCATGGTACAAAACATCAACCACTCTAAAGAGTGTCACAAACATCAAGGATTACAAAATGATCATTAACAATTTTCTCACTAAGCCAGCTGGGGACAGCAGCAATCCACTGGTCTTTGCAGGTCTGAAGTGAAATAGATGAATCTTTGAAGGCTCTCTTATTTCTTTCTCTCAAGCACACCAAAAAATGGCGAAAGGGATGACGTTCAAAGCCTTTCGCTTCTCCTTTGTGGCTCTGATGCCTTTCCAAGCCTAAATCTCCCCTCCAACTGAATTTGCCATAACCCACAGCTCCCCAGCCAAGGAAAGAGCCAAATTCCACAAGTTCCTTGTCCAGGGGCAGTGGAGAAGAATATGGTTGACAGATTCTGCATCAGTCATACAGAAAGAACACCGATTCGTGACTGTAAGCCCTCCTTTCTGCATATTGTCGAGGGTTAAAATATTTCCATGTGCGAACTCCCAAGCAAAAAAAGGCAACCTTTGAAGGGGCTGCTGTCCTCCAAATGTGAATCCAAGGGGAGTTATTGCAGTTTGTTCTCAAAGGTGAGAGCTTCTTACAAAGATTTAACAATGAAAAAGCCATTTTTGTCCAAAGCCCATTTTGGCTCGTTGGGGATGTTTTGGTGAACGAATTTGTAGAGAAATCTGTAGAAGCCAAAGAGTGTGTGAAGTTCCCAATATGCCACATTGCTTGTAAAAGGAGTGTCCTAGAAAATTCCCTAATCAGTGATTTGGAGATGATGCTTGATAAGGGCATTTTTGTCACAAGCCAAGCTGTAGATGGAAGGAATGCAGCTCTAAGATTACAATTCTCATGCCACACATCATGCCAATGTTTATTTCAAGTGGGGAAAATGGGGCCAAAGGTGGTCTTTCTCTTTCATGAACCTCCATAACCACTTTTCGAGGAGGACTTTATTGAAAGTGAGGAGAAATTTCAACCCCAAACCTCCCAAACAAATGGTTTGTTTGACCACTCCCCATCTAACAAGGTGATAATTAAACTCCTCCCCTAAACTTCATCAAAGATATCTTCTCTGAATTCCCTCCAATCTCCTAGCTACAAAGGCCGGTAAGGGAAGGAGAGACATGAAGTAAATTGGAATATTCGTCAAAGTGCTCCTAATAAGAGTGAGTTTGCCTCATTTTGATTTAAAATTTCTTTTCCATCCTGCCAACCTTCTCTCAAAATTTTCAATAATAGGGCCCTAGACTCCTTTATCATTGAATTTGGCTCCAAGGGGGAGACCGAGGTAATTAATGGGAAAGGTTCCCATCTTGCAACCCAAAAGACTAGCAAGGAAAGTCCCCCCCCCCCCCAATGTTCTCCCCAATTGGAATAACCTCACTTTCACCAAAGTTCGCTTTTACACATAAGATTCTAAACCCTAACAAAATGCAATGGAGATTAAGGGTATGAAAGGGGTCATCTTCACAAAAAATAATAGTATCATCTGCAAAAGGAAGATGAGAAAGTTTTATAAGCCTTCCATTTTTGCCCATCTTAAGACCTCTAAAGATCCCTCCTTCAACGGCTTTCATCAGCATGAGGCTAAGCATCTTCATGACCAAAATAAATAGAAAAGGGGACAAGGAATCTTCTTGTCCCAAGCCTCTTGATAAGCAAAATAAATCAAGAGGACAGCCATTTATGAGCACTGAGAAGCTTGGGATTTTGATGCATTAAGCAATCCAACTACACCACAACTCCCCAAAGCCCATTTTCTTGAGGATATAAAGAAGGAAGTTCAAGTTGACATTATCAAATGCTTTCTCCATATCCAGTTTGCACGCTATTCCCCTTTTCCCTCTTTCAGATAGGCATCCATCACTTCATTAACAATAAGAACAGCATCCATAATTTGCCTTCCAGCCACAAAAGCATGTTGATGTTGACCAATGACTTTTGGTATTGCTTTTTTTGAACCTCTTAGCTAGTACTTTGGCAATGATTTTATAAATGCTTCCCGCCAAGTTGATGGGGGCAAAAATCCTTGATGTTAGCAGTCCTAACCTTTTTTTGAACAAGAGTAACAAAGGTGGTATTTATGCAACTGACGAATTTTCCTAATCTATGAAACTCCTCGAACATGTTTAACAAGTCATGTTTGAGGAGGCTCCAATTAGCCAAAAAGAAAGCCAAGGAGAAACCATCCGATCCAAGCGCTTTATCCCCATTGCAATTGTTAATAACTTGGAAGACTACTACTTCTTCAAAAGGTCTTTCAAGCCACCCTGGAGTGGAAGAACTAAGAAATTTGAAATTGATGTCATCCGCTGTAGGTCTCCAAGCCTCGGGTTCAGTGTAGAGAACTTTATAAAAATCACAAATACTTTTCATAAAATCCTCTTCCCTGGTTAAGGTGATTTCCCCAATTTCATTGTTGGATAAAGGTGTTACTTCTATATTGAGCATTTGTTGTCCGATGAAAGAATTTTGTATTACAATCCCCCTCTTTGAGCCATAAAGCTCTAGATTTCTACCTCCAAGATATCTCTTCTAAATTAATAACCTCGTTCAATTCCTTCTTAAACATAGCTCTTTTGACTCTTTGTTCATCATCAAGACATTGGATTAATTCTTGCTCATCAATCTATTTGATGCCATTAAGGATAACAATCTTCTTTGCTTGGACATTCCTAAAGGTGTTTCTGTTTCATATCTTTCTTTTCTTTTTATTCCTTTCAACTTTGATACAAGCACAAAACTAGCCATCCCCATTACTAGAATAGAAGACCGCCAAGTTTTCACTAACGCCCCAAAACCATCATGTTTTAACCACATATTCTCGAAGCGAAAGGGGCTTGGCCCCCACTTAACTCCCCCCATGTCAAGGGAGATGAGGAAATGATCTAAGATGGACCTAGGAAGTAGACTTTGAATCACATGAGGAAAATGAAGTTCCAATTCAATCGAAATTAGGAACCTATCAATCCTTGAAAAGGAAGCCAGTTCCTTGGAGATAGACCAAGTGAAGTTGCCACCAATGAGAGGGAGATCAACAAGGGCATTCATATTGATAAAGTCAAGGAATTCTCTCATGCTACTGTCTCAAGCCTACCCCCACTTCTTCCATGCTGATACAAAATCATATTGAAATAGCCTCCAATAATCCAAGGAGCACCCATCTACTCCTAATCTCGAAGAGCTCATTCCAAAAAAGAGACCTAGGGGGTCCTTCAACTGGGCCATACACTCCTTTGAAAATGCACCAAAAGTTATCATTCACGTTTTTAGCCAAGACCGAGAAGGAGTTCATGGAGCGGTTGAACAATTCCAAAACACTAGGCTTCCACACAACTAGTATACCCCTTGAGCTACCTACTGCTCCAAGGGTATCCAATCACAGTATCTCAGCCCCAAAAGTCATTAATCAAGTGCTGCTCCATCGTCTCCACCTTAGCTTCTTGCAGGCACACCACATCACCCCTCCAATCCTTGAGAAAGGACTTGATTACACTCTTGAATTTATCATTGAGACCCCTCATATTTCAAGAAATGATTTTTCTTAACATGATTGAACACAAAGGCTCCAGCTGCTGTATGCCTCATTTATATGTTATATTTATAGAAGTGCAAAACCAATTCCATACGCATACATTCGTAATTAAAACAATAAAAAAATCGAAGATATCTAAGAATTTTGAGGCATATGCTTAGAGACTAAGTTATTTAGCTATCATTTAAGTTACAAAGCCAAAGCGCTCAAAATTCAAACAAAATTACAAATCAATGTAGCATAAAGCCATATACATTGAAATTATAGAATTAGGGAGAAAACCCATTGCAAGACTGCCAAAATTTAGTCTTATACATTGAAATTCCAACAACCCTTTTCCTTTTTAAATTGTTCATGAGCATTAGTACAAATTCCCTATTGAAATTTTTATTAGCATTAGTACACATTCAATGAATCAATGATTCAACAATGTTTGATGCTGACATCGTTATGAACTTTGAGCATAAGAGCATTAGAAAGTAGTACATGAGAGAGAGAGAGAGAGAGAGAGAGAGAGAGAGAGAGAAGAGGAGAGGAGAGAAGAGAAGAGAGGGAGACACAGAAAGAGAGAGTGTTACTCGGGTTGGCCACGGAAGGCTGCTGCTGGCCGCGGGAGGAAGCCTGCCCACTGCAAGAGGTGCGTGGAAGAGGCGCAGGCCGCACAGCAGGCTGCGGGATGAAGCCCAACCACGCAAGGCGAGGATGCACGGCTGCGCTGGAGCCTGGCGAGGATGCGAAGGCAACGCGGTTGTGCGAGAATGGGGGTGTGCTGCTGTACTGAAGCTTGAAGCAGGCTAGCTACCGAAAACAGATCATAGCCATCGGGCATTTAGGCTCATTAGGGTTTTTGGTTTTTTTTTTTTTTTTTTTACATCTTTAACCTTCACCTTTTATGTATTTAACCTTTTAATATTAATGTTTTAAAAATATATTTTCTAAAATTAAAATAAATAAGACACCGGGTCGTGAACTTTGGTCTAGCCAGTTCAAGCTAGTTTGGACCGGGTTAACTAATTGTATCTCACATCACCCCGTTTTTAGTTTCCAACTTTGCTCAAACTAAACATGTGGCTAATTGCAGACAATTTGAATCGAACTAGCCACTTAGGTCTCGTTTTTAAAATCATGGTTAAGCCTTCAATTGAGTCTTGTACAATTTGGTTATCTCAACTTTGGCCTTTGGACAACCATGCATTTTTTTTCCTAAACAGGTTAGGAAATATTGCCAAATAAACCTAACGAGACATATTTTGGAGACTCCAATAGATTAAAAAGCCAAACGAAGCATAAGACTTCATAATGTCCTTTTCATTTAGTTTGGAGATATCAAAGAAAAAGATGCACTATTGACACTTCAAAAAATAATACGAGCAATTCATCTTTATAATGTATTAATAATAATCATTGATTTTTACTTTTCAAATGAAAAGGACCCAAACAAAAAAAGATAGGAGAAATTTTTCAATTCATCATATAAGAAAAAATTATAGTGTTAGTGTTTTTTGAAGTTCCAATAGCATTTTTCTTAAGAAAATTACAAGTATTTTTAAATGATGTTATTATTGAATTAGTCATTAGATACTTGAATCTTGTACAAATATTTAAAACAATAGTATTTTTGGATCATTGAAGCATAATTTTGTATATTAAGTTCTTTAAGATTTCAAAATTGTAATATTTTTAGGTATTATTTTCCCAAGCTTCTTTTTGTGTATTTCGTGGTCAATGGGTCCAATACTTAGGCGGTGTTGGTAATGACTCTAGAAAGTTATGATTGCTTATTTATAAGAGTTAAATGCAACTAAATGGAGTAGCCATAGGGGCATTGTTTGTGCAATCTTTGTGCACCTCCCTAAAGCAGTGATAATCTCCTAACTAAGCCAATTGCTCGAGAAATTACAAGGAGATCACCCAAGCAAGGCATATGATGAACACTGCGAGGGCATAAGTCAATCTCGCCCAAGCAAACATTGCTCGAACATAAGACAAATCATTTGAGGTGAAACAAATTACTCATCGTTCAATCATTCGCGAATTACCAAGGAGGTCATTGAAAGAGAAGCACTCACCTAAAGAGTTAAGATAAGATGACCCATAATAAATAAACTTTGGGATGTGATCGCTCAAAATAAATAAACTTGAGACCCTACTCCAAATAGGGCGAGGAAAGGCAAAATCAGCCTAACAACTGGTTGACTACCTAATTTGCTAGATGAGTGCACAAAAAGACATGTTAGCCAAAAGAAGACATACGCCAAGTCAAATATTTTTATTTAGTCTACTCAACGTTACCAAAAAAAAAAAAGAAGCTAGTGCTTGGGACTTAGCCACAAAATTTTATATATCTTAGGTTTAAAAGAAAACATATGTTGTAACGACTCAGAAAATATTCATATTCAAATATTAAAGAGAGAGGAAAATAGATACAGAAACAGAAGGAGGCCGTAGAGTGTTCGTCGACGACATTGCATTTTGGAGATAATATTAAATAAGAATAATTTCAGAAAAAAATTGCCAAACTTCGTCGACGAACACAGGGTCTCGTCGACGAGAAAATACCGAGAGGGTTCTGAGGCAGCCTGAATTTCGTCGACGAATACAGGGTCTCGTTGACGAAATCCTCTGTTTATATATACGAGAATCCGGGAATAAATTCATTTTTAAGAAATCTCTCTCTCTCCTCTCTCTCTCCCTAGGACTTTCTCTCCCTTCTTTCTTCATTTCCGGCCCCACCATTCGCCAGATCGACGATCCGAAGCTACAACGACGCTCCTGGTGGAATTCTCTACAAGTTTGCCAGAGCGGATCATTGAGGAAACGAAGTTGGATTTCATCCCAAATTCTGGGTAAGGTCTTTTATTAAGTTTTTGACTTTCTGGCAGTTATAGGAAATGATGTAGACTATGAAATACTGAAATTTTGTTCTAGGACATTGTGTTTTCAAGATGTTGAGTTAGAAATCCTGCGGGTATAGAGCTAGATTTTTATAGGGGCTTTTCAAAGTTGAGGTAAGGGAAATATGTTATGTTAGGAATTTTTATAAAGTATTCAGAGATTTTATAGACATAGATTCATATCAGTTTATTATTTAGTTTATACAGAATATGAATTAAATGTTTGTGTGGCCTGAGTAGATTTTCATGAGATAAAGAATTTATAAAGTTTTGTGATGTATCATACTATACTAAGTACATAGTTAATAACAGTATATACAGTTTATATAGTTTTTCCAGTATATGGGCTTACACAGAATATACAGATATAGATTTATATTCACAGAGAAATATACATACATAAACATGTATACAGTATTATTCAGAACAGTATTTATATCACAACTTATATAGAACAGTAAATACAAAGTTTAATATGTCATGTTTCCTATTACCATAACATACAGAGTATACAGACAGAATATATAGACAGAGATACAGACAGATATATATAGGTAGCATCAAGATTCTACGGATACAGTATACAGAATTTACAGAATATATAGAACAGAAAGATAGAGTTATGGTAATTTTGGAAACATAAAGGAAAACAGTAAAAGAGTATATATATGTATATATGTATATAGTATCAGATCCCTGAGGAAAGTTACACAGACAGATACAAATTATAGAGCACGGTACCGTTGTTAGATACAGATAGAGTGCAACCACATATCTCAGATAGTATGTGGGTACCGTCAACCGTGCTCGGAGAGTATGCAGCTCCCTAGTACACTGGGTTGAGGGGGCCAGTTTGACGAGGTAGTAACCAGTCCTGACCTTAGGAGAGGATGCAGTTTGGCCGGGCTGAGGTAGTGTAGAGTATGATGACTTATCTAGAGGGCTGACCAGATAAAGTCCCACCTACGGGCCGCACAACCCTATCATGAGGGGTCAAATCATGACATACAGAGTCCTAGGGATAAAAGCACAAATATATATATATATATATATATATATATATATATATATGTTTACAGTTTTACAGTATATGATGAGTATAGTATGATATATTACCACTATGAAAAGTAGAAAAACAGACGATACAATATGTTTTAAATTGTGAAAGAAAGATATGTTTTACAGATGATTTATTTCATTGCAATTCAGTTATTATTTTTAAAAGTATCCTCAACTTAGTTGCCACACACTAGTGATAGCATATTTCCACTTACTGAGCGTCGACTCACCCCATTACTCTAACATTTTTCAGGTGAACCAGTGAGGCGAGCAGATCAGGCTCACGAGTAGAGTGTAGCTCAAAACACCCTGGTTATAGGGTGAGTTTTTGTCAGAGTTGTATATCTTTTTGAGTAAATGATACTGGAGGGGCATTTTGTATGGTCTGTATATTCTGGAATCTGGTATTGTACAGTTTATGTATAAATGGTTTTATGATTTGTAATTCCACTGCGTAGGAATGTTTATTGTATTTATATATTGTACAAAAAAAATAATAATGAAAAAAAAAATGATAAGAATTTTGAGGTCGTTAGATATGTAGTGCGCCCAACAATTGGACAAGGTTAAATGAGTCTTGTAGCAAGCGAAAGGAGTCCTTATGGTCAACCATTTTCATCTTCGCCTTGAAAACATCAGGACGTGTAGCTTGGAGGTGACCCTTGATCTTTAAATGTCTCGCCTTCTTCTCATGTGTAGCACCAAAGCACTGAGTTATAAGTAAGGATGTGAAGTTCATTTCGTCGCGAGTGGCCTTAAGCTTAGTTTCCAACCTCGCTAGTTCTTGGAACTCTTTACACTGTTGATCATATAGCTAGAAGCATTAGCTTCAAAGAAACTTTAGGCTAGGCATAAGAGATGCACCTTTGGTAGAAATGTTCACCTCACTAACGAGGAACTCGATATAGGTGTCATGCTACCCTAGAAGTCGAAACAAAAGAATGCCAAGAGTTTCCATTTACTAACCATTGGGAAGATGATGGAGATCGCCTTAATCATGTCAACCCTGGAGATGAGAGATTTCACTTTTCCCTTAATAGCCAAAAGTGAAACCCTATCAGAAAGCATTGAGGATAATCCACAGAGTACCCTTGCTAACATCGCCTGTGGAGGAGTAGATGATGAGGAAAGGATGGCTTCTCCTTTTGAATCCTAAAGTAAAGAATCAAAGAACACCTCCCAGAGCCCCCAAACTACATTTAGGAACAATAATTGGTCCCAAGGAAAGGAAACTTTTACTTAGAAAGGAAAAATCATCTGCTTGTAAAGGGAAATGAAGCCAGTGCTTGACAAAAGCATAAAAAACTAGAAGAGGCATAAGTTATGAAAAAAAAGAACAAAAGGAGGTTAAAATTAAGCATTATGAAGCAAAAATCTTAACTTTTTAAACCCTTTAGTTGCAAAGAATATATTATGTGACCACATAGAACAGCAAGTGACTGTACAAGATGAAAAGAGGACTGGGGGATTGTACATCTCTCTACATACCCACTACTTTTCTAGAGATTCATTCACCAAGACTATAACAACCTGAAATTTTCATCCTTTTTTTTTTTTTAATTTTTCTATATTAATATAAGAATTCTGATACTTTACGTGAGCATAACTATCATCATCACGACCTGAAGTGGGACCGTGGTATCCTGTGCATTTCATATAACACCTAAGCAGCAAAAGTACATACATATTTAACATATACAAAAATACAATAACAGAGTACTATATGCCTAGCTGTATCCATACACATATACATATAACATTTCCCAAAAGCCCCAAAATATTGTGGGCTCCACCAACCAACCCAAAACTCACCCCAAAAACTATATTGACTCTACACCAACTCTACCTCTAAGCCGGCCCTGCATGCTTCTCCAAATTACCTGAAATGTTTAATCATTTTGGGGTGAGACACCTCTCAGTAAGGAAAAACATGTATTTTCCAGTGTGTGGTATATGAGTTAGTTGGCAAAATATCATTTAATTAGTAGTGTATACGATATACATTAAGAAAAACATTTGTATAATAACACGTGCTTATATCATATAGAATATGAAAATTTCTGAGTTATCTATTCAAAAGTACTGTTATCTATAATACTTAATCTCTGCTTTCTGTGTGTACTATATACATAACTATATATATGTAAACTTCCCCCTGGATGGCTATATGTCATGACTTACCCCTTCATGATTGGGTTGTGTGGCCTGAATGCGGGGCTAAACACTGGTTAGCCCTCCCGTGCTAGCCTAACTGTATGCATATATGGATGTCTATAGCACAAAAGGCCCACTCTACATGGTCCGAACGTCAGGGAGCTCACAACTCTACTTGAGGGCACAATCGGCTATACCATACTCTATTGGAGACGTATGGTTGCACTGTCTATACTGTAACGCAACAGTATCGTGCTCTGTAAACCGCTCTATTCCATCAAGGTCTGATACTGTATAATAATATTTCTATATAAATCTAGTTATTTTACCATGATTTTGTATTTTTGTATAACCATGATTCTGTATAAACTGTATAGTCATGACGTTGTAATAACTGTACAGTTGTATATCTATATATTTTGTAATGTTGTAACTGTAATTATGTATTATGTATGTCATGACTCTATATTCTGCATAATCTGTATGTCTGTATATCATGGTTCTATATTCTGTATATCATGATTCTATAAAATTCTATATAATCATGGTTAGGTATAATCATGGTAATAAAAACATTGTATAATCACTCTGTAAAATATTGTACAATCATACTCTAAAATATACTATGAAATCAAAATTCTGTAAAATACTATATAAGTATGATTCTGTAAAATACTGTATATCATATAAGCTGTATTTCTGTATAATTCTGTATAGCCTTAGCTCTGTATCTATAAAACTGTATAAGTTGTGTTCCATAATTCTGTAGGTTATATAATCATACTTTTCTAAAACTATATAACATATTCTATAATTTTCCAATATTTCTCATACCACACAATTCAATAAAACTCTATACATATATTCTGTAAAACTATATAATTTTCATGCTCTAATCAAATACTATAATATACTAATAAAATGTCTAATAATACTGGCATAACATGTATTCCCCTTACCTAACTATCTGGGCTCTAAATACTATTTATACTTTCATGCATGCGACATTTATAATTTTCAACTCCCTGAAACAACATCCATATAATTCCCAGTCACATAACTGAATTTACCTAAATAATATCACATTCATATTTTCTTCAATTCCACATATTCAACATTTCTAAACTATAATTTACCTGAGTTCCTGGAAATATACTCGCTGAGGTCCTCAACCCATACTTGCAGGGTCACAAAACACCATACTCCTGAAAGCATAATACCACAGTTTTACTCCGCAAAACACTAGTATATTCTCATACAACACAGAATCTAAACTCAAATAAGCTTGGTAATACTGAAAATACCCAAATATTCAACTTACCCTGATTTTGGGATGGTACCCAAGTTGGCCTAACCAACAATCTACTCCAGCAAACTTGAAGAGAATCTTCCCAGGAGTAGCGTGGCAGCTTCCGATCGTCAAATCGGCGAAGAACGAAGCCAGAATTGTAAAGAGAAGGGGAGAGGGACGAGTTTTAGAGAGAGAAAGTATTTTTCACATAAGTTTCTCACTGAAAACCGAGTTTAGCCTATTTATAAAATGCGAATTCGTCGACGAGACGCGTCACCTCGTCGACGAGTCTATGAAGGGAGTTTGTCGACGAACTCAAATCCCTTGTCGATGAACTTCAGGCTCTACTAAACCCCTCTCGGTAAGTTCTCGTCGATGAGACACATGTCCACGTTGACGAGCCCAAGAAGTATGCTCGTCGATGAGCGCCCTGCGTTTGTCGATGAGACCCTATGAGTCCCTTTTGAAATTTTCCTTTTCCCTCTCTTTTCTTTTATTATTTAATTACTATAATTCTTCGGGTCTCTACAAAGACCACATTAGCATCCAAAATATTCCTAAACTCATAAACCAAATAAAGATGACCACAAGAACAACAAGGAATAAAGGTGAACTATAAAACTCAACTTCAAATCTCTCGTGCTATCTTTCAAAAAAAGAGGTTTTTTAACCCATTCAACAGCCACATCATGAACGGTTTATTAAAAAGTTAAATTTTCTAAAAGACATGTTTGGTTTATTTTAAAGGAAAATCATAAAATCATTTGAAAAGTGTGAGTTTTTGAAGGGAGAACTACGAACCCGACTTGACGTTGTTTGAAAAAGACTACAAAACATTCAAAGGCCGCTTTATGGATGTATAACTTCAAATAACTTAATATTTTGTACAAAACCATGAAAATTTTATGGAAACTCATACAAATCCATTTGTTTTGATGAAAAAAATTGATTTTTTTTTATGGAGAAACCATGAAAACTTAAATAAAAGACAAATCAATCTTAAGCAAAAGTGGTATGCCATATGTAGAAACACCAAAAAACTTGTAATCCCAATGAAAATCAAGAGAAAGTGAAAAATGGGCTCTCTCAAGATTTGACGGTTGACCACTTGCAAGGGTTGGTCTACTGTCTTAACCAATGGCTATATTTTCAAATGAGGAAGGGACCGTTGAACGCCTGAAAGAGAACTTTAATATAAACACGTAAATTTGGCATTATAGTATGCTTTTTCTTATACAATTTGTAGTAACTCGACCCAATAAAAAATAAATAAAAATAATAAATAATAAATAAATAAAAAATAAAAAAATAAAAAATAAAAAAATAAATAAAGAGATATTTTGGAGGAGATATTTCGGAGAAGATATTTTGAAAGGAGATATTTTGAGATATTTATATATAAATATCTTGGAGGAGATATTTATTTTGATTACTTAAAGGCTAAGTAAGACTTTATTTTATAAACTCTCATTCTCTCTCTCTCTCTCTCTCTCTCTCGCTCTCTCTCTCTCTCTCTCTCTCTCTATCTCTCTCTCTCTCTCTCTCACACACACACACACATTTTCTCTCTCTCTCTCTAGAACTCGAACCAACCCTCTCTCTCTCTAGGATTTCACGTTGTTCATTATTGGAATCCACAATCCGTCATTACCATGTGGATAAGGAGGAGAATCTCTACTTTTATTGTGGAACAGATCTTCATTTGTGGAATTTCGAGATTTTCCCTAAAATTGAGTTAAGGGTCTGAATTCGGTTTTGGTTCGGTTGATCGGTAGTATAGGAAATTATATTAAAGTATTGTTCTTTGGTTTTTAGGTTTTGGGGACCCCGAGTCGTTGTTTTGGATTGATTAATTTGTGTTTTGGTTTTAGGTTTAAGGTAAAGGGATTTGTTTACATTAGTTTATTTTGAAAAGTAAACTGGTAAAACTGTAGTATATACTATTATGTATGTTATGACTGTTCGTTTGCAAATTTCTACTAGGTAAAAGAATCGGTTTAATTATTTTTACGATTTTGGTAAATTTAGGGATTTTGCATATGATCTCCAAACATTTTAAAAAATTACCTAGTTGCTTTAAACTACTAGTAGTAGATGCTTGAACCCTCATTTTTCATTTAAATGACTTTTTGAACTGATTACTCCTCAAAGCGGTTTTTGACGAAACGAATGTGATATGTGTTGTTTAATGGACTTATAATGCATTGGTATATACAATTATGAACTATAGGAACTAAGTTTCAATTATACTATCTGAAACTATGGAAAATAGATGTCGGTTAAATACCGAGTTTTATATGTGAAAAGGGGTAAACTAAGAGTACGTGTGCCAGTTGATACCTTAATTTGAAAGAAAGAAAGAATGCTTGTTTAGTTCATTAATGAGATTGTGAAAATACTGGAAATGCATAGATTATTATGTTTTCATTGTAAATTGTATATATGATAAATGGAACCACAACTTGTTACTAAAGGAGTTGAAAGATACTTCATATTAAAGGAGTTGAAAGATACTCCAGTTTCTAAAGGTGTGGTTCCGTTGCTAGTAAAGTACAATAGCCACACATGTGAATCAGTGTGGGTACAAAGATAGTCGGCTTGCAGGAGTATTGGGACCACTGGTGAAATAATGGACCAGGTGAGGCAGTTGGACTATATAATAGATGCTTGATAGTGCCTGCACGAACAGGGCATGTCAAAGTTATTAGTGCACAACCTATGCCACGGGGCAAATAGGCATATTATGACATTTCAAAGCTGGTCGTTGTTCTAAATATTCATATACATGATTTAAAAAATTAAAATGGGCAAGGTCACAAGGTTGAGTATCGTGTGGAGGGATCGTACAGTGTATGAGCCTATACCCTACCATAACCTTGGGAACTCTCGCTTGAAACGATGCTTAATTATATTTGTATATCTCCTATGTGCAGTAACATGAATGTGGAATTGTGCAACTATTTTAACTGGAATAAACTCATGTAATCACGTGCTGTTGTAATATCTTCCACCTTACTGGGAAGTGTCTCACCCTAATCTTACAACCTTTGTTTTAGGTCCTTCAGGGCATTGATCCTTGTCTCCTAGTGAGACTTTGGAGCTTAGAATCTGATTGATAGGAGTAAGTTTTTGTACTAGTACTGGGTTGTTAGCCTAGTTGGGTTCTTTTGGGGATGTAATTCAGTTTATGTTTTAAGTATGGATCCTATGTATTAAAATAGGTATATTTCTAATAGAATCCCTTTGGATGTTTATGTTTTTTCGCAACATTTGAATTACAGTTATGTATGAGATACACTTGTATGTCCTTATTTAGGGCGGATTGTTTATGTATGTTTTATCAGGTACAGGTATTCTGTATGTGTGGTAGCAATCTGAGTCCATATAAAGGGCTAGGTCGTTACACAATCACACAATAGAAAGCATGTTGTACTAATCCTAACTTACATTTTTGAGAAAGGAAAGTAGATAATTATTACCGTTGTCAATTTATAAAAATACAAAAAAAAAAAAAAAAACATATGCTATATAAAAAGTACAAAAGGAAATTTTAAAAAAAAAAACATATGCTATATACTCTTATGCCTTGTGCATGTATCTGACATAATAAGTGAATGGTGCTTAAAAGTCATGATAATTCATCTTTAAATATTATTAGAGAATTCATCCTCAAAATCTAAGTGTCAAGGAGAGAGAGTTAAGATGATCTTATACTGGCTTTGGAACTACTCATAGAGATGATGTGGGACTAGATGCACACTAATAAATATTGTTATTATTTGTTTATATGAATCAAAAAAGAGAGATTGAAGGAGGGAAAAGAAAGGATAAACCAAGCGTCATACATTTTTTTTAACTATGAGTTTGGTGCTTCTCGTCAATAAATTAAAGCTGTAAAAAGTATAAGTAAAAAATGATAAAGACAAAATACTAGAAATAATTCACATGCTTTCATAATTTATACATTTTAAAGTTTTTGAAAGTACTTTAATATAAATTTTAAATTAAAATAAAGTGCAAGTTAGGTTAAAATTTTGTTTTATTGGGTGAATTTTTTCAATAATATTTTTTTTTCTAAAATGAATAGATTAAATTATATAGAAATTTTAAAATACATAAATTATTCATTTCAACTCTTTTTAATGCTTTGCAATATTTAGCAATCTTCATATTAAAAATTTTAAATCTAGAAAGATTGTTATATTCATGTATACTGAGGGTTTTTAAATGAACTTTATTATTGAACACTGAAAAATCTTTTCTTTATTCCTAGACTAGAAACTTTGAATTATAAATTATTTAAAAAAGACTTAATTACTAGTGACCAATTAAAATCGTGATTAATATTGAAAACCATAACCAATAAAAGCTGGATTTAAAATGATGAAAATTTTGTCTCTTATATAATCCTCAATAATAACTATTAGTGATAGCCTCTAAACAGTCACTAATAACAACTAAAGAGATCACTCAAAACTCACTAATAATGACTTGAAAGATATTTTTCTATCTATTACTTACTAGGTATACTAATTTTAAACATAGAAGGACAAGTATGTCATTTTAAAGAACCTAGTGGTAGCTGAGTTTTTTTTTTTTTTTGTATAGTAATCAACTAATAATAAGAGAGGTCCGACCACAAAAACATCAAACCTCAAAGTAGCTAAGTGCCAATTAATTAACAAAATTTTTGCAATTTGCTCTATATTCTATATTTTAATTTTTGAACTTAAAATATTGTTTTACACTCCAAAGAGTCCTTGCATTTTCATATTTTAGTGGGATTGGTCGGCTTGTCTTTTGATTTAGTCTAATTCTGATGTGAGCAATAGTATTCCTAGAATTTCTTTGCACATATATCTATGTGAGCGATAAACAATGACGTGTATAAAATCCCCTTTCACATCAGCACATATACCTATCGACTTAAATAAAAGTAAGTAGGGCATCTAGACTATTTCCATTATATATAGGTTGCATTGCTAACTAAGAGAATATACCAAGTCTTAAAACAATATTTTCTTGTAGGATGACTTCTCCCACTTGCTATGACCTCCTTAGATTTCTTCTTTTATGTTGTTTTCTTTTGCAATATATTAGATGCTTACAAAAAAATTATGCTCATGAAGGATGTGAGACTTGTGAAAAGCGTTCTCAAGCTTATTTGGTTGAAGATAACTCTTTGTTAATGCTTGAAACTAGGGCTGGCAATCGGGTCACCAGTGACCCACCCATTTAAAATGGGTTCGAGTTTAGGGAAGCCAACCGATTTAATAAACGGGCAAGTCACGAGTTAATTTGTTTATAAAGGGGTTCAACCAAGTTCTGGTCGGGTCACCCATTGGGTTACCTGTTTATTTGGATCCTTTATATACATCATGACCCACCCACACAAAAAAACCCTAATCCTAATTCCTTTCATACGGACCGTGACTCTTCTCTCACTTTCTCAGTCCTCTGGTTTCCTCCCTCCTACTGGTGCACTACTTCCTGCTGCAAACAATCCACTCATCGAGCTTGACTCCTTGTCTCCTCCATAAGTGTTAGCCCCCCAGCTCCATAGACCACTCGACTCCACACCTCTAGCCTCCAACTGTTTCACGGTCAGATCAAGCTCCCTCAAGAATCAAGCTGCCTTATGATCTAGAGATGTAGATCTACCATTCTACCACAGAGGACCAAAGGTGGAGATGAGTTATGATTTTTTGGGTTCTCTATTACGTTTCTAGCTTGTTGGGTTTGACGGATCCGTTGATGAATCATGAATCCACTATGTGTTCTTCCAAGCTGAATAGTTTCACTATTTTAGGCTTTCAGTAAGGAGGAGATCAGCTTTGCTCGAGTGCTCGAACTCGAATCGCACGGGTTCTATTCTCTCTAAACTCTCTAAGCTGCTTATTACTTATTAGTTATTCTCACACTGGTTATTTATTAATTTTAGCTATTTTGTAGTTATCCTCACCCTCATTATTTATTAATTTTAGTTGTTTTCTCTGTTAATTTTTAATTTGAGTCATCTGACATTGTTGATTTGCTAATTAAATTGTCTGTAGTGATTATAATTAATTAACTAATTATTATTAATTTAATAATATGATATAAAATAATCATATATTAATATAATATAATATAGTATAATAATATAATATTATCTATATATAAGTTATTATAACCTAAAGGAAAACCTTCATGATTAAGTAATCTGAGAAGCAGACCCCCCTTTCATCTCTTTACGTGCGCACCCCCCACCGTCTCTCTCTTTCCTCCGTCCAACCCTCTCTTTCTCTCCTCAATTTTTCGGTGACACGTGCGCCTATTGAAGAACAGAAAATATCCTTGGGTTCCATTTCCAATCACCAACGTTTTAATTGGAGTGATTTCATCGTTAGGGCGTCGTGGGCACCACTCCTGGGATAAGGTAAGGGGAAGAGATTATGTCAGTTTATTTTGAAAATAGTCCTGATTAAATTGTAGTAATTGGTTTCAAGAATAATATACATGATTCTCTGAGTATTTAGGCTTATGGGAATGGTAATTTTGAATTATTATACGTATATTTTGGGGAATAAATTTTAATTAAATTAAACTGCATGGGTATGATCAGATCGGGATTTTTGGGAATATATTCTAATTAAGTTAAATTCCATGGATTTGATTAAATCAGATTTTTTTAGGAATATTTTGGAGTTAACCTAGACCATACAGAGAAAGTCATCAGGCACCTCGAGGCGGACAATAGAGGAATATTGCCCCAACTTGAGTCTATGCGCTGACACCAAGGGATGCAGAGGCAACAGGAGATGTTGTGACAGGTACAGTTTCAATTCTATCATTTACAGCTACTGCTTTATTTGATTCAAGGGCGACTCATTCTTTTATCGCCCGAGAGTTTGTTAAATTTTGTAGGTTAGAAACCTACAACTTGGGTGTTAGTTTGTCAGTGGCTACGTCGACAATGGCTGTGGGGATATGTGATAAAGTACTTGGTAATTGTCCAGTATGTGTTTAGGGGAGGATTTTATTAGCTGATTTGGTGATCGTGGATATGCATGGATTTGAGGTGATTCTGGGTATGGACTGGCTAGCAGCTCACTATGCCAATATAGATTGTCATTAGAGAGAGATAAGGTTCAGACCTCCAAGGGGACATGAGTATAGGTTTGTGGGGTCTTGTGTGCGTACCCCTCCACAGTTATTATCCGCCATTCAGGCGAGGCGATTGTTGTTTGAGGGTTGTCAAGGTTATGTGGCTTGTGTAAAGGCTGTATCAGAAGGAGAGTTGAGGATAGAGGATATCCCAGTAGTGAGGGATTTTCCTGATATTTTTCCCGATGATTTGCCAAGACTACGTTCTGATTGTGAGGTAGAGTTTTCTATTAATCTTGTACCACGAACAACGCCGATCTCGAAAGTGCCATACAGAATGACACTGGCATAATTAAAGGAATTAAAGGACCAATTGCAGGAATTGTTAGATAAGGGATTTATTTGGCCCAGTGTGTCGCCCTGGGGAGTGCTGATATTATTTTTGAAAAAGAAATATGGGTCAATGAGAATGTGCATGATTACAGAGAGATTAACAAAGTGACTATCAAGAATTAATACCCGCTTCCCCGCATTGATGATTTGGTTTATCAGCTATAGGGGACATAGGTTTTCTCAAAGATAGATTTACGGTCTGGGTATCATCAAGTAAAGGTCAGAGCAAAGGATGTTTCAAAGATGGCATTTAGGACTCGGTATGGCCATTACGAATTCTTGGTTATGCCATTTGGATTGACAAATGCTCCTACAGTATTTATGGATTTGATTAATGGGGTATTCCACCAGTATTTATATCAGTTTGTGGTGGTATTCATTGATGATATACTGGTGTATTCAAAGACCCCAGAGGAGCACGAGGAACATTTGAGAATAGTACTTCAGGTATTGAGGGAAAGGAAACTGTTTGTGAAATTCAAAAAGTGCAAGTTTTGGCTAGAGCAGGTTACCTTCCTTGGATATGTGATATCTAGGGGTGGTATATCAATGGATCCGAGTAAGATTGAGGTGGTAGTAGATTGGGTGCGACCGAAGAATGTGTAGGAAATTAGAAGTTTCAAGGATTAGCTGGATACTAACGCAGGGTTGTTGATGGTTTTTCCAAGTTGTTGGGTTTGTTGACTAGATTGACCAGGAAAGGGGTGAAATTTGAGTGGTTTGATGAATGTGAGCAGAGCTTCCAGGAGCTGAAGTAGCGGCTCATCACTGCACCGGTGTTAACGATTCTTTCAGGTGAAAAGGGTTTCGTGATTTATAGTGATGCGTCCCGTAAAGGGCTCGGATGCATGTTGATGTAGTAAGAGAGAGTGATAGCTTATGCCTTACGACAATTGAAGGAATATGAGAAGAATTACCCAACCCATGATCTGAAGCTAGCAGCAGTGGTATACGTGATTACGCGCTTAAATTGCGTAATTAGGTGCTAGGTGCTTTAATTGATGCATTACGAATTATATTTTTAATTAAATGCATAATTACTCTCAATATTTTAACATTGTGTCATATTTATAATATTTGGGTTTTATTGAGTTATTTATGAATTTTTGGTATTTTTTTATTGTAGGACGACTATTGGAAGCTAAAAACCGATGGTACTTCATAATATATACGTAACACCCTCATTCGACCTCCAATTTAGATGATTTAGGATGCCATAGAAAGATAAGAAAACGCTCTACAATTTTCATGTTTTGTGTTTTGAGAAATACTGGCTACATCAAGGTCAAAATTGGACGTGAAGTTACCATACGTTGTTTTAGTATAGATAAAGGGCTAGACTTTCTTTTAGGGAGGAGGTTTGGTAGCTAGGTTTTGTTTTATGTTGGGCAACAAGGAGAGCTCCCTTCTCATGGCTAAGCTCTCTCTCTCTCTCTCTCTCTCTCTCTCTCTCTCTCTCTCTCTCTCTCTCTCTCTCTCTCTCTCTCTCTCTCTCTCTTTATTTGAATTTTCAACAATTATTGGATCTATTTTTATTATAAAAAATTAGTTTGATTTTCTTGTTATTAAAATATGGTTTATTAGTTTTAAAATTGAATCTTTCTCTCTCTTCTACTCTCTTTTTTTAGTTTATTTGTTTAATAAGAAGTTGTGGTTGGAATTTTGGTTTAGTTTAAATTATTCAATTTAGATTTTTTTTTAGTCTTGCGTTGAATTTTTAATATTTGTTTGGGTCATTATTCAGTTTATTTTTCTTATTTGGAGTCTTTGTTAGCATTTAAATATTTTCTTTGGGTATATTTACTATTAAAGTTAGAGTTTTTATTTAGTTAGAGTTTATTTTTGTTTGGATTTATGTTTAAAGTTAGTATTTTTATTTAATAAAATGATTGCAGAATTTGTTTCTTTCATTATTCTAGCATTGAATCTGACATTTGTTTACTTAATTTTATGTATGATAAATTTCCAGTTAGGATTTACGTTATTTTAAGTTTCATTACAAAAATCTCAAAAATCCTAGGAACTGAATCTAAACTGTGTTCAGTAATTTGTCTTTTCTTAATTTCTTTTGGAATTATACAAATTTTGGAACTAAACTACATTCCCTGAGGAGACGATCTGGGCCTTGGGCTAATTATTACACGACAAAACTCTTATACTTGGGATAGCTTCCGAACTGCTTATTTTTAGTGCGAGTCAAGTTTTTGGCATCATTGCTGGAGAATGTCAGTTTTAATTTCAAACTAGTTTTTTTTTTGTTATTTTAATTTTAATTATGAAAAAGAAAAAAAAATAAAAATAAAAAAAATTAAGTTTTGAAGAAAATATGGTTGCACTTGCACCACGCATACTTATGGATTTTTTGCAGCCCACACGAACCACACAACTATCTTGCATCATATTGCCTCAGAATGCACAAACTTTAACATTAAGCCTGAAATGATATGTGCGATACCTCAATTTTATGGGATGGAGTGTGAAAATCCATATCAGCATTTAACTGATTTTGAGCTTGCATGTGTTACATTCATAGATGAGACTACTACTAATTAGGCAATTAGATTGCATCTATTTCCTTTTTCATTGAAAGACAAGACTAAGATGTGGTTTAATTCTCTTAGGCCTAATTCTATCTCTAGTTGGACTGATATGCAAAATGAATTTCCGCATATTTTTTCCCTTACAGAGAACTCATCATGTAAGGAGTTGATGAGATATTTCATGAAAGTTGGGAGAGATTTAGAGGTTTGGTTAATATGTGTCCTCACCATGAATTTGAATCATGACGTCTGGTCAACTATTTCTATACTACATTGACTCCTGAATCAAAGCAGTTCGTTCATACTATGTATTCAGGATATTTCTTTGACAAGGAGCCTGATGAGGCATTGGATTTTCTGAATCATTTAACTGACTATGCTCAGCAGTGGAACACTAGGATTGATAGAAGACCAATTGCAGCTCAACCATTGAGAGCAATACATGGTGGAGAGTGGAATGAACTGAAAAATGATTTTTTTGTTGAAGCACGTATGGCTGAACTCACCAAAAGAGTGGAGGCTATGGAGATGGAAAAGGAAAATTGTACAGAGCAACTTTGGAATCAACCTTCCCAGTCGTATGCACCCCTTTTCAGTTGTCATATCGTCAGGCTGCCTTTCAGCAACAGTATCAGTCACAACAGATCTCTCAAAGTTATGCACCTTTAGGATTTCAATCTAATGCAACACCTGCTCCACCAGAGAAGTCTGTTGAAGATGCCTTTCAGTAGTTCATGTAAATTCAAGTCACAACTAACAATCAGTACACTCAGGCCATAAATGAATTGTGGGACACCATTAATGAGATGAGCACGCAGTTGAATATCTTAGAAAAAAGGGAATTGTCGGTAGAACCTCAGCTTAATCCTCAAGAATACCGGTACCAGCAACAACAAATACATAATGTTTCTCTTGAGACAGCGGAGGCCGTTATTACTTCGAGAAGTGGAAAAGAAGTTCCCCAACCTAAGATACTCATTGACAGACCAACAGTTGTCCTGACACCTGAAGTTACAACTGAGATAGATGTGGTTAGAGAAAAATTTGAGGAAGCAAGCCCAAAATTGAAGAAGTCAGTTAATGTGGAGAACGAGACTAGTAAGAAGTACCAACCTGTGGTACCTTACCCTCAAAGATTGATGGTCGAGGAATCATCATTCCCTACTAGACTAAATGTCAAGGAGCGTAATGCTGAAGCAAATCCCTGCAGTGGTAAGGTGATGGGTACACCCGATAAAGAGGGTGAGCAAACTGGTGAGAGTTTAATTTTCAAAGAACTAGGTAAAATTTTTAATGTCGATGCTTTTGAAGAACCAAAGGTAACTACTATGACAACTTTGCCTCAAAGACCGGTTCTTAAAGAAGTGACTTTCCTGGAAAATATACTAAATAAAGATCCTTTCTTGTTAAAACAAAGAAGGCAGTCTGCACATGTTTTGTCTGGTACCTTAGAACATATTGATTTATTTGAGGCTAACTTTTGTGTAGGTAACAAGACTGAATCATTATGGCGACTCAAATTTGGAGACTCGCCGGTTCAATTTATAGACCTGCACCCACTAGATGAAATTCCTTCAGAGCCTTCACCAGATAGACTGTGATGTTTTTCTTTCCTTTATTTTCATTTTGTTTTACCTTGTTTGATTTTTAGTTAATTTTTAGGTACATTTTCCCTTAGTTTTAGTTTTTCTTTCCCCTTACTTCTCCACCCAGGTACGCTCCACTTCCCCCATGCATATCTTTTCTATTTCTCCTATGCTTTCACATTGAGGATAATATTCCACTTTAGTTTGGGGGGGGGGGGTGATAAATTACATTGAAAAAAATGTGAATATGAATGATTAGACCATGATTAACACTGACTGATACCCTTTACATACTTGCATATAACCTAGGAGTTACACACTTAAGTTGTATAGTGGGTTATTTATGTGTAGTTTCTCTTTATATGACTAATTTAGGAATTGTAACTCTATGTAGGTTGACTAGTACTTCATTCGTGTTAATATGGCTGTATGAACTCTTGTATTTACATGGTATATCATGAGGCTGAAAATACATGTTCACGTGACTTGTAGCACTTAGGGTTCCTTATGGGCATTGAGAGAGCGCCCGTGACGACTATGACACCTTGTGAGGTATTGTTGAGCCATTTATCGTTCTTTTGAGTTTTTGACGTTAACTCAGATTTTATGAAACTCAACTTTCCTTTTCTTTTTTTGGGTATTGTTTGTATACTAGTCTATGTTTTTGACTTGCTAGGCTAAATGTGACATCTAGTAGGGAAATAGAAACCTAGGTCTTGTAGCCTACTCAAGATGTGAAGACTGAGTCACCCCTAGAAATAGACTTAGTTCATGGACTACTGTTCAAACTTAATTCACATGGGTGGTATGAAGATAGAAAAAGAAGTGTAATGATTGTCCTAATTGACCATGAAAAGAAAGAAATTGAAGAATGAGCAGAGGAAAGAAAAAGAGAAACAGAATTGCACCAAAATGAGAAAAAAAAAATTTAATACTTGCTCCACACAACTACTGTAAGAACCTGACCCGAGGTATGTAGATTGAATAAATGAAAAAGGGTAAAAAGATAAATTTTGTAGGCGTCGTCGACAAAGCCATTGTTCTCGTCCACGAAGGCCTATATAATCTTCATTACTAAAACTCACAGCCTCGTCAATGAAGAGATACCGAACGTGTTGTAAAATATCGAAATAGGGTTCATCGCCGAAGGATCCGGTTCGTCGACGAAATGTATGGTTTATACGTTGACGAAGGCGCCATCTCATCGACAAGGTTGGCCGGGTCAAAGGAGCTATAAATATCCTATTTCATTACTTCATGGCTAAGTAAGCTAAAACTCTCTCTCTCTCTCTCTCTCTCTCTCTCTCTCTCTTCGATTCTTCTTTATTCATTGGCTAATTCGACGATCCGACATTACCACGTAGATCAGAAGGAGAAGCTCTATGTTTTTAGCGAATCAGAAAGTCATTTTGGGCATTTTAGGGTTTTGACTCAAAACTAAGGTAAGGGTCGATTTCAGTTTCGTTTTGGAATATATATAGTAGTACGAATTGTAGTGAAGTATAGTTCTTGGATTGTCTCGAATCGTAGTTTTGGAGTCGTAGAGTTCGTATTTTGGTATTCAAGAAAAGGTAAGGGGATTCTATTTATATCAGTTTATTTTTGAAATGGAGATTGGTAAACCTATAGTTTACGATCGTATGTGTGTTTTGATTACTTATTTGGGAAAATTCATTAGGTGAAAATGCAGGATTTTTGGGTTACAGTTTCTGGGAAAATTTGGGGGTTTCGGGTATCATCTCTATTTTATTGGAGAAACCGTATGTTGTATTAAAACTGTAGTATTGAGATGACCATACCTATATTTGTATTAAACTATATTCTTGAATTGAAAACGATAGGATTTGCTGTATACCAAATAAGTGTGGAATGAACTATTGTATGTAAAATGTTCTAGGTTTTGTAAAAACAGTTAGGGGCTACTAATTACTGTACACTGATGAGTATAGGGACATGAGTTCCAAAATTGTTCTAGGTTTTGTAAATCATCTAGGGGCGGCTAATTACCGTATGCTGACGTCATATCTCGGCTAATTACCATGGGCAAGAGTGTCTAGCTCTATATCCGAGGGTGTGAAATATCGCCTGTTCTTTTTGACCGGTCACCGATGGGTGTGAGCTACATCATAGTGGCAACGATATCGCTGTGAGACTTCGGTTATCGCAGGCTATCGGGTGCTCGTATTGGCAACGTTATCGTTGTGAGGCTTCGGTTATCGCAGGGTTATTGGGTCCTTAGTGTGACGACACTGACCATATGTTTGATATCGTATGTATTGGAACGAATTTGTGAAAAATACTGGAACTGTATTACACTGTATTGTGTTGTGTTATGTTTTACGCCAAAATAACACTTGTATGCCACACACTGATATAACCTGCTTTCTTCCTTACTGATAGGTGTCTCATCTTGAATATACAAATATTTTTTAGGTTCTTTGGGTAGCCGAAACTAGCATCCAAGCGTCCCAAAGTGGGGGTGTCGGTTAGCTTCGTTTAGTACCTGTGTAAATATGAGTTTTGTAACTGAGTTGTCATTGTTGGATTTTATAGACACCTGGAGTATGTACTGTAATTTTGGGAACATATATTCTAGTTTTGTATAGACTCTGGTATGGTATGATGTTTGTATAGAAAGAACATTTTCCGCTGCGTATTTAATGAGTATGGATATGTATGCGAATGTGTATAGGGTTTACGTGTAGCCCACGGGGTTGGACCCTCATTCAGTATTGTATCATGTATGTTTAATTGATACAGAGATAGGTTAGGTTACTATATTCACACCTGGGACCCATCTGCGGATTTGGGGTGTGATAGGTTGGTATCAGAGCAAAATCAGGTTGTTAGGTCTTGTAGACTTGGTTAGGCGTAGCTATGTGTACATACTAGAGTATATGATGTAGGAAATGGGTAGAGTAGGTCGAGGGTTGTTTTGTTGCTAGACGGGGACTCATTGGCAGTGTTTTGCGTTTTTCCTAGAATGGTGATTTCAGTAAAATCACAGCAAACCATTGATAATTTTGTGTCGGTGTGATAGGATAGACCTGGACCCATGAGAGTAGTAGTTAACATGATTAGTTTCAATGATTGTGTTAACTGTGTACGATATAGGAATTCTAACCGATTCCTATCCTATTTTCAGAATGGAGCCCAAGGATAACAACTTAGATAGTGGGTCCAAGGGGACTATGCGTGATGACTCTTTTTTTGTGCCGCGGGGTTTGATGAGGCAGGTTATGTGGGAGATCGGGCGCAGTGTTAAGAGACGTGAGCGCTCTCCTACTGCCACGGGTTATACCATAGAGAAGTTCATCCACATGCACCCTTCGACATTTACAGGAGGACCTAATCCGATAATAGCAGAGAACTGGGTGCAGAAAACCGAGAAGATAATTGAAGTTTGGAAGTTCTTCACTGTACTGACCAACAAAAGGTTCTCTATTCTACCTTTCAGCTGGAAGGAGATGTGGAAAGATGGTGGACGATGGTGAGTCTGCTTGAGAAGCAGAGGGCTGGTCCATCTAGTATGACTTGGAGCTGTTTCAAGGAGGTATTTTTCGAGAGATACTTCCCGGCTTCCACTCGTGCTGTAAAGGCTAAAAAGTTCTCGAGCATGGGGTAGGGAACCTTGACGGTGCAGAGATATGCCACTAGATATATCAAGTTATCTCGTTTCGTGCTGTACTTGGTCCCGAATGAGTATGAGAAGTCTCGGAGGTTTGAGAAAGGTATGAGGAAGGACATCCGTAGGCTTGTGGGGATGCTGCAGATCCGAGAGTTTTCTGTTTTGGTGGATAAAGCCACCATAGTTTAGATTGACCTCCAAGGGGATGAGATGGTACAGGAGCAGAGGAAGAGGCTAATATCTTCTAGTTCTCAGATTGGTCCTCGATAGGGATAGTGGAAGAAGAAGAAAAACTATAGTTTAGGGTATCGCTAGAATACCGAACATCAGAGTTCTCAAGGGGATCCATCGTCCACACCATGCGCCAAGTGCTATAAATGGCACGATCGTGAACGCCAGCCGTTATGGGGTAATTGCTACAATTGTGGCAAATTGGGCCATATATCTGGAAACTATCAAGCACTGAGGAGCGATATGCCTGCACAGAGCCAGAACCATGGAAATAATCAGATGCCTCGGGAAAATTATTAAGCAAACACGGCTCCGGTGAGGGTGTACTCCCTTACTCTAGCGAATGCGGAACACGCTGAGAACTTGGTGACAGGTACCCTGTTATTGCTTTAGAATAGAGCTATTGTTTTATTTGATTCGGGAGCAACTCATTCATTTATATCTACTAGTTTTGTGAAACTGTGTGGAGGTTGAAACCCAAGGGATGGATGAGTGGTTGTCTGTGGCTAGACCGACTGGGAGTATAACGATTTGTAGTAAAATGATTGGAAGCTGCTCAGTGGTTATTTGGGGAAGACTGCTACTGGGGAACCTAGTTGTAATGACCCGAAGAATAATGGTATTTAAATAATAAGAGCAAGGGAAATGGGAAACAGAGATAGAAGGAGGCAGCAGGCTTCGTCGACGAGGGTGCATTTCATTGACAAGAAGATACCGAGAGGATATTTTTGGCAACTTTGAATTTCATTGACGAAGGGGAGAGTTCGTTGACGAATTTCCTCTTGATCTCGTCGATGAGGTGACATGGCTCGTTGACGAAGCCCATAGTATAAATAGTGCAAAACCCAGTTTTTACGTAGAAAAATTAGAAAATGCTCACTCGCTCTCATCCCTACGGTTTCTCTCTCCTCTCTCTTCGATTTCGGCTCTGATGTTCATCGGATCGATGATCTGAGGCCACCACGACACTTCTGGGGAAGTTCTCTCCAAATCTACCAGAGCGAATCGTTGGTGGGGCAGAGTTAGAATTCATCCCTAGTTTAAGGTAAGACTTTTTATGCAAAATTTGGTCTTACCATAGTTATAGGAAATGATATTCATGAAAAAATGCTAAAGTTTAGTTTCGAGAGTTGTCATTTTCAGGGTGTTGAATGGGGAACCCTGTGGGTGCAGGACCAGTGCATTTAGGGGGTTTATTTTCAGTTTCAGGTAAGGGAATAAACTAAAGCAATTATTTTCCATGCAAATTATTATTATTTATTAGCAAATTAATTTTCAAGAAAGCATATATTATATTTGAATATTACTGAGAAATGCATATTTGAGAAAATACTGCTATTATACAAGAAATATGATTTTAGAATGAAATGTATGAATTTACTCAGCATTGTGTGGCATGAATATTATTTTACATAATAAGTATTATGTTATAGCAATTTTATGAATGAAGTATGATTTTCAGAAGTTACGAAATATTGCAGTGCATTATAGTTTCAAAATACATGATAAATGAATTATTTCTTCATAATGATACGTATGAAATATTCGATGCGAGGCCGTGATTGATAGTCAGCGCAAGGCCGTGTATGATGTATGATTTCGGTGCAAGGACGTATATATATGTATGATTTTGGTGCAAGGCCACAAATGTGAAAGTAATCGGCTAAATTGTATATTATCATGTATTATATATTATTAGAACCTGAATGCTAGTTTAGTTTCGTTACGGGAGCACGATACTGTTGCCATACAGATCAGATATCTATGTTCAGATTTGTGCTAACCACCCTACAAGGGGGTGGGAGATGGATAGTCAATGTGGCTTTCAGTGTAGAGTTGTAGACATCCACCTGGCAGTCCGAACCAGGGTGTGGTGGGCCCATCATACTTATATACATTTTTGACTCTACAATGGTCAGCCAGCCATTGTCGGGTCCCGCCTTTGGGCTGCACAAACCGTCATGGGGGGTAATATATGACATACGCTAGCTATACATCCAGGGTAAATTTTCAGTATTATCAATTATATCAGACATTTTATAAACCATATGATTTATTAGAAAATAAAAAAGTATATGATTATTCAGTATGCTATAATGAATGTTTTCAGGTATATGAAATGTACTGTATATGTATAATTGCATCAAATATTCATGTTGCCATACAACTGTATTTAGTTTAATTTCCCTTACTGAGAAGTGTCTCACCCCTGAACATTAAATAATTTTCAAAAAACCCATAAGGACCCGTGGATTGAGGCCTCCGTTTAGTCTGTTGTGCTACCCCGTTAGGAGGGTAAGTTTGAACTAGGATCAGGAGATTTTGATGTGGGATCCTAGAGAGATTTTTGTATTTTTGGGAGATTGTATATAAACACAGTGTTTTGGATTATGACTATGATATTATGTATTTTGTGGTTATGAGAATGTGATTTATATTTATTGCTGCTTAGGTTTTCACTGTAAATGTCAGATGTGTCCTCATTACCCATGGGTTCGGGTTGACCTAATTATTAAATATGTTTTATTATATGTTTAGATAAGTAGGTTGTTACACTAGTAGTGTACGGCATGTGTGGATTCGACGTCATATTGGGGATGGATTGACTATTCTCCAGTTATGTAGTGATTGATCGTAGGAAGGTATGTCACGCCCCAAACCCCAAAATAGGACCCAAGGGTGAAAATGTAATCTAACTTGTACCTGTATCTGATAAAACACCCAAAGATACAGTACAATGGATGAGGATCTGACCCTGTGGGGTTCCGTGATACCCTAAACACATCCAAACACAATCATATACGTAGCAGAAAAAGGTCATTCTACACAAACATATACAATACCATACCAGAGTCTATACAAGAGCAGAAACAGGCTCTATCAAAACGTACAAATGGGTGCCCAATTACATCTCAAAATGGCAACCCACCAAAATACAGTCTTAACACTTACCCAAGCGCTAACCGCAGTACATCGGCCACTACGCTCCCTACACCAGGACACTAGTTCCGGTTACTTGAAGGACCTGTAAAAATGTATGTACAGTAGGGGTGAGACACCTCTCAGTAAGGAAGAACACAGGTTATAGTGGTGTGTGGCATTTGAGTGTTATCATGATGCAACATACACGCAGTTAAATGCAGTCCAGTACAAGTTTACACAGTGCATACATGCACACATACACATGATCAGCAATCTCGATGTTGTCACACCCTTCGGCCCGAAGCCGGCCTGCGACATACGGTGTTGGCTCGTAGCTAACCTGCGAACACGGCGTCACCGGCACATGGCTAGTCCCCGACTCCCATGGCATTGTACCGGCACTAATTGGTGGATCCACACCTTTCGGCTTGATCTGCCGGAATAGGCTCACGCCCTCAGATATAGAGCCAGAAACTCTTGTCTACATGGCAGGCGATAAACACACGCCCTCGGATATAGAGTCAGACAATCTCAGTACGTGGAACAATTCGGAACCCTGTTCCTACCAACATTTCAACAGTCACACACATATGCATGCTCATATAACCAAACAAATCACACCCATTTGGTAATCTAAATCATGGTTTTCCAAACAAATATAGTTTAAACACAAGTCAAGGCCCGACCATCCCAATAACACAATATAAATCACCATATACGCTCGGTTTTCAAAAAAACCAGGGATGCAGCTCGTCGCCCCCCTTTTTCCCAAAACTGTAATAATAAAAAACCGATAGTTTTCCCCGTTAGATCCCCCCAAATGAGTAGCCAAAACACACACAGGACGGTGAACCACAGTTCCACCGAGTCCGATTTCAAAAATAACCGATATAAACACAATTCCCTTTACCTTTTCCCCGAATAGCAAATCCCGAACTCCAAGGCCCCTAAACAGCGAACTGAGTTCCAAAACCTACAAATCAGAGTATAGAATATACTCACAAGACTGTTTCCTATAAAACTACAAGATCAGAATTGAAAACCGAGCCTTACCTCGACTTTACGCCGAAACCCAAAAATCTTTGAAATGGGATTCCGATCCGTAGAACTTGTAGAGAATCCTTCCACGATCCTCGTGGTAACTTCAGATTCCCTATTCCAGCAACGATCGGTGAAGAAATCTAGAGAGAGGAAGTGTAGGGAGAGTTCTAGAGAGAGAGAGAGAGAGATAGAATTTGAGTTTCTTAATAAGGAAGTAAAGAATATTCTATTTATAGGCCCTTTGACCCAGGCGAACTCATTGACGAAATGGTGCCCTCGTCGACGAGGCCCTATAGTCTTCTCATCGATGAGACGAGGAATTCATCGAAAAATCTTGATATTCCCGGTTTCCTGAAACTCCTCGGCTTCCCCTCGTCGATGAGTCTCTGTATTTCGTTGATGAGAAGGACAAAGACTTTGTCGACGAAATCTGGCTTCGTCGACGAGGCCTGCTCTTTACCAAAATGTCCCTCTCTTTAAATAAACCATTATCACGATTCGGGTTCTTACAATCTCCCCTCCTTACAAAAATTTCGTCCTCGAAATTTGCCATCTCTCACTCACAGACTCATACATACAATCTAACACATATATACCACTCTAGAGAAAAAATGGCAACCACTACAGCGTAGCCCCATCATACACATACACATACATACCCTCACCTATGGCGGAGGAATACCGTGGTTACATATACTACTGTCTCAAGAGTTCACAATACACACGCACTCCCGATGACTAACCACCTATCCCAACCCACAGTAGAATCATGTGCAAGTGCTCAAAACAACTGTGGATACTTCCGGCGTATTTCCGTTTCCAGTTCCCAAGAAGCTTCCTCAATCTCGTGGTTTCGCCACAATACCTTCACTAATGGTATCTTTTTAGTACAAAACTTCTGACCTTTACGGTCCAGAACCTGAACAGGTATCTCCTCATATGCTAAAGTATCCCCAATTTCCAACTCATCATAACTAATAACGTGTGAAGGATCCAACACGTACCTCCTCAACATGGATACATGAACCACATCATGGACTCTCAAAAGTGCTGGAGGTAATGTAATCCTGTAGGCTACCGGACCCACTCGCTCAAATACCTTGAATGGTCCAATAAACCTTGGGTTTAACTTGCCCTTCCTCCCAAATCTCATCACCCTTTTCATTGGAGTAATACACAGAAATACCTTACCTCCCACTTCGAACTCTAACTCACGGCGGTGAACATCTGTGTAACTCTTCTGTCGACTCTGAGCTGATTTAATCCTCTTTCGTATCAAACCCACCTTCTCAGACGCCTGCTGCACGAGTTCAGGTCTTAACACCTGACGTTCACCAACCTTATCCCAACACAAAGGAGATCGACACCTTCGACATACAAAGCCTCGAACGGTGCCATCCCGATACTAGATTGGAAGCTGTTATTATAAGTAAACTCTACAAGTGGCATAAATTGTATCCAGCTACCACCGCAGTCTAACACAAAAGCTCACAACATATCTTCCAACATCTGTATCGTCCTCTCCGACTGTCCATCAGTCTGGGGGTGGAACGCTGTATTGAAAGTAAGCTTCATCCCCAATGCCTCCTGCAAGCTCATCCAGAATCGAGAAGTAAACTTCGTATCCCGATCTGATACTATGGACACCGGTACTCCATGCATTCTCACAATCTCATGCACATACAAATCTACTAGCCTACTCAAAGGATAGCCAACTTTCATCAGTATGAAATGAGCAGATTTCGTCAATCTATCCACGATCACCCAAATAGCATTCTGCCCGTGAAGCGCTGGTGGCAAACCGGTCACAAAATCCATGGAAATATGCTCCAATTTCCACACCGGAATAGGCAAAGGCTGCAACGGCCCTGCCGGCCTCTGATGTTCAGCTTTCACCCGCTGACACGTCAGACACTGCTCCACGAACTGAGCAATCTGCCTCTTCATACCAGACCACCAGAAGGTCTCGCACAAGTCCCGATACATCTTTGTACTACCAGGATGTACTGTATACATAGAACAATGCGCCTCTTCTAGAATCGCCTTTCTGATCTCATCATCGTTCGAAAAACACAGTCTAGTCCCAAACCTCAACACACCCCCTTTAGAGATGTTAAATTCTGTAGCTAGTCCCTGCTGTACCTTTTCTATAACCTCTGACAACTCTGCATCACTAGCCTGCGTGACTTTTATACGCTCAACCAAGGTTAGTTGGATCACCAACCCAGCAAGATAAGCCTGATGATCACCAACCACCAACTCTATACCCGAACTCTCCAAATCCTGTCTAATGTGACACTGAGTTACAATCGCAGATACAGCCGTAGGCCCTGACTTCCGACTCAACGCATCAGCTACCACATTAGCCTTCCCCGGGTGATAGCTGATCGTGCAATCGTAGTCCTTAATCAACTCTAGCCACCACCTCTGCCTCATGTTTAACTCCTTCTATGTGAAGAAATACCTGAGGCTCTTATGGTCAGTGAAGATCTCACACTACACCCCGTATAGATAATGTTGCCAGATCTTCAATGCATATACCACAGCAGGCAATTCCAAATCATGCGTAGGGTAATTCTTCTCATACTCTTTCAATTGCTGAGAGGCATACGCTACTACCTTACCCTGTTGCATGAGCACACATCCTAGGCTTTTTAGAGACGCGTCGCTATAAATCACAAATCCACCATCCCCCAAAGGAATGGTCAATACTGGAGCAGTAACCAGCCGGTGCTTCAACTCCTGAAAGCACTGCTCGCAATCACTAGTCCACTCAAACAACACTCCTTTCCTGGTCAATCATTTTAGAGGTCCAGACAATTTAGAGAAACCCTCTACGAACCGACGATAGTAACCCGCCAGTCCTAGAAAACTCCGAACCTCCTGCACATTCTTCAGCCTTACCCAGTCGACCATAACTTCAATCTTGTTAGGATCAACTGATATACCATCCCCAGTAACCACATGGCCTAAAAACGTAATCTGACTCAACCAAAATTCACATTTCTTCAGCTTAGCGTACAACTTCTTCTCCTGTAGAATCTATAACACTAATCTCAAATGTTCCACGTGCTCTTCTGTACTCCTCGAGTATACCAGAATGTCATCAATGAACACCACCACGAACCAATCCAGGTACTTATGGAAAACCCTGTTCATCGGATCCATGAACACCGCCGGAGCATTCGTTAACCCAAAAGGCATGACTAAGAACTCGTAGTGGCCATATCTGGTTCAGAAAGCTGTCTTCGCTACATCCTCCGCTCTAACCCTCACCTGATGATATCCTAACCGCAAGTCGATCTTCGAAAAGACCCGCATGCCCTGTAACTAATCAAAGAGATCATTTATACGCGGTAAAGGATAGCAATTTTTCACAGTCACCTTGTTAATCTCACTGTAATCAATGCACATCCGCATCGACCTGTCCTTCTTCTTTACAAACAATACTAGAGCTCCCTAGGGCAAAACACTAGGTCGAATGAATCCCCTGTCTAGTAATTCTTGTAACTGCTCCTTCAACTCCCGAAGTTCTGTCGGAGCCATCTGGTACGGGGCTTTAGAGATCGGTGCCTTACCGGGTAGCAACTCTATCACAAACTTCACCTCACGATCTGGAGGTAAACCAGGTAAATCATATGGAAACACATCCAGGAATTTGCTGACTACTCGAATGTCCTCGAGTCTCAATTCGTCCCGTGGCGGTTTCTTTATACACGCTAGGTACCCCTGACATCCGTCCAAGAGTAGCCTCCTCACTTGTAGTGCCGACAGAATCTGTGGCACTGAACGTACACACGATCCCACGAATTCGTACTCCTACTCCCTAGGAGGTTTGAAAACTATCACCTTCCTACGACAGTCGATCACAGCATAACTGAAGAACAACCAATTCATCCCCAGAATGACATCAAACCCCGACATGTCATATACAATAAGATTTACCGGTAGGCGATAAACACATGCCCTCAGATATAGAGTTGGACACTCTCAATACCTAGAACAATTCGGAACCCCGTTCCTACCAGCTTTTCAACAGTCACACACACATACATGCTTATATAACCAAACAAACCACACCCATTTGGTAATCTAAATCATGGTTTTCCAAACAAATACAGTTTAAACATAATTCAAGGCACGACCATCCCAATAACACAATATAAATCACCATATATGCTCAGTTTTCAAAAAAACCAGGGATGCAGCCCATCGCCCTCCTTTTTCCCAAAACTGTAATAATGAAAAACCCATAGTTTTCCCCGTTATATCCCCCCAAATGAGTAGCCAAAACACACACAGGACCGTGAACCACAGTTCCATCGAGTCTGATTTCAAAAATAACCGATATAAATATAGTTCCCCTTACCTTTTCCCCGAATTGCAAATTCCAAACTCCAAGGCCCCTAAACAGCGAAACGAGTTCCAAAACCTACAAATCACAGTATAGAATATACTCACAAGACTGTTTCCTACAAAACTACCGGATCAGAATTGAAAATCGAGCCTTACCTCGATTTTACACTGAAACCCAAAAATCTCCGAAACGGGATTCCGATCCATAGAACTTGTAAAGAATCCTTCCATAATCCTCATGGTAAGTTCAAATTCTTGATTCTAGCAACGATCGACGAAGAAATCTAGAGAGAGGAAGTGTAGGGAGAGTTTTAGAGTTTTAGAGAGAGAGAGAGAGAGAGAGAGAGAGAGAGAGAGAGATAGAATTTGAGTTTCTTAATGAGGAAGTAAAGAATATTCTATTTATAAGCCCTTTGACCTGGGGGAACTCGTCAAAGAAATGGTGCCCTCGTCGACGAGGCCCTATAGTCTTCTCATTGACGAGACGAATCCTGATATTCCCGGTTTCCTATAACTCCTCGGCTTCCCCTCGTCGACGAGTCTCTGAATTTTGTTGACGAGAAGGACAAAGACTTCATCGATGAAATCTGGCTTCGTTGACGAGGCCTGCTATTTACCAAAGTGCCCCTCTCTTTAAATAAACCATTATCACGATTCGGGTTCTTACAAGGTAGTAGTGTTCAGACCTCCTAGGGAGCAAGAGTATGAGTTCACAAGATTGTGTGTGCGTTTGATGCCACAAATTCTATCAACTATATAGGTGAGAAGGTTAGTCTTGGAGGGTTGTCAAGGGTTCCTAGCTTGCATGAAAGAACCACCTCGGGATGATGTGAAACTTGGAAATATCCAAGTGGTTAAATAATTTTTGGAAGTATTCCTAGAAGACTTACCCGGTTTACCTCCTGATCAAGAGGTGGAGTTCGCTATCAATTTGCTAGTATGTAAGGCACCGATTTCCAAAGCTCCATATCAGATGGATCCAGCTGAACTTTAGGAGTTGAAGGAGTAGTTACAGGAACTACTGGACAAGGGCTTTATCAAACCTAGTGTTTTGTCCTTGGGAGTTCCAGTGTTGTTCGTAAGAAAGAAGGAGGGGTCGATGCGAATGTGCATTGACTACCATAAGATCAATAAGGTAACAATGAAGAACCGATACCCGTTGCCTCGTATAGATGATCTGTTTAACCAGCTGTAGGGAACGTAGGTGATTTCAAAGATTGATCTATGGTCAGGGTATCATCAGGTGAAAGTTAGGACAGAGGATATTGCAAAGACTGCTTTCCGAACCAGATATGGTCACTACGAGTTTCTAGTCATGCCATTTGGGTTAACTAACGTTCTGGCAGTATTTATGGACCTAATGAATAGGGTTTTCCATAAATACCTGGATCAATTTGTTGTCGTTTTCATTGACAACATTCTGGTATACTCTAGGAGTTTGGAAGAGCATGAAAACCATCTAAGGTTGGTATTTTAGGTATTACGGGAGAAGAAGCTGTATGATAAGTTGAAGAAATACGAGTTCTAGCTGAATCAGGTTGCGTTTCAAGGCCATGTCATATTGAAGGGTGGTATCTCAATTGATCCAGGTAAGATAGAAGCAGTGATCAATTGGGTGAAATCGAAGAGTATGCAGGATATTCGGAGTTTCCTAGGACTGGCTGGGTACTACAGGCGGTTTGTGGAGGGATTCTCTAAGTTATCTAGACCTCTGACACGATTGACGAGGAAGGGCATGAGATTTGATTGGATAGACGAGTGCGAGTAGAGTTTCCAGGAGTTGAAACACCAACTGGTCACTACTCCAGTTTTAACCATCCCATCTAGGGATGGTGGTTTTTTGATTTACAATGACGCATCGCTGAAGCGGTTGGGATGTGTGTTGATGCAACAGGGGAAAGTAATTACTTATACTTATTGGCAACTCAAGGAGTACGAAAAGAATTACCCCATGCACAATCTGGAGTTGGCGACGGTAGTATATGCGTTGAAGATCTAGAGACACTACTTGTACGATGTACAGTGTGGGATCTTCACGGACCACAAGAGCCTCAGATATTTTTTCACACAGAAAGAGTTGAACATGATGCAAAGGAGGTGGCTGGAACTGATCAAGGACTACGTTTACACGATTAGATATCACCTAGGAAAAGCTAACGTGGTAGCTGATGCATTGAGTCGGAAGTCAAAGCATGCGTTAGTATCTGCAATAGTAGGTTAGCATCATATCATACGGGATCTGGAAAGTCTTGGCATGGAGTTGGTGGATGGTAATCAACAACCTTTCATTGCTAGCTTGGTGATCCAATTGACATTATTTGAGAGAATTAAAGTCGCACAAGCTAACGATGCGGAGTTAGTCGAGGTTGTAGAGAAAGTGCAGCAAGGGTTGGCTACAGACTTTAACATATCTGAGGGAGGTGTGCTGAGGTTTGGGACCAGGTTGTGTGTTCCAAACGACGAGGGGATGAAAAGGACTTTCTTGGACGAGGCGCATCGTTCTTTGTATATGGTACATTCGGGTAGTACAAAGATGTATCGAGATTTGTGTGTGTCCTTCATATGGAGTGGTATGAAGCAGAAGATTGCTCGATTTGTGGAGCAATATCTAATGTGTCAGCACGTCAAGAGTCAACATTAGAGGCTGGCAAGGCCTTTGCAGCCATTGAGTATCCCAAAGTGGAAATGGGAGCACATTTCCATGAATTTTGTCACCGGGTTACCACCAGCACTACACGGATAGAATGCCATTTGGGTAATCATGGACAGATTGACTAAATTTGCTCACTTAATACTGATGAAGGTTAGCTACTCTTTGAGTAGGCTAACAGATTTGTTCGTGTAGGAGATAGTCAGAATATATGGGGTAACAGTGTCCATTATTTCAGATCAAGACTTGAGATTTACTTCTCAATTCTGGAAGAGCTTAAAGGAAGCACTAGGAATGAAGCTTACTATCAGTATGAAGTTCCACCCCCAAACTACTGGATAGTCAGATAGGATGATACAGATCTTGGAGGATATGTTACAGGCTTGTGTATTAGAATTCGATGGTAGTTGGATTCAGTTTCTACCATTGGTGGAGTTTGCCTATAACAACGTCTTCTAGGCTAGTATTGGGATGGCACCGTTCAAGGCATTGTATGGTCGGAGGTGTTGGTCTCCTTTGTATTGGGATGAGGTCGGTGAACGACAAATATTGGGTCCTGAACTTGTACATCAGGCTTCTGAGAAGGTTGGTTTGATCAGGGATAGGATTAAATTAGCTCAGAGTTAGCAGAAGAGTTATGCGGATGTTCACCGTCGTGAGTTGGAATTTGAGGTTGGGGGTAAGATATTTTTGAGAATCGCTTTGATGAAAGGGGTGATGAGATTCAGGAAGACAAGCTGAGCCCGAGGTATATCAAACCATTTGAGGTACTAGAGCGAGTGAGTCCAGTAGCCTACAGGATTGCACTACCCCCTGCGCTCTCGAGGATCCATGATGTATTTCACGTATCCATGTTAAGGAGGTACGTGTCGGATTCGTTGCATGTGATTAGTTACGAGTCCTTAGAGATTGGGGATACTTTGGCGTATGAGGAGACGCCCGTTTAGATTTTGGACCGTAAAGTTCAAAAGCTGTGTACCAAAGAGATACCGTTAGTGAAGGAATTGTGGCAGAATCACGCGGTTGAGGAAGCTTCTTAGGAGTTAGAGACAGAAATACGCCAGAAATATTCGCAATTGTTCTGAGTAGTAGTTTTGATAATAGGGTCGGTGTGGGTATGTATGTATATATGTAATACTCTGTTATCGTAGTAGTATTGTGTGGTTAGTCTCTGGGAGAGTTTTGTAATATTGTGAGCTCCTGAGACAGCGTATGTATGTAACCACAATATTCCTCCGCCATAAGTGAGGATATGTATGTATTTGGGACGAGGTTGCTATGTTGGTGGCCGCTGACTCTTCCTAAGAGTCAGGTATGCATGTGGGTATGTAAATGACTAGGTAAATGAGAGATTGCAAATTTCGAGGATGAAATTTTTGTAAGGAGGGGAGGTTGTAAGAACCCGACTCGAGGTATGTAGATTGAATAAATGAAAAAGGGTAAAAAGATAAATTTTGCAAGCTTCGTCGATGAAGCCATTATTCTTGTCAACAAAGGCCTTCATAATCTTCGTTGCCGAAACTCAGAGTCTCGTCGGCGAAGAGATACCAAACGTATTATAAATTATCGGAATAGGGTTCGTCGCCGAAGAAGCCGGTTTGTCAACAAAATGTATGGATGATTCATCGATGAAGGCACCATCTCGTCGATGAAGTTGGCCGAGTCAAAGGGGCTATAAATATCCTATTTCATTGCTTCATGGCTAAGTAAGCTAAAACTTTCTCTCTCTGTCTCTCTCTCTAGAACTAGCGGGCTCTCTCTCTCTCTCTTAGATTCTTTGCTGTTCGTCGCTTGATTCGACGATCCGGCATTACCATGTAGATCAGAAGGAGAAGCTATACATTTTTAGCAGATCAGAAAGTCGTTTTGGGGATTTTCAGGTTTTTGACCTAAAATCGAGGTAAGGGTTCGATTTCAGCTTCATTTTGGAATATATGTAGTAGTACGAATTGTAGTGAAGTATAGCTCTTAGATGTTCAGGTTTTGGTGTCTCAGTTCGTAGTTTTGGAGCCGTAGAGTTTGTATTTTGGTATTCGAGAAAAGGTAAGGGGATTTTGTTTATATCAGTTTATTTTTTAAATCGGGATGGGTAAACCTGTAGTTTATGATCGTACGTATGTTTTGATTACTTTTTTAGGAAAATCTATCTGGTGAAAATGCGAGATTTTTGGGTTACAATTTTTGAGAAAATTTGGAGGTTCCGGGTATCATCTCTACTTTGTTGGAGAAATCGTATGTTGTATTAAAACTATAGTATTGAGATGACCGTACCCATATTTGTATTAAACTATATTCTTGAACTAAAAATGATAGGATTTTTTGTACACCAAATATGCGTGGAATGAACTGTTGTATGTAAAATGTTCTAGGTTTTGTAAAAATAGCTAAGGGCGGCTAATTACCGTACGCTGATGAGTATAGGGGCATGAGTTCTAAAATTGTTCTAAGTTTTGTAAATTAGCTAGGGGCGGCTAATTACCGTAGGCTGACACCATGTCTCAACTAATTATCGTAGGTGAGAGTATCTGGCTCTATATCCGAGGGTGTGAAATATTGTCTGTTCTTTCCGGCTGGTCACTAATGAGTTTGAGCTACACCATAGTGGCAACGATATCGCTGTGAAGCTTTGGTTATCACAAGCTATCGGGTGCTTGTATTGGCAACGTTATTACTGTGAGGCTTCGGATATCGCAAGGTAATTGGTTGCTTAGTGTGATGACACTGACCGTATGTTTGGTATCGTATGTATTGGATCGAATTTGTGAAAAATACCAAAACTGTATTAAGTTGTATTGTACTGTATTGTATTATGTTATGTTTTACGCCAAAATAACACTTGTATGCTACACACTGATATAACCTGCTTTCTTCCTTACTGAGAGGTGTCTCACCCTGAATATACAAATGTTTTTCAGGTCCTTCGGGTAGCCAAAACTAGCATCCTAGCATCTAGAAGCGGGGGTGTCGATTAGCTGCATTTAGTACCTGTGTAAGTACGAGTTTTGTAACGGGGTTTTCATTGTTGGATTTTGTAGACACCAGGAGTATGTACTGTAATTTTGGGAACGTATATTCTAGTTTTGTATAAACTCTAGTTTGGTATGATGTATGTATAGAAAGAACATTTTCCGTTGCGTATTTGATGAGTATGGATATGTATGTGTATGTGTATAGGGTTTACATGTACCCCACGGGGTCGGACCCTCATTCAGTATTGTATCATGTATGTTTAATTGATACAGAGACAGGTTAGGTTACTATATTCACACCTGGGACCCATCTGTAGGTTTGGGCATGATAACTACCACAAAATGTCAGGGACACAACACATGTTCTGCACATATGAAGACTCTTCAATCGCTTAATGCTTCAGATGTATTCACGCTTGGTTTGTGAATAAGTTGATCTAGGGTGGTCTTGGTTGGATATGGTGAGTAGGTGAGAAGATGCTAAGGTGAAGGACACAACACCTCACAAATAGGCTAGATCATTTTCAAACTAGTCTACTCCATACATTTAGCATTTGTTCCTTACAATATGTGGGATGCTTGATCGTGACACTCCTCCTCACATATGACGAGTGAACCCATTCTTTTTGAGTGTTTTTGAGGGTATACCAATTAGGTCGAGTCAAAACGACCGTTCTGTAGGTGTCCACTGGTATCTGGGGTGTAACGAGTCGTACACATTACACATACCTCGAGATTTCGCCTCTTCATACTCAAATTTATATGACTACATTAACTCTAAATTATAATTACTAGTTAACTTTATGGGAGTATACTGTTCTTAACGACTATATAATGATGAAACTTGCATGAATGACTTGGTTCGTAATTGCGTGGATTGTGTGTAATCTGGTGATATTTGTATGTGAAATGGTATATTCGTGTTAAATGTACATTCATTTAATATTCATTGGAATTGGTGTTTGTGGGTGTCGCCTTGGAAACTCTCACGAGACTATAACTCGTCCACTAGGATCGACCTAGGGGTTTAAAGCCTTATTGCATTCGGTAAATACAACCGTGTTTCCCGTGAAAGAGGAGGTAGATAGGATTTGGTAGCTTTCTCAGTTTTTTATTTTTTATTTTTCTGGAGACTAGCAAAATTTTAGTTTTGGGGGGGGGGGGGGGTGTGATTACGCGCTTAAATTACATAATTAGGTGCTTTAATTCATGTATTACGAATTATATTTGTAATTTATTCTCAATATTTTAATATTGTGTCCTATTTATAATATTTGGGTTTCATTGAGTAATTTATGAATTTTTGGTATTTTTTTTTTATTGTAGAGCGACTAATGGAAGCTAAAAACCAATGGTACTTCGTAATCTATGTGTAACTCTCTCATCTGACCTCCGATTTAGATGATTCAAGATACAGTAAAAAGATAAGAAAACGCTTTACAATTTTCATGTTTTGCGTTTTGAAAAATACTGGCTGCATCAAGGTCAGAATTGGACGTGAAGTTACCATATGCTGTTTTATGGACTATTTCAACATTACTTCATAATATGGACATAACTTTCTCATCCAAGTTTCGATTGAGATGATTCAAAATTCTAGAGAAATCTGAGAAAGAGCTCTAAAACTTCCATGTTTCAAGCTTTAAATGATACGAGCGTTTACTAGGTCAAAAGTGGCCTTGAAGTGTAGAACCCACCATATGTTGACAAAAGAAAAAAAAAAAAGAATGAAGGCCTACTTTGATGTGACCACGTGAATGGGCTTGAAGCCCATGCAAAAGTCATGGGCTAGAGCTCCTTGGGACAGCCAAATATACAAATAAAAAATATATATATAAAAGTCAAATTAGAGAGTCAAAAAGGTGGGGCTAGGCTTTAGGTCTTAGTATAAATAAAGGGCTAGACTTTCTTTTAAGGAGTAGGTTTGGTAGCTAGGTTTTGTTTTATGTTGGGCAGTAAGGAGAGCTCCCTCCTCGCGGCTAAGCTCTCTCTCTCTCTCTCTCTCTCTCTCTCTCTCTCTCTCTCTCTCTCTCTCTCTCTCTCTCTCTCTTTATTTTTATTTGAATTTTAAAGAATTGTTGGATCTATTTTTATTATAAAAAAATTAGTTTGATTTTCTTGTTATTTAAATATTATTAATTAGTTTTAAAATTGAATCTTTCTCTCTCTTCTACTCCATTTTTTTAGTTTATTTGTTTAATAAAAAGTTGTGGTTGGAATTTTATTTTAGTTTAAATTATTCAGTTTAGATTTTTTTTTAGTCTTGCGTTGAATCTTTAATATTTGTTTGGGTCATTATCCAGTTTATTTTTCTTATTTGGAGCCTTTGTTAGCATTTAAATATTTTCTTTGGATATTTTTACTATTAAAATTAGAGTTTTTATTTAGTTAGAGTTTATTTTTGTTTGGGTTTATGTTTAAAGTTAGTATTTTTATTTAATAGAATGATTGTAGGATTTGTTTCTTTCATTATTCTTTCATTGAATCTGACATTTATTTACTTATTTTTATGTATGATAAATTTTCAGTTAGAATTTACGTTATTTTAAGTTTCATTGCAAAAATCCCAAAAATCCTCGGAACTGAATTTGAACTGTGTTCAGTAATTTGTCTTTTCTCAATTTCTTTTGGAATTATACAAATTTTTGAACTAAACTGCATTCCCTGAGGAGACGATTTGACCCTTGAGTTAATTATTACACGACAGAACTCTTATATTTGGGATATCTTCCGAGCTGCTTATTTTTAGAGTGAGTCAATACGCATTAAAGATTTGGAAACATTATCTCTATGGGGGTAGGTGTGAAATTTTTACTGATAAAAAAAGTATGAAATACTTTTTCACGCAGAAAGAATTGAACATGAAGCAGAGAAGGTGGTTAGAGCTGATAAAAGATTACGATTGCACCATCAGTTACCACCTGGGAAAGGCTAATGTTGTGGCTAATGCTTTGAACCGGAAATCAGTGGGTGCATTGGTATCTTCAGTGGAGATCCAGAATCCCATTCAGATGGATCTAGAGAGACTGGGGATAGAACTCGTAGAGGGTGATCATCAGACATTTATTGCTAATCTGGTGTTGCAATTAACTCTACAGGAAAGAATTGAAGCAACACAGAGGAGTGATGCAGAGTTGATAGAACTTATAGAGAAAGTACAAGATGATCTGGAGGAGGATTTTAGTATCTCAGATGATGGGGTCTTGAGGTTCCGTACCAGGCTATGTGTACCTGTTGATCCTGAGATTAAGAAAGTGATTATGAAGGAAGCGCATCGATCCTTGTATACAGTACATCCGGGTAGCACAAAAATATATAGGGATCTTCGAGAATATTTTTTGTGGAGCGGAATGAAAAGTGAGAGTGCTGAATTTGTAGCACAGTGTTTGACATGCCAACAGGTGAAAGCTAAGCAATAGAGACCGACGGGGTCTTTGCATCCGTTGTATATTCCTGAGTGGAAGTGGGAGCATATAGCGATGGATTTTGTCACTGGGTTACCGCCGACACTACATGGACAAGACTCCATTTGGGTAGTAGTGGATCGACTTATGAAGACTATCTATTTTTTGCCTATTAGAGTTAGCTACTCCTTAAATAGATTGACAGAGTTATACATTTAGGAGATAGTGAGAATGCATGGTGTGCCGGTGTCCATAGTTTCAGATTGAGACCCACGGTTCACATCCCGTTTCTTGAGGAGTTTGCAAGAAGCTATGGGTTCTTAGTTTCCGCTTAGCATATCATTTCATCCTCAGACAGATGGACAGACAGAGAGGATGATACATATATTGGAGGATATGCTACATTCATGCGTGGTGGACTTTGGAGGCAGTTGGTTACAGTTTATACCACTGGTCGAGTTTGCGTATAATAATAGTTATCAAGCTAACATTAGGATGACACCATTTGAGGCATTGTATGGTAGAAGATGTCGATCCCCATTGTACTGGGATGAGATTAGGGAGAGACCGACATTAGGGCCAGAGCTGATACAGCAGACTCAGGATAAAGTCAGACTTATTAGGGATAGGATCAGAATAGCACAGAGTCGGCAGAAGAGTTATGTAGATACTCGCCGATGAGAGTTAGAGTTTGACGTGGAGGATCATGTATTTTTTAGGGTGGCACCGTTTAAAGGAGTTATGAGATTTGGGAGGAAGGGTAAGCTGAGTCCTAGGTATATTAGACCATTCCAGATTGTTGAAAAAGTAGGTACAGTTGTCTACAGGTTAGCTTTACCACCAGCTTTATCAAGAATTCACGATGTATTTCACATTTTTATGTTGAGAAAATATGTCCCAGATCCCTCTTATGTGATTAGATACGAGGCACTGGAGCTTAGTGATGCCTTATCTAATGAAGAAGTGCCAGTGCAGATTCTAGATTGGAAAGAATAGAAGCTACATACCAAAAGCATACCACTGGTAAAAATTCTGTGGCATAACCATGCAGTAGAGGAAGCTTCTTGAGAGTTAGAGGAGCAGATGCGCCAAAGATACCCACATCTGTTCGGTGAGAACCAGGGTTAGGGTATGTGTTTTGATTTGTATAGTGTAGGATAGTTAAAGTTTTGGTTTTGATAAGAATGGTTTTGGGGAGAATTTTCTTTCAATGGTTGTAATCTCCTAGAACCCTTTGTAACCACGGTATTCCTACGCCATAAGTGAGGATAATTAATAAAATAGTGGTGTTATTCTTTTAGAATGGAAATGTGAGAAATAACAAATTTCGAGGATGAAATTTTATAAGGAAGGGAGAATCTAGAGACCTGAAAAAGTTAATCATGGATAATAATAATAATAATAATAATAATAATAATAATAATAATAATAATAATAATAATAATAATAATAATAATAATAATAATAATAAAGTAAAGAGTAAGGGAAGGAAATTTTTTCAAAAGAAAAAGAGAAAATAGGGCTTCGTCAATGAATTCAGGGTCTTTGTCAACGAATGTCTCACAGATTTCGCCGACGTGTTACACGTGTCTCGTCGACGAGAGTTTATCGAGAGAGTTAGGGAATTTCAGGTTTGTCGACAAAATAGCCTCTTCGTCAATAAAGTTCCTTTATGGGTTCGTCGACGAACCACTTGAATTCGTTGATGAATGCTGGGGGTATAAATGTGCAAATCCGCCATTTTCAATGAACATTTTCTCTTTCTCTCTATCTCTCTCTCTCTCTCTCTCTCTCTCTCTCTCACACACACACACACACACACACACACTCTCTCTCTCTCTAGACCCACGAAACCCTTTTCTTCTCTCTTCGTTTTCGGCTTCGTTAAAGCGTGAATTGACGATTGGGAACCGCCACGAGGTTCCTGGGAAGATTCTCTGCAACATAGGCGGAGTAAATTTTCAATTTGGAATTCAAGGGAATCATCCCAACATCAGGGTAAGTAAGAGATTTTAGGGTTTAATGGGTTGTTTGAAGTATTTGAAATCTAGGAAGTATTATACAGAAATTGTTGTGGGAAGTGAGTTAACTGATTTGGTAAAAATGTGATTTTTAGGCTTTTGAGCTGTGAACGCCAATGAGCGTCAGATTTAGGGTGTTAGTGGACCTTTCAGTAAGTCATGTAAGGGGAATAAATTATAGCAGTCTATTTTTGAAAATAATGGGTTGAAAAATAAGAGAAATGGAATTATGATATTTTACCTGAAATTTATTTATGATATAAATATTAGATGAAATTTGTGTGACATATGATTTATATTGGGAAGTGCTTAAACTGGGCTAAATGATTTACCATGAGAAATATGAGATATGATAATATGTTTTGAGAAATATGGAATAATGTGAAATGAGTTATATATATATATGGTGATATGAGATGAAATGAGTTGTGAATACTGAATTGCGAAAATTGAGTCGAGAATACTGATTATGTGAATATTTCAATGTTAATACTTCAATGTAGATTTTGAAATGTGAAAAAGAGAAATGAAAATATTGCAACGTAAATACTGTAATGTGAATGTGATATGAGAATATGTGAAATGTGAATATTGCAATATTAATTCTGCAATATGAAAATGAGAAATGTGAATATGAGAAATATGATTTTCAGAAATGTGAATATGTGAAATGTAAATATTGCAATGTTAATTCTGTAATATGAAAATGCGACATGTGAATATGAGAAATATGATTATGAGAAATGTGAATATGTGACATGTAAATATTGCAATGTTAATTTTGTAATATGAAAATGAGAAATGTGAATATGTGAAATGTAAATATTGCAATGTTAATTCTGCAATATGAATACTAAATTGTGAGAATTAAAATGTGAAATTCTGAAATATGAATACAAATATGTGATTGATGAAATGTCAATACCGCATAATGATTGCGAGTATATGGTAATGATAACCCTGATGGATGGATATGAAAACCCTAATGATGGGTTGTGATATTGAGCACAGTACCGTTGCTAGTGGAGTTAGTGCAACCACACGGGCTCGTGGAGCATGTGGCGTGACAGTAGACTAAGCTGTATAAGAGATTTGTTGTACCCCCTGAGTCTGGATCAGGGCTTTTGGCCAACCAGTCGTACTACAGACATGGGATATATGATGATTCTTGACCTAACCGGGTCGGCCAACCGCGGTTAGGTCCAGCCTTTGGGCCGCACAACCCTATTCATGGGGGGAAGCATGACGTGGATAGATATCCTCAGGGTAGCCATGAGTACAGACACGGATGTATCAGTAACTGGGGACACTCATGAGCTAGATATGGAAATGGAAATGAAAAGGAAATGAAAATGGAAATGAAATGAAAATGGAAATGAGAAAGAAAATGAGAAATGAAATAGCGTGAGTAAATAAAATCATTTAAGCAAAGTAAAACACACCGCCTGAGGGCTTACTGAGTAAGGAGAGTGCTCTGATAAGTATCAGTTGTTGTCGAACCTGAGTTATTCAGGCTAGGATACAAAAGATATCAGGGCAGAGGAAAGCTAGTTGTATGGGCGGGTAAGCTTCCCTATTCTCAAGAACTTCGGTGGTAATTATGTGTTGTTTGTGTGCGATTTTGAAAATGAAAGTAAAAGCTCATATTGCCACACACTGTAGATAATTTATTCATTCTTATTGAGATGTGTATCACCCAATCATTTAGATATTTCAGGAAACGGAGATAGACCCGGTGATAGAGCTCTTAGATAGAGGGGAGCAGATACCTTGAGTAGTCAGGGTGAGTATTTTGAGTTAGGGAGGTTTGATTCCGCTATAGGTTTATGTATCAGACTTGTTTATATGGATGGAAGTACTTTCGTATATGTATTTGCTGTGGTATGTATACGTATATATGAAATGACTTCCGTTGTTAGGATTGTGTATATGAGTATGATTGTATACCCTACCCACTTTCGGGTCGGGTTATGTATTATGGTATTAGTGGTTGACGTGGCCGATATATGGCTATATATGTTGTTTATATGGAAAAAAATGGTATGAAAAATCGGGGCGTCACATAAGGACGACTCAGATGAAGATGCAAAGCTGGTAGAGATTGTGAATGGCATACAGAGTGGATTGAAATCAAATTTTAATGTCTCATACGACGGGGTGTTGAGGTTCCTTACCAAAATATGTGTACCGAATGACGCTGAAATTAAATGAGTCATTCTAGAAGAGGCACATCACTCTCTCTATACAGTGCATCCCAAGAGCACAAAGATGTACAAAGATCTGTGAGAATCTTTCTGGTGGAATAGCATGAAGAGAGAGATAGCTCGTTTTGTAGAGTAGTGCCTGACATGTCAGCAGGTGAAGGCCGAGCATTAGAGGCCAGCAGGACTGTTGCAATCACTTCTCATTCTTGAGTGGAAGTGGGAGCACATTTCCATGGACTTTGTCGCAGGTCTTCCATCGACACTTCATGGGCATGATGCTATCTGGGCAGTGGTTGACCGACTGATGAAGACTGCTCATCTCGTTCCAATTAGAGTCAGTTACTTAATGAATAGGCCGTCAGAGCTCTATGTTCAGGAATTAGTTAGAATGCACGGGGTGCCGGAAGCATTGGGATCACAACGCACTTTCAGTACTACATTTCACCCACAGACTAATGGACAATTCGAGAGTACCATTCAGATTCTAGAAGATATGCTACGGGCGTGTGTATTGGATTTCAGGCATAGTTGGATTCAATATCTGCTGTTAGTTGAGTTCGCATACAATAATAGTAACCAGACCAGTATCGAAATGGTGCCATATGAGGCATTGTATGGTCGAAGGTGCTGATCTCTGTTCTACCGGGATGAAGTTGGAGAGCGCCAGATTTTAGGGCCAGAACTTGTTTAGTAGACATCTGAGAAGGTCAAGCTCATTAGGGAAAGGATTAAAGTAGCAAAGAGCTAGCAAAAGAGCTATGTAGATACACGCCAGTGAGAATTGGAGTTCAAGATAGGTGATGTAATTTTTCTAAGGATTGCTCTGATGAAAGGAGTGATGAGATTTGGAAAGAGGGGTAAGCTAAGCCTTAGATACATCGAACCTTTCAAGATTCTGGAGAGAGTTGGTTTGGTGTTGTACATGACAGCATTACCCCCAACACTGTCTAGGATCCACAACGTGTTCCACGTGTCCATGCCGAGGATGTACATCCCAAATCCTTTGCATATGATTAGCTATGAATCTTTGGAGATTGAGGACACTTTGGCATATGATGAAATACCAGTTCAGATTCTAGACCATAAGGAACAGGAGTTACGCACTAAGAGAATTCCGCTCGTGAAGGTACTTTGGCATAATCATACAGTGGAAAAAGCTTTATGGGAATTAGAGATGAAAATGCATCAAAAGTATCCACAGCTATTCAGAGAAGCTTAGCACTAAACAGGTAGGTATGATAGTAGGTAAGTGTTTGGTATTGTATATATAGGGTGTTTAGAGTAGGTTTAGTTAGTTATCTATCATTTTTAGTTTCAGTATATAGATGGTATGTGAGAGAGTTTTGTATGGCCATTGTAATCTCCCGAGACATTATATGTAACCATAGTATTCCTCCATCGTAAGCGAGGGTAATTAATAAACTTGGGGTGGGGCTGCTATGTGGGTGGCCACCGGCTCTTCCTAGAGTCGAATCAGCAGATTAGTGATAATGTGGATGTGATGAAAGTTAGTTAATAAATTTCGAGGATGAAATTTTTATAAGGGGGGAGAATGTAGTAACCTGAACCAATAAAATATAATAAATAAATAAAAGGAAAGAGAAAGGGAAAGAAAATAGAGAAGTTTGTTTGGAACAAGACCAAACCATCAACGGTTTCAGAAAGCCCAGAAAAATCGTCTACAATTTTTTTGCAAGGCAAACTACCAAGAGCATTACACGGGCATTCAAGCTTGGTAAGTGGCAAACCATCAACAGTTTCACGAAAACCGTCTCGATGGTTTTCCTGCAGGCTGAGTTACTTAAGGGCTAAGTAACCTAATTTTTTTTCATAACTCTCTTTTACTTTGACGACCTACTTAATTTCCATTTTTTTTATATAATAAAATCAATATCGTAAATCTTAACCCTTAACTCAGCAGATCATAATCCACCTAGACCCGTGGGTACCAGGGATACATTAGAACATATAACGGAAGCCTAAGCAGCAGGAAACATACAATCACAATATTATAAATACGAAAACATTCATCACATTACCATAAATACCAGAGTCACTATATCCACTGTATTTCAGTATATTCATCCCAAAAACAAAATCTAGGGACATTTCCCACAAAATCCAACTATCCCTACTAAAACTACCCTTCAAAGAGGGCAGACAAACATCACTAGATTAGCGGGTCTTTTCCCGCTCTCCTATCTGGGGCTCTTGAAAAGTTTATAAAATTTTGGGGTGAGACACCTCTCAGTAAGGGAAATAAACTAATACTAGTGTGTGACAACATGAGTATTCCGTGTTATACATATATCGTATAAAAACATATTTAACAACTGTTATGTCATATCTAGGAAAACATATATATCATCATAACATGGCAGAACATACGCCATTTTCATAATCCTATTTCATCTCATAAAATATAATACAAAAACATTCCTCGTAGGTTAGCTGGCTGTTGTCATGTATTACCCCCACATGACTGGGTTGTGTGACTCGAAGGCGGGACCTGACAATGGTTGGCCGACCATTGCCAAGTCAAAAGTACAGTCTGTAAGTCTGATGGGTCTGCCTGACCTGGTTCGTACACCAGGGGCACTCACACACTTCTTAAAACCATATCGACCATCCAATCTCACACCACTCCGTACAGCGGCGTTAACGCAAATATCATGATCATGATGACCATGGACACATGGCAACGGTATTGTGCAAGTGCTAGCCTAAACCAAGCCAACCAAGTTCTGATAGCATATAATATATATTGAAACCGTGATACATGGATATTTCATATCATTAATTTTCAAATCAATCATATCATTTTGCATATATACATATATCATGAAAATCATTGGCCCGTATGCCGGAATTTCATATTTTACCATAGCTCGGCCCGTACGTCGGCAAATCATAGCATAACACACCCCGTACGTTGGCAAATCACATCCATAGGTTGGCCTGTATGTCGGCAAATCATATACATAGCTTAGTACGTACACTGGCAAATCACATCCATAGCACGGCCTGTATGCCGGCAAAATATATCCATAGCTCTGCCCATACGTTGGCAAATCATACACATAGCGCGGCCCGTACGCTGGGAAAACATATAAAAGTCTCGACCTGTACGCTGGTTTTCCATTATAAAAATTCATATCATAATCACATTCCCAGAAAACAGTATTTCATAACAATTTTTACATCATGCCACACTGAACAGGTTTTTCATACATTCAACATACCATTATTTTCAACTGTGTTTTCTCAAATATAAATCATATATATATGAATATATTTACTCTCCTGAAATCAAATGCTATATATATACATACATTTTCTTAAAAAGAACTAACTTAGTTTATCCCCTTGCCTGATTCCTGAAAAGCCCCAAGAAAATTTGTTCCGCACCCGCAGGGTTTGCCGTTCAACACCTTGAAAATGGAATTTCCCAAAACTAAATTTCAGTATTCTTACGCGTACTATGCTTTCTTCAACTGTCAAAAATCCAAATATTGAGTAAAAAGCCTAACCCTGGATTTGGGATGGTTTCCATCTCAGTCCCACCGACGATTCGCTCTGGCAGATTTGCGGAGAACTTTCCCAGGAGCGTCGTGGTGGCTTCAGATCCTCGAACTGGTGGAAATCTAGCCCGAAATCGAAGAGAGAAGGAAGAGAAATTGTGTGAGGAGAGAGAGAGAGATTCAGTGCAGGAAAATGAAGTGAAAATCACGTTTAACCCTATTTATATTGTGGGATTCGTCGACGAGCCACGTCACCTCGTCGATGAATGCTGTAGAAAGTTCATCGACAAACTTCAACCCTCGTCGACGAATTTTAGGCTTCAAAAAATCCTATATCGATATCTTCTCGTCGATGAATCCTAGCCTCGTCGACGAGCTCCTGTTATACCCTCATCGACGAGTCCCCTGTATTCGTCGACGAGGAGCTGAAAAATTTCTCGAGATTATCCTTTCCAAAATGCAACGTCGTTGACGAAGTCGACTGCCTCCTTCTGTTTTCAGTTTCTATTTCCTTTTCTTTTTATTATTTAAGTACCATTATTCTTTGGGTCGTTACATTCTCCCCTTCTTATAAAATTTCGTCCTCGAAATTTACTATTCACCCAACTTGTCATCCCTTAACAAGAAAATGGTCTACTTATCTTATTACTTACCCTCACTTATGGCGGATAAATACCGTGGTTACATTCCGAGTCCTGGGAGATTACATATACAAAAGGAAAATTCTCCCAAAACTAAAATGCTACACTAATTAAACCATTACATGTACTTGCAAAAGAACTACTACCTAACTACTTACATTTTAGCTAATCAAACTTCTTGGAATAAATGCGGATACCTCTGCCTCATCTGCTCCTCGGATTCCCAGGAAGCCTCTTCAATTGCCTGATTCCTCCACAAAACTTTTACCTGAGGAATCTTCTTGTTACGTAGCTTATGTACTTTCCTATCCAGAATCTGTATTGGTACCTCCTTATACACCAGTGAATCACTGAGCTCTAATTCATCATAATTGATGATATGAGAAGGATCTGGGACGTATTTCCTCAGCATAACAATATGGAATATGTTGTGGATCCTGGACAACGCAGGTGGTAAAGCTAGCCTGTAGGCTATCAGCCCCACTTTCTCTCGAATCTCAAATGGACCAATAAACCTAGGACTAAGTTTACCCTTCTTTCCGAATCACATAACCCCTTTCATCAGAGCTATCTTAAAAAACACATGATTACCCACATCAAATTCTAGATCCCTGCGTGATTATCAGCATAACTTTTCTATCAGCTCTAAGCTGCACTGATCCTGTCTTTGATAGGCCGAACCTTATCACGTGCTTGTTGCACAAGCTCTAGCCCCATTACTCGCCGCTCACCCACTTCATCCCAAAATAAAGGAGAACGACATCTCCTACCGTATAAAGCCTCAAAAAGTGCCATGCCAATACTGGTTTGATAACTATTATTATACGCAAACTCTACTAGTGGCATGAACTGAGTCCAACTACTCCCAAAATCCAATACGCACGCACAGAGCATATGCTCTAATGTCTGTATCATCCTCTCAGTTTGCCTATCTGACTGAGAATGGAATGACGTGCTAAATGACAATTGAGACCCTAGTGCTTCCTGCAGACTTTTCCAAAAACGTGACGTAAAACGCGGGTCTCGATCTGACACAATCAATACTGGCACCCCATGAGAAGGAACTATATCCTGATTGTAGATCTCCACTAAATGGATAAGGGAGTAGCTGATCTTGATAGGTATAAAGTGGGCAGTCTTAGTCAAACGGTCAATAATCACCCACATGGCATTCTAGCCATGTAATGTTGTCGACAGTCCTGACACGAAGTCCATAGATATATGATCTCACTTCCACTCTAGGATAAATAACGGCTACAACTGGCCTGCCAGCCTCTGGTGCTCAGCCTTTACCTATTGGCACGTCAAACACTAGGCTACATACTCAGCGATCTCTTTTTTTATACCACTCCACTAGTACGACTCTCGCAGATCTCTGTACATCTTCGTACTATCGGGATGAACTGTATACAAAGATGTGTGAGCCTCCTCTAAAATAGTCTTTTTGATCTCTGTGTCTGCGGGAACGCATAATCTGGAACGAAATTGCAAAGCTCCGTCATCTATAATACTGAATTCCTCCCCTTGACCATTTTGCACTTTATCCATCACCTCTGCTAATTCTGGGTCTTCCTTTTGAGCGGCTTTAATTCTTTCTTGCAGAGTAGGCTGCACTACCAAACTGTAAATGTGAGCTTGAGAACCACTCTTAACTAATTCAATGCCGAAACTCTCTAGATCCCTCATGATCGGGTACTGGATCTCCATAGCCGCCAACACTAGTTCCCTGGATTTCCTGCTTAATGCATCAGTTACCACATTTGCTTTTCCCGGGTGATAACTGATGGTACAATCAAAATCCTTAATTAACTCTAACCACCTTCTCTGCCTCATATTCAATTCCTTCTGCGTGAAGAAATACTTTAAGTTCTTGTGGTTAGAGAAAATCTTACACTGCTCGCCATACAGGTAATGCCTCCAAATTTTCAATGCGTGTACCATTGCAGCCAATTCAAGATCATGTGTAGGGTAGTACTTTTCATATTCTTTCAACTGCCTGGATGCATACGCCACTACTCTGCTATGCTGCATCAATACACAACCAAGTCCGTTCAAGGACGCATCACTGTATATGACATACCCCTCACCCCCTAATGGGATAACCAATACTGGTGCTGTGACTAATCTTTGCTTTAGTTCTTGAAAACTCTGCTCACAGCTGTCATCCCACTCAAATATGACATTCTTCCTCGTCAGTCGTGTCAAAGGTCCTGACAAAGCTAAGAATCCCTTAACGAAACGACAGTAATAGCCAGCTAGCCCCAAGAAACTCCTGATCTCCTGGACATTTCTCAGTTTAGTCCAATTCACCACTGCCTCAATCTTGCTAGGATCCACAGAAATACCGTCTCCAAATACAACATGTCCTAAGAACACGACCTTCTCAAGCTAGAATTCACATTTAATAAACTTGGAGTACAACTTCTTTTCCCGAAGTATCTACAAAACCTGCTCAAGTGCATCTCATGCTCCTCATAGCTCCTTAAATAGACCAGTACATCATCAATAAAAATAACAACAAACTGGTCTAGGTATTGGTGGAAGACTCTTTTCATCAAGTCCATAAATACCGCAAGAGCATTCGTCAAACCAAACGGCATAACAAGAAACTCGTAATGCCCGTACCTGGTCTTGAAGGCCGTCTTCGAGACGTCTTCTTCTTTCACTTTTACTTGATGATAGCCGGATCTGAGGTCAATCTTCGAATACACCCGTGTACCCTGGAGCTGGTCAAACACATCGTTAATACGGGGTAGAGGATACTTGTTCTTGATTGTCACTTTATTAATCTCCCTATAGTCTATACACATCCTCATAGTCCTGTCCTTCTTCTTCACAAATAAAACTGGAGCTTCTCATGGAGATACACTGGGTCATATGAAGCCCTTATCAAGTAGATCTTGCAACTGATTCTTCAATTCTGACAATTTTTCTAGCGTTATCTGATAAGGTACTTTAGAAATTGGTGTTGTACCAAAAGGTAGATCAATAGGGAAATCTACCTCACGATCGGGTGGCAAGCCCGGTAACTCGTTTGGGAAAATATCTGTAAACTCCTTTACTACAGGCGTGCTAGCAAGTTTCAATTCATTCTCTAACGTCTTCTTCACAACTGCCACAAACCCCTGACAACCACTCAGTAGTAGTCTTCTGGCCTGAATAGCTAAAACTAGCTGAGGTGGGGATTGCACTCGCAACCCTACGAACTTGAATTCTACTTCCCCCGGAGATCTGAATATCACTTCTCGTGCTCGGCAATCTATGCTGGAAAAATTAGCTGCTAGCCAATCCATGCCAAATATAACATCAAACTCATGCATGTCTAACATTATCAGATCAGCAGACAAAGTCTTTCCTTGAATATCAATTGGACAACCTCGGAGCACCCTACTACACCTCACTGCTGACCCAGTTGGTGTAGATACCAATAATTCAATATCTAATGATTGTGTTTCAGCCCCACATAATTTAACACACCTTGAAGTCATGAACGAGTGCGTAGCTCCTGAATCAAACAATGCAATAACTTTAAAATAAAGCATAATAACCATGCCTGTCACCACGTCACCTGTTTTCTCAGCCTCACCCGGCGTTAGAGTAAACAACTTGGCTGGAGCAGTATTCCTTTGCTGGCCCCCATGTGGTGCCTGATAACCTCCCCGGTGTGGTCTGGGAGCTGGAACTGCATCTGGTGGGGTAGGGTAGTCTCACACCATGTGCCCCGATATACCGCTGCGATAACACACCACACCACACCACCAGCTCGACACTCTCCCCAGTGCCTCCTACCACAAGTCTGACAAACTGGAGGACCCTGACCTGTCTGCACCTCGCATCCTACCGTCTCTTGCCTCCACCATCTGCCATGATTTCCTCTCCTCCTCTGACCCGGTCTATGACCCTACTGGTAGCCCATAGATGCAGATCTCTTCCTCTGTCCTTGCTCCTTTGCATCGAGACGCTCACCAATCTCTACCAAGGCTGCCCTGTTGACTAACTCAGTAAAGTCCTGGATCCGCAGCGCCACCACCTGCTTGAATATGCTCCACCTCAAGCCTCTCTCGAACTGCCTTGCCTTCTTCACCTCATTAGGAATAATGTACGGGGCAAAACGAGGGAGCTCAATGAAATGCGCCACATACTGTTGGATGGATAGCTGTCCCTGCTTCAGACTCAGGAACTCTTTTACCTTAGCTTCCCTGATAGTAGCTGGAAAATACCTATCAAAGAACAATTCTTTAAACCGGTCCCATGTCATGGCTATCGGAGTCCTCCTCTGCTGCTCTAATAGTCTCACCGCAGTCCACCACCTCTCGACCTATCTTGTCAGTCTATAGGGGGCAAAGAGGACCCTCTGTTCCTTAGTACACTGCAACACAGCCAAGACTTTCTCGATCTCCTGCATCTAGTTCTCAGAGGCTGTAGGATCAACTCCACCTGAGAACGCCGGAGGATTCATCTTCGTAAACTTTTCTATAGTGCACCTATGGCCTGCAGATGGACCACTCTGCTCCTTCGAGCTCCTAGCGATCTCAGCCATAACCTACTGAGCCACGCTACGTAATACCACATCAGAGTCAGTCCCAGGACTTGAAGGCCATGCTCTATCACTGCCACTTGCATGGGCATGATTACGTGCTAAAACTGCGTAATTAGGCCTTCTAATCCGAGCTTTACAACTTATATTTCTAATTAAATGTCCAATTACATCCAATATTTTAATAAAGTGCCATATTTATCATTCTTGAGTTTTATTGCATAATTTATGAATTTTTGGTAATTTTTTGTTGTAGGAAAAGTCCTGGGAACCAAAACCGGCACCTGTTCGTAAATTGCACATAATTTTTCAGTTTGAGCTCCAATCAAGACGATTCAAATTTATAAAGAAAGAAGAGAGGATTATCTACAACTTCCGTGTTTTAAGTTTTGAGAGAAATGGGCTTTAGAAAGGTCAAAACGGACTGTGTTCACGAAGAACAAAACTGAAAATATATATATATATATAAATTTGTTTTGATGTGACTCGGCCATGCATTGCTGGGTCGGGTTGGGTTAGCCGGGTCTAGGTCTTCCTATTTCCCTTTAAAATCTCCTCTTCTCCTCTCTTTCCAGCGTGCCTCCGGCACCACTCTTTCCCCCTCTCCTACTCTTCCCCTGTTCCAGCCACGGTCGTGAGCCACAGCAGCAACTTGTTGCCACGAACCACCACCATGTTCTTCTCCAGTCTTAGCCGCCGACCACAGCAATCCAGCCAAGGAGCCATGACTTTCCAGCACCAGCCAAGCCACCTTGCTGCCAGCTCTGCTCCAGAACTTCAGTGAGAACCTGCTACTGCTTAAGCCTTCCAACCAGCCTTCTGCAAGCGCCAGCGGCCAGCACTGCCGAGCCCCTCCACAGCACCATCAGAAGCCCACAGCCATGGCCAAACAGCACAGCTGCTGTGATTGCCTGCTGCCACCATGTAGCTTCATCCTCTCTCTCTCTCTCTCTCTCTCTCTCTCTCTCTATTTCTTTTTTTTTCTTTAGTTGATTTTTTGTCATACTTTAAAATGAGTTGCAAGTTTATTATTTTGTTTTGGTTGAAATTTCATTAAAGTTTTGATTTTAAATCTTGATTGGATATGATAATTAAGGTATATTTATTATTTTTTTCTCTTTCTCCTCTTATTCCTTGTTAGTATTAGATTAAATTTTTTTTTTCTTGAGTAATTTTTATTTATTGATTAAAATCCGATTTGGCTTCTTGAAGAAAAACAAAAGAAAAAAAAGGTTAATTTAATTTCTTATCTTTTGGTTGGTTATCTTCAATGCATCAAGATTGAGTTAATTAGTTGTTTTAATTTGTTGTCTTTCGTTTTATTGATGCAATGAGCCACTGTGGGATTAATTTGACTCGAGAATTGTGGATTGCGAGCGATTAAGTTCGGTAACTCGAGTTGTGGGTCAATGTCGTTTGCGTTCCATGGTTTGTTAGTATTCCTATAATATTATTGATAAACTTTTATTTGGCTAAAACCGAAAATTGAAGACATCGTTGATAAATCTCTGGCTCTTATTTCTTGTTTTGTTGTTGATGTTAGGCACATCAAAATCTTAATTTAATCTAGGATTTTCATCAACTAATTTTTACATGACATTCGGTTGATGCTTAATGAGAGTTTTTATTTTCTTCCGTTTGGATGTGGCAAATTTACTCGAGCTTTTGTAATAAAATTTCATCTTATTAATGCCTTGATTGGGTTAACAAGAAGAGGAGTAAGCCTAGGGAATGAGTAAACGGTGGAAGAAAATAGATATTGAACCCATAACTCGAGTGTTTGGTAAATTGTTTTAGTTAATCTTTTTAGTTTGGTTGTGTTAGTAGGTTTATATCTTTGGAAATTCGATAAAAGTTCAGTCACATTTTAGCATTTTTCTCAAGCATCTCCAATTTTGTTTATTGTTTTCAAAATCGTAAAATACCAAAAAGATTTCCAAACCCCATTTTTTAGCAACAGGATTTCACTAAACTTTCATAAATACTTTGATACTCAATGGTCCCTATGGAATACGATCCTGAACTCACCCTTGATACAACTTGACACTTCTGCACTTGAAAGCACAACTCAGAACGAGTCAAGTTTTTGGCACCGTTGTCGGGGAACAATTGGTGTCATCAAAGTGATTCTTAGATTTCAGAGAGGGTACTTATAGAGCTGTGAACATCTTCACAACCTGGGTGATATCTACTTCCTCTCCTTTGACCTGTTTGCTTTTATTGTGTTTATACTGAATTTGTATGACTGGTTGGGCTAGAGATAACACATTTAGACTAGTCAAGACAAACTCATCCACCTCGTCATTGAGTGAATCTGTTTCACTTGAATCACCATCTGTCACGCATAGCATCATGGCTGAGAATGAACCTCATGATATGGAGAACCTTAATAGGACACTCAGAGAATATTTGCAACCTGTTAGGACCAGCACCCCATCCTGCATTATTCTACCTTTGAATGCAAATGCTTTTAATTTTAAACCTGGGATGATTCCATTGTTACCTCATTTTCATGGCATTGAATCTGAAAACCCATATTTGCATATTAAAAAATTTGAAGAAGTATGTTCCACATTCATGGATAGAACATGCACTGAGGAGGTAATAAAACTGAAATTGTTTCCATTTTCTTTAAAAGACAAGGCAAAAACCTGGTTCAATTCCTTAAGACCAAGATCCATTGGGACTTGGCAAGAAATGCAAACTAAGTTTTTAAATAAACTTTTTCCCATGCTAAGAACTAATGTTTTGAAAAGGCAAATCATGAATTTTTGCCAGAAGAATGTGGAAACATTTTATCAGTGTTGGGAACATTTTAAAGACCTCTTAAATGCATGTCCTCACCATGGGTATGAGAATTGGAGGGTCATCAGTTTTTTCTATGAGGGTTGCAACCAAAGATGATGCAATTTGTAGAAACAATATGCAATGGTGAGTTTTTCAATAAAGGGTCCGAAGAAGCTTTTGACTATTTTGATTATTTGGCTGAAAACGCCCAATCTTAGGATGTCTCTAATGTGTATAATAGATCTGAAAAGCAAAAATGTATTAGTGGGGGTGGTAAGTATCAATTGAAAGAGTTTGATGATTTGAGTGCTAGGCTTGCATTGATGTCCAAAAGATTAGATTCCATCGAGCTTGAGAAAGTAAATGAAATGCATGTTTTACCATCATCTTCTGACAAATGCAGCATATGTGAGGATCCAAGGCATGTGACTGATGCATGTCAAACTATTCCTGCTCTTAAGGAAGTTTTGCTTGATCAATCTAACCTGGTGTATATGGTTTCTGAGATTTCTTTTGGACCTTATTCTGATACTTACAATGCAGGTTGTAGAAGTCATCCAAATTTCAGTTGGAAAAATGCCCAAGTGGGGCCATCTCCATAGGGACAAAGTCAATACATTCCTTATGCAGCAGCTGGCCAGGGCTCGGGACTCTCTTACTTTGCAAATCAGGCTCCCCCAATGCAGAGAATGGAAATGGAAGATCCCATACAACAACTAATTGTTAGCTTGCAACAGTTCATGGCAAGCCAAAATGTGATCAACTCTTAAACTTCTCAAGCCATCAATGAGATAAGCACCGATTTGACTAGGCTGAACACATTATTGAATGCTTTGGAGATAGATGAATCCAAATTTCAAGTCCAGCTAGATACTCAAGTGCAGATTGCAATCATGGAACCATCATTCTCTATTGAAGCAAATTCCAATGATTGCAATGTCTAAGCAAATCTCAGCAGTGGTAAGGTGACTGGTGCATCAGATGAAGAAATTGAGCAGAATGGTGAGCGTTTAACCTTCAAGGAACCAGGAAAAAATTTTAATGTTGATGCTTATGAAGAACCAAAGGTAACTGTTTCGAAAACTTTTCCTCAAAAATCGGTTCTTAAAGAAGTATATTTCCTGGAAACTATACTGGATAAGGATCCTTTCTTGTTAAAACAAGAAAGATAATTTGAAAATGTGTTATCTGATATTGTGGAGAGCATTGATTTATTCAGAGATCACTTCTGTGCAGATAAGAAAACTAACCCATTGTGGCGGCTCAAATTTGGAGACCTGCCAGTTCAATTTATAAATTTGCACCCACTAGACGAAATTCCTCCTGAGCCTCCTCCAGACACACTATGATGTTTTGCTTTCCTTTGTTTTCATTTTGTTTCATTCTGTCTTATTTTCAGTTTATTGATAGGTACTTTTTCCTTTAGTTCAGTTTTTAGTTTTCCATTGTTTCTCCACCCAGGTACGCCCTACTTTTCCCATGCATAGTTTTTCTATTTCTCCTATACTTTCACATTGAGGACAATGTTCCATTTTAGTTAGGGAGGTGAGCATTAGAATGTGACACTGTGAACATATACGTACTGGGTTTTTATATAAAAAAAAAAACAAAAACAAAAACACAAAAGAAAAAAAAAATCATCAAAAATCAAAAAGAAGGAAAAAAAGAAATGATGAATAGTGAGGAATTACATTGAATTATGTCATGCTTAACACTGACTCGTACCCTTCACATACCTCCATATAACGTAAGAACTACACACTTGAGTCATTTATGCGTAGTTTCTCTTTATATGACTTCGTAACTCCATGAAGAATTGATGGGTAGTACACTTGTGTTAATCTAGCTATGTAATTTCTTGTATTTACACGGTATCTCATGAGGATGAATAGACACATTCATGTGATTCACTGCACTTAGGGTTTCCTGTGAGCTCTAAGAGAACACCCATGGTGACTATGACACCTTGTGAGATATCCTTGAGCTATTTATCGTCCTTCTGAGTGTTAACATCAAATCAGAGTTCATGGAACTCAATTCTCTTCTTTCTGGATGATTCTTTGTATACTAGTCTCTGTTTTTGATTTGCTAGCCTAGAGGTGACATCTAGGGGGGAGATAGAAACCTAGGTCTTGTAACCTTCTCAAGATGTGAAGGCTGAGCCACCCCTAGAGACAGACTTAGTTCATGGACCACTATTCGAACTCAATTCTCGTTGATGGTATGAAGATAACAAACGAAGTGTAATGATTGTCTTAATTGATCAAGAAAAGACAAAAAATGAAGAATAAGCAGAAGAAAGAATAAGAAATAAAAATGCACGTGAAATGAAATGCTAATACCTGCTCCACAGAAATATCACAAAAAGTCAAGGGCACGACACATGTTCTTCACTTATGAAGATTCTTTAACCAGTTAATGCCTCAGATGTATTCACGACAAGTTTGTGAATAAGTTGATCTAGGGTGGTCTCGGTTGGATATGGTGAGTAGGTGAGAAGATGCTAGGGTGAAGGACCTGACACCTCATAGATAGGCTAGATCCCTTTCAAACTAGTCCACTCCATATACTTAGCGTTTGTTCCTTTCAGTATGTGGGATGTTTGATCGTGACACTCCTTCTCACATATGATGAGTGAACCCATTTTCTTTGAGTTTTCTTGAGGGTATACTAGTTAGGCCGAGTCAAAGCGACCGTTCTATAGGTGTCCACCGGTATCCTAGGTGTACTGAGTCACACATCACACACACCTTGAGAGTTTACTTGTTTATACTCGAACTTATGTGACCGTATTAACTCTGAATTGTGCCGCTTGTTAACTTCATGTGAGTATGCTGTTCTTGAATGACATTTAAACAATGAAACTTGCATGAATGACGTGCATCGAAGTTGTGTGCATTGAATATGAACGAGCTAGTGTGAAATTCAGTTATGTTCTTGTATGTGAAACGGTATGGTTGTGTCGCATGTGCATTAATTTCATGTTCACTGGAGTTCCTAGTTGTAGGCACTACCCTGAAATTCATTCACGTTATTTGTTAGAGACTAACAAAATGTTAGTTGGGGGGGTGTGATTACGCGCTAAAACTGCGTAATAAGGCGTTCTAATATGAGCTTTACGGCTTATATTTCTAATTAAATGTTCAATTACGTCCAATATTTTAATAAAGTGCCAAATTTATCATTCTTGATTTTTATTGCATAATTTATGAATTTTGGTAATTTTTTGTCGCAGGAAAAGTCCCGGGAACCAAAAGCGGCACTTGTTTATAAATCGCGCATAACTTTTCATTTCGAGCTCTTATCGAGACGATTCGAATTTTTGAAGAAAGACAAGAAGATTATCTACAACTTCCGTGTTTTGAGTTTAGAGAGAAACGGGCTCCAGGAAGGTCAAAATGGACCGTGTTCGCGAAGAACAAAGCTGAAAATATATATATATATATAAATTTGTTTTGATGTGACCGGGCCATGCATGGCCGAGTCGGGTTGGGTTAGCCGGGTCTAGGTCTTCCTATTTCCCTTTAAAATCTCTTCTTCCCCTCTCTTTCCAGTGTTTGTTGTCTTTCATTTTATTGATGCAATGAGCCACCGTGGGATTAATTTGACTCGAGAATTGTGGATTGCGAGCATGAGTGGCTAAGTTCGGTAACTCAGGTTGTGGGTCAATGTCGTTTGCGTTCCATGGTTTGTTAGTTATCCTATAATATTATAGATAAACTTTTATTTGGCTAAAACTGAAAATTGAAGACATCGTTGATAAATCACGGGCTCTTATTTCTTGTTTTGTTGTTGACGTTAGGCACATCAAAACCATGATTTAATCTAAGATTTTCATCAACTAATTTTTACATGACATTCGGTTGATACTTAATGAGAGTTTTTATTTTCTTCCGTTTGGATGTGGCAAATTTACTCGAGCTTTAGTAATAAAATTTCATCTTATTAATGCCTTGATTGGGTTAACAAGAAGAGGAGTAAGCCTAGGGAATGAGTAAACGGTGGAAGCAAACAAACATTGAACTCGTAACCCGAGTGTTTGGTAAATTGTTTCAGTTAATCTGTTTAGTTTTTGTTGCATTAGTAGGTTTATATCTTTGGAAATTCGATAAAAGTTCAGTCACATTTTAGCATTTTTCTCAAGCATCTCCCATTTTGTTTATTGTTTTCAAAATCGTAAAATACCAAAAAGATTTCAAAACCCAATTTTTCAGCAACAGGATTTTACTAAACTTTCATAAATACTTTGATACTCAGTGGTCCCTGTGGAATACGATCCTGGACTCATCCTTGATACAACTTGATACTTTTGCACTTGGAAGCACAATTCAGAATGAGTGAAGGCACTACTGCCTCCTCGATCCATCCTGAAACAACAAATGCAACTTAGAAATCCTATTCTTATAATTTACCCACCTATCCTCACCACTTATTTCAACATTTCTAACTCATTTCTAATCCCCAGTCCTGCATTCTAAGAACACAACTCGACAATAGCTTGTTATGGTTTTCCTGAAATCGTCACCCTAGGAAAAACACAGAAACTACCACGGAAGTCTTGCCTCCATACTGTAGAACAACCTTAAATCAGTTCCTAAACTCTGGTATTGTTTCCGCTGCGTTCTAAAGTCTACGAAACCTAACAATCTAGGCTCAGATACCAAACTATGACGACCTGCTTAATTTCCATTTTTTTTATATAATAAAATCGATATTGTAAATCTCAACCCTCAACTCAGCAGATCATAATCAACTTGGACCCATGGGTACCAGGGATACATCAGAACACATAACGGAAGCCTAAATAGTAGGAAACATACAATCACAATATTATAAATATGAAAACATCCATCACATTACCATAAATACTAGAGTCACTATATCCACTGTATTTCAGTATATACATCCCAAAAACAAAATTTAGGGACATTTCCCACTAAATCCAACTATCCCTACTAAAACTTACCCTTCAAAGAGGGCAGAAAAATAACACTAGATCAGCGGGGCTTTTCCTGCTCTCCTATCTGGGGCTCCTGAAAAGTTTATAAAATTTTGGGGTGAGACAACTCTCAATAAGGGAAATAATTAATACTAGTGCGTGGCAACATGAGTATTCCGTGTTATACATATATCGTATAGAAACACATTTAACAACTGTTATGTCATATATGGAAAAACATATATATTATCATAACATGGCAGAACATACGACATTTTCATAATCATATTTCATCTCATAAAATATAATACAAAAACATTCCTGGTAGGTTATGTGACGCCCCAAAACTCGCCAAGTGGGGCCTGGGTGCTACGTGTTCCAATCACCTATATCTGATACCATAATTAACATGCACGCAATGAAACATAAATAAATAACGTCAAATAAATACTAGAGTTCTATATAACAACCCAAAAACAAACACTTCAACATCCAGATATCTATATCCACAACCAGCATTTAAGACATAACCTAGTACAAATATATATCAGTATATATATACTAGTATCTCACAATACCCCAAAAAAACCACCAAATACAATCCCAGCCTAGGCCTTCAAACCCGATCCCCAGAAGAACCTGAAAAATTGTTATCCACTAGGGTGAGACACTTCTCAGTACGGGTGGAATAAATTATAATAGTGTTCACAAATGAGTTTTAATATTTACATATCAAAATAAACTGCTTCTCACATAATATCAATAAAAATTGAAAAAATGTATCAATAATAACATCCCCGACATCTAATATCATACACACATCCAATATGCACAAGTACATAATTTTTATGCAGGCGAAAGTCCTTAGGGATAGGGAAGCTTATCCGCCCATACAAGTAGCTTCCCTCTGCTTTGGTACTAAAAACTACCTACTAGAGCACTCACCTTACTCAGTAAGCCCCCAAGTGAAGAATTACCTCACTGCTAGTATGCACATCTTTATTATTTTAAAGGCAAAGGTTTCCGAGGATCGGGATGTCTACCTGCCCATACACGTAGCATCCCTTTGCACTGATACCAAGAAACTACCTAGCAGAGTACTCGCCTTTCTCAGCAAGCCCCCGGTGGTATGTTTACCTTGCCATATGCACACACATGCATTCACAATATGCTATATCATTATTATTATGTTTGAATTAAATTCACATGCACAACACATCTACACAGGAATCATGCAACTTATACTTCATCTTCTAATGTCCTTAGTTCATGGCCCACAAAGAGCAACTGCGTACATGTTAGTACGTGGCCCACACAGGAACCTACATACTTCTTATCTACACGTGGCCCACACAGGCACCACTACCCACACAGGGTACATAACATGGCCCACATAGGCGCCATTATCCACACAGGATATAACGTGGCCCACAAAGGTACCACTACCCACATAGGGTACATAACATGGCCCACACAGGCGCCATTATTCACATAGGATATAACATGGCCCACATAGGCACCACTACCCACACAGGGTACATAACATGACCCACACAGGCGTCATTATCCACACAGGATATAACGTGGCCCACACAGGCACCACTCCGGCTTCCCCAACACGTGGCCCACACCAGTTAGTTCACACAGACGTATCAATGCACTTCCACACTGGAATCCAACAGATCAATTCATTTCCTATACAGTATCCCAACAGATCAATACATTTCCACACGAGAGTAAAACATAACAATTTATTTATCATGTCATAATCATTCCAAACATCCCCACATGCAAACCCAAATGCCATGGCAATTTATATTCAATTTATTAGGAAAAATTATTCCCATGTCATACGAATTTAATATCATATGCAATTATCGCAAATATAACCTTAAACCAAAATCATAATTTTTCCAGTAATCAGGCTATTCTGAAAATCATATAGATAAATAATAAATTCCATATGCTCGTAAATAATTAGTTCACCTTAATAAAATAATGACATAATTTTATTCCCCCTTACCTGATTCCTTGAACCACGCCTGCAGGGCTCCCAAAATTATACCCGCGACACTCACCCGAACCCTGATTCAATCAAATCAACCCCAATAAAATATTATTTTAACCTTTCCTAATTTACAATAATTAAATATCAACTAATTTCTAAATAACCCGTTTATCCTAGTTTTGGGGCTATTTCTACAACGATTCCATGAGAAATCCACTCCACTAGATTTGTAGAGAATCATCCCTAGACTCTTGTGGTGGTGTCTGATTGTTAATTTGATTTAAAATTTAAGAAAAATTGAGGTAAGAATGAGAATTTGTCTTACTCCAGGAGATATGCCCACGTTGCTCCTACGACAAATCCACTTCAGTAGAAATTTCGGTGGCGGAGAATGGAGTTCGGTGGTATTTTCGAATTTTCAATTGGGCGAGAATCCGTTGTGAAATCATAGAGAGAGGAGGAGTGGAGAACGTGAGCTGAGAGAATTTTTTTTTTCTCTTTCTTTCTTTCCCTACTGTTCTGCGCGTGAGGAGTTTTCTTTTCTTTTTTTCTTTCCACTTCTTGTTTGTTTAGGAAGCTTAGCCTTTAAGTTTTTTTTTTTTTTTTTTCTTTCTCTCTTTTATCTCTTACTTTTACTTTTATATATACTTATATATATATACTTACATAAATACTTACATATATATATATATATATCCTTATATGTATTTAAATATACATATATATATATATATATATATCCAAAATCCTTAAATTTTTTAATTTAATTAATTTTTTTATTTATTATTGTTATTATTTTTTGGGGTCGTTACATTCTCCCCTCCTTAAAAGAATTTCATCCTCGAAATTCGCTAATCAATCCTTTCACAAAATTCTAAAATTACTTAATTATCATTATACCACAAATTCAATATACTTCACAATTTTAGGTAAGCATATGAATTTAAAATCAAATCAACCTTTAATATAAAATGATACCTGCTCCTGCACCACAAGCAATATCCTTATCAGTCGGAACCATAGTGTACACATGCGCCAGACCACCAAGAGGCAGTGGCTCATTCCTTGGGTGCTGATCAAGAGCGGGTGCGTTGTTCGGCAGTCCCCGACAATCTCGAGCTATGTGGCCGTATCTGCCGCACCGATAACACTTAATGTTCCTGGCTAGGCATTCTCCCCAATGCCTCAACTTACAACGAGCACAATAGGGAGGTGACGAATCGCTCTGACGTCCTTGATTACCTCTATCAGATCTCTGTCTCCCAACATATTTGTCCCTCTTCCACGAGCCCTGTTTGGCATCATCAGAAAAACTGGGAGGCATAGGCCTTTTCCTCTGCTCTGCCATCTTTACACTCCTCTGTAGACTTAATTCTACCACGGTGGCTTTATCCACCGGTTCTGAAAAGCTCTGCACCTTCAGAACTGCCACTTGTTCATGAACTCTTGGTTTCAATCCCCTCTCAAATCACCTCGCCTTCTGTAACTTATCTGGAACCATAAAAGGTGCAAAACGAGAGAGCTCCATGAACTTCGTAGCGTACTGCTGCATAGTAAGTTGCCCCTGAGTCAGGTGGAAGAATTCCTCTACCTTCGCAGCCCTAGTGGTGGCAGGGAAGTTTCGATCGTAGAAAAGTTCCTTAAATCGACTCCAAGTCATATCCATGGGTACTGCCCGCTATTCCTCTAGCAGCTTTACTGCTTGCCACCAGTGCTCGGCCTCCCCTGTTAACTTAAAGGTAGCGAAGAGAACCTTCTATGCCTCAGTGCAAGATAACACTGCCAACATTTTCTCCATTTCTTGCACCCAGCTCTCCGCTACGAGTGGGTCAACACCGCTCGCAAATACAGAAGGTTTCAGGCGAGTAAATTGGTCAATAGAACAGCTGTGGTTCACAGGTGGGCAGTTCTGTCCTTCAGAGTCTCGCCTAATTTCTTCCCGAACCTGCCGCACTAAACCCCGCAGTAGAGTGGAGGTATCGATCTCTCCCACACTAGTAGCTCCTACATCATTCTCCTCACTAGCATCAATGTCCTTTCCCCTGGAATCCATCTTGTAGACAGGAAAAAAACGAATTTAGAACTTTCATTTCACATTAGATATAGTTATAGAACAAAGAATCAGTTTAACATTTAAATCCTCAATTAAAACATCAAACAACTAGCTTATCCCCAAATCAACCTAACTCTCAAGTTCTAATTCTGAGTTCCAGTCTCTCTGCTCAGAAACATCACCGTCAATGGATTTACCGTAGTTTTCTAAAACTAACCGGATTCAAAAACTCATAGAAGTTCATCAAGGGATTTCTGCCTCTAAGCTATGAAACAAAACTCAAAATCTCCTATCAACCTCCTAATCTACCCATTTCTATCCTTAACCTTATTCGTACATATATTCTGGTATTAATCAATCCTAAAGTCAACAGAATCTATAACCTAATGCTCCAATACCACAATGTCACGCCCCGAAACCTGCCAAGTGGGGCCCGGGTGCCACGTGTTCCAATCACCTGTATCTGATACCATAATTAACATGCACGCAGTGAAACATAAATAAATAACTTCAAATAAATACCAGAATTCTATATAACAACCCAAAAACAAACACTACAACATCCAGATATCTCTATCCACAACCAGCATTTAAGGCATAACCCAGTACAAATATATATCTATATATATATATACCAGTATCTCACAATACCCCAAAAAAAAACCAAATACAATCCCAACCTAGGCCTTCAAATCCGGTCTCCAGAAGAACCTGAAAAATTGTTAATCCATTAGGGTGAGACACTTCTCAGTAAGGGTGGAATAAATTATAACAGTGTGTCACAAATGAGTTTTAGTATTTACATATCAAAATAAACTGCTTCTCACATAATATCAATAACAACTGAAAAAATGTACCATTAATAACATCCTCGACATCTAAATATCATATACACATCCAATATGCACAAGTACATAATTTTTATGCAGGCGAAAGTCCTCAAGGATAGGGAAGATTACTCGCCCATACAAGTAGCTTCCCTCTGCTTTGGTGCTAAAAACTACTTACCAGAGCACTCACCTTACTCAGTAAGCTCTCAGATAAAGAATTACCTCGCCACCAGTATACACATCTTTATTATTTTAAAGGCAAAGGTTTCCGAGGATCGGGATGTCTATCGGCCCATACAAGTAGCATCTCTTTGCACTGATACCAAGAAACTACCTAGCAGAGCACTCGCCTTCCTTAACAAGCCCTTGGTGGTGTGTTTACCTCGCCGCATGCACACACATGCATTCACAATATGCTATATCATTATTATTATGTTTGAATTAAATTCACATGCACAACACATCTACACAGGAATCATGCAACTTATACTTCATCTTCTAATGTCCTCAGTACGTGGCCCACATAGAGCAACTGCATACATGTTAGTACGTGGCCCACACAAGCACCTACATACTTCTTATCTACACGTGGCCCACACAGGTACCACTACCCACACAGGGTACATAACATGGCCCACACATGCGCCATTATCCACACAGGATATAACGTGGCCCACACAGACACCACTACCCACACATGGTACATAACATGGCCCACACAAACGCCATTATCTACACAGGATATAACATGGTCCACACAGACACCACTACCCACACAAGGTACATAACATGGCCCACACAGGCACCATTATCCACACAGGATATAACGTGGCCACAAAGGCACCACTCCAGCTTCCGGAGCACATGGCCCACACTGGCACCACTCCGGCTTCCGCAACACATGACTCACACCAGTTAGTTCACACAGACGCATCAATGCATTTCCACACAAGAATCCAACAGATCAATACATTTCCATATAGGAGTAAAACATAATAATTTATTCATCATGTCATAATCATTCTAAACATCCCCACATGCAAACCCAAATGCCACAACAATTTATATTCAATTTATTAGGAAAAAATTTCCCATGTCACACGAATTTAATATCATATGCAATTCTCCCAAATATAACATTAAACCAAAATCATCATTTTTTCAGTAATCAGGCTATTCTGAAAATCATATAAATAAATAATATATTTCATATGCACGTAAATAACTGGTTCACCCTAATAAAATACTGATATAATTTTATTCCCCCTTACCTAATTCCCTGAACCACGCCTACAGGGCTCTCAAAATTATACCCGTGGCACTCACCCGAACCCTGATTCAATCAAATCAACCCCAATAAAATATTATTTTAACTTTTCCTAATTTAAAATAATTAAATATCAATTAATTTCTAAATAACCCATTTATCCTAGTTTTGGGGCTATTTCTACAATGATCCCATGAGAAATCTGTTCCACTAAATTTGTAGAGAATCATCCCTAGACTCTTGTGGTGGTGTCCGATCGTCAATTTGATTCAAAATTTAAGAAAAATTGAGGTAAGAATGAGAATTTGCCTTACCCTAGGAGATATGCCCACGTTGCTCCTACGACAAATCCACTTCAGTAGAAATTTTGGTGGCGAAGAATGGAGTTCGGTGGTATTTTCGAATTTTCAATTGGGCGAGAATCCGTTGTGAAATCGTAGAGAGAGGAGGAGTGGAGAACGTAAGCTGAGAGAATTTTTTTTTTCTCTTTCTTTCTTTCCCTGCTGTTCTGCGCGTGAGGAGTTTTCTTTTCTTTTTTTCTTTCCACTTCCTGTTTGTTCAGGAAGCTTAGCCTTTAAGTTTTTTTTTTCTTTCTCTCCTTTATCTCTTACTTTTATTTTTATATATACTTATATATATATATATATATATATATATATATACATATATATATATATATATATATCCAAAATCCTCAAATTTCTTAATTTAATTAATTTTCTTAATAATAATTAATTAATTAAGAATAATAATTTTTAATTATTATTTATTTCTTATTATTATTATTATTATTATTATTATTATTATTATTATTATTATTATTATTATTTTTGGGGTCGTTACAAGTTAGCTGGCTGTTGTCATGTATTACCCCGACATGACTAGGTTGTGTGGCCCGAAAGCGGTACCTGACAATGGTTAGCCGACCACTGTCAAGTCAAAAGTACAATTTGTAAGTCTGATGGGTCTGCCTGACCTGGTCCGTACACTAGGGGCGCTCACACACTTCTTAAAACCACATCGACCATCCAATCTCACACCACTCCATACAGCGGCGTTAACACAAATATCATGATCATGATGACCATGGACACATAGCAACAGTACTGTGCAAGTGCTAGCTTAGACCAAGCCAATCAGGTTCTGATACCATATAACATATATTGAAACCGTGATACATGAATATTTCATGTCATTAATTTTCAAATCAATCATATCATTTTGAATATATACATATATCATGAAAATTTTCAGCCCGTACGCTGGTATTTCACATTTTACCATAGCTCGGCCAGTACGCCGGCAAATCATAGCATAGCACAGCCCGTACGCTGGCAAATCACATCCATAGCTCGGCCCATACGCCAGCAAATCATACACATAGCTCAGCCCGTACGTTAACAAATCACATCCATAGCACGGCCTGTACGCCGGCAAAATATATCCATAACTCAGCCCGTACGCTGGCAAATCATACACATAGCACGGCCCGTACGCTAGGAAAACATATAAAAATCTCGGCCCATATGCCAATTTTCCATTATTAAAATCCGTATCATAATCACATTCCTAGAAAACAGTATTTCATAACAATTTCTACATCATGCCACATTGAACAGGTTTTTCATATATTCAACATACCATCATTTTCAACAGTGTTTTCTCAAATATAAATCATATATATATGAACATATTTACTCTTCTGAAATCAAATGCTATATATATACATACATTTTCTTAAAAATAACTAGCTTAGTTTATCTCTTTACCCGATTCCTGAAAAGCCCCTAAGAAAATCTGTCTCACACCCGCAGGGTTCCCCGTTCAACACCTTGAAAACGGAATTTCCCAGAACTAAAGTTCAGTATTCCTACACGTGCTATGCTTTCTTCAATTGTCAAAAATCCAAATATTGAGTAAAAAGCCTTACCTTGGATTTGGGATGGTTTCCACCTCAATCCCACTGACGATCCGCTCTAGCAGATTTGTAGAGAACTTTCTCAGGAGCGTTGTGGTGGCTTTAGATCCTCAAACCAGCAAAAATCTGGCCCAAAATCGAAGAAAGAAGGAAGAGAAATTGTGTGAGGAGAGAGAGAGAGAGAGAGATTCAGCGCAGGAAAATGAATTGAAAATCACGTTTAACCCTATTTATATTGCGGGATTCGTCGACGAGTCACATCACCTTGTTGACAAGTCCTGTAGAAAGTTCGTCGACAAACATCAACCCTCGTCGACAAATTTCAGGCTTCCAAAACTCCTCTCTCGGTATCTTCTTGTCGATGAATCCTAGCCTCGTTGACGAGCTCCTGTTATACCCTCATCGACGAGGAGCTGAAAAATTCCTCAAGATTATCCTTTCCAAAATGCAACGTCGTCGATGAAGTCGACTGCCTCCTTCTCTTTCCAATTTCTATTTCCCTTTCTTTTTATTATTTAAATACCATTATTCTTTGGGTCGTTACATTTACTCTCTCTCTCTCTCTCTCTCTCTCTCTCTCTCTCTCTCTCTCTCTCTTTCTCCGGCCTCCCGGATCACTCACGAGTGCTCCTCGATTCTCTCTCCCTCCTCCCGGCATGTAGGTTGTTGATTTTGGGCAAATTTGAGTGATTAGGTTTCATGATTTTGAAGGTTTTAGGCAATTTCTTCAGAAACAGGTAAGGGGATTTGATTATGTCAGTTATTTTTTAAATATGAACAGTTTAAATTGCAGTATATGTTTACAGAAACAATATTTATGATTTCCTAAATAAATCAGACGGATGATGGGTATATTTTTCTTGTTCTTATATTCAAGCAACAAGGAGAGGTCTTGTCATCACCCTAATCTAATGTTTTTGCCCATCAAGTTACATAACAAGAGAAAGGTAGAGGATATTAAGCTCTCTTCAAATATTAAGGAACTCTCTAAATCTCAATAGCTGAATCCATGGTGCAAGGCACACATTTTGAAAATTAATTTGTATTCTAAAAATACAACATGCGAATCTTGCATTAAAAGTTGCGATGATCAATTTTTGAATATTGTTGTTAGTTAATAAAACTAAAATATGGAAGGGGTTGGAAAAAATGTGCGTGATTTTTATGTATTGTGCATGCATCTATTGCAACATTTAGAAATAATAACCGGTAATTAAGGTAGTAGATACTTTAGTTCATTATTACGATGACTAGAAAGAGAAATACTTGGAGGGACTAGGCACTTATTAATTTGTATTCTTAAAACTACAATAATAAATATAAAATCCATCCAAGTTTAAATAGAACATATAACTATTTATAAAATGTATTCTCAAATATTGAAAAAAAAAACCTTACAATTCAAAATGTATTTTTTCCATATGAATATTAAAAAAAATAAAAGCATAAATATTTTATTTTTTAAAAAATATTGACGAATATTTTTTATAACTTTAAAATATGAAATCTCTATAATCAATTGAAGTATTTTGATTCATCGACACCATAAATTTAGAAATGCATATATAATGTATCATGAATTAGGCAATTGAATAGTTTAATTTATTCAATCTATATTCAACTTATTCAGCAGGTGAAACATCTACATCATTTTTTTAACTTACCATGTCTCCTTTTTGCCATACATCCAACCTGCCCCCTCCTCCTTTCTTGCACAGTGCATAAAAATCATGTATGTTCTTTTTGGCCCCTTCTATATTTCAGTTTTATAAATTGACAACAATATTCAAAAATGGATCATCACAACTTTTAATGCACGATTCACATGTTACATTTTCTTTTTTTAAGTTATGAATTTCCATAATCAATGTATCATTAAGGAGCATATCATATTAAATCAAGGAAATTAAAGGCACACTTACCTTTGTAGGAGTGGAGCATACATTTATGACTCTTTGATGGATTAAGTGATAAAATATTTTTTGGAACATTATAACAATTTCTGGAACAATAGAAGCAATTTCTCCCTATAAATCACAAGCACATGAACATGGAACATAAATTAATTTTAAAATGTGTACCTTGCACCATGGATTCAGCTATTTAAATCCAGAGAGTTCCTTAATATTCAAAGATGGCTTACTATCCTCTTCCTTTCTCTTGATATGTTACTTGATGTGCAACAACAATAAATTAATTAGGGCGAGGACAAGAGCTCTCCTTGTCAAATATTAGCATAAAGAAAACATACCCATCATGGGCTCCTTATGTAACACCCTAACCTGGGTCTGTCAGGGAGCACTGCGTCTCTCCTCCTCCACTTGGACTAGACAATAAGGGGGCGGACCTTATTAGACTAATGACAAGCCCCACAGACTAACACGTGCCCTTTTTAGTGTGTTTTGTCCTCCCTCACATACTTTCTGAGAAAACTTCTCAGAAGGTCACCCATCCCAAGATTACTCAGAGTCAAACATGCTTAACCGTGGAGTTCTTATGGGAAGGCTCCCGAAAAGAAAGGTGCACCTTGTTGTTATGGGTGGTAACATCTAATCCTTTTAAGCTTTTCTTCCATGTGGTATCACATTCTCCCCCACTTACAGAACGCAACGTCCTCATTGCGAACTCACATTTCCAAACCCAGGCGATGTAAACATCATCACACTTCCGACTGGATAATGGCTCTGATACCATTTTGTAACGCCCCAACCTGGGTCTGCCGGGGAGCACTGCGTCTCTCCTCCTCTACTTGGACCAGACAACAGGGGGTGGACCTTATTGGACTAATGACTAACCCCACAGACCAATATGTCTCCTTTTCAGTGTGTTTTGTCCTCATTCACACACTTCCTAAGAAAACTTCCCAAAAGGTCACCCATCCCAAGATTACTCCAAGTCAAGCATGCTTAACCATGGAGTTCTTATGGGAAGGCTCCTGAAAAGAAAGGTGCACCTTATTGTTATGGGTAGTAACATCTAATCCTTTTAAGTCTTTCTTCCACGGGGTATCACACCTTATTAAAACAAGACTCGCACATATTAAAATTTCATGGATTGGTGACCAAAGATGAAGAGTAATTTCTTCAGAATATTCCCTCTAGAGAAAAGAGATGAGCTCAACATCCATTTTTCCAGTATCCAGCGTCCACAGTAGCTAAAGGCTACAGTGGAAGGGTGATATATAATGCTTCGATGATGATTATTGAGAAAGGAAAAGGGGGGACGACGATACATAATGCCCCAATTCTCAGGATTTAGCCAAAGAGCTTGATGATGTGATGGACGGTGAGACGTAAAGCCTCTCAGCGAGTGCCCGACGAGTATGGCTGGATTAAGGGATGGTGAGACGTAATGCCTCAATCTTGGCGAATGTGAGCCTTACTAAGAAGTGTCTCACCCCATTATCCATCTCATTTTTAGGTCCTACAGGGAACTGTACCTAACTTATTGCGGGGTTAGGATTAGACTTTTGGGAGTGGTAGATAGAGCTGGTGAGCCACCAGCAATTATACTTGTTATTTTTGGGTTGTAAAATATTGACATGTAGTTTTATATATGTATCTGGGGACAGTTAGAACTCTGGTAATGTGATTAAGGGGTTTTTCTTCTGATGTATGGTTTTATTTTCAGTTATGATAGAACCACCCAATTTTCCCTTATTAGGGCGGGCGGTGGTATTATGGTATCAGAGAATTTTATTTATTTTATTTCACAAATAAAACCTTAGGCCCATGCGGCAGGTCGGGGCGTTACAAAAGGATCCGCTAACTAAGGGATTGACCCCTAAAGTTTTTCAGGAGCATGTAACCAACATGAGTGTAGTTAAAATCTTTTCATATTTTGAGCTAAAGAGAGTGCGTCATAATGATAGATACTAATTACACACACACACACACAAAATTACATTGTTCTTGAGAATGTGAATTGACTAATTTAATTTTACTTAATATTAATATGTGTGTACACTTATGTAAATTTTGATTATGACCATATTGCGAATTGCATATGTTGAGGCCCTTTGTTTGGCCTTATCTATGGAATATTAAGATTGTTGTCTCATTTTAATATATTTACAGACATTTTGATGTTAATTTCAGTTGATATTTTGGTGTAGCCTCATTTTTAAAACATAGACACTATAATTTAGTGTCAACATCGTATGTATTGGTTTCAATTGACTTCTATGAGAAGCATATACATCTTGATGGGTGTTGAGGATATTGAAGACATTTTTGGCTCAGTATCATTATGTGATGTATTGATACATTTTTTGTTTTTGTTTTTTAGTCTTGATAAGCTTCTTTGAAGTTGGAGAATCTTGGACAAATGTTTGGACTATTTACAAAACAGGTATGTTGATCACATTCTGCTATATTGTTTTAACTACACTCCCATGTTGCATATACTGTCACAAGAGCATATGTTTTGACAATGAAATTTCAGTATTCCTTTGGATATGTATATTTATTGTTGACCTTATAGGTCACGCCCGGTTTTGATAATGACAAATACTCCTGTATTTAATAAACATTTAGCTCATGTGCAAGTTCATATTAGCATATCATCAATGGCACGAGAAAGCTCAAAGCTTGAAGACTAGTTCATATTTTTAGTTGTAATATATTTAGTGGTCTATTTGGTCTGTAATAGTAATTAGGACATTTGGTTTGTAATAAGCACACACAACACATGCATGGTTTATCTTGTAAGCTCAAACCAAATCACAATGCAAAATGACTTTAGTGTGACCTTAGGGTTTGGGCGACTGACACCGGACTTTTTCGGTGTCTTCAAATTGGACCTTAAGTGCCCATAGGACACACACACCTTCACATATATTTGTTAGGCACTTCAATAGGGCTTATATGTTTCGAAACGGGACCGAAATGCACACATGGTGCACTTTTGGTCGACCAGCCAAGTTAGTTCAAAAGGCCTTGGTCTATCGAAACCTCCCTGGGTCAAAAGTTTGACCATCAGGTCGACCGAACCAGGTAGGTCAAAAGGACCTGGTCGACCAAAACCTCCCTAGGTCAAAAGTTTGACCACCTGATCGACCGAACCAGGCTGTTCAAAGAGACCTGGTCGACCGAAACCCTCCTTGGTCAACATTTGACCATCTTGTCGATCGAGAACGTTTGTTCTCCAACTACCTAGTCGACCGAAGGGTCCTTGGAAGAATTCCCAACTGTCTGGTCGACCGAATCAGCCAGTTCAGAATGGCCTGGTCGACCGAACCTCGGAAAATTGAGAAATCACCCTATTCTGGTCGACCGAGCCCTTAGTTCAAAAGTCCCCTGGTCGACCTAACCATATGAGTATTGGTCGACCGAAACTGATTTGGTTGACTGGACCTCTCGGTTTGCCATAATTTTTATTGCGGATAAATAATTTTTAACAGGGTTAAAATGGTTTAAGTGTCATTAAACTTTTCCAACAATCCCTAATAGGTCCCCAACGGTCAAAAATTTTGGTATGTCTATATATACTATTTCATTTGGGAGAATTAAGCATCGATTAGCAAAAGGATTAAAGATTTCTCTCTCAAGCAAAAATACTCTTTTTGATTCCTATTGCTCATACCTTTCCTAAAAACACTCTAACTTACCTTCTTAAGTTCAAAATCATTTGCAAGTGCTTTGAGTGTATATTCAAAAAGGTTTTGCTCTCATTGTTTGAAGTGGTTGAATCGATTTTTCTTTCGAGAGCGTAACCTAAGTTTTCTTAGGAGGCTTTGCTAATAAGCCTACCCTAAGAAGACTTGTGGTGAACTTCTGAGTGTTGCATTATCATTGCAATATCTTTGGAAGTTTGTATTTGTTTTTGGTTTGCAAAAACATATTTCAAGCTTACTCAATTATCTTATGGAATTTATTGAACTATTTGTGAAAAGATATTTGTGCTTGTTACATTAATCTTTGTGGTAATATTTATACAAGTATATATATCATTTACTGAAAACAAAGATTATCTATTTTGCAATCCAAGCGTATACATATTCATATGATTGAGATATTCTCTGATTGATATTCTTAAGGCTTGCTTGGTATTCTGTGTGAACACATTTGATTGAAATATTTTGAAATACACAGATTGTCATTGATACTCTCACGTACTCACTACACTGATAGAAAACATCTTTGAGAGTTGAACTACTAAGACCACACTGAGCTTACATTATTAAATCATCTGTGGTGTATGTGATATTGTGCGCATTTGTGGCACAAATTTGCTTTACGTGAAAGCACCCATACATTGTACCTTTTGATTGTATATCTGAGAGATTCTAGGCGTGGCCTGAGGGGGCGGTAATACAGCCCGGTAAGGATTGGTTAAGGTTGAGGTCAGCCCTGTGATAATTTGACCTGGTTTGTATAGGTGCCACTCCACCCGTTTAAGTGAGCAAGTTATTGTGATAATCCTTGTGTTAGTTAGCCAAGGCGGGGACGTAGGCAGTTGGCTGAACCTCGATAACATATCTGTGTGTCACCTTTCTCTTTACTGCTTTTTGGTGCTTGTGTAATTGATTAAACTGCTTTATTTAATTTCTGATATTACTTGCACTAGATTGACCATAGGATTGTGAACATACTGTTGTTAGGAGGAATACCTAAGGGATAGATTTTAAAAATACCAATTCACCCCCCCTCTTGGGATCACGGTAAAGCTAACATTTATGTTGTCAAATATTCATAATTTCATTATGAATTTATGTGTATGATCATGAGGTTGTGTATTTTGACTTGTATGATGTTTGTATTCTTATTAGATATGATTTTTTTGCACCGTGGGATATGCATGATCTCATTATGGATCATTATATTGAATGGTGTTTGCTCATGTTTGATATTCTTGATCTCATGTTATGTATTTAATTTGGAATATTTTTTCTCTATAGAACTTTTGTTATGTAATCCAAGTTGGAGATTGTTATAATTTTGTGGACTTACATAGCGTATTTTTAAAATTTGTACTAAATGAATATCAAATATAGCATGGAATCAATGGATCTTATGGTATGTGATCACCATATTAAGATTATGAGCCTAAAGCACCAATCGGTAGGATTTTAATATGTGTGAGCCTTATTTAAATAAGGAGGCCATGATGGGTATATTTTTCTTATTCTTATATTCAAGCAACGAGGAGAGGTCTTGTCATCACCCTAATCTAATGTTTTTGCCCATCAAGTTACATATCAGGAGAAAGGTAGAGGATATTAAGCTCTCTTCAAATATTAAGGAACTCTCTAAATCTCAATAGCTGAATCCATGGTGCAAGGCACACATTTTGAAAATTAATTTGTATTCTAAAAATACAACATGCGAATCTTGCATTAAAAGTTGCGATGATCAATTTTTGAATATTGTTGTTAGTTAATAAAACTAAAATATGGAAGGGGTTGGAAAAAAATGTGCGTGATTTTTATGTATTGTGCATGCATCTATTGCAACATTTAGAAATAATAACCGGTAATTAAGGTAGTAGATACTTTAATTCATTATTACGATGACTAGAAAAAGACATTTTTGGAGGGACTAGGCACTTATTATGAATGTTTTTTTTTTCTTTTGAAATGACGGTATCTAAGGCCCTTTCGGACAATATTTTTATGAAATTGTACAACAATATTAGAATGGAGGGACTGAGGTGCTTATTATGAAATTGATGAACAATATTATTTCAAACTATTAAGAGCATGTGCATTGCTTATATTCTTCAATTTTTTTTCATTGTTTGAATCATGTGTCCTTTTGTTTTCTTTTTAAATTTTTTTTTATGAGAGTAATAAAATTGATATACATTGAAAGGTCCTTTCATGATATTATTTTCTATTTAGTATCTCTTTTTTATTCCTATAAATCGATAATAGTAGACTTGGAAAAATGAATTGGATTGGTTAATCTCTGGCAGATTGGGATTTGGTGCAAATTACAATTCATAAACAACTAAATTATAAACAGTTCAGGTTCGATAATTTGTGATAATTGATAGATAATTTATCATTCCTAAGAATATATTTTTTTTTCAATCTGATGGATAATGTATTCTTAACGTAATAATTGAAGTTGTATTTGAATTTAAATTTAGTTAATTATAAAATATGTACTAAATAGCAAAATAAGTATTCTTAAAACTACAACTATAAATGTAAAATACATCTATTTTGAAATAGGAAATATAACTATTCATGAAATGTAATTCTCAAAAATTAACAAAAGACTTACAATTCAAAATGTAAAGCAAATTATAAAATTTTATTAAAAGAAAAAACATAAATGTTCTTAAAACTACAATAATAAATGTAAAATCCATCCAAGTTTATATAGAACATATAACTATTTATAAAATGTATTCTCAAATATTGAAAAAAAAACCTTACAATTCAAAATGTATTTTTTTCGTACAAATCTTTAAAAAAAAAAAAGCATAAATATTTTTATTTTTTTTAAAAAAATTGGCCAATTTTTTAATAACTTGAAAATATGAAATCCCTATAATCAATTGAAGTATTTTGATTGATCGGCGTCATAAATTTAGAAATGCATATATAATGTATCATGAATTAGGCAATTGAATAGTTTAATTAATTCAATCTATATTCAACTTATTCAGCGGGTGAAACATCTACATCATTTTTTTTAATTTACCTTGTCTCCTGTTTTCCATACATCCAACCTACCCCCTCCTTTCTTGCACAATGCATAAAGATCATGTACGTTCTTTCTGGCCCCTTTTGTATTTTAGTTTTATAAATGGACAACAATATTCAAAAAGGGATCATCACAATTTTTAATGCACGATTCGCATGTTGTATTTTTTTTTAAGTTATGAATTTCCATAATCAATGTATCATTAAGGAGCGTATCGTATTAAATCAAGGAAATTAAAGGCACACTTACTTTGTAGGAGTAGAGCATACATTTTTGACTTTTTGATGGATTGAGTGATAAAATATTTAAATTTTTTTTGGAACATTGTAACAATTTCTGGAACAACAGTAGCAATTTCTCCAAATCAATCAGAAGCACATGAACATGGAACAAAAATTAATTTTAAAATGTGTACATTGCACCATGGATTCGGCTATTTAGATTCAGAGAGTTCCTTAATATTCAAAGAGGGCTTACTATCCTCTTCCTTTCTCTTGATATGTTACTTGATGCGCAACAACATTAAATTAATTAGGGTGAGGACATGACCTATCCTTGTCAAATATTAGCATAAAAAAAACATATCCATCACAGGCTCCTCATGTAACGCCCAACTTGGGTCTGCCCAGGAGCACTGCGTCTCTCCTCCTTCACTTGGACAAGACAATAGGGGGGCGAACCTTATTGGACTAATGACTAGTCCTATAGACCAACACGTGTCCTTTTCAGTGTGTTTTGTCTTCACTCACACACTTCCTAAGAAAACTTCTCAGAAGGTCACCCATCCCAAGATTACTCCAAGCCAAGCACACTTAACGGTGGAGTTCTTATGGGAAGGCTCCTGAAAAGAAAGGTGCACCTTGTTGTTATGGGTAGTAACATCTAATCCTTTTAAGCGTTTCTTCCATAGGGTATCACATTCTCCCTCACTTACAAAATGCAACGTCCTCGTTGCGAACCCACATTTCTAAACCTAGGCGATGTGAATCTCATCACACTTTTAGCTGGGTAATGGCTCTGATACCATTTTATAACACCCCAACCTGGGTCTGCCAGGGAGCACTGCATCTCTCCTCCTCCACTTGGACTAGATAACAGGGGGTGAGCCTTATTGGACTAATGACTAGCCCCACAGACCAACACGTATCATTTTTAGTATGTTTTGTCCTCACTTATACACTTCCTGAGAAAACTTCCCAGAAGGTCACCCATCCCAAGATTACTCCAAGTTAAGCACGCTTGACTTGTTGTTATGGGTTGTAACATCTAATGCTTTTTGACCTTTCTTCCACGGGGTATCACACCTTATTAAAACAAGACTCGCACATATTAAAATCTCATGGATTGGTGACCAAAGATGAAGAGTAATTTCTTCAAAATATTCCCTCTAGAGAAAAGAGATGAGCTCAATGTCCATTTTCCGAGTATCCAGCATCCACAGTAGCTAAAGGCTATAGTGGAAGGGCATTGATCATAAATAAACTTTTTTTTTTCAATATCCAAGAAGGATTCCTTTTGTGTTATAATAGCCTTAATGACTCATTTTGGTTTAGAACTTCTCCATATAGATTTTAAAACAAATTTCCTTAATGGAGATATATTCAAAAATGTACATATGAAGTAGCCCAATGGTCTTAAAGCACCTAATATGTAAATTTTTAGAAAGTCCATTTATAAATTAAAACAAGCCTCGAGATAGTGGTATATGAAATTCAATAAACTTGTAACTTCCTTTGGGTTTAAGAAAAATACAGTTGATCCTTGTGTATACTAAGGGTGAGTGAGAGCAAACTTGTGATTTTTGTGTTCTATGCTAATGGTATATTGCTTGCTAGCAATGATGGAGATCTTTTGAATAAAACTAAAAGGATGCTATCACAATAGTTTGATATAAAATATTTTGGTGATGTCTTCTTTGTCTTAGGCATACAAATCCATCCTGATAAATCCCAGTGCATTCTTGGATAATATTAGAAAACCTATATTGAGAAAGTGCTAAACAAATTTAATATACAATTTTGCTCGTCATGTGGATTACTTGTAGTGAAACGTAAGAAACTCTTAAAAAATCAATATCTTCAAAATGATAATGATAGAAAATAGATAAAAGACATTCCTTATTCTTTAGTAGTTGGTAGTCTCATATGTACTCAAGTATGCACACATGTTGATATAGAATTGGTGGTGGGATGACTCACATATGGAATTTGTTCCTCCTGGTACTTATGAGACTTTTGGGAATTATTAGAGGGGGAGTTACAAGGTCTTCAGTTCTATATAAAGCACCAATTTAGAGAAGGTAATCAGGTGGTTGATTTCCTGGCTCATCAAGGCGAGAGAGGCAACACGAGGAGATATTTTGTAGACGATGTATTGTCGAGTAAAATGAGAGGTCTTATTTGCATGGATAAGATGAGTATTCCAAGCTTTCCTTTTTAATTGACATCATTTGATTTTCCTCTGATATTCCTCTGGTTTATGCTTGCAGGTAATTGACATCATTTTGCAGGTAATTTGTTTATGTTTGTTTTTGTTTGGTTTTGATTCCATGTAGGTATGTTTAGATTGTTTTAGTTGGATTATGGTACTGATTTTTTTATTATTGGTTTTGATGTCTGTGATGCTTTTTATAGTTTATTTGTAAATTCCATGCATCTTACTTGTAAGCACGGTATTCTTCCGCCATAGGCAAGGGCTATCAATAAAATTGGGGTTTCGTTGACAAAAAAATGTTGATATTTCCCAAGCAATTAGTGTTCTTGACAAATACTTGAATGATCCTAAAGTGAGTCATTAAAAGTCTATAAAAAAGTCATGAGATATTTGTAGGGCACTAAGGATTACATGTTTACTTACAAGCGATCAGATCACCTTGAAGTGATTGAGCACTTCGATGCTAACTATGCAAGTCATATGGATGATAAGAAATCCACATCTGATAATGTTTTTATAATGGTAGGAGGAGTTGTATCCTAAAAGATTGTTAAGAAAACTCTTACAGCTACCTTGACTAAGGAGACATAGTCCATTACTTGTTATGAGGCGGCTTGTTAGGCTTTGTGTCATGCCTCGAACCAGCCAGGTGGGGCTCGGGGTGTGATGAGACCATTCACCGTCTCTAATACCATTCTTGCTACAGAAATAATGAAACAACCACAAATAAAATACCAGAGTACTGTATACTTTATAGCCAAAAAGTGTATCTATCTGTTCATATTCTTCTTATTACATAATCAACATTTAAAAATATAATTATACATATATCAGTTCTTGCAACCACTCACAAGTTACCAAAATTCTAAACCCTGCCCCGGAGCTTTCAGCTTGATCACCTGAAGGACCTGAAAAGTCAATAATGAGACACCTCTCTGTAAGGAAGAATAAACTATAACAGTGTGTGGCAAATGAGTTCTAGTGTATAAAAACTATAACTATTTAATAATCAAGATTAACTGAAAGGATACACACACACAACTCGTAATCACATATACACAACCAATATTTATAGCGATTGTTCCCGAGGATTGGGGAGTTTACACGTCCATACATATAATGCCCCTTTGCTTTAATACCATTTGTAATCGTACCCTTTAATTTGGGTATGACTACAAATGATACTGATCAAAGCATTCATCTTACTTGGTAAGCCCTCGGATGAAGAATTTTACTTTGCCATAAATATTTACGCATTTAAGTTCACATACCAGTATTCACACACATTCACATCAACATCCCACATAGTTTGCAAACATATGCACCACAGTTCATCCACACAGAATACAATACATATACTTCACACAATCCAATATTAATCAAACCACAGAGATCCACGTATACATATACATCACAACACATCCCCATTGGATACAGTAGATTCCATTCAATTCACATCCACATAGGATTCTACTCGCTTCATTCCCCAACAACCATCATTTTTAGTATGCGGCCTACATAGAACTATTGCGTACTTCCCTGTACGTGGCCCACATAGGGCTATTGTGTATATCTCAGTACGTGGCCTACATAGAGCTACAATGTACTTCCTTATATGTGGTCCACATAGGCTACTGCGTATATGTTAGTACGTGGCCCACATGGAGCTACTGCATACTTCCCTGTATGTGGCCCACATAGGACAGCTGCGTACTTCACTGTATGTGGCCCATGTAGGGCAACTACGTATTTCATAGTACGTTTATGCTCATAATAGACAGTATTCACCCAAACAAGCAATATTTACAACCAAGCAGTATTCACCACCAAATAGTGTTCACAGCCAGGCAGTATTCTAAACCATACAGTATTCACAAGCAAACAATATTCACCACCGAACAGTATGTACAACCTGTTAATTATGAAAAGTTATTCTCATGCCACACAGTTTTTCCCCAAATTTGATTTGTGATCAAAAACCATTATTTTCCAATGCCTAGACCGTTCAAAAAATCGTACTATAAATATATGATTCAAATACTAGAAATTATCCGGTTTAACTAATCAAAAAGTTGGTATAATTTTATTCCCCTTACCTGTTTCCCGAGAAGCCTGCTAAAACCCTAAACCACGCCCGCGACGCTAAAAAATCAAAACCCTGAAATCGCATTATCCCCTACTCAATAAACTCAACCCCAGTATATTTATCATCTAACACATTTCCTGGGTCCTCATATTCTAAATAATCATTTAAACCAAAATAATTTACTTACCTTGATTTTGGAGTGGTGCTCAAAGACCGCAAATCAACAATTCGCTCCGATCAACTTGCAGAGAATCACCCCTAGATCATCATGGTGGTTCTTGATCATTGAAACGGGGTAAAATCGGGCCGGAAATGAAGAGAGAAGGAGGAGATTCCAAAAGTAAGATAGAGAAAAAGTGAAGGAAAACTATTTTTCTCATTGAAAATTTTATTTGAGTCTTTATATAAACAATTGTCCACGTTTCCTAGTTGACGAGACACGTATACTCATCGATGAATCACAGAAGGGCGTTCGTTGATGAAGACAATGAGTTTGTCGATGAACCTTTAATGGCCTAAAATTCTCTGCTCTCAATATCTCCTCGTCAATGAGTCCCTACTGATGCCCCCTTCAAATTTATTTTCTTTCTCTTTATTTATTTTTCTTTTATTTTCTGGGTTCGAGTTATTACATTCTCCCCCCCTTACAAAACTTTGTCCTCGAAATTCGTTAATCAATCATTTTTCCCAAACTTAAAAGTTTATTACTAACCGCATTTCACACATTTCAATATACTCTAACATGTGAACATTTGCATCACTTTAAATTAAATGAAATTATTGCTTAAACTCATTACCTGCGCCTTTAGCAGTGTCCGTCTCAATTGGGCCAAGTGTGTAGACACGCGCTGGTTTGCTGCGTGGTACCGAATTATTCCTCCAATTCTGATATGGAGTGGGTGCATTGTTCAATGGTCTCTGATTTTGGCCCAGTGACTCATGACAATCTTGAACTATGTAGCCGTACTTGCCGTACCAGTAACACATAGGACCCCTACCCCGACATTCTCCCCAATGCCTCCAATTACACCTCACACAATAAGAGCGTGTTGAGTTACCCCCATGGCCTTGATCACCTCGAACTGACCTCTAACCCCCAGTATCTCTATCTCCCCTCCCAAATGCCTGTTTGACATCTGCATGAGAACTTGGAGACATGGGTCGCTTTCTCCGCTCTAACACCTTTGCACTTCTCTGCAGACTCGACTCTGCCACGGTGGTTTTATCCACCAGTTATGAGAAGTCCTGTATATGCAAACATGCCACATGCTCATGGATTCTTTGTTTCAGTCTTCTTTCAAGCCTTCTCGCCTTCTAATATTCATTTGGGACCATGAAGGGAGTGAAGCAAGAAAGCTCCATGAACCTAGCAGCGTACTACTGGACGATGAGGTGCCCTTGAGTCAAGTTGAAAAATTCCTCCGCCTTCGCATTCCTGGTGGTGGTGGGGAAATATCGGTCATAGAAGACCTTCTTAAAATGTCCCAAGATCATCATCGTGGGTACTGCCTGTTGCTTTTCCAGCAGCTTCACCACTTGCCAATATCGTTCAGCCTCTCCTGTCAGCTTGAAGGTGGCGAAAAGAATCTTTTGTTTCTTAGTGCAATCTAGTACTGTCAGTATTTTCTCCATCTCCTGCACCCATGTCTCAGCCATGATTGGGTCAGTGCCACCCAAAAAAGTAGAAGGTTTCACATGGTTAATTCTATTGTGAGACCACTATTGATATAATGTGATAATATTACTATTGTTAGCTTCTCTCAAAACAACGAGAGCTTTTTCCGATCAAAGCATATCAAAATTAGAACTTGTTTGTTAGACAAAATTAGGGATAGAAAGACTCATATTGAGCACATAGCCATAAATCAAATGATTATGGATCCACTAACTAAGGATTTGATCACTAAAGTTTTTTTCAAGAGCATGTAACTAGCATAAATGTAGTTAAAACCCTTTGATATTTTCAACTAGTGGGAGCACATTATAATTTTAAATTGTAAGTTCTTTGTCAATTTTTTAAAATTACATTTTATGAATAGTTATGTTTTCTATTAAATAGATGTATTTTTTTTTTTACATTTATAATTGTAGTTTTAAGAATACTTATTTTTATATTTAGTAAATATTTTGTAATTAACTAAATTATAAATTCAAACACAACTTCAATTATTATGCTAAGAAATATGTTTTCCATCAAATTGGAAAAAAAAAAATTCTTAGGAATGATGGATTATCTGTCAATCATCATAGGTTATCCAATTTGAATTGTCTTTTAATTGAGCTACATATGAATTGTAATTTGCGCCTAATAATCCTCTGAATCTACTATGAACTTTCCAATCTGATTTGTAGTGATTCCAAAAAAGAAAAATTAATTAATTAATTAATATTAATTTAATAATATTATATAATATAATAATATATTAATATAACATAATATAATATAATATAATATAATATAATATAACTTGAAGGAATTTGATTCCTCCACTTGTAATGCCCTGAACCCGAAACTGGGGTCCGGAGTGTTATTTAAAAAAAAATAAATCTCTGATATCAAAATAATTACACAGCGGAAGACCTCAATATTCATATACTAGAGTACTAAAAACCTTTTATTACAAGAATATCTCCAATAACAAATTTAATACATCCTTGGAAATTCTAAGACAAACCACAAATAACAAATTTAATAATTAATCTAAACTCCTTTTTCTAACCCCACTCACGCTTCCACTGCACACTTTGATTACTGTCATACTTCACGTAGCATCTGAAAAATATTTGATAATGATGGGGTGAGACACTTCTCAGTAAGTATGGAATAAATTATCATTAATGTGTGGTCAATGAGTTTAATATATACATAAAATAACCATTTGTTAATAAACAACAACGACTGTTAATACTTTTATGGACTATACTCACACATACACCATTATTTATAAGCGAGAAATCCTAAGAATCGGGGAGATTACAAGTCTATAACATGTAGCGCTTCTTTACTCTGATACCTTATATAACCTTACCCATTTAACTTGGGCATGACTACATCTAATATGTAGAGACCCAAAGAATTATAATAATTAAATAATAAAAGAAGGAGAGAAAAAGGAATTTTCTTAAGGAATTTCAGCAGGGTCTCGTCGATGAGTGAAGAAGTGCTTGTCGACGAGAAGTTACTGAAAGGACTGTTTCAAGACTCTAAAACTCATTGATAAGGAGAAGGTATTTGTCGACAAGAGCTCCCTTCATTAACTCGTCGACGAGGAAATGTGACTCATCGACGAGGTCATGTGGACAAGCTTTCTATATAAGCTCAAGACCTCATTTTTTTTTTTTGCAAAAAATTGGCAAAAACACACACTCTCTCATTCCTATGACTCTCTCCCCATTCTCTCTAGAAATCTGACCCCGTTCTTTTCCGGTTCGACGATCCGAAGCCGCCACGTTACTCCTAGGAAAATTCTCTTCACATCTACTAGAGTGATTTGTTGGTTAGGCTAACTTGGGAACCATCCCAAAATTTGGGTAAGATGATTATTTTAATATTTATTAAGGAATATGGTATTTTTGGGTTGAGAAAAGGTATTAGATGGGTTTATATTGAAGTTTTGTTGGGGGAAATGTGAATTTTAGGGTGTTGAGCTGGGAACACCACAGGTATAATTTTGGAGTAATTTGTGGGCGTTTGAGTAAGTCATGTAAGGGGATAAACTAAGTCAGAATTTTATATAAAATTATTTATTATTCAACAACAATGAATTTCAGGAAGTATATATATTGTATAATTATGTTTGGGAAAATATTGTTATGAACAGGGATATGGTTTAAATGTGTTTTATCAAAAATTATGATTTTGGAATAAATTTTACATTCTGGAGGTTACCCATTTCTGTGTGGCATGAGTTTAAATTTCCATGTAATTATGTATATCAAAATAATATGTTTTCCCAGATCAAGTATGATATGATAGTTTTCAGAGCAATTATAAAACAATACAGGAACCATGATTTTATGATTATAATATTAAACAGTACAGAAAAATTATGTTCAGTATATTATGATCTGCCGGTGTAGATGCCGTGATTCATGTTATGTTATGCCAACGCAGATGCCGAGATTCATGTTGGCACAGATGCCATAATCATGTATGATAAGACAAAATTTATGAAATATTAACATGTCAGATATTTTTATGAAATACGAAACAATTATGTTTATTATACGAAACATATTATATGTTGTCAGAACCTGGATGGTATGGCTTAGTTCAGTTTTCAGGAGCACAGTACCGTAGCTATATGTTCAGAATTATGATAGTGCTACCACACGACCAGTAGTGTGGGAGATGGTAGTTGATGTGACTTCAGTGTAGAGTGGAGTTGTTCCCCTGGCAGTCCGGGATCAAGTGGGATAGGCCCATCGTACTTATAGACTTATGATTGATCTAGCATGGTCGGCCAACCATTGCTAGGTCCCGCCTTCGAGCTGCACAACCTAGTCATGTGGGGGTAAGATATGACATCAACTGGCTATCCATCCTAGGTGTTATTTCAGTATTGTACAGTTATATAAGATGATTTCATGTATAGAAATCTAGTATGCTTTATTAATATATGACAAATCATGTTTTACTCAGTTATACTACAGATAGATTTTACTAAATATGCTCATTATACTGTTTATATGAATAACACGAAAATGCTCATAGCGCCACATGTTGATGTTAGTTTATTTTCCTTATTAAGAGGTGTCTTATCCTAACTATATTAACATTTCAGGAAATCCAGGTAGAGGATCAGATAGAGCTCCGCAACAGTAGAGTCCGATCGAGCTACCTTATGAGAAGGGTGAGTTGTAGAGCCAGGGTTGGATTTATTTTGGGAAGTGACCCTAGGATACTTTTAGTCTTTTTTGGATGATTGTATATATAAAACAGTTTTAGTAGGACTCTGGTATTGTGGTTGGTTGTATGGTATGTTTGTAAATTACGTTTCCCACTGCTTAGGTATCAGAGTTGCATTTTCAGTATATCCCTAGTACCCATGGGTCGAGGTTGATTATGTTTTATCAGTTGATATCGGGATTATTATATTAAATGTTAGTATGGAAAAGGAGAAAAAAATTATTATTTATAGTAAAATAGGCAGGTTGTTACATGATACCTATCAGGGCACTCGCCTTACACAGCAAACCCTCGGGCGGAGAGTTTACCTCGCTCCAATCATATATAATGCCACAATTTAAAATACATTTAATACTTTGTTATAAATAACTTTCACATGCAAACTATAACTCACACCTATATAAATACTATAAACTGTAAGTTGTTAATACTTTTGCAACTATAAGTTGTGTACTGTAAATAATTTGCAACTATACTTTGTGAACTGTATTCTCTGGAGTACTTTGCTCTGTTATACTTTGTTAAATATGCTCTGTTTTCATATACTCTACTATGTTATACTCTGGTTAAATCTACAAATATGAATATAAGAACTCACTCCTGAATGGATAAACGATATGCTTCCCCCCATGACAGGTTATGCAGCCCATAGGCTGGACTTAGCCTTGGCTGGCCTGCCACTAGGCTAAGTCAACTACACTCCATCTCTGCTAGTACGAATGGCACCCCATAGCTGGTCTAGACTCCAAGTGGAGCTCTACACTTCACTAGCCCATTCGACTATTCAATACCAATACTCTCCCCGAGACGTGTGGTTGCACTAAGCTCTTCATTACTATAGCTGCGGTACCGAGCGTTCTATGGTCCATCGGTGTTCTTAAACCATATATTGTAGTTTAACAATAATAATACTCTATACTTTACTTTCTTTTCCACAGTTCCAAAAATAGTACAATACCCACACATTTCATTATATCAATATATCATATTATAAACTTATAACTTTAATTAAACAATAATATTATTTCTCATGCCACATGATTTGGGTGTTTCTCATAATTATATAAATTACTGGAAAACCAGTCATTCTATTTTTAATATCTCTACTTTCTCTCTCCTCAACCCCTCTCATTCTCTCCTTGATTTCCTCGATTAAACATGCGTCGATCGAAGAATGGAAAATACCCTTGGGTTCCATTTCTAGTCATACCAACGTTTTATCCGGGGTGATTTCGTCGTTAGGGTGTCGTAGGAACCACTCCTGGGATAAGGTAAGGGGAATAGATTATGTCAGTTTATTTTGAAAATATTCCCGATTAAATTGTAGTAAATGGTCTCAAGAATAATATACATAATTTTCTGAGTATTTGGGCTTATAGGAATGGAAATTTTGAATTATTATACGTATGTTTTGGGGAATAAATTTTAATTAAATTAAACTGCAGGGTTTTGATTAGATCGGGATTTTTAGGAATATATTCTAATTAAGTTAAACTCCAGGGATTTGATTAAATCAGATTTTTTTGGGAATATTTTGGATTTAAATTAAATTGCGGGGATTTGATCATATTCGGGTTTTTAAAAATATTGGGGATTAAATTTTAAAATGGAGAATTGATCATACCTACGTTATAATTAAATTTACCAATTATATATTTTGAAAATTCTGCAGGCAATTGGTGAAATTATAATTATTGAATAAATTGTGTGGCATTAGATTTAATTATATTTTACTGCATAATTAAATCTGAGTATTTTTGTGGTATTATCGTGAAAATGTGATTTGGACTATTTGATGTAAATACTTGAAATGTGGTGAAAATTGTGAAAATTTGAAATGACGATTGAATGCCGAGATTGATATGACGACTAAGTGCCGAGTTTGGGTATGACGATTGTATGCTGGGTTTGATGTGACGGCTATATGTCGGAGTTTGCTATGACGACTGAATGCCAAGTTTTTATATGATAGGTTTTACACTGAACTACGAAATGAGATTATATAAGAATTTTTGTTACCTAAATTGCATTATATGGTTTAAGAACCTTGAGAACTAGATGTGATGAGAGCCCGGTACCATTGATAGTGATTGAGATAGTGCAATCACACTGTTCTGGATAGAAGTGTTGGTTTTGAAAAGTCGATTTGGCCACCGAAGGGTTGTGTACCCCCTTAGAGTCTAGACCAGGCTGGGTAGGCGAATCGGACTTGTAGACATGAGGTTTGACTTTGCCTGGTGGGCTAACCAGGGCTAGGTCCAATCTTCGGACTGCACAACTCGATCATGGGGGTTTATACATGATGATGTTGTATGTCCAAAAGAGGGTTTCTTTTATGCGTATATGTAAATTTATGTAAATGATATTATTTACTGAACTGATTATATTGCGAAGAAAATGTGTATTTCCAGCTGTATAAGTGTGAGTTATATTATACAAATGCCATATTTGTTAGAAAAAGTAAATTAAATGAGGTGTTTGATTTCACTAAAACTCATGTTAGCCACAAACTGACAATAATTTATTTTGTTTTACTGAGAAGTGTCTCACCCCGATAAATATATCAAAATTTCAGGACCTACAGTAAATCGAGTTTAGGAGCTTCAGGACGGGACCTAGACGAGCTAGCTAAGAGTGAGTAGTGTTGGGACAATATTTTGTATATATTTAGTTGTTTTGGTTATTCGGGGTTGTAATATGTTTTTGGGGAGATGTTGATATAAAGGTTGAGAGGTAGTTTTAGAGACCCATAGAATTATGGTAATTAAATAATAAAAGAAAGGAGGAAGTAAAGAAAAATTTTAAGAAGGTTAGCAGGGTCTCGTCGATGAACAGGCTTCTTGGGATCGTCAACGTGGACACGTGTCTCATCGACAAGAAGATATCGAGAGGACAGTTTACCGGACCTAAATTTCATCGACGAGGAGTAAGGGTTTGTCGACGAAACTCCTCTTGGACTTGTCGACGAGGTGACGTGGCTCGTCGACGAGGCCACGTGTCAAGACATCTATAAATATGCAAGAAACGAGTTTTCAACGAAGGAAATTCTCTCTCTCTCTCTCTCTCTCTCTCTCTCTCTCATTTTCTCTCTCTAAGAACAAGATTCTCTCACTTCTCTCTAAGTTTTCGGCTTCGTCTCTCCCCGGTTCGACAATCAGAAGCTACCACGGTGATCCTAGGGAGATTCTCTACAACATAGCTGGAGTGAAATGTCAATTTGAGAAGTTTGAGAACCATCCCAAAACCAGGGTAAGGGGATTATTTGAGTATTTCAGTAATACCTAGTTCATTTGAGGTTAGATTTAGTATTATATGTGAAGATACTAGAGTTTTATGAAGTAAAATTAGGGTATTATATTTTCAGGAATATGGTATTTTGGGACCCTACAAGCAAGGGTTAAGGACCCAGTGGGTGATATTTTAGGAACCTAGGTAAAATGATATATGGATTATAGTTTAGGAATTATACATAGGTGGATTCGGGGAAATATAGTTGATTTATTGGAAATATGTATATATGTATTATTTCAGGATTTTGGGGATAGTACGCCGTGAGCATAAGGATAAAGTTAGAGGCGAGCTTCCCAGCAAGTTAGGTAACAGAAATATGCTATGTTAGGAAATTCAAAAATATTATTAGTAAATTATGGTATTTTTTTATTAAAGTACAGAATATAAGTTATACAGTTTTACATATTTCAGAACATGAGTCTTGTTAATTGTGTGGCCTGAGTATATATTTGATTAGTACAGAATTTATATAGTTTTCAAAATATCATGATTTACAGTGTATATATAGACAGATATATATATATTTACCAGACATATATTTTACAGATATTATACAAACCAGTATTTTACAGTAACTACAGAATGTCATGCTTTCCAAAACCATAATACTCAGACATTACAGTTATTACAGATACTACAATTATTTTAGTTAGATATTATAGTATTTTCAGATCAGATTTATAATATCATGGTTATTTTGGAATCATGATGAAAACAATAGGATATTTACATAGTATATACAGTATCAGACCCTGATGAATCCAACTATGTTCAGTTAGTAGAGCATGGTACCGTTGCTATTTTTAGATCAGAGTGCAACCATCTATCTCAGATAATATGTGAATTCTATCAAACCGTGTCTGGAGAGATTGCAGTCTCCCTAGTATTCTGGGTTGAGGGGGCTGGTTTGACGAGGTAGATACCAGTTTCGTGCTTATGAGAGGAAGCATTTTGGCCGGATTGAGGATTGGTAGAGTACAATTGACTTACCTAGTAGGCCAACTAGGATTAAGTCTCGTGTACGGGCTGCACAACCCTGTCATGAGGGGTTAAATCATGACGTACAGTTTTCCAAGGTAAACATCTCAGTTATGTATATGTATACAAATTTTTAGAATTTCAACAAATATAGTATGATACTAGAAGTATGAAAAGTAGAAACTCAGATATTATAGTTATACTTTAAACTATGATAAATACAAGTTATATTGTGTTTTGATTTACCAGTTTTTTACAGTTACAAACGTTGTCAATATAATTTATGAAACTCAGTCGCCACACACTAGTAATAGCATACTTCTTCATACTGAGCATTGTCTTATCCTAGTGATTTAACATTTTTCAGGTGATCCAGCTAGGCAAGCAGATTAGGGTCGCAGATAGAAAGATATTTTGTACTGCCCTATTTTTAAAGGGTAAGTGTGTTTAGGCGAATGTATTTTTGGAGTAGATGAAACTGGGGTGACATGTGAACATGTATGTAAGAACCCGAACCGTGATAAATGGGTTTAAATAAATAAGAGAGGGGTAAAATTGGTATTTGAACAAGCTTCGTCGACGAAGCCAGAGTTCATTGACGAAGGCCTTGTATCTCTCGTCGAAAAAGTTTAGAGGCTCGTCGACGAGGAGAAGCCGAGGAGTCTCAGGAAATCAGTGTTCTCAGGCTCGTTGACGAGGTTACCGTCTTGTCGACGAGAAGACTATAGAACCTCGTCGATGAGGATGCAATTCGTCGATGAGAAGTGGCCGGGTCAAGGGGCTATAAATAGAAGTTTTCATTACTTCTCAACTAAGAAAACTAAATCCTATATCTCTCTCTCTCTAGAACTCTCCCTACTCTCTATCTCTCTAGACTTCTTCGCTGTTCATCACTAGAATTGTAAATCTGAAGTTACCACAAGGATCTTAGAAGGATTCTCTACAAGTTCTACGGATTGGAATCCCATTTTGGAGATTTTTGAGTTTTGGGATAAAATCGAGGTAAGGTTCGATTTTCAATTCTGATCCAGTAGTTTTGTAGGGAACAATGTTGTGAGTATATTCTGTATTGTGATTTGTAGGTTTTGGAACTCGGTTCATTGTTTAGGGGCCTTAGAGTTCAGGATTTGCTATTCGGGGGAAAGGTTAAGGGAATTGTGTTTATATCGGTTATTTTTGAAGTTGAACTCGATAGAACTGTGGTTCATGGTCCTGTGTGTGTTTTGGCTACTCATTTGGGGGGATCTAACAAGGAAAACTATGGGTTTTTCATGATTATAGTTTTGGGAAAAAGGGGGCGACGGGCTGCATCCCTGGTTTTGTTGAAAACCGAATGTATATGTTGATTTATACTGTGTTATAGGGATGGTCATGCCTTGACTTGTTTAAACTGTATGTGTTTGGAAAACCATGATTTTAGATTACCAAATGGGTGTGGTTTGTTTGGTCATATGAACATGCATGTGTGTGTGATTGGTTAAATTGCTAGTGGGAACGGGGTTCTGAATTTGTTCCTTGTACTAAGAGTGACCAGCTCTATATCCGAGGGAGTGTGTTTATCGCCTGCCACGTAGGCAAGAGTGTTAGGCTCTATATTTGAGAGTGTGAGCCTATACCAGCTGATCACCGAAGGGTGTGGATCCACCAGTTAGCGCCAGTACGATGCCATGGGAGTTCGAGACTACCCATGTGCCGGTGGCGCTGTGCTTCGTGGGTTGGCTACGGGCCAATGCCGGATTGTCACAGACCAGCTCTAGGCCGAGGGGTGTGATGACACTAGGTAGATCGTAGGCGTGCGTATACGTGTGTGTGCGTGTATGCACTGTGTAAAATTAATACTGGACTGCATTTAATTGCGTGTATGTTGCCTCATGATAACACTCAAATGCCACACACCGATATAACCTGTATTCTTCCTTACTGAGAGGTGCCTCACCCCTACTGTACGTACATTTTTACAGGTCCTTCGAGTAACCGGAACTAGCGTCCTGGTGTAAGGAGCGTAGTGGCCGGTGTATTACAGTTAGCGCTTGGGTAAGTGTTAGGGCTGTGTTTTGATGGGTTGCCATTTTGGGATGTGTTGGGCACCCAATTGTACATTGTTTGATAGAGTCTGTTCTTGCTTTTGTATAGACTCTGGTATGGTATTGTATGTATATAGTATGACCTTTTTTCGCTGCGTATATTCTGTTATGTTTAGATGTGTATAGGGTGCCTGGAAACCCCACGGGGTTGGACCCTCATCTATTGTCTTGTATATTTGGATTGTTTTTATGATACATGGATTGGTTGGTTTACATTTTCACCTTTGGATTCCATTTTCGGGTTTGGCGCGTGACAATTTGGTATCAGAGCTAACCAGGTTGTTAGGTCTTGTAGACTTGGTTAGGCTTGGTTGTGAGTACATACCAAAGTATAGGTGTTGGATATGGGTAGAGTTGGTTGAGGGTTGTTTGGTTATTAGACCGGGATTTGTCGACGGTATTCCGTGTTTTCCTGGGATGATGATTCTAGTAAAAGCAAGGCAGATCATTGATGACTTTCGTGTTGGTGTGATAGGATAGACCTGGACTTAGCAGGGGGTAGTTAACACGATTAGTGTAGATTATTGTGTTAACTATATGTGTTGTAGGGATATTGATAGATTCCTATTGTGCTACAAAATGGAGCCCAAGGATAATGACTTGGGAAGTGGTTCTAAGGAGACTGTGAGTGATGAGTCTCCTTCTGTGCCTCGAGGTTTGACGAGGCAGGTATTACGGGAGATCGAGCAGAGTGTGAGGAGATGCGAACACTCTCCTACTACTGCGGGGTGCACCATTGAGAGGTTCACATGCATGCATCCTCCGACGTTCTTTGGAGGGCCTGACCCAACGATAGCAGAGGATTGGGTGGAGAAGACTAAGAGGATTCTGGAAGTCCTGCACTGCACGGATAGGTAGCGAGTCGTCTATGCTACCTTCCAGTTATCTAGGGAGGCGGGTCTATGGCGGACTGCGGTGAATCTGCTGGAGAAGCAGAGGGGTGGTCCTGAGGAGATGTCATGGAGCCATTTCAAGAAGGTGTTCTTCGACAGATATTTCCCCGCTTCTATACGTGATGCGAAGGTGGATGAGTTTTCTACTTTGACTCAGGGGAGTATGACGGTGCATGGGTATGTAGCTCGGTATATAGAGCTGTCCTGGTTTGCTCCGTGTTTGATCTCGAGCGAGTATGAGAAGACTCAGAGGTTCGAGAAGATTTTGAGGAAGGATATCCGCAGACTAGTGGGTATGCTTTAGATCTGCGAGTTCTCGGTGTTGGTGGATAAAGCCACAGTGACTGAGACCAGTATCCAAGAGGATGAGGAGGATCAGGAATCGAGGAAGAGGACAGTACCTTCTGGTTCTCAAACAGGATCTCGTCAGGGATCTTGGAAGAAGAGAAGCAAGGGCTCGAGCTATTGTCAGAATATTGAGCGCCAGAGTTTCCAGGGGAACCAGATTAGGGATCATTATGTCAGATGCCACAGACGGCATGAGGGTGAGTGCCAGTCTTTTGAGGGTATCTGCTACAACTATGGCCAGCTAGGTCACATAGCTCGCGATTGTCATGCACCGAAGCGAGACGTGCCTGCATCCAGTGTGAACCAAGGGAGCAACCAGATACCTCGGGGAATGGTTCAGATGAATACAGCTCTGGCCAAAGTATATTCTCTTACTCCAATGGACGTTGAGCATGCAGGGAACGTGGTGACAGGTACCTTATTATTGCTTTTGAATAAGGCTTCTATTTTGTTTGATTCGGGTGCAACCCATTCTTTTGTATCTGTGAATTTTGTGGGATAATGTGGGTTTGAGACCCGAGTCATGAACGAGGTGTAATCTTTTACTGCACCATCTGGGAGTGTATCATTCTATAGAAAGATGTTGGAAGACTGCCCAGTGGTAATTCAGGGGAAGCTGCTACTGGCGGATCTTGCGGTATACGACATGTTGGGGTTTGATATCATTCTGGGGATGGATTGGTTGTTCTCTAGTTACGCTGTGATTGATTGTCGTAGGAAGGTAGTAGTGTTTAGACCTCTTGGGGAGCAGGAATATGAATTCGTGGGATTGTGTGTGCATTCGATGCCATAGATTCTATCGGCATTGCAGGCGAAAAGGCTACTCTTGGACGGGTGTCAGGGGTACCTAACTTGTGTGAAGGAACCGCCGTGGGATGAGTTGAAACTTGAGGATATTCGGGTGGTCAGTGAGTTCCCGGATGTGTTTCTAGATGATTTACCCAGTTTACCTCCGGATCGTGAGGTGGAGTTTGCGATAGAGTTGCTGCTTGTGACTCACTTGAAAAATGAGCAGCTTGGAAGCTATCCCAAGTATAGGAGTTATGTCGTGTCATATTAAGCCCTAGGGCTAGATCGTCTCCTCAGGGAATGCGTTTAATCTCAAAATTTACGTTCGTCCAATCGAAAACAAAAATGCACTGAACTCAGTTCAGATTCGGGTTTTCAAGATTATTGAGTTCCACTTTGAATTAAATGACATGTAATTTAAAGTCCTAAACTAAAATGCACTAAATAAAAGAAACAAGAATAGAAATCCTAGTTTACTTAAAGAAACATTGGGACACGCGCTAATTAAAAATGGAAACTACAAATAAGGAATTAAAACACGCTAGAAAGGAAACTTAATCAAACACACACACACTAACAATCAAACCTTTAATATGAATCAATAATTCAAACCTAGAACTCGAACAAAAATGCAAACACATCAAAATTCTAAACTTTGAATGATACCGAAAGATAAAAATAAGAACTTTAACAAAACTGAAAAATACGATCTTTGACGAAATTGACCCTAACTAAACCGAACGATAAATAAATAAAAGAAACTAAATTAAATTCTTCAATTCTAATGGTAACGTTAATTAGGAGAAACATAAACAAATAAAAATTAAACTTCACTAAAACAAATTAAAATTAATTAATACTCACTCAAACAAGTTTTCAAAAAGAACTCTAATAAATAACTAAATCAAAAGAAAAGAAATATTCAATTGCAATTTTAAAAATAAAAGAAAGAAAAGAAAATAAGAGAGAGAGAGAGAGGAAAAAACAGAGCATGGCTGCCATGGAGTACTTCGGGTCTACTATGGAGGAGCTGGAGGTCGGGGCTGCTGTTCTTGGAGGAGGTTCTCGGCTGCTGGTAGAGGCTGGAATGGTTAGCTGTGGCAGCTGGTTGTTGTTGAGGCTCTCGGGGCTGCTGTGTTATTCTGCGGGTTGCTGTGCTATTCTTCTGTGGGTTGCAGCAGAGGGGAAGGAGCTCTGCTGTGTTTTGGCCTAGGAGTTGGCTGCTGCTGTGTTCGGGTCTGGTGTAGCTATTGCAGTAGAGAGTTGCTGCCGGTGACGTGTAGGAGCTGCTGGAACAGGGGCTGCCGGAGAGGACAGGGGGCAGGTTGCAGTGGGATTTAAGGAAGAAGAGTAGGGAAAGATTGGGGAAGAGAATAGGGAAGAACAATAAGAGAAAACAAAGACAGAACCAAGGAAAAAAACAAGAAGAGAAAGGGGAAGAAGAGAAGGGAAGAGTAGGGAAGAAAAGAGCAAAGCAGAAATTGAAATAAAATAAAACAAAGAAGAAGAAGAAGAAGAAGAAGAAGAAGAAGAAGAACAGAGGAGAGTCGCCCCATGGGCTGCTGCTAAAAGAAGAAGGAGAAAAAGAAGATTTAAAGGGGATGGGGAAAAACCCTATGACCCGGATTACCCAACCTGACCCGTTTGCAATGGGTTGACCCGGGAACTTGATTTTTTCATTTTTTTAATTCTCTATTCGTTGCAAATTCTGCTCTTCTGGAGCCCGTATCTCATAAAACTCAAAACACAAAAGTTGTAGATGATCCTTTCCTCTTTGAATCGTCTCGATCGGAGCTCGGACGGAAAAGTTATGCACAAAATACGAACAGGTATCGGTTTTGATTCCCGGGAATTTTCCTGCGACAAAAAATTACCAAATTTTCATAAATAGTGCAATAAAGTTCAAGAATGATGATTTTGGCATTTTATTAAAATATTGGATAATTTTGGACATTTAATTAAAAATATAAACCGTAAAGCTCGGGTTAAATGTCCAATTACACAGTTTCGGCGCGTAATCACACCCCCCAACTAATGTTTTGCTAGTCTCTAGCAAATGACGTGAATGAATCTCAGGGTGGTATCTACAACTACATACTCCAGTAATCATGAAATCAATTCACATGCGGCAATAGTATACCATTTCACATACAAGAACATAACTGAATTTCACACAAGCTCGTTCATATTCAATGCACACGACTCCAACACACGTCACCCATGCAAGTTTCATCGTTTATATGTGATTTGAAAGTAGTATACTCACATGAAGTTAATCAGTGGCACATTCAGAGTTAATGCAATCATATAAGTTCGAGTATAAACAGGTAAACTCTCGAGGTGTGTGTGATGTGTGTGACTCAATACACCTAGGACGCCAGTGGACACCGACAGAACGGTCGCTTTGACTCGGCCTAACTGGTATACCCTCAAGAACACTCAAAGAAAATGGGTTCACTCATCATATGTAAGGACGAGTGTCACGATCAAACATCCCACATATTAAAAGGAACAAAGCTAAGTATATGGAGTGGACTAGTCTGGAAAGGATCTAACCTATCTATGAGGTGTCGGGTCCTTCACCCTAGCATCTTCTCACCTACTCGCCATATCCAACTGAGACCACCCTAGATCAACTTACTTACAAACTTGTCGTGAATGTATCTGAGGCATTAATCAGTTGAAGAATCTTCATACGTGGAAAATATGTGTCATCCTTGACTTTTTGTGATATGTATTTGGGCTGGCATTGACATTTCATTTCATGCGCATGTGTATTGCTTATTCTTTATTTTGCTCATTCTTCATTTTCTGTCTTTTCTTGATCAATAAAGACAATATAACACTTCTTTTGTAATCTTCATACCATCAATGAGAATTGAGCTCGAATAGGAGTTCATGAATTAAGTCTATCTCTAGGGGTGGCTCAGCCTTCACATTTTGAGTAGGCTACAAGACCTAGGTTTCTATCTCCCCACTAGGTGTCACCTCTAAGCTAGCAAATCAAAAATAAAGACTAGTGTACAAGGAATCATCCAAAAAAATAGAATTGAGTTCTGTGAACTCTGATTTAATATTAACACTCAAAAGGACGATAAATAGCTCAAGGATATCTCACAAGGTATCATAGTCTCCACGGGTGTTCTCTCAATGCTCACCGGAAACCCTAAGTGCAATGAATCACGTGAATGTGTTTATTCAGCCTCGTGAGATGCCGTGTAAATACAGGAAATTATATAGTCAAATTAACACGAATGTACTACCAATCGATTCTTCATGGAGTCATAAGATCATATAAAGAGAAAACTATGCATGATTGACTCAAGTGTGTCATTCTTAAGTTATACGCAAGTATGTGAAGGGTATACACAGTGTTAAGCATGACATAGTGCAATGTAATTCCTCAGTGCTCCTCTTTTATTTCTCTCTTTCTTTTTGATTTTTTTTTTGATTTTTTTTTGAAATATAAAACCCGGTACGTGTATGTGCACAGTGTCACATGCGAATGCTCATCCCCCCCAACTAAAGTGGAACATTGTCCTCAATGTGAAAGCATAGGGGAAATAGAAAATACTGTGCACAGGAAAAGTAAGGCGTACCTAAGTGGCGAAATAATGGAAAACAAAGATCGAACTACGAGAAAATAGACTTGAAAACTAATTAAAAATAAAATAAGATAAAATAAAAGGACAAGAATGAAAAGAAAAACATCACAATTGTCTTGGCGGAGGCTCTGGAGGAATTTTGTCTGGTGGCCACAGGTCTATAAATTGCATTGGCAGTTCTCCAAATTTGAGCCGCCACAATCGATCAGTCGTCATACTTGCACGAAAATCAGCCTCAAATGAATAAATGTGTGTCAAAATACCAAACAATACGTGTGCAGGTTGACCCTCGTGTGTGCACAAGAAAAGGTCTTTATTCAACATTGTGTCCAGGAAATGTGCTTCTTTGCGAACTAACGGTTGAGAGAAAGTGATCGGAATAATTACCTGCAGTTCTTCAGAAGCATTAACATTAAAGGTTTTACCTGGTTCTTTGAAAATTATATGCTCACCAGACTGGTCACCCTCTTTATCGAGTGCACATATCATCTCACCACTGCAAAATTCTGCCTCAATATTAGGCTCCTTAACATCTAATTTAGGCGGGGGTGACGGTTTCATGATTTCTGAGCTTGGAGTATTAGGTACCACAGGTTGGTACTCCGTATGAGTATCAGTCTCATCAGCAACTAAATGCTCTACTTTTGGGCTCGTTTCCTCTGATTTTTCTTTGAATTCATCTATTTCATCCGTAACTTCCGGTGCTAGGACAACTATTTGCCCGGCGATGAGCATTTTAGATTGGGGATCGTCTTTCTCGCTACTGAAGGTGATGGTGGCCTCTGCTGTCTCAAGAGAAACATCATGTAGTTGTTGTTGCTGTTGCTGGTACTCGTTAGAACTAGGCTGAGGTTCCACGAGTGATTCCTCTTGTTCTAAGATGTCCAACTGCGTGTTTATCACATTAATGGTATCCCGCAATTCATTATTATGATCGACTTGAGTTTGCATGAATTGTTGGAGCATGTTCGCCATCTGTGTTATGCTATCCTCGAAAAGGTCTGACGACGTACAGCTCGGAGAGATCTGTTGTGGCCGATATTGAGGCAGAGGGTTGTTTGGGCATTTTGGTGGTTCATATGCATCACCACCACTAATTGTGCTGATAGGGTGTGCAGTCATGGGTGCCTAAGTGCATCGTGTGTTCCACTGTGGGACATTGTCAGCTAAGTAATCAAAGAATGATAATACTTGATCTGGATCCTCGCTAACGGGCTCTCCATTAGACATAGTCTGGACAAAACACTTGCAATCAGGGGTAAGAGCAGTATAAAAACAATCAGCTAACCTCCATGAGTCGAACCCGTGATGTGGACAAGTGCGTAGTAAATCCTTGAATCGCTCCCAGCAAGCCCGAAATGTCTCGTCATCTTGCTGCACAAAATTAAGAATCTGTTCCTGCAGAAATTGAGTTTTCTGTGAGGGACAAAATGCATGCAGGAATTCACGCTCCATATCAACCCAATTAATGATAGAGTGAGGTCTCAAGGAATGAAACCAGATCAGTGCCCTATCCTGCAAAGTAGCAAGAAATAAATTTAGTCGAATAGATTCATCAGTTTTAGCATGAGAGAAAAATATATTGCAGGTTAATTCAAACTCTGCTAAGTGCTGATAAGGGCACTCAGATTCTGACCCACAGAACTCGGGTAGCAATGACGTCCTCCCGCGCTGCATCATGAAATTAAGCTCGTCATAAGGCAAAACAGTGGAAGAGGATACAGTGGCATATTCAAGTTGCAAAAAATCCATTATCGTGCGTGGTGCAGGTGCAGCCATTTTTTCAAAACTCAAAATTTTTTTTTCTATTTTTGTTTTATGCTTTTTTTTTCTTTTTTTATAAAACTAATAAAAATGACAGGAAAAACGCAAAATTGAGACTAAGAACGACATTCCCCGGCAACGGCGCCAAAAACTTGACTCACTCGAAAAATGAGCAGCTCGGAAGCTATCCCAAGTATAGGAGTTATGTCGTGTCATATTAAGCCCTAGAGCTAGATCGTCTCCTCAGGGAATGCGTTTAATCTCAAAATTTACGTTCGTCCAATCGAAAACAAAAATGCACTGAACTCAGTTCAGATTCGGGTTGTCAAGATTGTTGAGTTCCACTTTGAATTAAATGACATGTAATTTAAAGTCCTAAACTAAAATGCACTAAATAAAAGAAACAAGAATAGAAATCCTAGTTTACTTAAAGAAACATTGGGACACGCGCTAATTAAAAATGGAAACTACAAATAAGGAATTAAAACACGCTAGAAAGGAAACTTAATCAAACACACACACACTAACAATCAAACCTTTAATATGAATCAATAATTCAAACCGAGAACTCGAACAAAAATGCAAACACATCAAAATTCTAAACTTTGAATGATACCGAAAGATAAAAATAAGAACTTTAACAAAACTGAAAAATACGATCTTTGACGAAATTGACCCTAACTAAACTGAACGATAAATAAATAAAAGAAACTAAATTAAATTCTTCAATTCTAATGGTAACGTTAATTAGGAGAAACATAAACAAATAAAAATTAAACTTCACTAAAACAAATTAAAATTAATTAATACTCATTCAAACAAGTTTTCAAAAAGAACTCTAATAAATAACTAAATCAAAAGAAAAGAAATATTCAATTGCAATTTTAAAAATAAAAGAAAGAAAAGAAAATAAGAGAGAGAGAGAGAGGAAAAAACAGAGCATGGCTGCCATGGAGTGCTTCGGGTCTGCTGTGGAGGAGCTGGAGGTCGGGGCTGCTGTTCTTGGAGGAGGTTCTCGGCTGCTGGTAGAGGCTGGAATGGTTAGCCGTGGCAGCTGGTTGTTGTGGAGGCTCTCGGGGCTGCTGTGTTATTCTGCGGGTTGTTGTGCTATTCTTCTGCGGGTTGTAGCAGAGGGGAAGGAGCTCTGATGTGCTGTGGCCTAGGAGTTGGATGCTGCTGTGTTCGGGTCTGGTGTAGCTATTGCAGCAGAGAGTTGCTGCCGGTGACGTGCAGGAGCTGCTGGAACAAGGGCTGCCGGAGAGGACAGGGGGCAGGTTGCAGTGGGATTTAAGGAAGAAGAGTAGGGAAAGATTGGGGAAGAGAATAGGGAAGAATAATAAGAGAAAACAAAGACAGAACCAAGGAAAAAAACAAGAAGAGAAAGGGGAAGAAGAGAAGGGAAGAGTAGGGAAGAAAAGAGCAAAGCAGAAATTGAAATAAAATAAAACAAAGAAGAAGAAGAAGAAGAAGAACAGAGGAGCGTCGCCCCATGGGTTGCTGCTAAAAGAAGAAGGAGAAAGAGAAGATTTAAAGGGGATGGGGAAAAACCCTATGACCCGGATTACCCAACCTAACCCGTTTGCAACGGGTTGACCCGGCAACTTGATTTTTTTATTTTTTTAATTCTCTGTTCGTTGCAAATTATGCTCTTCTAGAGCCCATATCTCATAAAACTCAAAACACTAAAGTTGTAGATGATCCTTTCCTCTTTCTTTAGAAATTTGAATCGTCTCGATCGGAACTTGGACGAAAAAGTTATGCACAAAATACGAACAGGTATTGGTTTTGATTCCCGGGAATTTTCCTGCGACAAAAAATTACCAAATTCTCATAAATAGTGCAATAAAGTTCAAGAATGATGATTTTGGCATTTTATTAAAATATTGGACAATTTTGGACATTTAATTAAAAATATAAATCGTAAAGCTCGGGTTAAACGTCCAATTACGCAGTTTCGGCGCGTAATCAGGCAAGACACCGATCTCTAAAGCTCCGTACCTGATGGCTCCGATGGAACTGCGAGAGTTGAAGAAGCAGTTGCAAGAATTACTGGACAGGGGTTTTATTCGACCTAGTGTTTCGTCCTGGGGAGCTCAAGTATTGTTTGTGAAGAAGAAGGACGGGTCGATGCATATGTGTATTGATTACTGGGAGATTAATAAGGTAACTATAAAAATCGCTATCCTTTACCTCGTATCGATGATCTTTTTGACCAATTGCAGGGGATGAGGGTCTTTCCAAAGATCGACTTGCGGTCAGGATATCATCAGGTGAGGGTCAAATCAGAGGATGTAGCAAAAACGGATTTTCGAACTAGATATGGCCACTATGAGTTCTTAGTCATGCCTTTTGGGTTGATGAATGCTCTAGCGGTATTTATGGATCTTATGAATAGGGTTTTCCATGAGTACTTGGATTGGTTCGTGGTGGTATTCATTGACGATATTCTGGTATACTCAAAGAGTTTGGAAGAGCATGAGGACCATTTGAGGTTAGTGTTACAAATTTTGCAGGAGAAGAAGCTGTATGCTAAACTAAAGAAGTGTGAATTCTGGTTGAGTCAGATTGCGTTCTTAGGCCATATGGTTACTGAGGATAGTATATCAGTTGATTTTAGCAAGATTAAAGCGATAGTCGACTAGGCGAGGCCGAAGAATGTGCAGGAGGTTCAGAGTTTTTTAGGACTGGAGGGTTATTATTGTCGGTTCGTGGAGGGGTTCTCTAAACTATCTGAGCCTTTGACTCAATTGACCAGGAAAAGAGTATAATTTTACTGGACTAGTGATTGCGAGCAGTGTTTTCAGGAATTGAAGCACTAGCTGGTTATTGCTCCAATGTTGATCATTCCTTCAGGGGATTGTGGGTTTGTGATCTATAGCGACGCATCTCTGAAAGGTCTGGGATGTGTGCTTATGCAGCAGGGTAAGGTAGTAGCGTATGCTTCTTGGAAATTGAAAGAGTATGAGAAGAATTATCCTACGCATGATTTAGAGTTGGCTGTTGTTGTATATGCACTGAAGATCTAGCGACACTATTTGTATGGTGTACAGTGTGAGATCTTCACTGATCATAAGAGCCTCAGGTATTTCTTCACACAGAAGGTGTTGAATATGAGGTAGAGACGGTGGCTGGAGTTAATTAAGGACTATAATTGCACGATCAGTTATCACCCGGGGAAAGCTAATGTGGTAGCTGATGCATTGAGTTGGAAGTCAGGACCTGCGGCTGTATCTGCGGTTGTAACTCAGTGTCACATCATATGGGATTTGGAAAGTTCGGGTATAGAGTTGGTATCTAGTGATCATTAGGTTTTCATTGCTAGTTTGGTGGTCTAGTCGACCTTGTTTGAGCGTATAAAAGCAGCACATACTAGTGATCTAGAGTTGGTAGAGATTGGGGAAAAGGTACAGCAGGGTCTAGCTACAGAGTTTAACATCTCTGACAGGGGTGTGTTGAGGTTTAGGACTAGACTATGTGTTCCGAACGATGATGAGATCAGAAGGATGATTCTAGAGGAAGCGCATCGTTCTTTGTATATGGTACATCCAAGTAGTACAAAGATGTATCGAGATTTGCGCGAAACCTTCTGGTGGTCTAGTATGAAGAGGCAGATTGCTCAGTTCATGGAGCAATGTCTGAAGTGTCAGTAGGTGAAAGCTGAACATCAGAGGCCGGCAAGGCCGTTGTAGCCTTTGCCTATTCTGGTGTTGAAATGGGAGCATATTTCCATGGATTTTGTGACTGGTTTGCCACCAGCGCTTCACGGGCAGAATGCTATCTGGGTGATCGTGGACAGATTGATGAAATCTATTCATTTCATACCAATGAAAGTTGGCTATCCTTTGAGTAGGCTAGCAGATTTGTATGTGCATGAGATTGTGAGAATGCACGGAGTACTGGTGTCCATTGTATCAGATTGAGATCCGAGGTTTACTTCTCGATTCTGGATGAGCTTGCAACAGGCATTGGGGACGAAGCTTACTTTCAATACAATGTTCCACCCCTAGACTAATGGATAGTCAGAGAGGACAATACATATATTAGAAGATATGTTGCGAGCTTGTGTGTTAGACTTTGGTGGCAGTTGGATACAATTTATGCCACTTTTAGAGTTCGCTTATAATAACAACTTCTAGTCTAGTATCGAGATAGCACCATTCGAGGCTTTGTATGGTCGGAGGTGTCGATCTCCTTTATGTTAGGATGAGGTTAGTGAACATCAGGTGTTAGGACCTGAACTTGTGCAGTAGGCATTTGAGAAGGTGGGTTTGATCCGGGAGAGGATTAGATCAGCTCAGAGTCAGCAGAAAAGTTACACAAATGTTTGCTGCCGTGATTTAGAGTTCAAAGTGGGGGGTAAGGTATTTCTGCGTATCGCTTCGATGAAAGGGGTGATAAGATTTGGGAGGAAGGGCAAGTTAAGCCCAAGGTATATCGGACCATTCGAGGTTCTTGAGCGAGTGGGTCCAGTAGCCTATAGGATTGCATTTCCTCCAGCACTCTCGAGGGTCTACGATGTGTTTCATGTATCCATGTTGAGAAGGTACTTGTTGGATCCATCACATGTTATCAGATATGATGAGTTGGAAATTGGGGATACTTTAGCATATGAGGAGATACCTGTTCAGATTCTGTACCGTAAAGTTTAGAAGCTTCATACTAAAAAGATACCGTTAGTGAAGGTATTGTGGCAGAACCATGAGGTTAAGGAAGCTTCTTGGGAATTGGAAACGAAAATACGTCGGAAGTATCCACAGTTATTTTGAGTACTTGTACGTTATCCTGCTTTGGGTTGGGATGGGTGGTTAGTCGTTGGGAGTGTGTATATTGTGAACTCCTGGGACAATTGTATATGTAACCATGGTATTCTTCCGCCATAAGTGAGGGTATGTATGTGTATGTATATGATAGGACTGCGCTGTAGTAGTCACTAGTTTTCTTCCTAGAATTTTGTATGTGTATTCAGTTGTATGAGTTTGTGAATGAGAGATGGAAAATTTTGAGGACGAAATTTTTGTAAGGAGGGGAGATTGTAAGAATCCGAACCATGATAAATGGATTTAAATAAATAAGAGAGGGGTAAAATTGGTATTGGAACAGGCTTCATCGACGAAGCCAGAGTTCGTCGACGAAGGCCTTGTATCTCTCGTTGACGAAGTTCAGAGGCTCGTTGATGAGGAGAAACCAAGGAGTCTCAGGAAATCGGTGTTCTCAAGCTCATCGATGAGGTTACTGTCTCATTGATGAGAAGACTATAGAGCCTCGTCGAAGAGGACGCAATTCGTCGACGAGAAGTGGCCGGGTCAAAGGGCTATAAATAGAAGTTTTCATTACTTCTCAACTAAGAAAAATAAATCCTATCTCTCTCTCTCTCTTTAGAACTCTCCCTACTCTCTATCTCTATAGATTTCTTCGCCGTTCGTTGCTAGAATTGTAAATCTGAAGTTACCACGAGGATCATGGAAGGATTCTCTACAAGTTCTACAGATCGGAATCCCATTTTGGAGATTTTTGAGTTTTGGCAAAAATAGAGGTAAGGCTCGTTTTTCAATTTTGATCTGATAGTTTTGTAGGGAACAGTGTTGTGAGTATATTCTGTACTGTGATTTGTAGGTTTTGGAACTCGATTTGCTGTTTAGGGGCCTTAGAGTTCGGGATTTGCTATTCGAGGGAAAGGTAAGGGGAATTGTGTTTATATCGGTTATTTTGAAATCGGACTTGGTAGAACTGTGGTTCATGGTCTTGTGTGTGTTTTGGCTACTCATTTGGGGGGATGTAATAGGAAAAACTATGGGTTTTTCATAATTACAGTTTTGGAAAAAAGGGGGCGACAGGCTACATCCCTAGTTTTGTTGAAAACTGAACGTATATGTTGATTTATACTGTGTTATAGGGATGGTCGTACCTTGACTTGTTTAAACTGTATGTGTTTGGAAAACCATGGTTTTAGATTACCAAATGGGTGTGGTTTGTTTGGTTATATGAACATGCATGTGTGTGTGATTGGTTAAATTACTAGTAGGAACGGAGTTCCAAATTTGTTCCAAGTACTAAGAGTGTTCGGCTCTATATCCGAGGGCATGTGTTTATCGCTTGCCACATAGGCAAAAGTGTCTGACTCTATATCCAAGGGCGTGAGCCTATACCGGCTGATCACCGAAGGGTGTGGATCCACCAGGTAGCACCGGTACGATGCCATGGGAGTTTGGGACTAGCCATGTACCGGTGGCGCCATGCTTCACGGGTTGGCTACGGGCCAACGCAGGATTGTTGTGGACCGGATATGAGCTGAGGGGTGTGACGACATCAGGTAGATCGTGGGCGTGCATATGCGTGTGTGTGCGTGTATGCACTATGTAAAATTAGTACTGGACTACATTTAACTGCGTGTATGTTGCATCATGATAACACTCAAATTCCACACACCGATATAACCTGTGTTCTTCCTTACTGAGAGGTGTCTCACCCCTACTGTACGTACATTTTTACAGGTCCTTCGAGTAACCGGAACTAGCGTACTAGCGTAGGGAGTGTAGTGGCCGGTGTATTACGATTAGCATTTGGATAAGTGTTAGGACTGTGTTTTGATGGGTTGCCATTTTAGGATGTGTTGGGCACCTAGTTGTACATTATTTGATAGAGCTTATTCCTGCTCTTGTATAGACTCTGGTATGGTACTGTATGTATATAGTATAACCTTTTTTCGCTGCGTATATTCTATTATGTTTGGATGTGTATAGGGTGCCTGGGAACCCCACAAGGTCGGACCCTCATCTATCGTCCTTTATCTTTGGATGCTTTGTATGATACAGGGACTGGTCGGTTCACATTTTCACCTCTGGATTCCATTTCCGGGTTCGGGGCGTGACAATGTATGTATGGTTAGGAAACACTGAATTCTGGTATTGTAAATATGGATGTATAACTTTATGTTTTCCGTTGCATAGGTGTGTTGATTTATGTACAAGGATACCTCAGTACCATCTAGGCCCTGAGATGTTATAGCAGGTACTACATGGGTATTAGAGTAAATAAAAAATAATAATAATAAATGGTGTAATTATTGGGTCATTATAGTTGGGTATCAGAGCCTAGGTTTCTAGGTTTTATAGACTATAGAGTACAGCGAAAAATAATACCAAAATATAGGAATAGAGTTTGGAGAAAGATAGAATAGGATAACGGTGAGTTATTGTTGGGGAATTAGGATAAGAATTTAGGGTTCCGTTCTGCGGTTTGGAGGTAGAGTTTTGGGGTGGTTTCTGTGTTTTTCCTGGGGTAACGATCTTAGGAAAACCATAGTAAACTATCGACGATTTCTATTTCCATATGGTAGGGCTAGACCTTAAATTAGTGATAAGAATAAGGGGTATTTTAGTTAGTATCGTATTGTAAGGTCCGAATACTCAGAATAATTTGGTAATATTGCAGGATGGACCCAGGAGGTAGTAGCGCTCACATTAGTGACGACGACGGAGTAGGGCCTCCTGGTGCAGAAGGCGGGGATTCAAATGCTGTGTTACGTAGTGTGACTCAGCAGGTCATGGTTGAGATTGCCCATAGTTCTAGGGAGCAAGGAGGTCCATCTACAACACAGGGATGCACAATAGAAAAATTTATAAAAATGAGCCCACCGATATTTTTGGGAGTGGCTGATCCTGCAGTTGCAAAGAATTGGATGTAGGAGATAGAGAAGATTTTGATAGTGCTTCATTGCACCAATGAGCAGAGGGTCCTCTATGCCACTTATAAGTTGTCAGGGGAGGCCGAGAGATGGTGGAAGACCACTAGATTACTGGAGGAGCAGAGATCTATTCCAGTGCCGATGACTTGGGCCCGATTTAGGGACATATTCTTTGATAGATACTATCCCGCCTCGGTTAGAGAGGCTAGAGTACAAGAGTTTCTGATTTTTTCCCAGGGATTGATGATAGTCTAGCAGTATGTGGAGAAATTCATCGAGTTGTCGCGTTTCTACCCTTATATTGTTCATGATGAAGCTAAGAAGGTTAGGATGTTTGAGAGGAATTTAAAGTGATACATTTATAGATAGGTGGCAGTATTGAGGATACAAGATTTCTCAGAGCTAGTTAACAGGGCCATAATAGTAGAGGAGGGTTTGCTGAGAGAGACTGAGATACAGAGTTAGAGGAAGAGGGCCGCACCTTCGAGTTTTCCTATTGGTTCCAGCCGAGGCCCTTGGAGAGGAGGTAGATCCAGTCGGGGTCAAAGGTAGATGATAGAGCACAGTGGATTTCAAGGTGGGCAGTCTTATCCCACCTGCCCCAGATGTGGATGGAAACATCCAGGTGAGTGCCGGATGGGGGATAATGTCTGCTATCGTTGTGGGAGGCCTAAATATGTCAGTTACCACCGATTTATGCACCAGCTCCCAGACCAAACGGGGTGGTCATCAGGCACCCCGTGGAGGCTAGCAGAGGAATATGGCACCGGAGAGGGTCTATGCATTGATGCCGGGAGACATCGAGGCTGCTGGAGACGTTGTCACAGGTACACTTACTACATTATCATATAAAGTTATTGTTTTGTTTGACACAGGTGCCACCCATTCCTTTGTATCGGTGGGGTATGTTAAAGTAACTAGGGTAGAAGCACAGTTATTAGATGTAGAGCTGTCTGTAGTCACGCCGACAGGATCTATGGTTAGGTGTAGGAAGGTACTTCGAAACTTTCCAATAAGTATATTCAAGAGAAAGTACTACCAGCTGATCTTGTGGTACTAGATATGCAGGGGTTTGATGTATTACTGGGTATGGATTGGCTAGCAGCTAATCACGCCAGCATAGATTGCCATAAAAAAAGAAGTGATTTTCAGACCCCCAGGTGAGCAAGAATATAGATTTGTGGGTTTACGTGTACGTGCCTCGCCATAACTAGTGTTGGCTATTCAGGTGAAGAGACTGCTACAGGGTGGTTACCAGGGGTATGTTGCCTACATAAAGGAATTTACAAAAGAAGAACTAAAATAAGCTTATATTTCAGTGGTTATAGAATTTCCAAATGTTTTTTCCATAAGAATTTCCTTGCTTACCACCAGACCGAGAAATTGAATTTACTGCGGATCTATTACTAGGGTCGACACCGATATTTTTAAAGCACTATATCGTATGGCTCTAGTTGAATTGAAGGAATTGAAAGATCAGCTGCAAGAGTTGCTGGATAAAGGATTTATCAAGCCTGGTGTGTCGCTATGGGGGGCCCCAGTCTTGTTCATGAAAAAGAAAGATGGGACCATGAGGTTGTGCATAAATTATAGGGAGATAAACAAATTGACGGTCAAGAATAGATATCCACAAATTAACGGTCAAGAATAGATATCCTCTTCCTAGGATTGATGACTTATTTGATCAGCTATAGGGGACCCATGTCTACTCTAAAATTGACCTGCGGTAGGGTTACCATCAGGTGAAAGTTAGAGCAGAGGATATTTTGAAAACAACATTACGAACCAGATACAAGCATTACGAATTTTTGGTGATGTCATTTGGGTTGACTAATGCACCAACAGTATTTATGGAATTAATGAATCAGGTGTTCCATTAATACCTAGACTAGTTTGTTGTGGTTTTCATTGATGATATACTAGTCTACTTGAGAAGTTCTGAGGAGCACGAGCATCATCTGAGGATGGTGTGACAGATATTCAGAGAAAGAAAGTTGTACACAAAATTCAAGAAATGTAAATTCTGGTTAAGACATGTTACTTTCCTCGGGCATGTGATCTCTGGGGATGGTATATCAGTTGACTTGAGTAAGATAGAGGTAGAGGTGAGTTGGGTAAGGCTAGGAAATGTCTAGGAGGTTAGGAGTTTTCTAGGTTTGGTAGGCTACTACCAACGCTTCATAGATGGTTTCTCCAGATTATCGAGTCCACTAACACAACTCATGAGGAAAAATGTGAAGTTTGATTGGACCAATGATTGTGAACAGAGCTTCCAAGAGTTAAAGCGACGGTTGGTTTCAGCACTGATATTGGCTATTCCATCAGGGGAGGATGAATTTGTGTTATACAGTGATGCATCTTTGAAGGGTCTTGGATGTGTGTTAATGCAGCATGGACGAGTCATTGCCTATGCATCTAGACAACTTAAAAAATATGAGAAGAACTATCCTGTGCATGATTTAGAATTAGCTACAGTGGTTTATGCTTCAAAAATCTGGAGGCATTATCTATATTGTTGACTCTACGAGTCTAATCTGGTTTTGATAATGACAAATTACTTGGTATTTGATATGTGCATTGAGTTTGTGAACAGGAACTATATTAAGTATGCACGGAAGGATAACGAGTCATGAAGCCACAAAGTAAAGCTGACATATCTTGGCAAGATTGATGGAATTCAAAGAGTACCAGAATCAAGATGCAAGCGGTAGAGTTCAAGAACATCTTGGGAATGGGTATTTAGAACTCATTTACTTACATTTTCATATGATTTAATTTGAGACTCAATAAAACTTAGAATGATTTTAGGATTTATGCATTTCATGTATATCATTAGGGGACATTCCTGGACTTAGAAATACTTTTAAAATCATGGAAAATATGTTTTAAAAAAGATTCAAGAAAAAGAGTAAAGCAAATTTTAAAATTAGAAAAGAAAAAATTAAGAAAAAAGGGACTTTGGTAGCCTAAACTCAACCTCAATAGCTTGAAGAATTTCTTTAGGAGCCTGAAGATTAAGTTCGGTAGCCTAAAGAATTAATGGGAAACACAACAAGTTCGTCTAGACACTTTGGTTGCCCGACCTTGGTACCTCAGGCGCCCAACCTGGCTTTAGAAGCCTGAACTCCTCTCTTTAGGCGCCTGACCCTGCATTCCAAGTTAATTTTTCAAAGGGTCAAGGAACTTCGGTCGCCTGGGCATTCACCCTCAAGTGCCTGAACCTGCGGGAAACGTAAAAGTTTGATTTTTATTAAACGAACTCGCGAGCTATTTCTTTGATCCAATGGTTGAGATCAATTCTAAGGGTAAGACACTATATATACTGAATATCTAAACCCTAGAACAAAGCTAAGACACACAAGAAAGAGATGAACACATCCTATTGCAAGAACATAGAGAAACTTGAGCTGATTGCCTGCACTTCATTCTACATTCATCTTCTTTGGACAAATCTACTCCGGAAATCAAAGGGTATTCATTCATTCAACTTTATCTCATTCTATTATTGAGGTTTGATCATTCAAGTTATTATTTTCAAGAACTTCTCATCTCATTACTAGTTATTGAATATCATTAGAGAAATTGGTTTTTGAGTGTGCACATACATATAAAAAATTGCTTTTGAAAAGATCATCACTTGAGAAAGTTTTTTAGCTATTGGTTGATTGGTTTTTGATTCAAGTATATATATATATATATTGTTCACAGAGCTTATTATTGAAAAATCTATTTTTGATCAAGTATTAAAAGGTTGATCTTGAATGTGCATATACTTATACATATTTTTTTTAAACGAGATCATTATAAGCATATTCATTATGAGCATATTTCATACTTCATTTAGATTTAGAAACTTTGTGTATGAACATGAGCATATTGTCATTCATTGAATATTTGATGCATTAATTGAGGGGGAGCCTTGTTAGGCGTAACCCATTTTATATTTTTTGCTCGTGTATTTGTCATCATAGAAAAGGGGAGATTGTTGACTTTACGAGTCCAATCCGGTTTTGATAATGAAAAATCACTTGGTATTTGATCTGTGCATTGAGTTTGTGAATATTAACTATATTAAGTATGCACAGAAGGATAACGAGTCATGAAGCCACAAAGTAATGTTGACATATCTTGGCAAGATCGATGGAATTCAAAGAGTACCAGAATCAAGATGCAAGCGGCAGAGTTCAAGAACATCTTGGGAATGGGTATTTAGAACTCATGTACTTACATTTTCATATGATTTAATTTGAGGCTCAACATAACTTAGAATGATTTTAGGATTCATGCATTTCATGTATATCATTAGGGGACTTTCCTGGACTTAGAAATACTTTTAAAATCATGGAAAATATGTTTTATAAAAGACCCAAGAAAAAAAGCAAAGTAGATTTTTAAATTAGAAAAGAAAAAATTGAGAAAAAGGGGACTTCGGTAACCTGAACTCAACCTCAGTAGCTTGAAGAATTTCTTCAAGAGCCTGAAGATTAAGTTCGGTAGCCTGAAGAATTAAGGGGAAACACAATAAGTTGGCCGAGGCACTTTGGTTGCTTGACCTTGGTACCTTAGGCGCCTAACCTAGCTTCAGGAGCCCGAACTCCTCTCTTTAGGCGCCCGACCCTGCATTCCAAGTTAATTTTTCAAAGGGTCAAGGAACTTCGGTCGCCTGGGCATTCACCCTCAGGTGCCTGAACCTGCGAGAAACTTAAAAGTTTGATTTTTATTTAACGAACTCGTGAACTATTTCTTTGATCCAATGGTTGAGATCAATTCTAAGGGTAAGACACTATATATACTGAATATCTAAACCCTGGAATGAAGCTAAGACACAAAAGAAAGAGAAGAACAAATCCTATTGCAAGAACATAGAGAAACTTGAGCTGATTGTTTGCACTTCATTCTACATTTATCTTCTTTGGGAAAATCTACTCCGGAAATCAAAGGGCATTCATTCATTCAACTTTATCTCATTCTAGTATTGAGGTTTGATCATTCAAGTTATTATTTTCAAGAACTTCTCATCTCATTACTAGTTATTAAATATCATTAGAGAAATTGGTTTTTGAGTGTGCACATACATAAAAAAAATTGCTTTTGAAAAGATCATCACTTGAGAAAGTTTTTTAGCTATTGGTTGATTGGTTTTTGATTCAAGTATATATATATTGTTCACAGAGCTTATTATTGAAAAATCTATTTTTGATCAAGTATTAAAAGGTTGATCTTGAATGTGCATATACTTATACGTATTTTTTTTTAAACGAGATCATTACTTGATTAAGGTTGTGTTAGTGATTGAATGGTTTGATTCAAGTGTGTATTAAGTTAAAAGATTCATATTTTAGATATATTAAAACACTTGAATATATATCCTTGGTATTCATAAATATTTATTTTATTGAGGGATATTTTGTTTGGAAAACCTTATACTTAGTATTTTGATCTTTGAATTACATATCGTATATATTTGCATATTACAAAGATCGTGTTGTGATTAAATATTTGATAGAAAGTTTTTTTGATATAGATTGATAAAACATTCAAGATAAAACTTTTAACAAGTTCACATTAAATATATTTGTGCATCTTTACAAAGTGAACTAGAACCCTAATACACTCCAAAGAATTTCAAATATTTCTTTACTTGGGAGATTTTGATAAAAAGGGGTTTTGTGTGTTGAAGCATATCATACATAAAAGGATTGTATCGTTTTCATACATTTTGAGTTTCAAGTTATATCATATGTTAATGTGTTAGGAATTTGATTTGTACTCATAAGCTTTTGTTAGAAGCATTTTTGAGTGTTGTTTTTCAGATTTTATTGTATACACGGTTCGATGTGTGAACCGGGGTTTTGAGGAGAAAGCTTTATCTCTTGTAAGTGGAGGATTGTAAGGGAAGCTCCATCCCAATTTAAGGAGTAGGGATTTAGTGAAATCCTTGAGTGGTTGCTTAAGGCGAGGGCGTTGGCCAAGTCGGATGAATCTCGTTAAAACCGTGTTTGTCTTCTCTCTTCCCTTTACTTTTTACTTTCAGCACTGCATTTAAATTGTTTATATTGCATGTATAAGTTGGATAGCCTTGCACATAAGTAATTGAGTAACAAGCATTCATTAGTAAATACATAAGAAGGGTTTAAGTGGTAAATAAGTGTTAAAGAAATTTTAAATACCCAATTCACCCCCCCTATTGGGATTACACCTGATTCAACATATATGGTGAGAAATGCGAAATCTTCACGGACCACAAAATCTTAAATGTAGTAAGCCGGAAAATAATAGAATTCAAATAAAGAGGGAGAGAAAATAGAAACAGAAACAGAAGGAGGCCGTAGACTTCGTCGACGATATTGCATTTTGGAGAATAAAAATAATTTCAAGGAAATTGCCCAGCTTTGTTGACGAACACAGGGTCTCGTCGACGAAGGTCTTCAGAATTTTGTAGAAGAACACAGGGCTTCGTCAACGAGAAAATACCGAGAGACGGTTCGGGCTGCTCTGAATTTCGTCGATGAACACAGGGTCTCGTCAACGAATTTTATGAAGGGCTCGTCGACGAGGTGATGTGTCTCATCGACGAACTTGACCCTATAAATAGTGGAAGCCCGGGATTTTTATCATTTTTCACTGAGCTTTCTCTCTTTCCTCTCTCTCTACGTCTCCCTCTCCCTTCTCTCTTCGATTTCTGCCCCACCAGTCGCCGGATCGACGATCCGAAGCTACCATGACACTTCTGGTGGAGTTCTCTGCAAATCTATCGGAGTGGATCGTCGGGAAAACAGAGTTGGATTTCATCCCAAATTCAGGGTAAGGCATTTTAGCTAGTTTTTGGCTTTCTGGCAGTTATAGGAAATGATATAGATGGAAAAATACTGATATTATGTTCTAGCATATGTTGGTTTCAGGGTGTTTTGTAGGAGGCTCTACGGGTGTTATGCTTGTATTTCCTAGGGGCTTTCCAGTAGTTAGATAAGGGAAATATGCTATGTTAGGCATTTCTTAAAATATGATACAGTTTATTTAGTTATGAAAATTATGTATTTAGTATGGTGTGGTTTGTGAATATGTATATGGTACGGGGATATGTTTTACGAATTTAGTTTCTTGATTTTACGAATTTCAGTATTATGATTATGTGAATTTCAGTACCATGATTTTATGGATTTTAGTAACATGATTACAAGGATCTCAGTACCATGATTATACGAATATCAGTATTATGATTATGTAGTTACAGTGTTATGATTATACAGTTCTCAGATTTACAGTACAGTTTATGTAGCATCATGGTTATTACGATTACTTCAGAATCATGATAAATCAGATAGATATGTATAGAAATATATTATATGATATCAGACCCTGTTGGACTTGCAGCTACAGAGCACAGTACCGTTGCTACAGATACTATGTTACTTATTTAGTGCAACCACCTATTCTGATAATACGTGGTAAGGTTGACCACCTAGGCCCTTGAAGAGGTTAGGCTCTCCATCCAGATATGGGTTGAGGTGGGCAGGTTGACTGACGGAGTTCAGTGATTTATTCCTGGTTGGCCAGCCAGGGTAAATCCAGTTTACGGGCCGCACAACCCTGTCATGAGGGGGGCAAGTCATGACACACAGCTAGCCACAGGGAATAGTTTCAGTTACTATTACATATGTACGGTTTTATAGAAACAGGGACCATATTTATGTACACTAGAAGTACTTTGAATTATAACCTATAATGCTGCTATGTTAAACAACATGGAAAGGGGTGGTGTATTTTATTATTTGTACTGTACTTTTGTATTCAGTTATTCATGTTTATATGAAAACAGATTTCATGATATATAGTAGCTCATTTGTCACACAGTAGTAATAGTGTATTTCTTCTTACTGAGCGTTGACTCATCCCAGTGTTGAAACATTTTTCAGGTGATCCAGGTAGGCGAGCAGATCAAGCTCGTAGGTAGAGGGGCGTTAGTAGTGCCCTGTCAGAGAGTGAGTATCATTTTTGGGAGCATTTTTGTATAGCCCTCACCAGTTGAGGTTATTTTGGGAACAATGATATATGTATATATTTTGGGGAAAACAATTCTGAACTCTGGTATTGTATGTAATGATTTATGGTTATGTTACATGATTTTCGCTTCTTGCTGCTTAGGTTTTGGTTGGGCTTACCCCCAGCATGGTATCGGAGCATGTAGAATATTAGTGTAAAAAAAAAATATACCCAGTTAATTAAGCAGGTCGTTACATTAAAGTATTTCTTTACCCAGAAAAAGTTGAATATGAGGCAAAGAAGGTGGCTAGAACTCATTAAAGATTATGACTGCACTATTGGTTACCACCCAGGGAAAGCGAATGTGGTAGCAGATGCTCTGAGCAGGAAATCAGTGGGACTAGCACTGGTAGCTATGGAGATTCAGCATCCGATACTGATGAATCTGGAGAGACTTGGTGTAGAGTTGGTAGAGAGTAATCCTCAGGCATTTATTGCCAGCCTGATTGTACAGCCTACGCTATATGAAAAGATTAAAGATGCTGAGAGGAATGATCCACAATTAGAAAAGCTGATAGAGAGAGTACATGATGGACAAGGAGAAGAATTTAGTATTTCAGATGACGGGGCTCTAAGGTTTTGTGCTAGACTGTGCGTTTCTACAGACATCGAGATTAGGAGTATGATCTTAGAGGAGGCTCGCAGATCATTATACACCGTACATCCAGGTAGTACGAAAATGTATAGGGATCTGCGAGAGTATTTTTGGTGGAGTGGCATGAAGAGGGAGATTGTCGAATTTTTGCAGCAGTACTTGACGTGCCAGTAGGTTAAAACTGAGCACCAGAGGCCAGCAAGGCAGTTACACCCACTTTTCATCCCTGAGTGGAAGTCGTACCACATATCCATAGACTTCGTCACTGGGCTAGCGTCAGCACCACATGGTCAGAGTGCCATCTGGGTAGTTATTGATCGACTAATGAAGATAGCTTATTTTCTACCTATTAAAGTTAGCTACCCTATGAACAAATTGACAGAAATTTATATTCAAGAGATTATTCGACCTTATGGAGTTCCAATGTCTATAGTCTCAAACTGTGATCCACGCTTTACATCATGGTTTTGGAAGAGTTTGTAGGAGGCTTTGGGGTCTCAGTTAGCATTCAACACCGATTTTCATCCTCAGATAGATGGTCAAACAAAGAGAACGATCCAGGTACTTGAGGATATGCTACGAGCGTGTGTATTGGATTTTGGGGGTAGCTGGACCCAGTATTTGCAGCTAGTTGAATTTGCCTATATTAACAGCTATCAGGCCAACATCGGCATGGCACCTTACGAGGCACTTTACAGTAAGAGGTGCCATTCTCCATTGTACCAGGATAAAATGGGTGAGAGGCGAGTTTTGGGGCCAGAAATAGTGCAGCAGGTGTACGATAAAGTCCAACTTATTTGAGATAGAATCAGTGCGGCATAAAGTAAGCATAAAAGCTACGCAGATACTCACCATCGGGAATTGAAATTTAAAGTGGGTGACCATGTGTTTCTGAAAATAGCACCTGTTGGCCTAATAAGGCTTACAATTCATATTTTGATGATAACAAATCAAATGATAAATTTAATATGTTTCAAGTAAAAGTTTTTCAGGAAAACTCAAGTGCATAAGGAAGTTTATGGATTACAAAGAATCCTTGAAGAACACAAAGTAAAGCTTATGAATTATAAAGAGCATGAAGAACAAAGTTATACTGTGAAAAGCTCAAAGGAAAGATTGCAACAACAAAGATGATGGAAGAACAAGTTTTGAAGACTAAAAGAATTATATTTTTTTTAAAAGGATATTCTAAATGTAAGTACTTCAAAGTTAATCTCAAGTATAAAGTGGTTTGAAGCTCATAGAAATTCAAAAATATGTTTTTATATATATACTCTAAAGAATGTTTTTTAAATCAATAAAAAGAAAGGGTTTAAGAAAAGAAATTTTTTTTGAAATAATGAAGGGTCAGGCGACTGCCATGATGAGGCAGGCGACTGCCACATTAAGAAAATGATTTTTCAAAAAGTCAGTAGTTAGACAGGCGACTGCCTAACCTGCCAGGCGCTTGCATAAACAAACCAGGCGATTGCCTTGGTTTTGGCAGGCGACTACCAGCATTCTGTGTTGAGAGTTGCTCTATGACAGGTGATTGCCAAGTCGTGGCAGGTGACTACCACTTAAACGTTGGTATTAAATCTCTCAACGGGAAGATTTTTTAAACCACGTTTTTGAACATATTTATTTCAAAATAATTGGAAATGATTTTTAGGAATCTTTGGGAGTAATGGATGGCTTCTAAAACATCTATAAATAGTTAAAATCTTCAAAGGTTTAACATGATGATTATTATTGAAGCAATATTCAAAGGTTTTTGAAATCAAGCAATCTTCAAAGGTTTTTAGATCCAGCAATCTTCAAAGTTTTTAGATCAAGCAACTTTCAAAGGTTTTTAGATCAAGCAAAATTTTCAAAGGTTTTTAGATCAACTGATCTTCAAGTATTCAAAATTCTCAAAGGATCTAAAACTTTCTTGAGTTCAAATTTCTGATCTAATATTGATTCATACTTTGAAGCAAAGCTTTCAAAAATCAGAATCTTTCATTTTCTTTGAAAAATCATTTGGTAATTCATACTAAGCATTGAGCTTCAAATTTCTTATATTTGAATTACCTTGAAGTATAAGTGTGCTGTTCATTGTACTAATTTACTCTATTGTGAGAGTTCTCTTTTGTACACAAATTTCTTTATCATCATTCTTAAACGATTTAGAGTTGTTGAATCGTTGGACCAAACAAGGGGTTATTGTTTGGAGAGGCGGGCTCTAACCTAACAGAAGGAGTGGTTGTAAATAGGTACTGTTTCACCAGGTAAAGGAACTGATATAGTGGAATCCTTTGGTGTTTTGTCAAAGGCAAGGACGTAGGCTGTGTTGAAGCTGAACCTCGTAAAAATTCTTGTCCTTTTCTCTCTGCTTTACTTTATATTCTTTACTTGCTATAGTTGTATGATTTAAAAGTGCAGGTTGCAGGTTCTTAAGTGAGAAAGAAACAAAGGTACTTGATATTTAGAAATACGTTTTGATTAATTGTTTGCGGAAACCCAAAGAGGGAGTATGTTGATTAATCTGCGGAAATCTTAATCAAGTAGAGTGCATACTAAGAGTTTATAGGGAACTCAACAAAAGCTTTAATATTTTTGATTGAGTGATTTAATTATCTTGGTTTCATTGATTGACTTGTGAATTTAAATTTCAGTATTTCTTAAGTGTGGTTATCGTTCATATATATCTTGTTTTATGTGTAATTAAAATTAAAAGCTTAAAAATTATTAAAATATAAAAAGAATCCAATTCACCCCCCTCTTGGGAAGCTATTCCTCATTTCAGCACCACTGAAGGGAGTTATGAGATTTGGAAAGAAGGGAAAGCTAAGCCCTAGGTTTATTGGCCCGTTTGAGATACTTGAGAAGATTGATTCCATTGCTTATCGGCTATCTCTACCACCAGCTCTATTTAGAATACATGACGTATTTCATGTTTCCATGTTGAGGAAATACGTCCTAGACTCTTCCCACGTGATCCGTTATGCAGAGATAGAGCTTAGGGATTTACTGGCATATGAGGAAGCTCCGGTGCAAATCTTAGACAGGAAGGAACAAGAGTTGCGTACTAAGAAAATTCAGTTAGTAAAAGTCCTGTGGAGGAATCATGTCATAGAAGAAGTTTCGTGGGAGCTTGAAGATGAAATTAGACAAAAGTACCCACACCTGTTAGTGGGGAACATTAGTGATTTGTAAAGTTCAAGTGATAATAGTTTTATTTTGTTTAGTACAGAGTGAAGAATTTGTAATTGTAAATTAGAATGTAGGATAAGTAATGCTTTTGGTTTTGGGAGAATTTTCTTTTATAAGTACAATTATAATCTCCTAGAACCCTGAATGTAACCACGACATTCCTCCACCATAAGTGAGGGTAAGTAATAAAATAAGTAGCCTATTTTCCTTAATAGATGGTATTAAATACAAATAACAAATTTCGAGGACAAAATTTTATAAGGAGGGAAGAATGTAGAGACCCGTAGAATTATGGTAATTAAATAATAAAAGAAATGAGGAAGTAAAGGAAAATTTTAAGAAGGTCAGCAGGGTCTTGTCGATGAATGCGAAGCGTTCGTCGACGAACAGGCTTCTTGGGATCATCAATGTGGACACATGTCTCGTCGACGAGAAGATACTGAAAGGACAATTTTCAAGACCTGAATTTAGTCGATGAGGAGTAAGGGTTCATCAATGAAACTCCTCTTGAAATCACCGATAAGGTGACGTGGCTCGTCGATGAGGCCACGTGTCAACACATCTATAAATTTGCAGGAAATGGGTTTTCAGTGAAGGAAATTCTCTCTTTCTCTCTCTCTCTCTTACACACACACACACACACACACACATTTTCTTTCTCTAAAAAACGGGATTCTCTCACTTCTCTCTAAGTTTTCAGCTCTGTCTCTCCTCAGTTTGACAATCAGAAGCTACCACAGTGATCCTAGGGAGAGTCTCTACAACATAGCCGAAGTGAAATGTTGATTTGAGAAGTTTGGGAACCATCCCAAAATCAGGGTGAGTGGATTATTTGAGCATTTTCAGTATTACCCAATTCATTTAAGGTCAGATTTAGTATTATATGCGAATATACTGGAGTTTTGTGAAGTAAAATTAGGGTATTATATTTTTAGGAATAGGGTGTTGTGGGACCCTGCACGCAAGGGTTAGGGACATAGTGGGTGATATTGAGGAACCCAGGTAAAATGATATATGGATTATAGTTTAGGAATTATGCATAGGTGGATTCAGGGAAATATAGTTAATTTGGAAATATGTACATACATATTATTTCAGGATTTTTGGAATAGTATGCCGTGAGCATAAGGATAAAGTTGGAGGTGAGCCTCCTAGCCAGTTAGGTAAGGGAAATATGCTATGCTAGGAAATTCAAAAATATTATTAGTCAATTATGATATTTGTTTATCAAGGTACAAAATATAAGTTATACAATTTTACAGATTTCAGAACATGAGTCTTATTAATTGTGCGGCATGAGTAGATATTTGATTAGTATAGAGTTTATATAATTTTCAAAATATCATGATTTATAGTGTATACATAGACAGATATATATATTTACCAAATAGATATTTACTAGATAGATATTTTATAGATATTATACAGACCAGTATTTTACAGTAACTACAGAATGCCATGCTTTCCAAAACCATAACACTCGGACATTATAGTTATTACAGTCAAATATTACAGTCATAAGATATTATTGTATTTCCATATCAGATTTATAGTGTTATGGTTATTTTGGAATCATGATGAAAACAGTAAGATATTTATAGAAATAATATATACAGTATCAGACCCTGATGAATCCAATTATGTTCAGTCAGCAGAGCACAATATCGTTGCTATTTTCATATCAGAGTGCAACCACATATCTCAGATAATATGTGGATTCCGTAAAACTGTGTCTGGAGAGATTGCAGTCTCCCCAGTATTCTGGGTTGAGGGGGGGCGGTTTGACGAGGTAGATACCAATTTTGTGTTTAGGAGAGGATGCAGTTTGGCCGGACTGAAGATTGGTAGAGTATAGTTGACTTACTTGGTAGGCCAACTAGGATTAAGTCCCGCCTACAAGCCGCACAACCCTGTGATGAGGGGTCAAATCATAATGTACATTTTTTCAGGGTAAACATCTCAGTTATGTATATGTATACAGATTTATAGAATTTTAGAAAATATAATATGATACTAGAAGTATGAAAAGTAGAAACTCAGATATTATAGTTATACTTTAAACTATGATGAATGCAAGTTATACTGTGTTTTGATTTACTAGTTTTTATAGTTACAAACGTTGTTAATATAATTTATGAAACCTAGTCGTCACACACTAGTAATAGCATATTTCCTCTTACTGAGTATTGTCTCATCCTAGTGATTTAACATTTTTCAGGCGATTCAGTTAGATGAGCAGATCAGGCTCACATATAGAGAGATCTTTTGTACTGCCCTATTTTTAAAAGGTAAGTGTGTTCAGGGGAATGTATTTTTGGAGTAGATGAAACTGGGGTGACATGTGAACATGTATGTATGGTTGGGAAACACTGAATTCTGGTATTGTAAATATAGATGTATGATTTTATGTTTTCCACTGCATAGTTGTGTTGATTTATGTATAGGGATACCTTAGTGCCATCTGGGCCCTGAGATGTTATAACAGGTATTATAGGGGTATCAGAGTAAATAAATAATAATAATAATAAATGGGGCAATTATTGGGTTGTTATAGTAGTACTCTGGTATGCATGGTTGTAAAAGTATATTTTGTTTCTATTGTTTGTTTGTTTAAATTAATTATGGGATGGTATTACTTTGGACACCACTGGGTCTGAGGATATGGTTCGTGTGGTATTAGAAATAACATTGATGATGTCATTGTTATGATTATTTGTGGATTATATTCAGGGGCGTTACAATTGGGGTATCAGAGCCTATGTTATGCATGCTTTAGAGGAATAATACTACTAGAGGATAGGAATGAGTGGTGATAAAAGTGGGAATGGGTAGCCTAGGTATGGTAAAGTGGGTCAGGTATAGGGTGATTGTGATTCAGAGTACCAGAGATGTTGGGGTTTTGTCTTGTAGTCTGGAGGTAGAATTTCCTTGATGGTTTTCTATAGTTTTCATAAGGTGACAATCTCAGAAAAATCATGGCAAACCATCCATGGTTTTGTTTCTGAGCAGTAAGATTGAAACCTGAGATTGGGAGTTTGGAGGTCAAAGGGTTTATTTGTGTTTGAAAAGTGCATCAAGGAGGTCTAGTATTTGAGTACGAGAATGTAGGGAATTCTATAGTTTTACCTAATTTGTTATACTAGCTAAGTCCCAGCAATAGAATTTTAAGAAACTATTCTTTGCTCTGTTTTCAGGATGGATCCCAGGGATAAGGGCATAGACTTCAGAGGTAATAATTATGTGGATACTTCCAACGAAGAAGATGTAGATACCTCCGAGGTGTTGCAAGGTTTAGCCCGACAAGTTAGGAAGGAAATTTGGCGGGACCTTAGAGGACAGAATCACCCGTAGGTAGATTGGGGCTGCACTATCGAGCAGTTCACTCGTATAAGTCCGCCAACGTTTACAGAAGGAGCGGACCCAATTGCGGCTGTGGATTGGGTTCAGGAGATTGAGGAGCTTCTGGATATTTTACATTGCACCAATGAGCAGAGAGTGCAGTACACCACTTTCAAATTGATAGGTGAGGCTAAACGATGGTGGAGAGCAGTAAAGCTGGTAGAAAAACAAAGGCTAGGACTAGCGACTATCACTTAGAGCCAATTTAAGGAGATCTTCTTCGACAGGTTTTCCCCACTTCCACCAGGGAAGTTAAGGCAGAGGAGTTCCTGAATCTAACACATGGGCACTCGACTATACAGCAGTACGCGGCCAAGTTCGTGTAGCTATCTTGCTTCACCCCGTACATGGTCCCGGATGAGCTGAAGAAGGCCAGGAGGTTTGAAAGAGGTCTGAGGCAGGGAATATGAGTTCAAGTGGTGGCGTTTCAGGCCTAGAGTTTCACTGAGCTAGTGGACAAGGCCATGGTAGTGGAGGCTAGTATATAGAAGTGTGAGGGGATAGCAAACCAGAGGAAAAGACCCCTGCCTTATGGGTTTCAGACCGGAACCAATCAGGGTACATGTGGAGGAGGCCTGGTGACTACGTGGGTCAGCGACAGGAGGTGGGACCCTAAGCTCCTTGGGGAACTCAGTCACGCCCTCCTTGCCCCAGATATCATAAGAGGCTTTGGGTTGAGTGCCGAGGTAGATCAGCTGGTTGTTACCGGTGTGGTAGACGTGACCACATAGCATGAGATTGTCATGTACCATTCAGTGATTCTCCCACACCTCATCAGTTCTAGGGACATAATTAGTCACCTCGAGGTGGCCACCAAAGGGGCACCGCCCAAGTGCAGGTGTATTCGCTTACGCCGAGAGATGTAGAGGACACTAATGACGTGGTGATAGGTACTATTTTATTTTTATCACATAAACCTATTGTGTTGTTTGATTCAGGGGTGACACATTCATTCGTGGCTCGGGAGTTTGTTAAATTATGTGGGATATAGGCTCAGCCACTAGGCGTTGATTTATCGATGGCTACACTAACAGGGACCGTAGTAACGTGTAGGAGGATACTTGAAAATTTTTTTATCAGTATTCAGGGGAAGACGTTGCCTACTTGCCCGAATTTGAGGTGATTTTGGGGATGGAGTGGCTAGCTTCCGGTTATGCCAGTATTGACTGCTACAAGAAAGAGGTGGTGTTTAGACCTCCAGGGGAGCAGGAGTTTAGATTTTTGGGGTCGCGTGTGCGCGCCTCTCCATTGATTTTGTTAGCCACGTGGGCTAAAAAGTTACTCTTGAATGGGTGTCAGGGGTACCTAGCTTGCGTAAAGGAAACACTAGAGGGAGAAGTTAAGCTACATGATATTCTAATAGTAAACGAGTTTCCTAACGTATTTCTGGAGGATTTTTTGAGATTACCCCCTGAGTGTGAGGTGGAGTTCACTAATTATCTATCCCCGGGAACGGCGCCAATCTTTAAGGCTCCATAAAAAATAGCTCTAGCCAAGTTGAAAGAATTTAAGGAGCAATTACAGGAGTTGTTGGATAAGGGGTTCATCAGGATGAGTGTATCTCCGTGGGGCGCACCGGTGTTATTTGTTAAAAATAAAGATGGGCCGATAAGGTTGTGCATTGACTATGGGGAGATAAATAAAGTGATGATGAAGAATAAGTACGCTACCCCGTATCAATGATCTATTTAACCAACTCCAGGGAACGCAGGTTTTATCAAAAATTGATCTTCGGTCCAGGTGTCATCAAGTGAAAGTTAAATCAGAGGATGTACAGAAGACTGCTTTCCAAACCTGGTATGGTCATTATGAATTTTTGGTTATGCCATTCAGACTAACCAATGCTTCTGCTGTATTTATGGACTAGATGAATAGGGTCTTCTATCAGTACCTGGATCAGTTCGAAGTGGTATTTATTGACGACATATTGGTGTATTCAAAGAGTCTCGAAGAGCACAAGGATCATATGAGGATAGTGCTTCAGGTTTTAAGGGAAAGGGGGTTGTATGCCAAATTCAAGAAATGTGAGTTTTGGCTGGAACAGATGGCATTCTTGGGGCACGTGATATCCAGGGATGGTATTTCTATGGATTCAAGCAAGATAGAGGTTGTAATGGACTAGGCAAGACAAAAAAATGTCCACGAGGTCAGGAGTTTCTTGGGATTAGCAAGATATTATCATCGGTTCATGGAAGAGTTTTCTAAGTTATTGGGCCCGCTAACAAAGTTGGCCAGGAAGGGTATAAGGTATGAATGGACCGACGAATGTGAACAGAGCTTTCAAGAGTTAAAGTAGCGACTGATCACTGCGCAAGTGTTGACAATCACTTCAGGAGAAGGGGATTTTGTTATCTACAATGATGCGTCTCGAAAAGGGCTTAGGTGCGTACTGATGTAACAAGGAAAGGTTATTGCATATGCTTCTCGGCAGCTTAAGGAGTATGAGAAGAATTATTCTACGCACGACTTGGAGTTGGCAGCGGTGGTATTTGCATTAAAAGTCTAGAGACACTATTTGTACGGTGAAAGGTGTGAAATTTTCACATATCATAAAAGCCTTAAGTATATTTTCACATAAAAGGAGTTGAATATGAGACAGAAAAAATTGCTTGAACTCATAAAATACTATGACTGCACCATCAGTTATCACCTAGAGAAAGCTAATGTGGTAGCTAATGCTTTGAGTCGAAAGTCAATGGATGCGTCAGTTTCGGCAGTAGTGGCCCAACAACAGATCAGGAAGGACCTGGAGAGGTTTGGCATGGAAATGGTGGAAGGGAATCATTCGGTGTTTATCGTAAGTCTAGTAATCTAGCCGACGTTTAGGAAAGGATTAAAGTTACTCAGATGAAAGATGTAGAATTGGTGAAAATTGTGGAGAAAGTATGGAGTTGGCAATAAACAGATTTCAATATCTCAGATGATAAGGTTCTCAGATTTCACACAAAACTATGTGCACCTAATGATGCAGAGATAAAAAGAGTGATTCTAGAGGAAGCTTATCGCCCTCTTTATATTGTACATCTAGGGAGTACAAATATGTATAGAGATCCGTGAGAATCCTTCTTGTGGGACAATATGAAGAGGAAAATTGCCTGGTTTGTGGAACAGTGCCTGATATGCTAGCGAGTGAAAGTGGAACATCAGAGACCAGTGGGACCTTTGTAACCACTTCACATTCCTGAATGAAAGTGGGAGCACATCTCCATGGACATTGTCACGGGGTTACCGTTAGTGTTGTATAGATAGAACACCATCTAGGTTATTGTGAATCTGCTAACAAAGACTAAGCATTTTGTTTTGATAAGAATTAGTTACTCCATGTATAGGCTGGCATAACTTTATGTGCAGGAGATAGTTATACTTCATGGCATTGTTGTGTCCATTATTTTAGTTTGAGATCCGCAATTCACCTCTCGGTTCTGGAAGAGTTTACCAGAAGCTTTGAGATCTTAACTTACTTTCAGTACTGCATTTCATCCACAGACTGACGGACAGTCAGAGCAAACGATTCAGATCTTAGAGGATATGCTGAGGGGCTGTGTGTTGAATTTCGGAGGTAGCTGAATCTTGTTTTTGCCATTGGTGGAATTCGCCTACAATAACAATTATCAAGCTAGTATCAAAATGGTATCATATGAAGCGTTGTATGGTCGAAGGTGCCGATCTCCATTGTATTGGGACGAGGTTAGAGAACGACAGATTTTGGGGCTAGAATTGATTCAACAAACATCTGAGAAAATCAAACAGGTTCGGGACAGAATCAAGTCAGCTTAGAATCGGCAGAAGAGTTACGCTGATACTTGCCGATGGAAATTAGAGTTTGATGTGGAGGCTATGATTTTCCTGAGGATTGCTCCGATGAAGGAAGTTATGAGATTTGGGAAAAAATGGTAAGCTAAGCCCTAGGTATATTGGGTCATTCGAGATACTAGAAAGAATTGGTCTAGTTGCCTATAGGTTAGCGTTACCCCTAGCATTATTCAGGATCCACGTCGTATTTCACATGCCTATGTTGAAGAAGTACGTCCCAGATCCATCACATGTAATAAGTTATGAGGCACTGGAGCTTGGAGGTACTTTATCCTATGACGAAGTGCCGGTTTAGATCTTAGATCGGAAGGAGCAAGAATTACGTACTAAGAAAATTCTGTTTGTAAAGGTACTTTGGAGGAATCATGCAGTTGAAGAAGTCTCATGAGTATTAGAAAAGGAGATTGCAATAAGTAACAATTAGCAAATTTTGAGGACGAAATTTTTATAAGGAAGGGAGAATGTAGTGATTCCAAAAAAATAAAAATAAATAATTAATAATAATTATTAATTTAATAATATAATATATATATTAATATATTAATATAATATAATATAATATAAAATATTAATATTATATAATAATAATAATAATAATAATAATAATAATAATAATAATAATAACCTGAAGGAATTTGATTCCTTCAGGATTAAGGATCTAGAGCCCCCCCCCCCCAATTTCACGCTCTCTTTTTACTTTCTCTCTCCTCAACCCCTCTCTCATCGATTTCCTCGGCCAAACGTGTGCCGATTGAAAAACGAAAAATACCCTTAGGTTCCATTTCTAGTCACCAACGTTTTAATCGGGGTGATTTTGTTGTTAGGGTGTCGTAAGCACCACTCCTAGGATAAGGTAAAGGGAATAGATTATGTCAGTTTATTTTGAAAATATTCTCGATTAAATTGTAGTATTTGGTTTCAAGAATAATATACATGATTTTCTGACTATTTGGGCTTATGAGAATGGAATTTTTGAATTATTATACGCATGTTTTGGGGAATAAGTTTTAATTAAATTAAATTGCAAGGTTTTGATCAGATTGGGATTTTTGGGAATATATTCTAATTAAGTTAAACTTTAGGGATTTGATCAAATCAGATTTTTTAGGAATCTTTTGGAGTTAAATTAAATTGCGGTGATTTGATCATATTCGGGTTTTTAAAATATATTAGGGATTAAATTTAAAAATGGAGAATTGATCATACCTGCGTTATAATTAAATTTACCAATTATATATTTTGAAAATTCTGCAAGCAATTGGTGAAATTATAATTATTGAATAAATTGTGTGGTATGAGATTTAATTATATTTTACTGCATAATTGAATCTGAGTATTTTTGTGGTATTATAGTGAAAATGTGATTTGGACTATTTGATGGAAATATTGGAAATGTGATGAAAATGGTGAAAATTTGAAATGACGGCTGAATGCTGAGATTGATATGACCGCTAAGTGTCGGGTTTTAGTATGACGATTGTATGTCAGGTTTGATGTGACGGTTGTATACCGGAGTTTGCTATGATGGTTGAATGCCAAATTTTTATATGATAGGTTTTATATTGTGTAACGACCTCAAAATTCTTAGCAATTTTTATTTATTTATAAATATATATAATAAACATTCCTACGCAACAGAAACACATATCATATAATCATTATACATAAACTGTACAATATCAGAATCTAGAATATACAGATCATACAAAAATATCCCTCCAGTGTCATCTATCCAAAAACATACACCATTCTGACAAAACTCACCCTATAACTAGGGTGATCTGAGCTACACTCTATCCGCGAGCCTGATTTGCTCGCCTCACTGGCTCACCTGAAAAAAATGTTAGAGTAATGGGGTGAGTCGACGCTCAGTAAGTGGAAATATGCTATCACTAGTGTGTGGCAACTAAGTTAAAAGTACTTTAAAATATAGCAACTGAACCGTAATGCAACAATCTGTAAAACATATCTATCTTTTTCAATTTAAAATACACTGTATCGTCTGTATTTTCTACTTTTCATACTAATAATATCATACAATACTGTAAAACTGTAAACATATATATATATATATATATATATATATATAACTGTGCTTTTATCCCGGGGACTCTGTACGTCATGATTTGACCCCTCATGACAGGGTTGTGCGGCCCGTAGGCGGGACTCTATCTGGTCGGCCCTCCAGATAAGTCATCATACTCTACACTACCTCAGCCCGGCCAAACTACATCCTCTCCTAAGCTTGGGACTGGCTACTACCTCGTCAAACCGACCACCTCAACCCAGTGTACTAAGGAGCTGCATACTCTCCAAGCACGACTGACGGTACCCACATACTATCTGAGCTATGTGGTTGCACTCTATATGTATCTAGCAACGGTATCGTGCTCTGTAATCTGTATCTGTCTATGTTTCTTTCCTCAAGGATTTGATACAATATACATATATACATATATACTTTTGTATTGTTTTCATCATGTTTCCAAAATTACCATAACTCTATCTTTCTGTACTGTAAATACTGTATCTCTGTGTATATCTGTAGCATCTTGATGCTACCTCTGTATATCTATCTGTGTATTCTATATATATATTCTTTGTCTGTATGTTCTGTATGTTATGGTAATAGGAAAACATGACATGTTATAACCCTATATGCATATACTGTTCTGAGTATCTGTATACATGTATATGGATATATGTATATATCTGTTTCATGAAACCATTCATATAAAAGCTGTATAAGCATGTACATTTCTCTGTGAATATAAATCTATATCTATATATTCTGTGTAAACCCATATACTAGAAAAACTATGTAAATTGTATGTACTGTCAAAAACTGTGTATTTAGTATAGTACGATACATCACAAAACTTTATAAATTCTTTATCTCATGAAAACCTACTCAGGCCACACAAGCATTTAACTCATACTCTGTATAAATTATATAATAAACTGGTATGAATATATGTTTATAAACTCTCTAATAACTTTATAAAAATTCTTAGCATAGCATATTTCCCTTACCTTAACTTTAAAAAGCCCCTATAAAAATCTGGCTCTATACCCGCAGGATTCTTAACCCAATATCCTAAAAACACAATGTCCCAGAACAAAACATTAGTATTTCCTAGTCTACATTATTTCCTATAACTGTCAGGAAGTCAAAAACTCAATAGAAGACCTTACCCTAAATTTGGGATGAAATCTAATTTCGTTTTCTCAATGATCCGCTCTGGTAAACTTGTAGAGAATTCCACCAGGAGCATCGTGGTAGCTTCGGATTGTCGATCTGGCGACTGGTGGGGCCGAAAATGAAGAGAGAAGGGAGAGAGAGTTGTAGAGAGAGAGAGAGAGAGAGAGAGACTTCTTAAAAATGAATTTATTCCCTAGTTCTCGTATATATAAACATGGGATTTCGTCGACGAGACCCTGTATTCGTCGACGAAATTCAGGCTGCCTCAGAACCTCTCTCAGTATTTTCTCGTCGACAAAGCCCTCTGTTCGTCAACGAAATCCTTAAATCCTTTGTCGACAAACCCTGTGTTCGTCGACGAAGTCTACGGCCTCCTTCTGTTTCTGTATCTATTTTCCTCTCTCTTTAATATTCGAATATCAATATTTTCTAGGTCGTTATAGATTGAATTACGAAATGAGTTTGTATAACAATTTTTATTACTTAAATTGCATTATATGGTTTAAGAACTTTGAAGATTAGATGTGATGAGAGCACGGTACCGTTACTAGTGATTGAGATAGTGCAACCACATTGTTCAGGATAGAAGTGTTGGTATTGAAAAGTCGATTTGGCCACGGAAGGGTTGTGTACCCCCTAGAGTCTAGACCAGGCTGGGTAGGTAAATCGGACTTGCAGACATGAGATTTAAACCCAATCATGGGGATTTATACATGATGATGTTGTATGTCCAAAAAAAGGATTTCTTCTACGCATATATGTAAATTTATGTAAATGATATAATTTACTAAATTGATTATATGGCAAAGAAAATGTGTATTTCCATGTGTATAGGTGTGAGTTATATTATACAAATGTCATATTTGCCAGATAAAGTAAATTAAGTGAGGTGTTTGATTTCACTACATGTTAGCTACGCACTGACAATAATTTATTTTGTCTTACTGAGAAGTGTCTCGCCTCAATAAATATAACAAAATTTCAGGACCTACAGGAAATCGAGTCTATGAGTTCCAGGGCGGGACCTAGATGAGTTAGCTGAGAGTTAGTAGTGTTGGGACAATATTTTGTTTATATCTAATTGTTTTGATTATTCGAGGTTGTAATATGTTTTTGGGGAGATGTTGATATTAAGGTTGAGAGGTAGTACTCTGGCATGCATGGTTGTAAAAGTATATTTTGTTTATGCTGTTTGTTTGTTTAAATTAATTATGGGATGGTATTACTTTGAACGTCATTGGGTCCAAGGATATGGTGTGTGTGGCATCAGAAATGGCATTGATGATGTCATTCATTATTATGGTTATTTGTGGATTAGATTTAGGGGCATTACGTGATTCATTTTTTCAAGTCTATTATTATCAATTTACAGTATAAAAAAAAAAGAGATTAAAGAGAAGATAATATCATGAAAGGACCTTCTTTCGATTTATATCAATTTAATTACTCTCATTGACAAATTAAAAAAAAAAAAAAAAAGAAGGAAGGAAAGAAAAGAAAGGTACGTTATCAAACAATGAATAAAAATAAAATAAAATAGAAGAATAGTAGTGATGCACATGCTCTTAATAGTTTGAAATAATATCTTATAATAAGCACACTAGTCCCTCCAACTAAAAGATCTCGTACCTTAATTATCGGTTATTATTTCTAAATGTTCCAACAGGAGCAGCTCGGGCAATTTTGAACTTGCCTTGGGAGGAGCTCCCATTGTCAATCACTTCCCTTTGTCTCATTAAACCATTTGAATAAATTCCTAATTTTTGTTTCAAAAGGAAATAGTTTTAATATTATATATTAAGTTGAATAAATTACATCATGGTGTTTTTTTTTTTTTTCAGCATACTAATTAAAAATTGAGGGGCTTTATGATTTTTCCATTATATATAGATTGCAATTCTAACAAACTAAAGATATCATTAAGACAACTTCTTATCTAATGGTTTCTCAGTGCTCTAACTTCCTCAGATTTCTTCTCTCATGTTTTCTTCTTTTTCAATACCTATGCTCCTTGAAAAAAAGTTGTGCTTCTGGAAGATGCGAGACTTATGAAAGACACAATAGTTCTCAAGCCTATGTAATTGAAGTCAATTCTCTCTTAATACGTGAAAGCTGCACGTGCAATACTTCTACTAAAGGTTAGTTGATATTCATGCTCATGTGTGTGTCTCATAGATCAAGTATATAAAATTTTAATATATCTATTTAACTACTTTAGATTAAATGTTTGAAATTTTCAAATAGGAAAATTAACATTAAACTTATTTACCAATGTAAAAGTAAAATAAATATTTGGTGGACAGAAATATTATATCTTTAAATAGTAAGACAGAATTTCTAGAAAAGAATTGGAAAGAGGAGGGAATTGTGGGTTAGGGGGATTTTGGTAAAATCAAGTTCCAAGTGCTTAACATTGATTTCAAATATGATCTTGTAAACTAGTTCTAATTATAATATTTTCAATTTTAATTACATTTTTATCTGGTTTAGTTCGAACACAAAAAAATGAGAACCTATTCAATTAAGTTCATAATTTGTTTTTGGTTTAAAAATATTAACCAATAGGTTGCTAGTTTCATATTTTTTAAAATTTTATTTATTTTTAATACTTATTTTTTTTATTGTAATGATTTTTTTTTAATAGAAATGGACCTTTAACATGATCATTTGGAACAATTTGTAGAAAAATAGTTTTCTAGAAGTAATTATCTAAAAGTAGTTTGAGATGACTCATTATAAGTATTTTTTTTTTTTCAAATGAATATCTTTTTTTTTTCCAAAAACTACTTATTTCCTAAATGAAAAGAAATTTGAATATTACTTCTTCAAATAAGTACTTATAAGTGTAAAACGAAGCTCCGGTCCTCAACTGGATTCTGGAGTCCCAAATCCCCCGATCCTATTTCTCCCTCAGCCTCACCTCACTGCCTTAGCCTCACGACCCCCTCACCCACTCACGCACAGCGCACGACCTCACTGGCGACTACGCCGAGTAGGAGGGGGGATGTTAGGTTCTCCGTCCGACCGTCCCCTCACAGGCGACTATGCCGCGAGAATCCTGCTTTCACCTTACTCCATCGATCCATTTTTTTGCATCTTCAGGTAAAAATTTCCAAATCTATAGTAGCTCCACTGTTCTAGGGTTTCGCTTGCTGCGAGCATGGAAAAAAAAATGGTCCTAGTCGATGCGAAGAGGGCGTTAGTTGGAGCGGGAGCTCGGATCCTGTTCTACGGTTCCGAAGGCCCAAACCATTAATGTTACCAAGGGTGATGTTTCAGCCATTAAAAAGGTTGGTTGCATCGAGGAAGGTATCCAAAGATTTCACCTTTGAAGCTTAACTTTTCTGGGATCTTTTGTCTGGATGCTAGAGCTTGTATGGTGTTGGTCGGAGGTGTGGGCACTAACCAAATGCAGCAGTCTTCCAGATTTCCCTTTCATGTGATGCCAGTTCCTTTCAATTTGCTCATTTTTTTTGTATCTGATTACCGTGTTAACTTAGCATGTTTTTAGTAAGTAGGAATCAAGGAATGGGTGATTTGTTTTCCTGTGTTTTTGGTTCTGGCAAAAAAACTCATTACTTTTTAAAAAAAATAAAAAATAAATAAATTATATTTTTAATTTTATGAATCCTCGGCGGGTTTAGATTTATGTGGATCCTCTTGAACCCAAACCCATTTATGATCCGTTAACCCCATAAATGTTAAAAAATTTATTGGAGAGCTCTCACGGATAATGAAAAGGGTTCATAGACAGCAATGTCCATCTATCACCCACTCTCGAAATTCATATAAAAAATTTAAAAATTTATTGCTGGAATAAATAAAATAACAAAACCAAAAACTAACCGTATAATTAAAAAATTCAAAAATATTTAAAAATTAGATTCAAACCTATTTTAATATATTAGTATGTGTTTGCATGTGTATTTGTCACCTCACAAATGTGTCCTCATAATGTTTGACAATTCTCATATACTAGATTTTTAAGGTCTGGTATGCCCTCATATTTGTGGTATAGCAATATTTTGTATCTATGTTCTTATTTTATAAGCAGTTACAAAGAAAATATAAGATATTGCTCTTAGGATAGTTTGATAATAAGCAAACAACTGAGGCAATATCTTAAACTGCTACTGCCTTTCATTATTTTTCTCTGTTGATGCTAACCAAGTTTCATATTATCAGATCTCAGAAAAGGATCATTTTTGGAAGTGGTTCATAAAGATGGGCCGTGCTTTCAAGCGCCAAAGGAAAAATTAAATACTTCCACTCATATTCTTGTCCAGAGAATTGCTCAAGACCAATATCGAGTAGATTCACTTCATTCAAAGTATAAGCTAATGTCCACAAATCATCGATCAACAGTCACGCTTCCAGCCACACTTGGGCTATCAATGGGTTCATTACTATATGTTGTGAAGGTGGGTCTAGGAACACCAGCCACATATCTCTCCCTTGAACTTGATACTGGTAGTGACCTCACATGGACTCAATGTGAGCCCTGCACGCTACATTGCTACAATCAAACAGACCCAATCTTCAATCCCTCAAAATCCACATCTTATTCCAACATTCCTTGCAAATCACCGTTGTGTGCTCAACTCGATGCTCATGGCTGCTTTAAAAATTCCTCGTGCCTCTATAGCATTGAGTATGGAGATAATTCATACTCATTTGGATTCTTTGCAAAAGAAAAATTAACCTTGACGCAATTTGATGTAATTGAAAATTTCCAATTTGGTTGTGGCCAAAATAATTCGCTACTCCCCGATGTAATGACGTCCGGAATCCTTGGACTCTCCCAAAGCAATGCATCTATTGTGTCACAAACTGCTAAAAAATACAATGAGGTTTTTTCTTACTGCCTTCCATCTTCACCTTGCTCTCTTGGCCACCTCACTTTTGGAAATATAAACGATGTTCGTCATCCCATGAGTTTCACGCCCTTGCTAAAGAATCCACATGTGGACTTTCCTTTTTATTTCATTGAACTAAGAGCAATTAGTGTTTATGGACAAAAATTACCTATAAATATATCAGTATTTTTAAAGGTAGGCACTATTATAGACTCTGGCACTACCATCACTCGCCTACCTCCATTGGCCTATGTAGCCCTTCAAGCTGCTTTTCAAAAACAAATGTCCAAGTATCGGACGGCTCAAAACGTGGAAATTCTAGATACATGCTACAATTTTAGCAAATACAATTATGTAACCATACCCAAGATTAGTCTCTTCTTCAAGGGAGATGTAGAACTGAACATTGATGCATCTGGAATCATTGCTATGCTAGACAAGAAGCAAGCATGCCTAGCTTTTGCTGGGAATGCAGATGAAACATATATTTCCATCATTGGAAATTTTCAACAGAAAACACATACTGTACTCTATGATGTTGTTGGGGAGAAACTTGGCTTTGGTGCCTGTGGTTGCTAGTAAGCTGGCTGAGCTTTATGTGCGTTGTGCATTTATATAAATGAACTATTATTATCAAATTGTCCTCTACCTTGTATTTTCTCATAGATGCACAACTCTCAAAATACTATGTTACAAATTGAATTAATGATCTCCTGCATGTTGCAATGTTCCTGCTTTAGGGGTTGTTTCTGCTTTAGTGGTTGGACGCCAAGTGAAGGAAATTAGACCCTTTTTTTTTTTTCTCTCTTAAGTTTAATGGATTTGCTACTAACTTTTTTTCTCTTAATATTTTAAATAAAGTTAAGCACTAACATAATTAACTAATGACTCATTTCATCGTTTTGAAAAGTTACAATTTTTCCAATTTTTTTTGCATTGTTTTTGGATTTTCCTGCAAATTTTATTTTTTTTAAAGAAGGAACAATACTAATGATGCTAATGGATAAAAATAGGTACATTAATTTCCCCATGTGACAAAATATTCTTGAAACATAACGAAGCAATAGTAAAGTACCAACACATCCTTTCATATATTTTTTTCATCTTTTTTTTTTTTGTAAAAACAATAACAACATAAATAATAACAAAATCCTCACATATAAACATAGGCACACACCTACACCCACCAAGTACATCCATGTACATGCAAACCTATACTACCAACTCTCCTATGCATGCAAAAATTCTAACGTAAATTTATGCAAATGAGATCAACACTACATTGAAAAAAAAAAAAAACATGGGATTAGCATGATGCGATTAAAGATGAGAAAGAAAATTATCGAAGAAAAGAAAATTCTATTAACGGAGGCTTAGGAAAAAGGATCAAAATTGACGGGCATCAACATGTAATATTAGTGATTGGGAGAGAATCAAAGAGCATCAACGCACATGCCAATACTTTTCTTTGTTGATGCTAAGCTATGTTTCATATTATTATGCTTCAGATCTCAAAAAAGGATCATCTTTGGAAGTGGTTCATAAAGATGGGTCATGCTTTAAGCACGAAAAGAAAAATTAAATGCGTCCACTCATATTCTTCCCCAGAGAATTGCCCAAGATCAATATCGAGTGAATTCACTGCATTCAAAATATAAGCTAATGGCCACAAATTATCAATCAGTAGTCACACTTCCAACCGTGCTTGGGCTATCAATATATTCAATACTATATGTTGTGAAGGTGGGTCTAGGAACACCAACAATATATCTCTCCCTTGCATTTGATACTAGTAGTGACCTCACATGGACTCAATGTGAGCCCTGCACACTACAATATTGCTACAATCAAACAAAGCCAATCTTCAATCCCTCAAAATCCACACCTTATTCCAACATTCCCTACAAATAACTGTTGTGTGCTCAACTCAAAGCTCATGCTTGCTTTAGAAATTCCTCGTGCCTCTATGGCCTTGCATATGGAGATAACTCATATTCAATTGGATTCTTTGCAAAAGAAAAGTTTACCTTGATACAATTTGATGTAATTAAAAATTTCAAATTTGGTTGTGGCCAAAATAATTCACTAACCATCGATGCAATGATATCCAGAATCCTTGTGTTGGGCTTGGTGGAGCCTAGTTGCGTTTGATCAGGATGATGATCCGACTTGAAAAAATGTTGCGTGGTTTTTAATAAGAGATTTTAATCCTAAAAATTAGTTCATGGAGCAAAGGTTTGGGCCGATAGGCCCGTTTTGTAGCCCATCATTGTGCGCAGGATATAAAATCGTTGTTATGGTAATTAGAGTTAATTGGCTATCGCACTTCTTGAGAGAGTGAGAGAGAAAATTATTTTTTTCCCACACTCTGTATTTTCTTCCTAATAATAGTGAAATCCCTGCAACTCCATAGACGTTGACAAATTGCCGAACCACATAAATATCGTCTTGTGCCTGTAATTGATTTTTCTTTGGCGTGTATTTTCTCTAGTTTGTTTCTCACATAATTTGGAAATTTTGTGTTAATTCCCTACACCTTGGACTCAACCAAAACAATGTATCCATTGTGTCACAAACTCCTAAAAAATACAATGAGGTTTTATCTTATTGCCTTCCATCTTCACCGTGCTCTCTTGGTCACCTCACCTTTGGAAATAAAAATGATGTTCGTCATCCCAAGTTTCACGCCCTTGCTAAAGAATTCACATGTGGAATTTCCTTTTTTACTTCATTGAACTGATAACAGTAAGTGTTCATGCACAAAAATTACCTATAAATATATCTGTATTTTTAAAGGTAGGCACTATTATAGACTTTGGAATTCTCATCACTCACCTACCTCCATTGGCCTATGTAGCCCTTCGATATGCTTTTTAAAAACAAATGTCCAAGTATGTGAGGGCTCAAAACTTGGAAATTCTAGATACATGCTACGATTTTAGCAAATGCAATTATGTAACCATACCCAAGTTATGAAAAATTTTTGTCATTCTTTGCCTACAAAAGTTGCTGTTGTTAACAGGTGCGATCATAAATGGGTACACCCAATTTTAAAAGGAGACTCTACCAAAATTTTACAAAAGTAGGGTATACTATGGATGTGTAACTTCTTTGTATAAATGTTGTGAAAAAACGTTGTCATTCTTTGCCTATGAAAGTGATTTTTTTTTTTTAATAGGTGCGATAAAAAATGAGTATACTTGATTTTAAGAGGAGGCTCTGTCGAAATGTTTACAAAAATTGGACCTACAATGGATGTATAACTTTTGTGTATGAATGTTGTGAAAAAACTGTCATTCTTTGTCTATGAAAGTTATTTTTTGTTAACACGTGTGATCAGAAATGGGTATACCCGATTTTAAGAAGAGACTTTGCCAAAATGTTTACAAAAGTTGGACATACTATGAATATATAATTTTTGTGTATAAAAGTTGTGAAAAAGCTTTGTCATTCTTTACCTACGAAAATTGTTTTTTTTTTCGAACAAGTACGATCTGAAATGGGTATACATGCTTTTAGGAGGAGACTATACTAAGATGTTTACAAAAGTTAGATATAATTTGGATGTATAACTTTTATGTATGAATGTTGTGAAAAAACGTTGTCATTGTTTGCCTATGAAAGTTTTTCTTTTTGAACAGGTCCAATCAGAAATGGATGTACTCAATTTTAAGAGGAGACTTTGCTAAAATTTTTACAAAAGTTGGACATACAATAGATGTATAACTTCTGTGTATGAATGTTGTGAAAAATTTTTGTCATTCTTTGCTTATGAATGTTGTTTTTTTTTTTTTACAATGTGTGATCAGAAATGGGTATACTCGATTTAAAGAGGAGGCTTTACCGAAATTGTTACAAAAGTTAGACATACTATTGATGTATAACTTATGTGTGTTAATGTTGTGAAAAAACTTTGTCATTCTTTGCCAATGAAAATTGTTTTTTTTTTTTTTTTGGAACAGGTGCGATCAGAATTGGGTATACCTGATTTTAAGAGAAGACTTTGTCAAAATTTTTAAAAAAGTTGGACATACTATAGATATATAACTTCTGTGTTTGAATGTTGTGAAAAAACTACCATTCTTTGCATATGAAAGTTGTTTTTCGTTTAACAACTACGATCAGAAATGGGTTGTAATGCCCTGAACCTGCCACGTGGAGCTCGGAGTGTTATGAGACCGAACACACATCTTTGATACCATTCACGCAACAAAATTAATTAAATAACCTCAAACAAAATACTAGAGTGCTATACATATACATACGTAAATCCATAAAAAGGTACAACTGAATCCTCCATATTACATAACCAAGATAATTTAACACAAAACATGACATAAACTTGTTCTTTTTATCCACACACCACCTAAACCCTGCCCAAAACTTTCTAAGTTTGATCATCTAGAAGACCTGAAAAGATTAAATATTCACTAGGGTGAGACACCTCTCAGTAAGGAAGAAATAAGTTACAACAGTGTGTGACTGAAGTGTTTAATATATATTTACCAAATATACAAACAATTGTATTTCATTATCAATAATAGCTCAGTAAATGCATTATGAATCACATCATTATCAACTTCTCTGTCACCCAATTACATACACACATACATAATTATTTTTACTGATAATTCCCGAGAATAGGGAAGTCTATTTGCCCATACAAGTAGATTCCCTCTGCTCTAGTGTTAATACCAGGGCACTCACCTTTCTTAGTAAGCCCTCGGGTTATGTATTCAGGTAAAGTTTCCAAGAATAGGGGAGGTCACCCACCTATACAAGTGACTTCCCTCTACTCTGGTATCCACAAATAATTACCAGAACACTCGCCTTCCTCAGCAAGTCCTCGAGTGGAGAGTTCAACTGTACCATAAATACTCATGTAATTAAAGTTACACATATCCAATGCCGTCATTTCACAGAGTCCCACACATGTACGCATACCACAACCAATCCACACAAGATAATTCGAATAGTTTTCAATCACATCCACATAGGGTTCATTTCCACACAGAATACAACATCCACACAGGACTCTAATCCATATAAAATACATGTCCACACAGGACTAATTAAGCACACATGTTACAGGGTCCACACAGGACATATCATCACACATATTACAACACATACCACCCTATTCATGGTAAATAGGTAAAACAAACTCCTCATACCACTGCCAATCTTTTACCCCACAATATAAGCGCCCATATAACGACCTCCTCATACCACTGCTAACGTTATATGACGGTTATATCCGGTACGATATAATGACCTCCTCATACCACTGCCAATGCTATATCGCAATTTACATGAACCACAACACAAATCAATAACAAACCAACCACTCAAGCACATCCATGCATCTACCATAGTATACATAATCAGATAGTATCCACAACCAACCAGTATTTTCAACCAAGCAAAATACGCATGTAATGACCTACTTAATTCCCATATATATATATTCATATCATAATATAATAAAAGCCAATATAACAAACTCAGCAAATCATAATCAACCTGAACCCGTGGGTACCGGGGATACATTAGAAATACAGTACGGAAGCTTAAGCAATAGGAAACATAAAATTATAAACATCTCATTATACCATATACACAACATCATTCATCACAATACCAAAGTTACTACATCCATTGTATTTATATTTACAATCCAAAAGAAGTCCTAGGGTCGTTTCCTACAAAATCCATCCGACCCTACCAAAACATTTACCCTTCAGAAAGGGCAGACCAGCTCTAACTACCTCAGCGGAGTTTTATTCGCTCTCCTATCAAGGGCTCCTAAAATGTTCATATAATTCGGGGTGAGACACCTCTCAGTAAGGGAAAATAAACTAATACCAGTGTGTGGCAACATGAGTTTTTCCGTATTATACATAAATCATACATAAACATATTTAGTAAAATGTTTGTATCATATATGGGAAAACATACATAATCATCACATGGTAGAACATACTGGATTTCTACAAACATAATTCATCTCATATATCAATAATACAAAAATACCCTGGAAGGTTAGCTAGTTGGTGTCATGTATTACCCCAACATGACTGGGTTGTGTGGCTCGAAGGCGGGACCTAACAATGGTTGGCCGACTACTGCCAAGTCAAAAGTATAGTTTGTAAGTACGATGGGTCTACCAGACCTGATCCATACTATAGACACCCTATTTTTGTCCGGGTCAAATATAACAAAGTCATCATCATCATCATCATCATTATTATTATTATTATTATTATTATTATTATTATTATTATTATTATTATTTAGTATTATTATTATTATTATTATTATTATTATTATAGTAAAGATAAAAAAAAAAAAAAGGGGAAGGATAAGAAGAAGATGAGAGGGGCGGAAACCCTAGGGTTCCTCTGCCCCCTGTTTTTCTATATAACCACACGCACACACACAAGCAGGAGGGGGGGCATAGGTGAAAACCCAAAAGCTAAAAAAAAACCTAGCCGCCCCAAGGCTCCCCCTCCATCTCATTCTCGCCCTCTCTCTCCATCCTCCACAGCCCCCTTCTCCCTCACGCTCCATCTTTCCCTGCAGCAATGCCCACCACAGCCGAGAGCCCCCATACCTGTTGACCCCTTCGGCAGCCTCCCTGCTTTCCTCCTCAGTCCTTCACTCCGAACCAGCTTAACTCCAGCAACGACCCAGCATATCTCCGACAACCATCCCGCCGCTGCAACTCCATCCCCACTGCTCTGGCCACCCTTGACGTCGAAGCAACCTCTGGCCACACCAAGCAGCACCTTTGAGCCCCCTTGCTGCCGAGCACCACACCAGAACCTATGCAGCAGTCTCCGCACAGCAGCTCCTTGGCCTTCCTCAACCACCTTCGAGACTCGATCATCAGCAGAACAGAGCAGCCCGCGAGCCTCCACACAGCAGCTCTCCACCTGCAACTCTACCACAGCTATACCAGCAGAAGCTCCACCAGCAGCAGGTTCCCTTGCTGCCACGGCCAGCTCCCCAACACACAGCCCCGGCAGCCCCTCTGTTGGTAAGTTCTCCACGGCCAGCCTTCTCCCAGCCTCCCTCCAGCAGCACCCCACGGTGAGTCCCCTCTACTCACACATGCACATACTCACCTTATGTTGTAAAGTTTAAATTTTTATTTGTTTTATCCTTGTTATATATATTAAAATTGTTAATTGAATTTTTTTTTTCTTATACAATCTTGTCATTGCAGGGATTAATATTCATTTGTGTATGTTTAAAAATTGATATTGTGATATGTTTGTTTGTTTGTTTGTTTGTTTTTTCTTGTTTTCTTTTATATGTTGATCGTATTGTTATTATCATTCTAATATTTAAGGTGTTTATATTTAATGTTTTGGTCATACATTTGATTTTTATCGTTTGTATATTAAATGTCATGATATTATTTACCATTGTAAATTTAGTTTTATTATTTAGATTATTGTCATTATGTAAGTTTAAGTATTTTCTCTTTTGTCATGTTCTTTGCATATATAGGTTTTGGATTTATTGTCATTGTATTGGTTATATATTTAGGGTTTTTGATTTATTGTATTCACATCGTTAGGTTTGTCTCATTGTGATTACATTATTCATCTTTATTATTTATATTTAATTAGGGTCTTGGATCAATTATTGTTGAGTGTTGTTTACATATTTATATTATTATTGTTATTAATCGCATTGTATATTATTGCACATTAATGTTAATTCATTGTCATACTTATCCTAGCATATCCATATATTGATTTTAGAATCGGGTTGTTTCCAGATTGTATAGCTTACATGTTAATTACAGGATTAATTTATTTCTTTAATTATTTCCATATTGTACATGTTTTCATTAATTATATGTTAATATTAAGGCAGGTTTAGTATTATTAATATATGCTTATTATTACTAATAGTATTATTGCCATAATTATTATATATACATACATACGTATATTTTTAGAGGTGGACTAATATTGTATATCTTGGAACGCGGTATTATTATTACTATCATTTTTGTGCAAGTATATATATATTAGCGTGTGTATAGTTACATGTTATTATTACCATATATTAGGGTACATGCTATTCATTATTATCATACGTATAATGTGTCGAGTTGTTATTATTATTATTATTATTATTATTATTATTATTATTATTATTATTATTATTATTATTATTATATATTTGTTAATAAATATTTTTGATTTTTTTCATCCCTATGATTTTAATGCAAGGGTATAAGCCTTCGGACTTCACATACCTTTAGTTCTTAGGGAATATGTAAATATTTATATATTAAGTATATTTTTGTATTATTTATTTATTTATTTATTTGTTTGTTCATTTTGCATGTGTATTAGTAAATTCACTAGAGGAGTAATTTTAAAGACCTTTTAGATTAACTTAAGGATAATTCCAAATTAATTAGGTACCGTTCGTAAAAACGGGCACGTAGGGGATGCTTATACCTTCCCCTCGCGTAACTGAACTCCCGACCCCAGTTCTGGTAACGTAGACCCATTCTACCCCTAACGGGATAGTAATCATGTGTTCTAACCACACTAAAAGGTTAGTGGCGACTCCGACATTCCTTATCTTTCCTGAAAATTTAAAATACATTTTTATTTCGCCACCCCGGGGCACACGCGCTCGTCAGGACATCGCGACACATACACCAGGGGCACCAACACTTCAATAACCACATCGACTATCCATCCTCACGCTGCCCCGTACGACAGCGATAACACTAATATCATGTTGATCATGTTTACATAGCAACGGTACCGTGCACGTGTAAGCCTAAACCAAGCCAAATAGGTTTTGATAACATATAACATATATTCAAACAGTGATACATGCTATTTCGTAGTAATAATTAACAAGTTAATAAAATCATAACATTTTTCATATATAATGTGAAAATCATCGGCTCGTACACCGACATTTCATAATTTTACCATTCATGGCCCATACGTCGTATTATAAGTCATATAAAATTCTCGTCCCTTACGCCGTCATATCATATTCATAGCTTGGCCCGTACGCTGGCATATCACATAAAACCCTCGGCCCGTACGCCAGTATATCATATCAAAGCTCCTGTTTTGTATGCCGATATATCATTTAAAAATCCTCAACCCGTACGTCGTTATATCATTTCAAAATTCTCTATATCATTTCAGCATTTTCCCAGAAATAGTAATTCATAATAATTACTACTCATGCCACACAAAGGGGGTATTACACATATTTAAAACATATCGTCATTTACAGCAGTATTTCCCAAACATAATGCTAATATATATATATATATATATATATATATATATTCATTTTCTTGAAATTAAAATGTTGTAAGATTATACATATATTTTCATGAAAATGACTAGTTTAGTTTATCCCATTACCTGATTCCTGAAAAAGCCCCTAAAACAATCAATCTAACACCCACTGGGTTCCCCGTTCAACACCCTGAAAACACCATCTCCCAAAACTAAACTTCAGTATTTCTTCGTATATAACATTTCCTATAACTATAGTAAAGCCAAATTCCAAATAAAAAACCTTACCTTGAATTTGGGATGAATTTCAAGCTTGTCCCACCGATGATCCACTCCAGCAGATATGCAGAGAACTTCCCCAGGAGTGTCATGGTGGTTTCGGATCGTTGATCTGACAAAGAACGGACCCAAAAATTAAAAGAGAAGAGGTGGAAACCAAAAAGGGAGAGAGAGAAGGGTATTATGCATGAAATTTTGCTGAAAAATCAAGTTTAGTGCTATTTATACCCTGGCCTTCGTTGACAAGCCACGTCACCTCATCGATGAGGTCAAGAAGGCAATTCGTTGATGAACTTTCCCCTCGTCGACGAAATTCAGAATTTCCAAAACACCCTCTCAGTATTTTCTCATCGACGAGACACGTCCCCGTCGACGAAGCCCTGTTTCATTTTCCTTTTCTTATTTCTTTTATACCATAATTTCCCCGGGTCACTACATTCTTCCCTCCTTATAAAATTTTGTCCTCGAAATTTGCTATTCATATGATTCATCATCCCTTAAAAGCAAAACAATATACTTATTTTATTACTTACCCTCACTTATGGTAAAAAAACACTGTGATTACATTCCAAGTCCTAGGAGATTACATATACAAAAAAAAATTCCCCCAAAACCAAAATACTACTAACTAATTAAACTATTACATGTACCTGCAAAAGAATTAGTACCTAACTACTTACATTTTACTCGATTAAACTTCTTGGAATAATTGTGGACACTTTTGCCTTATCTGTTCCTCGGACTCCCAAGAAGCCTATTTTATCGTGTGATTTCTCTACAAAAATTTTACCAGAGGAATCTTCTTATTATGTAACTCCGGTACTTTCCTATCTAGAATCTGTATTGGTACCTCCTCATAAACTAATAAATCGTTGAGCTCTAATTCACCATAACTAATAATATGAGAAAGGTTTAGGATGTATTTCCTTAACATAGAAACGTGGAATATGTCGTGTATCCTAGATAACATAGGTGGTAAAGCTAACCTGTAGGGAACCAACCCCACTTTATCTAGAATCTCAAATGGGTCAATAAACCTAGGGTTAAGCTTACTCTTCCTCATGAACCTCATAACCCCTTTTAACGAAGCTATCTTTAAGAAAACTTAGTCACCAGCATCAAACTCCAACTTCCTATGGCGGTTATCAGCATGACTCTTCTGTTAGCTCTGAAATCCACTGATCCTATATTTGATGAGTCGAACTTTATCACATGCTTACTATACCAGCTCTAGTCCCACAACTCACCACTCACCCATCTCATCCTAGAATAAAGGAGAACGACATCTCCTACCATATGGTGCTTCAAACGGTGTCGTGCCAATGTTGGTCTGATAACTGTCATTATACGCAAATTCCACCAGTGGCATGAACTAAGTCCAACTACCCCCGAAATCTAACATACATGCTCGAAGCATATCCTCCAATATTTGTATCGTCCTCTTAGTCTGCCCGTCTGACTGAGGATGGAATGTTGTGCTAAAAGACAACTGAGTCCCTACTGCTTATTGCAAACTCTTCCAAAAACGTGACGTAAAATGCGAGTCTCGATCTGACACAATAGATATTGGCACCCCGTGAGAATGAACTATCTTTTGAATGTAAATCTCCGCCAAACGGTTAAGGGAGTAGATGATTTTGATAGGTAAGAAATAGACGATCTTAGTCAAACGGTAAACAATCACCCAAATGACATTCTGGCCGTGCAACACTATTGGTAGTATTGACACAAAATCCATAGATATATGATCCCATTTCCACTCTGGGATAAATAATGGATGCAACTGCCCTGCCGGCCTTTAGTGCTCAGCTTTTACCAGATGATATGTCAAATACTAGACTACATACTCAGAAATCTATTTCTTCATACCACTCTACCAATACGACTCTTGCAGATCCCTATACATTTTCGTACTACCGAGATGAACTGTGTACAAAGATTTGTGAGCCTCCTCTAAAATAGTCTTCCTGATATCAGCATCGGCAGGAACACATAATCTGGAATGGAACTGCAAAGCTCTATTATTGGCCAAACGAGGCTTTTCAATCTTATTTTGATGATAACAAATGACGCTGGTATAACTTGCTTATTGAGTGATTTTGTTTTAAAAATATATATCTCAACACAAGAGAAAGAAACTATGAATTAAAGTATCGTCAAGAGAACAAGCTGTGCATTTTTATCATGTCAAAAAGCAAGTTATGAATATCAAGAGAAAGCTTCAACAAATCTTTTCAAGCAGTAAAGAAGAAGACCTGAAGCCTCAGTACTTAAAAACTTAAAGATAAAAAGGGACTTGAAGTCAAGAGGCTTATCAAAGACTTGAAGCATCATGTTTAAGAGAAGCTTGATGTAAGTACTTCGTATCAAGTAACAATTTAGAAAATATGAAGCTCTTTAAGGGACCAATATAAACTTAAGAAACTCATTTTTAAATTCCTCAAATGGAAAAATAAAAAAAAAAACCAGTTTTTTGTCTATCCAGTCGATTGACTTAACCACGGCAAACTTACCCAGCCGACTGACGTAAAATGAACTGTGTTCTGCCAGTTGACTAACAGTTTCTTAAAATAATTTTTGGGAGACAGAATGGTGCCAGCCGCCTACCCAGCCGACTGACCCTGTGTTTTTTGAACTACCCAATCGCCTGTCCAGCCGACTGACTCCACGGGTTTTTATTTTTTAAACTCCAACGGGAAAATTTAAAAAAAATTAGTTTTTCAAAATATGAACGTTGTAAAAACTTGGAGACCACTCGAAGATACTTTGGGAACAAGGAAACTAAGCCAAGAATGCCTATAAATACTTTTTTAAACTCAAGAATTCAATCATCCAAGAATTCACTCAGCTTTCTTGAAATTAAAGCATTCAATCTCTCAAAGCTTTCTATTGCTCACACTCCATCTGGGAGAAAATTTCTGAAACTCTGCTGAAATACCAAAGCCAAGTTTCATACTCTAAGTTAGTTTATTCAAAACAATCTCTTGGTGATCTCTAAAAACTTAAGCTTCATAGTTTCTTTATTGATTATTTGATTAAAGTATTGATTGTGCTTTAACTTGTATAACCCTGCTCTATTTTGAGAGTCTCTTTTGTACATAGATCATTATAGCAACTTCTTTGTATTATTGACGATTCAAGGATTTTTTGGTTCGTTATACTAAGTGAGGATTGTTCGCTTGGAGAGGTGTCTTTACTTAAAAGGAGGGAATTTTGTAAAGGCTTGCTCTACCCGGTAAAAGAGCATACTTAGTGGAATCTTTTGGTGGAATTAACCAAAGGCGAGGACATAGGTTGGAGATAAGCCGAACCTCGTAAATCTCGGTGTTCATCTTCTTCCTTACTCTCTTTACTTTCCACATTATATATTGTGTGAATCAAGTGCAGGTCGTAGGGCTTATACATCATATTCAAGGAAATGTCTTGATTTAAGAAAGTACATTTTAGTTAACCATTTGCGGAAACCCTCAAGGGAGTACGTTGGTTAATTTGTGGAAATCTTGGTTAAGAGATAAAGCAATAAAAATTCATTCAAAACAGGTTTTGAAAAACAACTACAGGACTTCTATTAAAGGGAAATAGCATTCTTGAATAATTGGTTGAATGATTGGTTAAGTTTTATATGATTGAATTGTATTCTTAAGTTTTGTGGTGTAATTTGATTGGTTGTTTTTGTCCTTTTAGTGTTTGAATTAAAACAAGTAAAAATTTAAAATAATTATAATTAAAAATCTAAAAACTTCCAATTCACCTCCCTCTTGGTAGCTATTCTAAATTTCATTTGGTATCAGAGCCAAATTATAGTAACTCTTAACAAGAAACTATAAAAAAAATCAAATGACTAATATAAGAGTAGCACCCTTCGGTGAGGGCCAATCCTCAACCCGTCCACTAATCTTCTGTGGACACATTACACTTTTTGGAAAAAGAGAATGCAAATTTATCTCCAACACATGGATTTGAAAGGATAGGAAGTAGTTATGGATGGAGACCTTATTCCAATCAAGATCGTTGATGGAAAACATATTCCAAAAGAGAAAAAGGATATGACTGATTCAGACTATAAGATGCTTCAAATCAACTCAAGTGCTATAAATGCTCTATACTGTGCTCTAGATGCTAATGAATTTAATAGGGTCATGGTCTGCAAAATGGCTAAAGAAATTTGGGACAAACTAGAAGTAACACATGAAGGAACAATTGATGTTAGAGACAATAGAATAGATATGTTGACAAGCGAATATGAAGCATTCAAGATGAATTCTGATAAAACAATATCAAGTATGTATACCAGATTTACCCACATAATAAATTCATTAAGTGCTTTAGGAAAAACTTATACTACCTATGAAATGATTAGAAAAATTCTAAGAGGTCTTCCTCCCATTTGGGAACCAAAAGCTACATCTATCACTGAAGGTAGAAACCTTAAGACCATCTCCTTAGATGAACTCATAGGTTCACTCCTTAACTATGAAATGACCTTATAAGAAAGGAATCCTGAACCAAAGCATAAAAGATCCATTGCACTAAAAACATCTAGTCATAGTTCTAGTGAAGAAGAAAGTGAAACAAGTGACTTAAATGAAGATGAATTAGCATTCATCACTAAAAGATTAGGTAAATTTTATAGAAGAAATAAAAGATTTCCTAGAAAGTTCAATAAAAAGAAACCTGAAAAAGGAGAGACAAGTAGGAAAGAAAATAAAAGTAAGAATGAATCTCCAATATGCTATCATTGCAAGAAATCAGGGCATATCAAACCGGATTGTTCGTTACTCAAGAAAGAAAAGAAGAAAAAGAAGGAAGCTTTGAAGGCTACTTGGGATGATTCAAGCTCAAGCGAAACAGAAAACGAATCAAGAGGACAAGAGATGACAAATATATGCTTCATGACGAATGAAGAAGAGGTAAACTCCTACTATTCCTCTACAGAATCTTACAATGAGTCGTGTGATGAGTCATGTGACAGCATGCCTTCCTATAAGGAATTGCAAGTTGAGTTGTTTTCTTTGCATAAGAGATTCATAAAAATTTCCAAAAGAAATATAACTTTGAAAAATCAAAATAAAGAGCTATTAAAACAACTTGAATCATTCAAAATCATTGAAAAAGAAAAAGACACTTGTATTGAGAAGTTAGAAGAAGAAGTAAATAAAGTAACTCAAGAATTAAGCAAAATCATAAAGATAGTTTAAATAAAAAGGATTTAGAAGTAAATAAACTAAAAAAATCAGTAGAAGATAAGGAGAAAATTATATATAACTTTACCAAAGGTAAAGAAAATTTTGAAAAGATGGTTGGCCAGCAAAGGCTTTATGGAAATAAAGAAGAAATATGATATAATGGTAAAACAAATAAAAAGAATAAGAAATTATACATGTGATACTTCATCAAGGAAGCCAAGTACTATGCTAGCACCTCTTCAAACAACAAACATGAACACACTACTTGCTATATGTGCAAAACTAAAGGACACGTAATGTTCGATTGCCCACTAAAAAGAAAGTATGTTAAAGTACAAGGTGAATGGAAAACTAATAATGGAACTAACAAAAAAACAAAGAAAGTTAAAAGAATTTGGGTTCCAAAGACTAACACAATAAATCCTCCATTGTAGGTGTGTTTTAGGACAACATCGTCAACGGATAAGTGGTACTTGGACAGCGGGTGTTCAAGACACATGACCGGTGATAAGACCAAGTTTTCCTCTCTAAGACAAAAAGATGGAGGATATGTCACCTTCGGCGACAATGCCAAAGGTAAGATAATTGGCATCGGGAGAATAGGTAAAGAACCTTCTCTTACCATTGATAATGTGTTATTAGTAGAAGGATTAAAACATAACCTTTTAAGTATTAGCCAATTAAGTGACAAAGGTTTTGAGATAACCTTTAAGAAAGAAAAATGTGTTATTCAAAATGCTAAGGAAAATAAAACCTTATTTATACCTCAAAGGATAAATAATGTTTATTGTATAAATATTGATAACGTAGTAAATCAAGACGTAACTTGTGTGACAACAATAAATGAAATAAGTTGGCTATGACATAGGAAATTAGGACATGCTAGCATGGACCTTTTATCAAAATTATCAAAGAAAAATCTTGTAAAAGGATTGCCAAATACAAAATTCTTAAAAGACAAGATTTGTGATGCATGCCAAAAAGGAAAGCAAGTTAAAACAAGTTTCAAAAAGAAAAAATATATATCTACTAAAAGACCCCTAGAACTATTACGCCTAGACTTATTTGGTCCAACTAGAATATCAAGCCTAGGAGGAAAATAATATGCTTTTGTAATAGTGGATGATTATTCTAGATTTACTAGGGTCTTATTTTTAGCAAGCAAAGATGAAGCTTGTGGTATGCTAATTACCTTGTGCAAGAAATTACAAAATGAAAAGGGCTATAAGATAACAAGTTTTAGAAGTGATCATGGTAGGGAATATAAAAACAAAGACCATAAATTCTGTAATGAACAAGGAATAATCATAATTTTTCAGCTCTTAGGACTCCACAACAAAATGGAGTTGTAGAAAGAAAAAATAGAACTTTACAAGAGATGACAAGAACAATGCTAAATGAAAATAATCTATCTAAATATTTTTGGGCAGAAGCTGTAAATACAGCATGCTACATTATAAATAGGGTATCTAAAGAACAAGTGTAGACAAAACACCATATGAACTTTGGAAAGGTGGGAAACCTAATATCTCTTACTTTCATGTATTCAGACGTAAATGCTTTATTCTTAATACTAAAGATGATCTAGGAAAGTTAGATGCAAAATATGATGAAGGTATCTTTTTAGGTTATTCTACAAATAGTAAAGCTTATAGGGTTTATAATAAAAGAACTCTAACAATTATTGAATCAATACACATAGTATTTGATGAGTCAAACAACTATGATAATAAGGCTAAGATTGATGAGAAAGAAGACAACTCACAAAAAGAAGAAATCATTGAAATAAAAGAAGAAAACAATAAAGAAGCTTCAAATGAAAACATTTTAGAAAATTCAGAACTACCTAAAGAATGGAGATATGCTAAAAGTCACCCAAAAGAACAAATTCTTGGTGAAATATCAAAAGGAATAACTACTAGAGCCTCATTGAAAAATATTTGCAACCATTATGCTTTTTTGTCTTAAGAGGAACCTAAAAACATTGAAGAAACTTTAAAAGATGATTCTTGGATTATAGCTATGCAGGAAGAACTAAATCAATTTGAAAGAAGTCAAGTGTGAGAGCTTATACCTAAACCCAAAGATAAATCAATCATAGGAACTAAATGGGTGTTCAGAAATAAAAAGGATGAAAATGGAGTAGTTGTAAGAAATAAAGTTAGACTAGTAGCACAAGGATATAATCAAGAAGAAGGAATTGATTACGATGAAACCTTTGCTCCCGTAGCTAGAATGGAAGCAATTAGGATGCTATTAGCCTATGCAGCCCATAAGGATTTTAAATTATATCAAATGGATGTAAAGAGTGCATTCTTAAATGGTTATATAAATGAAGAAGTATATGTTAAACAACCTCCAGGTTTTGAAGATGTAAAAAATCCAAATCATTGATTTAAGTTAACAAAAGCTTTATATGGTTTGAAACAAGCTCCTAGAGCTTGGTATGATAGGTTAAGTAAATTTTTACTTAAAAATGAATTTTCAAGAGGAAAGGTTGATAGCACCTTATTCATTAAAAACAAAAATAAAGACATGCTAATTGTCCAAATATATGTGGATGATATCATATTTGGGGCTACAAATGAAGTTCTATGTAAAGACTTTGCTACATGTATGCAAAAAAGAATTTGAAATGAGTATGATGGGGGAGTTAAATTATTTCCTAGGACTTCAAATTAAACAAGCTAAACATGAGACTTTTATAAATTAAACTAAATACATCAAAGATATGCTTAAAAAGTTTGATATGGAACAAAGTAAACCCATAGGAACTCCGATGAGTACATCCACAAGTCTTGATAGAGATGAAAAAGGAAAACAAGTAGACATAACACACTATAGAGGAATTATTGGTAGTTTACCATATCTAACTACTAGTAGACCCGATATTATGTTTAGTGTGTGTGTGTGTGCTAGGTTCCAATTAGTAGCTAAGGAATCTCATCTAACAGTCGTTAAAAGGATACTTAGGTACTTACTAGGAACACTTGACCTAGGTTTATGGTACCCAAAAGATATTGATTTTAATATGATAAGTTATTTTGATGCTGATTATGCTGGATGTAAGGTTGATAGAAAGAATACAAGTGGCACATGTCACTTCCTAGGACAATTCTTAGTGTCATGGTTCTCGAAGAAACAAAACTCAATAGCTTTATCAACCGCCGAACCTGAATATGTAGCAGCTGGAAGTTGTTGTACACAAATACTATACATGAAACAACAATTAAAAGACTTCAAGCTAGATTACAGAACAATTCCTATAAAGTGTGATAATACAAGTGCTATTAATATATTAAAAAAATCCCATCTCACACTCAAGAACCAAGCATATAGATATAAGGCATCATTTTTTAAGAGATCATGTTCAAAAAGGAGACATAATTCTAGAATTTATAAATACACATGATCAATGGGCGGATATATTTACCAAACCTCTCATAGAAGACAGATTTATAAATATTAGGAGAAAGCTAGGTTTATTGCACAATAGAGAAATTGAGTGAAGAATAAATCAAACAGGATGAAGTCAGCTGACTGGCTCCAGACGCAGCCGATTGACCGAATGATTAAATGTTCGAAACAGAGAGCAATCAGCCGACTGGCTCTAGACCCAGCCGACTGACTGACGGAGAAACCCTAACTTTAGTTATAAAAATACGAGTCTTTTGAAGTGGTCAGTCAACTGACCTAGGTTTTTCTCTTCACTTAGTCTTCGTTTCTAACTCTCCTCTGTTCTCCTTCCTCCAACTATCATAATAGATCATCCTCCAAACTCATCAAGTTGTCAATCCCTTTCATTCCTACATCACAATGCCACGAACCAAAACAGTTGGGAACAAGAAGGCTTCTACCTCTTCGCAGCAGCACTCAGAAGACCCAGCCATTGAAAAATGGCTCGTAGCTCCTCATGCCAAAACTTTCTACCACAATCAAATTAGCATGACGGAACCTCTTCTTGGTAAAATTCTTGACACATCTTTCTTTTCATCTGATTTTCCACATATCCTCTCATTATTCGAAACTATCGGACGGAAAAACTTCATACTATTTCAAGCCCAAGGTCACTTTCCAAATCTTGTCAAAATTTTTTATGCAAATCTTGTTCGGGAAGCAAATGGTTTTTTGACAAATGTCATGGGAAAGTCCATATCTCTTACTCCAGAATCTCTTGCAAAAATATTTTGTATTCCTAATGGTGAGTTTAGGTGTCCTACTTTTGGCACGTCTTGGATCTATGAGCAAGATTTCACCCCGGAAGAATTTCTTCCTTTGGTATTGAACCATGATCCTATTTCCTTTGAAGGTCCTCCCTTATATAAACACCTTAATCTTCAGGCGCAAATACTGTAGAAAATCATCACGTATAACATCCTTCCTCAAGCATGATCTCATGTCTATATTTCTTATGCTGATTGCTTCATTCTCTGGTGCTTGCTCAAGGGTAAGAACCTTGACTTACCAAGTCTTATGCTTCAATGGATGATCATACGCGTAGAGGCACATCGAGTTACCCTGCCTTATGGAGGAACTCTAAATATGCTTTTTTCCAAATTACATATATCCTCTTCATTCGATCTTTTTATCAAACGTACTCACTATGATATTTTTAACTCTACTACTCTTAAGATGATGGGATATGAAAAATGCAATGATGAATGGATTCTTAAAGGAAGTGGAGGTCAAGTACCTCCTCCTCCTCCTGTTGTTGGACCTCCTACTTGGTTCAATCCATTTTATCAGAAATTTACCAGTTTTAGTCAAAACATGCAAACCAGACTTCACTCTCTTCAAACCAACTTCTCCACTCTTCAAGCAAACTATTCCTCACTTGATAAACATGTTGGTCGCATTGAAAAATATCTTGTTAGTTCATCTTGTCCTTTAGATTCTATGGATATTAGTTCAGCTTCTGCAAGTGCTGATGGTAGTGATGAAGAGGACTCTCAAGATGGCAATGATGATGATGAGACAAACACAGAAGAAGAACATGAGGAAGGTGAAGCTGTTCAATTAGGTGAAGAAGCAGAAGAAGAAGAGGAAGATGAAGATGATGATAATTGATTTTCTTGAAAAATTATTGCTATGTACTCTAATTTTGGATGGTAGCTTTGTTTACTTATTTCTCCTACTTTTTGATTGATGTCCAAAGGGGGAGAGTTTTTGTGATAAGCAAAGAAGGAAGTTATGAACCTTATGTTATGGCTTATGAACTCTGTATTTTCTTTTCATGAATGGAATGTTATGCATCTTGTATCTGATGTTTATATGGATGAGTATGAGTATGAATGTATGGATGAGTATGTGTACGAAAACTATGAGTTTTGATACTAGATACATATACATATAGTAAGGGGGAGTTTATTTTTATCCTTATCTTTACTTCTCATTTGTCATCATCAAAAAGGGGGAGATTGTTGGCTAAACGAGGCTTTTCAATCTTATTTTGATGATAACAAATGATACTAGTATAACTTTCTTATTGAGTGATTTTGTTTCAGGAATATATATCTTAACACAAGAGAAAGAAGCTATGAATTAAAGTATCGTTAAGAGAACAAACTATGCATTTTTATCATGTCAAAAGAGCAAGTTATGAATATCAAGAGAAAGCTTCAACAAATCTTTTCAAGCAGTAAAGAAGAAGTCTTGAAGTCTTATTACTTAAAAGCTTAAAGATAAAAAGGGACTTGAAGTCAAGAGGCTTATCAAAGACTTGAAGGATCATGTTTAAGAAAAGCTTGATGTAAGTACTTCGTATCAAGTAACAATTTAGAAAATATGAAGCTCTTTAAGGGACCAATATAAACTTAAGAAACTCATTTTTAAATCCTTGAAATATTTTATGAAAAATCAAATCATAAGTGTAAATTTGAAATGGAAAAATAAAAAAGAAAAACCAGTTTTTTTTTTCTATCCAGTCAACTGACTTAACCAAGGCAAACTTACCTAGTCGACTAACAGTTAGCCGATTGACGCAAAATGAACTGTGTTCTGCCAGTCAACTAACAATTTCTTAAAAGAATTTTTGGGAGATAGAATGGTTCCAGTCGCTTGCCCAGCCGACTAACCTTGTGTTTTTTGAACTACGCAGTCGCCTGTCTAGCCAACTGACTCCACGGGTTTTTTTTTTTAAACTCCAATGGGCAAATTTTAAAAAATAAGTTTTTCAAAATATGAACGCTGTAAAAACTTGGAGACCACTTGAAGATACTTGGGGAATAAGGAAACTAAGCCAAGAATGCCTATAAATACTTTTTTAAACTCAAGTATTCAATCATCCAAGAATTCACTGAGCTTTCTTGAAATTAAAGCATTCAATCTCTCAAAACTTTCTATTGCTCACACTCCATCTGGGAGAAAAGTTTTGAAACTCTGCTGAAATACCAAAGCCAAGATTCATACTCTAAGTTTGTTTATTCAAAACAATCTCTTAGTGATCTCTAAACACTTGAGCATCATAGTTTCTTTATTGATTATTTGATTGAAGTATTGATTGTGCTCTAACTTGTACAACCTTGCTCTGCTTTGAGAGTCTCTTTTGTACACAGATCATTATAGCAACTTCTTTGTATGATTGACGATCCAAGGATTATTTGGATCGTTTTACCAAGTGAGGATTGTTCGCTTGGAGAGGTGTCTCTACCTAAAAGGAGGGAATTTTGTAAAGGTTTGCTCTGCCTGGTAAAAGAGCATACTTAGTGGAATCCTTTGATGGAATTAACCAAAAGCGAGGATGTAGGTTGGGATAAGCCGAACCTCGTAAATCTCGGTGTTCATCTTCTTCCTTACTCTCTTTACTTTCCACATTATATATTGTGTGAATCAAGTGCAGGTTGCAGGGCCTATACATCATATTCAAGGAAATCTCTTGATTTAAGAAAGTACGTTTTAGTTAACCGTTTGTGGAAACCCTCAAGGGAGTACGTTGGTTAATTGCAGAAATCTTGGTTAAGAGATAAAGCAATAAAAATTCATTCAAAATAGGTTTTGCAAAACAGCTTCTGGACTTCTATTAAAGGGAAATATCATTCTTGAATGATTGGTTGAATGATTGGTTAAGTTTTATATGATTGAATTGTATTCTTAAGTTTTGTGGTGTAATTTGATTGGTTGTTTTTATCCTTTTAGTGTTTGAATTAAAACAAGTAAAAATTTAAAATAATTATAATTAAAAATATAAAAACTTCCAATTCACCTCCCTCTTGGTAGCTATTCTAAATTGTATCTATCATCTGCAATAATGAATTCCTCCCCTTGACGACTCTGCACTCTGTCCATCAACTTTGCTAATTCTAGGTTTTCTTTCTGAGCAACTTTAATCCTTTCCTGCAGAGTAGGTTGCACTACTAAACTTGCAATACGAACTTGAGAATCACTCTCAACCAACTCTATACCGAGTCTCTCTAGATCCATTATGATTGGATACTAGATCTCCATAGCTGCCAACGCTGGTCCCACAGATTTCCTGTTCAATGCATCAACTACCATGTTTGCTTTCCCTAGGTGATAACTGATAGTGCAGTAGAAATATTTAATAAGCTCCAACCACCTTCTTTGCCTCATATTGAGTTCCTTCTGAGTGAAAAAGTACTTTCAACCCTTGTAGTCGGAGAAAATCTCACGCCGCTCGCCATATAGGTAATGCCTCCAAATCTTCAATGCGTGTACTACTGCAGTCAATTCAAGGTCATGGGTAGGGTAGTTCTTTTTATATTCTTTAAACTACCTGGAAGCATACGCTACCACCATGCCATGATGCATCAATACACAGCCAAGTCCTTTCAAGGACGCATCACTGTAAATGACATAACCCTCACCTCGTGACGGGATGATCTGCATTGGCGCCGTGACAAGCCTCTACTTCAACTTCTGAAAAATTTGCTCACAGCTATCATCCCATTCAAATCTAGTATTCTTCCTAGCCAGTTGTGTCAGAGGCCCAATAATGCTGAGAATCCCTCGACGAAATGACGATAATACCCAACTAGCCCCAAAAAACTCCTAATCTCCTAGACGTTTCTCGATCTAGCCCAATTCACTACCGCCTCAATCTTACTAGGATCCATAGAAATACCATCTCCTGAAATAACATGCCCCAAAAACACGACCTTCTCAAGAAGAATTCACACTTACTGAACTTGGCGTATAACTTCTTTTCCCTGAGGGTCTAGAGAATTTGCCTCAAGTGCATCTCATGCTCCTTATAACTCCTCGAATAGACCAATACATCATCAATGAAAACAACAACGAGCTGGTCTAAGTATTAGTCTCTATTCATCAAGTCCATAAACACCGCAAGAGCATTTTTCAAACCAAATGGCATAACAAGAAATTCGTAGTGCCCATACCTAGTCCTGAATGCCATCTTCGAGACGTCTTCACCTTTCACTTTCACCTGATGATAGCTTGATCTGAGGTCGATCTTAGAATACACCCGTGTACCCTGCAACTGGTCAAACAAATCATCTATATGGGGTAGAGAATACTTGTTCTTGATTGTCACTTTATTAATTTTCCTGTAATCTATACACATCCTCATAGACCCGTCCTTTTTCTTCAAAAATAGAACTAGAGCTCCCCACAGAGATACACTAGGCCTTATAAAGCTCTTATCAAGCAAATCTTGCAGCTGATTCTTCAATTCCCCCAATTCTGTTGGCACCATTTGGTAAGGTGTTTTAGAAATTGGCGCTGTACCTAGAAGTAGATCAATAGGAAAATCTACATCACGATCAGGTGGCAAGCCTGGTAACTCATCTGGAAAAGCATCTGTAAACTTCTTTACTACTGGCGTGTAATAACCACAAAAAGGGCTATACAAGATGGGTGGAGGGATTCCAAAAAAAATAAAAAATAATAATAAATTAATTAATTAATCGAAATTATAAAAAAAAGAAAAAAAATAATAATTTAAATTTAAATTTATTTTTATTAATAAAATATATTATTATTAATATTAATTAAATATGTTATTATTATTATTATTATTATTATAAACATACCTCCTTCAGGATCATTCCTAAAGGAAGGAAAGAAAGAAAATTTTTTTTTCAGGAAGGCTCTGCCAGGTTCACGCTCCCCCCCCAATTCTCTCTTAACTCTCTCTCTCTCTCCTCTCGTTCTCTCTCCCTCTCTCAGTTACGTGGCAAATTCTCGCTCGATCGAGAATCAGAAGATATCGTTGAGCTCCATTCTCCGCTGCCGTCATTTCTATCGGAGCGGATAGATGGTAGGAGCAGTGTAGACATATCTCCTGGGATAAGCTAATTTCCCTTTTTTCTCTAATTTCTTGCAAATTATAATCCTGATTGACGAATGGACACCACCATGAGAATCTAGGGATGATTCTCTACAAGTCTAGCAGGATGAAATTCTCATGGGGTCGTCGTGGGCAAAACCCCAAATTTGGGGTATAGGGGTTATTAAGGGACTTATTATTAATTAATTAGGATTAATTTAGAAATGCTAAAATGTTGAGCATTTGGAGTTGAAGTAGAATTTTTGAAATTTAGGGCTCGGGTGAGTGCCGCGAGTGTAATTTTGGGACCCGCGAGAAAAATTCATAAAATTAAGTGGGGGTGTCAAATATTGGTTTAAATGTTAATTTGGAGTACATGGGGCCTTGGGTAGGCTAGATGGGTAGTGTTTTGGGGAAATGAATTAATTAATCTGGGAAAAATGTAAATTGTAGGAGTTGAATTTCGGGCGCCAAGGGTGCTGAATCTGGGTGTTAACGAGACTCTCAGTAAGTCAGGTAAGTGGAATAAATTATAGCAGTATTTTTAGAATTACCGTTTGAATTAATATATGAAAATGAGCATATTGTATTTTGCTTGAAAATTATTATGATATAAATATCAGATAAATTGTGTGGCATTTGAGTAATATTAATTTGTGATGCTTTGAAGTCTGAAATTAATATATTATGAATATTAGATGAAAACTGTGTGACACATGACATGTGTTGAAAAATGTGAAATATAACAATGGGTATTTTCTAAGAAAATATTGAAATGAGAATGATTGATATGATTAGTGAAAAATAATGAAATGTGGTATTTATATGTGAGTGAAAATTATTTGCATGAGAAATGAGTTTGTACAAATTACTGATATGAGTATTTTGGAAAAATGTGAAAATACGTGAAATATGATATGTACTATTATGAGATGATGGAAAGTGCACAGAAAATGATGAGAAAATTTATATTGAACTGAATTAAGATATACTGAAATATGATTGATTAAATGCCAATACTGCATAATGATTGCGGGTATGTGGTAGTGAACTTTGACGGATGGTTATGATATTGAGCACGGTACCATTGCTAGTGGTGTTAGTGCAACCACACGGACTCTTGGAGGGTGTGGTGTGATAGTCGACTGTGCCATTTTGTAGGGTTGTTGGGCCACATGAGTCCAGATCAGGGTTATAGGTCGGCCAGTCGTACTACAGACGCGATATGTGATATGATATTTGATATAACCGGGTCGGCCAACCGCGATTAGATCCAGCTTTCGGGCTGCACAACCTTGACCATGGGGGTAAGCATGGCGTGGATAGAAAGATCCTCAGGGTGGCCATGAGTTACAAACGCAATGTTGGTATTTGATACCAAGGATACTCATGAGCCGCAAAGTAAAAAGGAAACGGAAAGTGAAAGAATGATAAAATTGGCTAAAATGAGAAATGAAAGAAAGAATGGAAATTGAGAAATAAAGAATGTTAACTATGAGAAATGAACCGTGTGAGTTAATGACATAAATAATTGAGGCGAAGTGAAACTCTCCGCCTGAGGGCTTATTGAGTAAGGTAAGTGCCCTAATAGATATCCGATGTGGCCATACCTGACTGTATAACGTGTTAGGGCAGAGGGAAGCTACCTGTATAGGCAGGTAATCTTCCCTATTCTCAGGAACTTCGCAGGTAAAAATATGTTGGAACGATTGATTTTGAGAAATGATTTTAAAGCTTATAAAAGCTTGTGTTGTATATCTATATGACTATGAGAATATATTTTCCAGTATATTTTCTCAGATGAAATGTTATTTTGAAAAGTAAAGTGTATTATAACTGAACTCATATGGCCACGCATTGCAAATAATTTATTCCTTCTTACTGAGATGTGTCTCACCTAAATTATCTAAATTTTTCAGGGAATAGGGATAGATCGGGTGATAGAGCTCCATGATCATAGGGAGCTGGGACCCTGACACACATAGGGTGAGTTTTTAGTGGACTAGGGAGGTGTGATTCCCTAGGGTTGTATTGTTTTTAGGTATGAGATAGTATTGTGTACATGTGTATGTTGATACTCTGAGTATTGTATTTTAGATGATATAAATATACTGTCTTCCGCTGTTAGGTTATATAAATAAAATAACTTTTTACCCTGTACCCAGTGCGGGTCGGGTCGTATGAATGACAGTAGGATTGTTGACGTGGCCGATTTATGGATGGTGTTTATAATGAGTGAAAATTCAGTTATTAATAGAAAAAAAATTGTACCAAAATCGGGGCGTCACATGGTGTGCTAGCGAGTTTCAATTAATTCCCTGACATCTCCTTTATAAAAGCCACGAACCCCCGACAACCACTCAACAGTAGTCTCCTTGCCTGAATAGCTGAAACTAACTGGGGCGAAGATTGCACTTGCGACCCTGCGAATCTGAATTCTGCTCTTCCTGGAGATCTTAATATCACTTCTCATGAATGACAATCTAGACTGGCAAAATTAGCTGCTAGCCAATCCATACCGAAGATTACATCGAACCCATGCATATCTAGCACTATCAGATCGGTAGACAGAATTTCTCCTTGAATATCAATTGGGAAATCCCGGAGTACCCTACTACACCTCACTACGGATCCAGTCAATGTAGACACTAACAATTCAGTATTCAACAACTATGTTTCTGCCCCGTATAATTTAATACACTCCATAGCTATGAACGAATGCGTGGCTCCTGAATCAAACAATGCAATAACTTTAAAAGAAAGTATACTAACCATACCTGTCACCATGTCATCAGTTGTCTCAGCATCACCTGGCATCAGAGCGAACACTCTGGCTGGAGCCATATTCCTCTGCCGGCCCCCACGTGGCACTTGATAGCCTCCCTGCTACGGTTTGGGAGCAGGAGCTGCATCTGGTGGTGTAGGGTAATCTTGCATCAGATGTCCCTGTCTATTGTAACGATAGCAGACAACTTCACCTACTTGACACTCTCCCTAGTGTCTCCTGCCTCCGTCCTCTGCCATGGTTTCCTCTCCTCCACTGACTCTATCTAGGACCCTACTGGTAGCCCAAAGATGTAGATCTCTTCTTTTGTCCTTGATCCTCTACATCCATATGCTCACCAACCTCTGCCAAGGCTGCTTTGTCGACTAACTCAACAAAATCTTGCAGGCAAAGGTTGAGAGCCCCAGTGGGTGATATTTCAGGAACTCAGGTAAAATGATACATGATTTATAGTTTAGAAATTGTGCATAGGTGGATTTAGGGAAATATGTATGTGATAATTATTTAGGTGAATTCATTTTTTTGATTGAGAAATTATGTGTGTATTATCTCAGGATGTTGAAATTATGAATGTCGCACGCGTGAGATTGTAAAAAACAGTCAATGCTTAGATAGTCAGGTAAGGGAATTATGCTATGCTAGGGATTTGTTGTATGGTTATCAGTAAAAATTATATGTTTTACCAGATTATTATCCAGATCGTAAAATATTAGTACAATAGAAATTACAAATTTCAAAGCATGTGAATCTATTTATTTAAATTGTGTGGCATGAGCTTGTAACAAAATTAGTACAATATTTATACAGTTTACAAATACTATGTTTTACAGTATATTAGCAGAAAATATTATGGAATATACATGTTCAATAAAATGATGAATTTACAGTATACGTACAAAAACATATATTTCAGCATTTTCAAAATACCATGATTTTAGAACCATAACACCCAGATACTCAGATATTCAGACAATTATTCATATATACAGACATTAAATATTCAGTCAGTTATTCATATTTTCATATCAGTTTTACAGTGTTATGGTTATTTCAAAATCATGGTAAAACAGTAATATAGAGATATCAGTTACTTATATAGTATCAGACCCTGCGGGACCAGATTCAGTCAACAGAGCACGGAACCGTAACTATTTTTCAGTTCAGAGTGCAACCCAATAACTCAGATAGTATGTGGATTTTCAGCAGTTGATCATGCCTATATTGTGAACAGGTTCCCCATCAATTAGGGTTGAGGAAGTCAATCTGACTTTCGGAGTTTAGTTGACTTATCTTGGTCAGCCAGCTAGTGATAGGTCCCGCTTGCGGGCTGCACAACCCTGTGATGAGGGGTTAAATCATGACTTTCAGTTATCCATCCAAGGAAATTTTCTCAATTATTATATATATATATATATATATATATCCAGATTTACAAAAATCGTAGATATACCTATGAATATTAAAAGTATTATGAATAGAATATTCATAAAAAGTGTTTATGTTAAGCAACACAAGTATGAGCTATACTGTGTATTAATATTACATGTTTTCTCAGACTCAGTTATTTACAGTACTTCTAAATCAGATTTTACAATTATGTAAACTCATCTATCACACACAAGTAATAGCATATTTCGTCTTACTAAGCATTGTCTCATCTCAGTGACTTAACATTTTTTAGGTGATCTAGTTAGGTGAGTAGATCAGGCTCACAGATAGAGGGGACTACAATACTGCCCTATCTATAGGGTGAGTGTTTGGGAAGTCATTTTTGAGTAGTCCCTAGGTTCTGGTGAGGGCATTTTTGGGAATGGTTATGTATGTATATTTTGGGAAAAATTCTGACACTCTGGTATTGTATATATTGTAGTGGTTATATGTTACTTGTTACATCTAGGGCAGTGGGGGCATGACAAATTGCCCTGTCATCCTCAATCATTTCTTTCCAATCCTTGACCTGTAGCATCTCTGTCTCCCCTCCATGACCCTTGTCTGACTTTTAGTTGGGAACGAGGAGACACATGCCTTTTCCTTTGTTCTGATGCCTCTGCACCTCTCTACAGACTTTGTAATAACCCGAACTTAGAAAAAAATAAAATAAAATAAATAAAGGAAAAAAAGGGGAAATAGAAGAAAGGGAAAAGAAATTTTAAAAGAGTAACAAGCAGTTACTCGTCGATGAACTAGATTTTCTCATCGACAAGTGATCTTCTGAGCCTCATCGCCGAGTATGCATGTCTCGTTGATGAGGATTAACCGAGAGAGTGTGAGATATTTAGAAACTTGTCAACGAGCTCACGATCTTGTTGACGATTGTTCTTTATGGGATCGCCAATGAATCCACGTGTCTCGTTGATGAGTCCCTGTTTATAAATAGAGATTGCTTTCATTTTCAGCGAGAAAATCTTGAGCTTTACACTTTTTCTCTCTAAAAGTCAGCCCCTCTACCTTATCTTTACAACGCTATGGGAGCTGATCGTTGATTTGGGGTTTTGGGTTACCATCCCAAACTCAGGGTAAGTAGGATATTTTAAGTTCTATTGTTAACATGGAATGTATAGGGCCTAGGGAGTGACAAAATAGAATTTTGTTGAAGTTTGGGTTGATAAACTCGAGTTTTTGAATTAGGGTCCGGGTGAGTATCGTCGGCATCGTTTTGAGGTTTTTGCAGGCATAATTTAGAAGAACAGGTAAGGGGAACTAATTATAGTACGATTTTTGTTAAAGTTTAAACTGGTTAATTCGAGATTATTATATATATATATATATATTTAAGTATGATTTATTTGAACAGTTGAACATTTGGGAAAATATTAACTTCTGATATATATATATATATATATGGAACAGAAATTGTGTGGTAGGAATACAACCTTTACAATTTAATTGGCTGTTGTAAGAATAGGATGATGAAATATACTGTTGGATTGAGAACAAAGGTTAATTCTGGATTCTAGCATGTTGTGAATACTGATTGGTGATGAATGCTGATTGATTGTGAATACTGTTGCTTGAGTTTGCTGTGTGACAAATAATGTGATATGTATGTGTGGATTTTTGTGTGGTTATTCGTGTGTATCACAATATAACATTGGCAGGCCTGAAGAGTTCGTTATATTTCCTAGATGTAATCATGATATACGTTGGTAGGGCCTGATGAGTTCGTATATTATCATTATATGTTGGGGTAGAGCATTAACAGGCCTAAGGAGCTGTATCTATTGTAAGCAGCGAATTAGGAGGAAGTTGTACCTCTTGTAAGCAGCGGATGAAAAGGAAGCTTCGTCCCAATTTAAGGAGCAGGGATTATAGTGAAATCCTTGAGTGGGTTGCTTAAGGCGAGGACGTAGGCCAGGTTGGTTGAACCTCATAAAATCACATTTGCATTCTCTCTTCCCTTTTCTCTTTACTTTCTGCACTACATTTTATTACTCGTATTGCATGTGTATGTTGAATAATTCTACATGCACTTAATTAGGTAAAAAGAACTCATTGATAAATAAATTTAATTCATTCATAAATCCCTGCAATTGATTTGTTAAAAATACAAATTGGGATTAAGGGGTAAATAGTTTCAAAGAATTTTAAAATACCCAATTCACCCCCCCTCTTGGGATTACGCCTAAATCAACATTTGGTATTAGAGTGGGTTTACATAGACTTAATAGTTCTTTTTTAAAAATATCACATGGCACACATTGGTGTAACTCCATTTGGTGAGGGACGATCTTATCTTAGTCCGTTAATATTTTAAGGTGAAAAATTTTCTGCTTGGAAACTAAAAATGAGTGTTTCCTTAAAATCAATGGACTGGAAGGCCTGACAGGTAATAGTTAAAGGAATTTTTGTGTGTACAAATGAAAATGATGCTAGTTTAATACATGCAAATTCAAATGCCATGGATATGCTATATCGTGCTTTAGATTCTAATATTTTTCATGAATTTATGGCATGTACATGTGCAAGAGATATTTCAGAAGAATTTGATAGGAAGTATGGAGAAATCCAGGAGAAAGTAACCACCACTTTAGAAACGTCAAGTTCAAATGATCAAGAGGTGGCAAATTGTAAACAAAATGAGTTAGTCGAGGATGAGGTATATGTATCTCAGCCTAGTTCATATAATGATTCATTTATTGATTCATGTGATGATTTTTGTGATAAATCTTGCGATCAATCTTATGAAAAATCATTTGATGAATCCTGCGTTATATTATGTAATGAATCATGTGTTAAATCATATGTAGATAATTCTAATAATGATTCACGCGTCGTCCCTTGTGACAATATTGCTATTGATGCATGCAATAATTCAAATGATGAATATTATGACAATTCTTGTATTGGAACCTGCGTGGAATCATCTGTTGATAATTCCGTTAATAAAGTGTGGAATGATTCATATGATGTTTATTGTGATAAATTTTGTGTTAAATCACGTGTTGAATTGTGTAATGAAAGCATGTCTTCATATGGAGATCTAGAAAAAGCTTTAGCTAAAATGCATAAACTTCTAGTTAGGATATCTGAGGAGAAAATGTGTTTGAAAAATGAAAATGAAAGGATAGCTAAACAGTTAGAGAAATTAAGAGATTATTATGCTATTCTAGAAAAGAAGAAAATCATGAAGATTCTGAAGATCACCTATTTAGATAGATAAATAAATGAACGTGCTGAAAAAATTTCTAGGGTTACAAGTGAAGATAGTTCAAATAAACCCTTAGAAATTAAAAGAAATTATATTTACAAAAGGGTTCAAATGTATCTCAAAAATTCCATAGTTATGTCTCATTAAGCAAGGATAAAAGAAATAAGCATAATTTCTCACGAATACATAAAACTTGCTTATTTTGTAAAATGAAAGTGCATACCCGATATAAGTGTCCATTTAGAGGTGTCCGAGACATAGACAAGAAAATGACATGGGTAATCAAGAAAGGTTCAAACTGGAATTACATGATCATTTAATTCTTTCGTTGTCCTCAGGTCTAGTTATAGGGTCGTGATGACTAATAGACTTGGGGAATAGTATATGCTTAAAATGTAAAATCTTAGTATGTGTGTTTACTACACTATTATTATACTAAGAATCCTATAAGAGAGTTAAGTTAATATGATTCCTTTAAGCAATATATCCAATCTAACTACCTAATGCTTTTATATTGTAATGATTGGGTAAAATGTTGAAATATTGAATAGCATGCAAATCTTGATGTATTCAAAGTGTAGGTTAAGAGATTAACTAGTAAAATATCAGGAATTTAATATCCTTGCAATGAGTAACATAAGTCAAACATTGAAGAATAAATCCACTTCCAAATGAATTAAAGAATTGTTGTTTAATAAATAATTCTTATTGCTTAACCCATGCTTAAATATTAAAATCCTAAGTTAAACAAATCATGTCCATTGCATAAGACTGAGCCTTCAGGAATAAATCATCTATTAAACATCATCTAATCCTAAACTCATTCTTGGAACCTCAAATGGTTAAATCAGTTTTCATTCTAGCCACAAGCACTAATAATCATAAATTCGGTATCTTTCAAGTGCTTATTAAAAGATATCCCGTTATAATCAAATCAGTGGAATTCTCTAAGGGATCAAATTGTGTACAAAGACATTTTTAATAAATATTCTCATTATTCTTAAAACGTAAAAATCCCTAAGTTTGATTTGTGATTAAGCAATATCCTCCACAAGAAATCTTTACCATACCATAATTATATTTGTAACGACTCGAAGAATAATTGTATTTAAATAATAAAAAGAAAGGGGTGTTCGTCGACGACATTGTATTTTGAATGTGATAATTTCAAGAAATTTTCCAGGTCTCATCGACGAACACAGGGGTTTCGTCGATGAGGGTTCTTCAAGATCTCGTTGACGAAGTTCCATCTTGTCAACAAGAAGATACTGAGAGAGGATTTTTGGAAGTTTGAAATTTGTTGACGAGGGTTCAGGTTCATCGACAAACTTCCTATAGGACTCGTCGGCGAGGTGATGTGGTTCATCGATGAATCCCGCAGTATAAATAGTGTTAAACTCATTTTCTTGCGGAGGAAATTCACCGAAACCCTTTTTTTTTTTTTCTCTCTCTCTCTTTGGTCTCTCCCTTCTCTTTCTTTGATTTCGGTCCCATTAGTTTCCGGATCGACAATCTGAGGCCACCACGACGCTCTTGGGAAAGTTCTCTGCAAGTCTGTCAGAGTAGATCGTTGGTGGGGCTGAGTTGGAAACCATCCCAAATCCAGGGTAAGGCTTTCTACTCAGTATTTGGTTTCTCGAAAGTTGTAGGAAGCGTAGTACGCGTATAAATACAGAACTTTAGTTTTGAGGAATGTCGTTTTTAGGGTGTTGAATGGGGAACCCTGCGGGTGCGGGGCTGTTTATTTTAGAGGCTTTTCAAGAGTCAGGTTAGGGGATAAACTAAACTAGTTATTTTATGAAAATGTATGTATGTTATTACAACATTTGATTTTAGAAAAATAAATATATTTATATATGTTTTGTATTTGGGAAATACTGCTGAAAATGATGGTATGTTAAATATACGAAAAACTTGTTTCGTGTGGCATGAGTTGAAATTAATATGAAATATTGTTTTCTGGGAATATGACAAAGATATGGATTTTTTTAATGGAAAAGCGGCATATGGGCCGAGATTTTTATATGTTTTGCCAGTATACGGGCTGAGCTATGTATATGATTTGCTGGCATATGGGCCATGCTATGTATATGATTTGCTGGCGTACGGGCAGACCTATGGATGTGATTTTCTAGCATACGGGCTGAGCTATGTATATGATTTGTTGGCGTACGAGTCGAGCTATGGATGTGATTTTCTAGCGTACGGGCTGAGCTATGGATATGATTTGCTGACGTCGGGTCGAGCTATGGTAAAATGTGAAATATAGGTGTACGGGCCGATGATTTTCATGATATACGTATATATGCAAAATGATATGATTGATTTGATAATTAATGGTATGAAACATCCATGTATCACAGTTTCAGTATATGTGGTTGGCTTGGTCTATGCTAGCACTTGTACGATATTGATGCTATGTGTTCATGATTTATTATGATATTTGTGTTAACGCCGCTGTACGGAGTGGTGTGAGATTGGATGGTCAATGTGATTTTTAAGAAGTGTGTGAGTGCCCCTAGTGTATGGACCAGGTCTGGCAGACCCATCGGACTTACAGGTTGTACTTTTGACTTGGCAGTGGTCGGCCAACCATTGTCAGGTCTCGTCTTCGGGTCACACAACCCAGTCATGTGAGGATAATGCATAACAACAGCTAGCTAACCCACCAGGATTGCTTTTGTATTATTATTCATATGAGATGAATTATGCTATGGGAAGCATTATGTTTTGCCATGTTTTGATTATACATGTTTTCCAGAAATGATATATATATGATTTTATGTTTATGATTATATGTATACCACAGAAATGCTCATGTTGCCACACACTAGTGTTAGTTTATTTCTCTTACTGAGAGGTGTCTCACCCCGAATTTCATAAATAATTCTGGAGCCCCTGATAGGAGAACAGGTAAAGCTCTGCTGATATAGTACTGTTGATCTACCATCTCTGAAGGGTAAGTTTTAGTGGGGACAGTTGGATTTTGTGGGAAATATTCCTAGGTCTTTCTTATTTGGGGATGTGTATATAATGGATGTAGTAACTTTGGTATATTGATGGATGGTATTGTATATGGTATTATGATATTGTGATTTTATGTTTCCTACTGCGTAGGCTTCCATTTTGTGTTTCTATTATACCCCTGATACCCATGGGTTCAGGTGGATTATGTTTTTATTATATTATAAAAAAATTCTATGGAAATTAAGCAGGTCATCATAGTTTGGTATCAGAGTCTAGGTTATTAGGTTCTGTAGACTTTAGAATGCAGCGAAAACAATATCAGAGTATAGGAAATGATTTGAGGCTTTGTTCTACAGTCTGGAGACAGGACTTCCGTGGCAGTTTCTTTGTTTTTCCTATGGTGACGATTTCAGGAAAACAATAGTAAGTTATTGTCAGGTTATGTTCCTAGAATGTAGGACTGGGGTTAGAAATAAGTTGGGGATGTTAGAATAAGAGGTTAGGTTAGATAAGTAAATTATAAGGATAGGATTTCTAAGTTGCGTTCATTATTTTCAGGATGGATCTAGGAGGAAATAGTGCCCATGCGAGTGGCAGTGATGGAGCAGGGCCATCAGGTACAGCTAGGACCGACTCTGATGCGGTATTACGTAGCATGACTTAGCAGGTTATGGCTGAGATTGCTAGGAGCTTGAGAGAGTAGGGTGGTCCATCAACAGGCTACAGATGCACTATCGAGAAGTTTACAAAGATGAATCGTCCGACATTCTCAGGGGGAGTTGATCCTGTAGCCACTGAGAACTGGATGCAGGAGATCGAGAAAGTCTTGGCTGTGTTGCAGTGTATTGAGGAACAGAGGGTCCTCTTTGCCACCTATAAACTGACGGGAGAGGCCAAGAGATAGTAGACTGTGGTGAGACTGTTGGATCAGCAGAGGGTGACTCCGATAGCCATGATATGGGACAGGTTTAAGGAGTTGTTATTCAATAGATATTTTCCAACTACTATCAGGGAGGCTAAGGTGGAAGAGTTCCTAAGTTGAATGTGGCTCGTTTCATCGAGCTCTCTCATTTCGCCCTGTATATTGTTCCTAATGAGGTGAAAAAGGCGAGGCAGTTTGAGTGAGGCTTGAGGCGAAGTATATTCAAGCAGGTGGTGGTGCTACGAATCTAGGATTTTGCTCAGCTAGTTGATAGAGTAGCCTTAGCAGAGATTGGTGAGCAGCTGGATGCAGAGGAGCAGGGACAGAGGAAGAGATCTGTATCTATAGGTTATTAGCAGGGTCATAGACCAGATCAATGGAGGAGAGGAAACCATGGTAGAGGGCGGAGATAGGAGACTGGAGGACGCGAGGTTCAGGCAGTGCAAGGTCCTCCAGTCTGTCAGACTTGTGGTAGGAGATAGTGGGGAGAGTGCCGAGCAGGTGGAGTTGTCTGCTACAGCTGTGATAGACCGGGGCACTTGGTGTGAGACTATCTTACCCCACCAGACGCAGTTCCAGCTCCTAGAGTCAAGTCAGCATATCAGTGATAATTAATAGATGTGATGAAAATCAGTTAGCAAATTTCGAGGATGAAATTTTTATAAGGAGGGGAGAATGTAGTAACCCGAAATATAATTAATAAATAAAAAGAAAGAGAAAGGGAAAGAAAATAGGAAAGTTAGTTTGGAACAAGACTAAACCGTTGACGGTTTCAGGGAGCCCAGAAAAATCGTCGACGATTTTCTTGCAGGGCAAACTACTGAGAGCATTACACGGGCATTTAGGTTTGGTAAGTGGCCAAACCGTCGACGGTTTTCCTATAGGCTGAGTTACTTAATTTCTAAGTAACATATTTTTTTTCATAACTCTTATTTTTTTTTCTCTCTCTCTCCCTCCCTCTCTCTCTCTCTCTCTCTCTCTCTCTCTCTCTCTCTCTCTCTCTCTCTCTCTCTCTCTCTCTCTCTCCTAGGCCTCCCGGATCACTCACGAGTGCTCCTCGATTCTCTCTTCCTCCTCTCGGCACGTAGGTCATTGATTTTGGGAAGATTCAAGCGGTTAGGTTTCATGATTTTGAAGGTTTTAGGCAACTTCTTCAAGAATAGGTAAAGGGATTAGATTATGTCAGTTATTTTTGAAATATGAACCGTTTAAATTGCAGTATATGTTTACAGAAACAATATTTATGATTTCCGGAATGAATCAAACAGATGAAAATGGCTGTTTTGAATTTTATATTTTTGGGGAAAACTAATATGAATGGGTTGAACATCTCCTATTTTCAGTAAAATGTATAGTTTGAGTTAAATTGAACCTTGGAAATGCTCATACCCCTATGTTCAGTAACTTATATGTTTCCCAAACAGTTATGTATATTTATGATTTACCATATGAAAATTTGTGTGGCATGAGAATGATTTTAAATGGTATAAATGTACAAAATGGTTAAACAGTTATGATACATTAGGATATAACAGCTATAAGTCAAGTTGTTATGTGATGGCTATAGCCGATATGTGCTATGCCGATTAGACACCAAGACCGTTACGTTATGACAGATATGATATGACCGTTTAATTCCGTTTCCTGATATAATTGAATTTGCTTGAATGATTGGAAATTGTGAAAATACCGGTATTGTTAAAGTGTGGAAAAAGGTCTCAGGGGACAGTGACACGCAACGCCCTGATGATGATTATTGAAAAAGGTATCGGGAGACGACAATACGTAATGACCTGATGATGATTATTGAAAAAGGTCTCGGGGGATGGTGATACGTAAGGCCCCGATGATGATTATTGAGAAAGGCAAAGGGGGGATGGTGATACGTAATGCCCCGATTCTTGGGATTTAGCCAAAGAGCTTGCTGATGTGAGGGACGGTGAGACGTAATGCCTCTCAGCAAGTGCCCAACGAGTATGGTTGGATTAAGGGACGGCGAGACATAACTCCTCAATCTCAACGAATGTGAGCCTTACTGAGAAGTGTCTCACCATTATCCATCTCACTTTTCAGGTCCTACAGGGAATTGTACCTAACTTATTGCGGGGCTGGGATTAGACTTTTGGGAGTGGTAGATAAAGCTGGTGCGCCACCAGCTATTATACTTGTTATTTTTGGGTTGTAAAATATTGACAGGTAGTTTTATATATGTATCTTGGGACAGTTAGAACTCTGGTAATGTGATTGAGGCATTTTTCTTCTGCTGTATGGTTTTATTTTCAGTTATGATAGAACCCCCCGATTTTCCCTTATTAGGGCAGGTGGTGGTATTATGGTATCATAGAATTTTATTTATTTTATTTTACAAATAACTCCGTAGGCCCATGTGGCGGGTCGAGGCATTACAAAAGGATCCACTAACTAAGGGATTGACCCTTAAAGATTTTTAGGAGCATGTAACCAACATGAGTGTAGTTAAAATCTTTTCATATTTTGAGCTAAAGAGAGCATCATAATGATAGATACTAATTACACACACACACACACAAATTACATTGTTCTTGAGAATGTGAATTGACTAATTTAATTTTACTTAATATTATTATGTGTGTACACTTATGTTATGACCGAAGGAGCCAATGGGTGGGCTTGATACACATGGGTGAACACCAATTTGACCCAAAAGCTCAAGCTAATTGGGTTTTGGGTCCGTCCATGTATATAAGCACCCATTATCTACTTTAATTTTCCAATGTGGGACAAGCTCACAAGTGGAATTCTCAACAATCTCCCCCTCACTTGTGAGTTCCTGTTCCCCCTTGAACGGAAACCGTCTCCCTTCTGGGACAATTCTCCAACAGTTGCTCAAGTGGGCCTTACCACTGGCATCTTACGTGCCTCAGACTGCATTTCACGTGCCTCCAAACCAATCCTACCTTTCACATCTTGACCCTATTTAGATCCATCCGCAGCCTAGATGATCCTTATTGGCCTCAATCACACACTTGGTCCTCCAACTATTAGCACGTCAGGAGAATTAGCTTCCCGTCTCGACTTTTACGATATCGCTCACCCAGAGTTACGAACCGTCGGCTCTGATACCACTTGTTAGGATCGGATGAGCCAATGGGTGGGCTTGATACACATGGGTGAACACCAATTTGACCCAAAAGCTCAAGCTAATTGGGTTTTAGGTCCATCCATGTATATAAGTACCCATTATCCACTTTAATTTTCCAATGTGGGACAAGCTCACAAGTGGAATTCTCAACAACTTATGTAAATTTTGATTATGACCATATTGTGAATTGGATATATTGAGGCCCTTTGTTTTGCCTTATTTATGGAATATTAAGATTGTTGTCTCATTTTAATATATTTACAGAGATTTTGATGTTAATTTCAGTTGATATTTTGGAGTAGCCTCATTTCTAAAACATAGACACTATAATTTAGTGTCAACATTGTATGTTTTTGAGATATTTTGGTATTGGTTTCAATTTACTTAGAAGCATATACATCTTGATGGGTGTTGAGGATATTGAACACATTTTTGGCTCAATATCATTATATGATGTATTGATACATTTTTTGTTTTGTTTTTTAGTGTCGATAAGCATCTTTGAAGTTGGAGAATCTTGGACAAATGTTTGGACTATTTACAAAACATGCATGTTGATCACATTCTATTATATTGTTTTAACTACACTCCTATGTTGCACATACTGTCACAAGAGCGTATGTTTTGACAATAAAATTTCTGTACTCCTTTGGATATGTTTATTTATGTTGTCAAATATTCATAATTTCATTATGAATTTATGTGTATGATCATGAGGTTATGTGTATTTTGACTTGTATGATGTTTGTATTCTTATCAAATATGATTTTTTTTTGCACCGTGGGATATGCATGATCTCATTATGGATCATTATATTGAATGGCATTTGCTCATGTTTGATATTCTTGATCTCATGTTACGTATTTAATTTGGAATATTTTTTTCTCTATAGAACTTTTGTTATGTAATCCAGGCTGGAGATTGTTATAATTTTTTGGACTTACATAGCGTATTTTTAAAATTTGTACTAAATGAATATCAAATATAGCATGGAATCAATGGATCTTATGGTATGTGATCACCATATTAAGATTATGAGCCTAAAGCACCAATCAGTAGGATTTTAATATTTGTGAGCCTTGTTTAAATAAGGAGGCCATGATGGGTATGTTTTTCTTATTCTTATATTCAAGCAAAAAGGAGAGGTCTTGTCATCACCCTAATGTAATTAATTTGTAACAAGGAGAGCTCTCTTCAAATATTAAGGAACTCTCTAAATCTCAATGGCTAAATCCATGGTGCAAGGCACACATTTTGAAAATTAATTTGTATTCTAAAAATGCAACACGCGAATCTTGCATTAAAAGTTGCGATGATCGATTTTTGAATATTGTTGTTAGTTAATAAAACTGAAATATGGAAGGGGTTGGAAAAAAATGTGCATGAATTTTATGTACTATGCATGCATCTAATGCAACATTTAGAAATAATAACTGGTGACTTTTATGAATGCTTTTTTTTTTCTTTTGAAATGATGGTATCTAAGGCCCTTTTGGACAATATTATTATGAAATTGTCTAACAATATTATGAATGGAGGAACTGAGGTGCTTATTATGAAATTGATGAACAATATTATTTCAAACTATTAAGAGCATGTGCATCGCTTCTATTCTTCAATTTTTTTTTTCATTGTTTCAATCATGTGTCCTTTTGTTTTCTTTTTAATTTTTTTTTGTTTTTGGATGAGAGTAATAAAATTGATATAAATTGAAAGGTCCTTCAATTGGTTAATCTCTGGCAGATTAGGATTGGGTGCAAATTACAAATCATAAACAACTCAATTATAAATAGTTCAGATTCGATAATTTGTGATAATTGATAGATAATCTATCATTCCTAAGAATAATTTTTTTTTTTCAATATGATGGATACTGTATTTCTTAACTATTCATGAAATGTAATTCTCAAAAATTAACAAAAAACTTACAATTCAAATTGTAAAGCAAATTATAAAATTTTATGAAAAGAAAACATAAATATTCTTAAAACTACAATAATAAATGTAAAATCCATCCAAGTTTAAATAGAACATATAACTATTTATAAAATGTATTCTCAAATATTGAAAAAAAAAAAAAACCTTACAATTCAAAATGTATTTTTTCCATATGAATCTTAAAAAAATAAAAGCATAATATTTTTATTTTTAAAAAAATATTGAAAATTTTTTTTTTATAACTTTAAAATATGAAATCTCTATAATCAATTAAGGTATTTTGATTCATCGACGCCATAAATTTAGAAATGCATATATAATGTATCATGAATTAGGCAATTGAATTCAATCTATATTCAACTTATTTGGCAGGTGAAATGTCTACATCATTTTTTTAACTTACCATGTCTCCTTTTTGCTGTACATCCAACCTGCCCCCTCCTCCTTTCTTGCACAATGCATAAAAATCTCGTACGTTCTTTCTGGCCCCTTCTATATTTCAGTTTTATAAATTGACAACAATATTCAAAAATGGATCATCACAACTTTTAATGCATGATTCGCATGTTGCATTTTTTTTAAGTTATGAATTTCCATAATCAAAGTATCATTAAGGAGCATGTCATATTAAATCGAGGAAATTAAAGGCACACTTACCTTTGTAGGAGTGGAGCATACATTTATGACTCTTTGATGGATTGAGTGATAAAATATTTTTTGGAACATTATAACAATTTATGGAACAATAGTAGCAATTTCTACATATCAATCACAAGCACATGGACATGGAACATAAATTAATTTTAAAATGTGTACCTTGCACCATGGATTCAGCTATTTAGATCCGGAGTGTTCCTTAATATTCATAGAGGGCTTACTATCCTCTTCCTTTCTCTTGATATGTAACTTGATGTGCAACAACAATAAATTAATTAGGCTGAGGACAAGACCTCTCCTTGTCAAATATTAGCATAAAGAAATATACCCATCACAGGCTCCTTATGTAACACCCCAACCTAGGTTTGTCAGGGAGCACTGCGTCTCTTCTCCTCTACTTGGACCAAACAATAAGGGGGCGGACCTTATTGGACTAATGACTAGCCCCACAGACCAACACGTGTCCTCTTTAGTGTATTTTAATCCTCGCTCACACACTTCCTGAGAAAACTTCTCAAAAGGTCACCCATCCCAAGATTATTCCAAGTCAAGCACACTTAACCATGGAGTTCTTATGGGAAGACTCCCAAAAATAAAGGTGCACCTTGGTGTTATGGGTAGTAACATCTAATCCTTTTAAACCTTTTTTCCATGAGGTATCATATTCTCCCCCTGTAACTACCTGCTATTTAACTGGGTTTTTTTTTTTTTTTTTTAAACTATGATATTTAACATGCTCTGATTCCATACTGGATTGAACCCAATCATTAACCTAAACAGTAAGAAGCGGAAATCAAATAAACATATCCATATATGCAATACCAGAGTGCTAAGAGGTTTCTCAAAATACACATATTTAACTGTTCCCCTAATATCCTCAACTGGTGAGGGCTATACAAAATACTCTCAAAAATATACTCACTCTCTCTGACAGGACAGTACCGTGATCTCTTTATCTGCGAGCCTGGTCTGCTCGCCCAACTGGCTCACTTTAAAAATAATTCAATACTAGGATGAGCCAAAACTCAGTAAGACGAAATATGCTATTACTAGTGTGTGGCAAATGAGTTACAATATTATGCAAATCTATTTTCATATAATCATGTGTCTTTGAATTTGTAAAGCACAATACTAGAAATGTAGTCTTCATCTTGTACCTGTTGCTTAACATTTTGGTACTTTAGGTTTCTATTCAAAATACTGCTAATATATGTATATATTTTCTATTTCTGTAAAGTTGTATAAACATAATAATAATTGTAAACTTCCCTGTGGATAACTGTGTGTCATGATTTAACCCCTCATGACAGAGTTGTGCGGCCCGTAGGTGGGATTTACCCTGGCTGGCCAACCAGGAATAAATCACTATACTCCATAGTCTGATCAGCCCTCCTCAACCCATATCTGATTGGGAGCCTGTCCACTCGTGGGCTCTATACGATCGACCTTTATACCACGTATTATCTGAATAGGTGATTGCACTCTATAAACTGTATGTAGCTACGGTACTGTGCTCTGTAACTGTATGGTCCAACAGGGTCTGATACTATATAATACATCTCTATATACAACTATCTGTTTTACCATGATTCTGTAATAACTGTATAAACCATGACGTTGTAGAAAACTGTATCTATATCAACTGTGTCTCTGTAATTAACTGTAAATCTATATGTCATGGTACTATAAAACTGTATAATCATGATATTTCTGTAATTCCTGTAAAATACATTCACTATCTATATATTCTGTAAAACACATCTCTAAAAATACTGTAAAGCATGTTTCTATACTATATACATATTCTCAAGCCACACAATAATTTTAAAATGTATTAATCATATTTGATAAACTGTATAAATCTTTACTGTAAACAATACTCTGGTGAAACATTTATAATTTTATACTGAAAACATTCTCAAATAACCTAGCATATCATATTTCCTTTACCTGTTTCTTGCTAAAAATCTCCTACTATAACGGGTCCAACACCCGTAGGGTTCTCCACTCAATACCCTGAAAACCATAAATCCCAGAACAAAACATCAATATTTCTTGACCTACATTATTTCTTACAACTTCCAAGAAGCCAAAAACTGAATAAAAGACCTTACCCTGGATTTGGGATGAATTCCAATTTCATTTCACCAACGATTTATTCCGGAAGACTTGAAGAGAACTCCACCAGGAACGTCATGGTGGCCTCAGATCGTCAATCCGTCGACTGATAGGGCCAAAATCGAAGGAAGAAGGAGGAGGAGCCGTAGAGGAGAGAGAGAGAGAGAGAGAGAGAGAGAGAGAGAGAGAGAGAGAGAGAGAGAGAGAGAGAGAGAGAGAGAGAGAGAGAGGGTTCGGCTGAAATTCTGCGATTAAAAATCAGTTTAGGGCTATTTATACTGCGGGATTCGTCGACGAGCCACATCATCTCATCAACGAGTCCTAAAGGAAATTCGTCGACGAACCTTACCCTTCGTCGATGAAATTCAGAGTAGCCCATTCTTCTCTTGGTATTTTCTCGTCGATGAAATGGGACCTCATCGACGAGATCCTAAAGACATTCATCGACGAAGTCTACTACCTCCTTCTGTTACTGATTCCATTTCTCTCTCTCTTTATTATTTAAATACCATTATTTTTCGGGTCGTTACACCCCCACTTATAGAACGCAACATCCTCATTGCAAACCCACATTTCCAAACCCAAGCGATGTGAATCTCATCACACTTCCGGCTGGATAATGGCTCTGATACCATTTTGTAACGCCCCAACCTGGGTCTGCCGGGAAGCACTGTGCCACTCCTCCTCCACTTGGACCAAACAATAGGGGACGAGCCTTATTGGACTAATGACTAGTCCCACAGACCAACACATGTCCTTTTTAGTGTGTTTTGTACTCATTCACACACTTCCTGAGAAAACTTTCCAAAAGTTCACCCATCCAAGATTACTCTAAGCCAAGCACGCTTAACCCTAGAGTTCTTATGGGAAGGTTCCCGAAAAGAAAGGTGCACCTTATTGTTATGGGTAGTAACATCTAGTCCTTTTAAGCCTTTTTTTTTTCCACGGGGTATCACACCTTATTAAAACAAGACTCGCACATATTAAAATCTCATGGATTGGTGACCAAAGATGAAGAGTAATTTCTTTAGAATATTCCCTCTAGAGAAAAGAGATGAGCTCAATGTCCATTTTTCGAGTATCCAACGTCCACAGTAGCTAAAGGCTATAGTGGAAGGGCAACGATCATAAATAAACTTTTTTTTTTTCAATATTCAAGAAGGATTCCTTTTGTGTTCTAATAGCCTTACTGACTTATTTTTGGTTTAGAACTTCTCCATATGGATGTTAAAACAAATTTCCTTAATGGAGATAAATTCAAAAATGTATATATGAAGTAGCCTAATGTTTTTAAAGCACCTAGTATGTAAATTTTTAGAAAGTCCATTTATAAATTAAAACAAGCCTCGAGATAGTGGTATATGAAATTCAATGAACTTGTCACTTCCTTTGGTTTTAAGAAAAATACAGTTGATCCTTGTGTATCCTAAGGGTGAGTGAGAGCAAACTTGTGATCTTTGTGTTCTATGCTAATGGTATGTTGCTTGCTAGTAATGACGGAGATATTTTGAATAAAACTAAAAGGATGCTATCATAGTAGTTTGATATAAAAGATTTTGATGATGTCTTCTTTGTCTTAGGCATACAAATCCATCCTGATAAATCCCAGTGCATTCTTGATAATATTAGAAAACCTATATTGAGAAAGTGCTAAACAAATTTAATATACAATTTTGCTCGTCATGTGGATTACTTGTAGTGAAACGCAAGAAACTCTTAAAAAATTAATATCTTCAAAATGATAATGATGGAAAATATATAAATGACATTCCTTATTCTTTAGTAGTTTGTCATCTCATATGTACTCAAGTATGCACACGTGTTGATATGGAATTGGTGGTGGGATGACTCACATCTGGACTTTGTTCCTCTTGGTACTTATGAGACTTTTGGAAATTATTAGAGGGGGAGTTACAAGGTCTTCAGTTCTCTATAAAGCACCAATTTAGAGAAGGTAATCAGGTGGTTGATTTATTGGCTCGTCAAGGCGAGAGAGGCAACATGAGGAGATATTTTTAAGGTGATGTATTGTCGAGTAAAATGAGAGATCTCATTTGCATGGATAAGATGAGTATTCCAAGCTTTCGTTTTTAATTGAAATCATTTGGTTTTCCTCTAATTTTCCTCTGGTTTATGTTTGTAGGTAATTGACATCATTTTGCAGGTAATTTGTTTATGTTTGTTTTTTTTTTTGATTCCATATAGGCATGTTTAGATTCTTTTAGTTGGATTATGGTGCTGATTTTTTTATTATTGGTTTTGATGCCTGTGATGCTTTTTATAGTTTATTTGTAAATCCCATGTATCTTGCTTGTAAGTATGGTATTCTTCCGCCATAAGCAAGGGCTATCAATAAAATTGGGGTTTTGTTGAAAAAAAATGTTGATAATTCCCAAGCAATTAGTGTTCTTGGAAGATACTTGAATGATCCTAAAGTGAGTCATTAAAAGTCTATAAAAAATTCATTAGATATTTGTAGGGCAATAAGGATTACATGTTTACTTACAAGTGATCAAATCACCTTGAAGTGATTGAGTACTTCGATGCTAACTATGCAAGTCATATGGATGATAAGAAAACCACATTTGAAAATGTTTCTATAATGGTAGGTGGAGTTGTATCCTAGAAGATTGTTAAGAAAACTCTCACAACTACCTTGACTAAGGAGACATAGTCCATTACTTGTTATGAGGTGGCTTGTTAGGCTTTGTGTCACGCCTCAAACCCGCCAGGTGGGGCTCAGGGTGTGATGAGACCATTCACCGTCTCTAATACCATTCTCACTGCAAAAATAATAAAACAACCACAAATAAAATACCAGAGTACTATATACTATACATCCAAAAAGTGTACCTATTTGTCCATATTCTTCTTATTACATAATCAGCATTTAAAAACATAATTATACATATATCCGTTCTTGCAACCACTCACAAGTTACCAAAATTCTAAACCCTGCCTCGGAGCTTTCTAGGTTCGATCACCTAAAGGACCTGAAAATTCAATAATTCGTCGAGGTGAGACACCTCTCAGTAAGGAAGAACAAACTATAACATGATGTGGAAAATGAGTTCTAGTGTATAAAAAACTATATCTGTTTAATAATCAAGATTAACTGAAAGGATACACACACACACACACACACATTTCGTAATCACATATACACAACCAGTATTTAAAGTGAACGTTCCAGAGGATTGGGGAGTTTACACGCCCATACATGTAACGCCCCTTTGCTCTAATACCATTTGTAATCGTACCCTTTAATCTGGTTATGGCTAGAAATGATACTGATAAGGGCACTCACCTTACTTGGTAAGCCCTCGGACGAAGAGTTTTACTTTGCTATAAATATTTATGCATTTAAGTTGACATACCTGTATTCAGAGACATTCACATCAATCATCCCACATAGTCTGCAAACATATGCACCACAATTCATCCACACAAGATACAATACATATACTTTACACAATCCAATATTAATCATACCACAGAGATCCACATATACACATACATCACAGCACATCCCCATTGGATACAGTAGATTCCATTCAATTCATATCCACACAAGATTCTACTCACTTCATTCCCTAACCACCATCATTTTTAGTACGTGACCCACATAGAGCTACAACGTACTTCCCTGTACGTGGCCCACATAGGGCTACTGCGTATATCTCAGTACGTGGCCCACATAGGCTACTGCGTATATCTCAATATGTGGCCCACATGGAGCTACTGCATACTTCCCTGTGTGTGGCCCACATAGGGTAGCTGCGTACTTCACTGTACGTGGCCCACATAGGGCAACTATGTATTTCACTATACATTTATGCTCACAATAGATAGTATTCGCCCAAATAGGAAATATTTACAACCAAACAATATTCACCACCAAATAGTGTCCACAGCCAAACAGTATTCTCAACTAGACAGTATTCACAAGGCAAACAATATTCACGACCGAACAGTATGTACAACCCATTAATTATAAAAAGTTATTCTCATGCCACACAGTTTTTCCCCAAATATGATTTATGATCAAAAACCATTATTTTCCAATGCCTAGAACGTTTAGAAAATCATACTATCAATATATGATTCAAATATTAGAAATTATCCGATTTAACTTATCGAAAAGCTGGTATAATTTTATTCCCCTTCCCTGTTTCTTGAGAAGCCTGCTAAAACCCTAAACCACGCCCGCGGTGCTCATAATTCCAAACCTTGAAATTGCATTATCCCTTGTTCAATCAACTCAACCCCAGTATATTTATCATCTAACACATTTCCTAGGTCGGGTCCTCATATTCAAAATAATCATATAAACTCTAAAATAATTTACTTACCTTGATTTTGGAGTGGTGCCCAAGGACCGCAAATCAACAATCCGCTCTGATCAACTTGCAGAGAATCACCCCTAGATCATTGTGGTGGTTCTTGATTATTGAAATGGGGTAAAAATGGGTCGAAAATGAAGCGAGAAGGAGGAGATGTTGAAAGTTAGAGAGAGAGAGAGAGAGAGAGTGAGTGAAGGAAAACTATTTTTCTCGCTGAAAATTTGATTTAAGCCTTTGTATAAACAATTGTCCACGTGTTCTCATTGACAAGACACGTGTACTCATTGACGAATCACAAAAGGGAATTCATCAACAAAGACAATGAGTTTGTCAATAAACCCTTAATGGCCTAAAATTATTTACTCTCGGTATCTCCTCGTCGAAGAATCCCTACTGATGCCCCCTTCAAATTTCTTTTCTTTCTCTTTATTTACTTTTCTTTTATTTTCTAGGTTCGGGTTATTACATTCTTCCCCCCTTACAAAATTTCGTCCTTAAAATTCATTAATCAATCATTTTTCCCAAACTTAAAATTTTATTACAAACCACATTTCACACATTTCAATATACCCTAACATGTGAACATTTGCATCACTTTCAATTAAATGAAATTATTGCTTATCCTAACATAAACTCATTACCCGCGCCTCTAACAGTGTCTGTCTCAGCTGGACCAAGTGTGTAGACACGCGCTGGTCCGCCGAGTGGTACCGAATTATTCCTCCGATTCTGATCTGGAGTGGGTGCATTGTTCAGTGGTCTCTGATTTTGACCTAGTGGTTCATGACAATCTCAAGCTGTGTGACCGTACTTGCCGCACCGGTAACACTTAAGACCCCTACCCCGACATTCTCCCAACTGCCTCCGATTACACCTCGCACAGTAAGAGTGTGTTGAGTTACCCCGATGACCTTGATCACCTTGTACTAGCCTCTAACCCCCAGTATCTCTCTCTCCCCTCCCAAAACCCTGTCTGACATCTGCATGAGAACTTGGAGACATGGGTCTTTTCCTCCGCTCTGAACCTCTGCACTTCTTTGCAGACTCGACTCTACCATAGTGGTTTTATCCACCAGTTATGAGAAGTCCTCTATCTGCAAACATGCCACATGCTCATGGATTCTTTGTTTTAGTCCTCTTTCAAACCTTCTTGCCTTCTAATATTCATCTGGGACCATGAAGGGAGCGAAGCGAGAAAGCTCCATGAACCTAGCAGTGTACTGCTGGACGGTGAGGTGCCCCTGAGTCAAGTTGAAAAATTCCTCCACCTTCGCATTCTTGGTGGTGGTGGGGAAATACCGGTCATAGAAGACCTTCTTGAAACATTCCAAGGTCATCACCGTGGGTACTGCCCGTTGCTTTTCCAGCAGCTTCACTGCTTGCGAATATCGTTCAGTCTCTCCTATCAGCTTGAAAGTCGCGAAAAGAACCTTCTGTTCTCAGTGCAATCTAGTACTGTCAGTATTTTCTCTATCTTCTGCACCCATGTCTGAGCCATGATTGGGTCAGTGCCACTTGAAAAAGCAGAAGGATTCACATGGTTAATTCTATTGTGAGACCCCTATTGATATAATGTAATAATATTACTGTTGTTAGCTTCTCTCAAAACAACGAGAGCTTTTTTTGATCAAAGCATATCAAAATTAAAACTTGTTTGCTAGAGAAAATTCGGGATAGAAAAACTCATATTGAGCATATAGCCATAAATCAGATGATTATGGATCCACTAACTAAGGATTTGATCCCTAAAGTTTTTTTCAAGAGCATGTAACTAGCATAAATGTAGTTAAAATCCTTTGATATTTTGAACTAGTGGAAGCACATTATAATTTTGAATTGTAAGTTCTTTGTCAATTTTTTGAAATTACATTTTATGAATAGTTATGTTTTCTATTAAATAGATGATTTTTTTTTTTACATTTATAATTGTAGTTTTAAGAATACTTATTTTTATATTTAGTAAATATTTTATAATTAACTAAATTATAAATTCAAACACAAATTCAATTATTATGTTAAGAAATATGTTTTCCATCAAATTGAAAAAAAAAAATATATTCTTAGGAATGATGGAATATCTGTCAATTATCATAGGTTATCCAATTTGAATTGTCTTTTAATTGAGCTACATATGAATTGTAATTTGCGCCTAATAATTCTCGGAATCTACTACGGACTTTCCAATCTGATTTGTAGTGATTCCAAAAAAGAAAAATTAATTAATTAATTATTATTAATTTAATAATATAATGTAATATAATATAATAATATATTAATATAATATAATAATATATTAATATATTAATACTACGGACTTTCCAATCTGATTTGTAGTGATTCCAAAAAAGAAAAATTAATTAATTAATTATTATTAATTTAATAATATAATGTAATATAATATAATAATATATTAATATAATATAATATAATTTAATTTAATAATATTATATTATATTATATATATATATATATATAATATAACCAGAAGGAATTTGATTTCTCCACTTGTAATGTCCTGAACACGAAACTGGGGTCCAGAGTGTTATTTAAAAATAATAAATCTCTAATATCAAAATAATTACACAGTTGAAGACCTCAATATTCATATACTAGAGTACTAAAAACCTTTATTACAAGAATATCTCAAATAACAAATTTAATACATCCTTGGAAATTCTAAGATAAACCACAAATAACAAATTTAATAATTAATCTAAACCATTTTTTCTAACCCCACCCATGCTTCCGCTGCGCACTCTGATTACTGTCATACTTCACATGACATCTGAAAAATATTTGATAATGATGGGATGAGACACTTCTCAGTAAGTATGGAATAAATTATCATTAGTGTGTGGCCAATGCGTTTAATGTATACATAAAATAACCATTTGTTAATAAACAACAACAACTGTTAATACTTTTATACACTATACTCACACATACACCATTATTTATAAGCGAGAAATCTCGAGAATTAGGGAGATTACAAGCCCATAATATGTAGTGTTCCTTTGCTCTGATACCTTATATAACCTTGCCCATATAACTTGGGCATGGCTACATCTGATATGTAGAGACCCGAAGAATTATAATAATTAAATAATAAAAGAAGGAGAGAAAAAAGAATTTTCTTAAGGAATTTCAGTAGGGTCTCGTCGACGAGTAGGGTTCTTGAGCTCATCGACGAGAAGTTACCGAAAGGACTGTTTTCAGATTCTAAAACTCTTTGAAAAGGAGAAGGTGTTCGTCGAAAAGCTCCCTTTATTAACTCATCGATGAGGAAATGTGACTCGTCGACAAGGCCATGTAGACAAGCTTTCTATGTAAGCTCAAGACCTCATTTTTTTTTTCTGCGAAAATATGACAGAAACACACACACACACTCTCTCTCTCTCTCTCTCTCTCTCTCTCTCTCTCTCTCTCTCTTATTCCTACGACTCTCTCCCCCTTCTCTCTAGAAATACGGCCTCGTTCTTCACCGGTTCAACAATTCGAAGCTGTCATGTTACTCTTGGGAAGATTCTCCTCACATCTGCTGGAGTGATTTTTTGGTTAGGCTAATTTGGGAACCATCCCAAAATTTGGGTAAGATGATTATTTTAATATTTATTAAGGTATATGGTATTTCTGGGTTAAGGAAAGGTATTAGATGAGTTCATACTGAATTTTTGTTAAGGAAAATGTGAATTTCAAGGTGTTGAGCTGGGAACACCATAGGTATAAATTTGGAGTAATTTGTGGGCATTTCAGTAAGTTAGGTAAGGGGATAAACTAAGTCAGAATTTTACATGAAATTATTTATTATTCAACAGCAATGAATTTCAGGACGATATATATATATATATATATATATATTGTATAATTATGTTTGGGAAAATACTGTTATGAATAGGGATATGATTTAAATGTGTTTTATCAGAAATTATGATTTTGGAACAGATTTTACATTCAGGAGGTTACCCATTTCTGTGTGGCATGAGTTTAAATTTTCATGTAATTATGTATATCAAAATAATATGATTTCCCATATCAAGTATGATGTAATAGTTTTCAGGGCAATTATAAAACAATACAGGAACCATGATTTTATGATTATAATATTAAACAGTATAGAAAAATTATGTTCAGTATATTATGATATGCCGGCACAGATGCCATGATTCATATTAATTTATGCCGGCGCAGATGCCGTGATTCATGTTATGTTATGCCGGCGTAGATGCCGAGATTCATGTTGGCACAGATGTCATAATCATGTATGATAAGACGAAATTTATGAAATATTAACATGTCTGATATTATTATGAAATACGAAAAAATTATGTTCAGTATGCAAACCATATTATATGTTATCAGAACTTAGATGGTATGGTTTAGTTCAGTTTTCAAGAGCACGGTACCGTAGCTATATGTTCAGAATAATGATAGTGCCACCACACGACCAGTAGTGTGAGAGATGGCAGTCGATGTGGCTTAAGTGTAGAGTGGAGTTGTTCCCTTGGAAGTCCAGAACCAGGTGGGATAGGCCCATCATACTTATAGACTTATGATTAATCTAGCATGGTTGGCCAGCCATTGTGTTAGAATTGGTGTATTCCCAAGAGGGGGGTGAATTGGAAATTTCAAATTTATCACCTAGGTTAAATAAAATACTCGTATAGAACAACCTAGGGTCGGTCTATATAATTCCAAATGCGCAGATATAAAAGATATGTGGAAATTTAAATTAAGCGCATCATTCACATAATAACATATGCGTGCAGTAAATGTAAAGTGCGGAAATGTAAATAAACACACGATATGATATCGGGGTTCAGCCAACTGTGCCTGCGTCCCCGCCTCTAGCTCGCAAGCTCGAGGATTCCACTAATAGCTCATTTAAGGGTGGAGCGGCACTGTTTACAACCAGGTCAAATTAACACAGGGCTGACCACAACCTTAACCAGGTCAATTAGCGGGGCTGACCTCAACCTACACGCCTTAATAGGATGATGCACCTAACTTTCCTAACCGGGTCTAAGCCAATCCGAGACTATTCCAGGGCTAGTCTCCCTCTTCAGGCCTGTGCCTAGATATAGAACAAATGTGTATGTAATCAAATGGTAGAGTGATTGTGCTTTCGTGTAAAGCAGATATGTACCCAAATGCGCGCAATAACAAACACCACAATATGATTCAATATGTAAGTTCAATGTGGTCTAGATGGTTCAACTCTCAAAGTATTTTCTATCAGTGTAATGCGTACGTGAGAGTGTCAAACAAACAATCTTTGTATCACAAGATATGTTCAAATTAATAGTTCACACAAAGATACTAGCCAGTCAATATGTATATTTCAATGAGCAGGTTTCCTCAATCATATGATGCTCCAGTATTATATATATTCGGTTTGCAAAAGATATTCAATCTTTGTATTCAGCAAAGAATATGTGAGTTGATGAATATTGCCACAAAGATCACTATCACAAACACAAATATCTTTTCACAAATATATCAAATCACACAAGATATTTGAGTATGTTTTGAAAATAATTTTACAACCCAAAGACAAATACAAGCTTCCTAAGAAATTACAATACAAATGCAATACTTAGAAGCTTAAGTAAGTCTTCTTAGGATAGGCTTATTAGAAAAAGCCCCCTAAGAATCCTTAGGTTTGGCTCTCACAAAAATCGTGTCAAACAAATACAACCAAAAGAACAAACCTTCCCAAACATACACTCAATCCACTTACAAATGATATATGCACTATTAAACGATAAGCATGAGTGAATGGGGCTAGAAAATGAGTAGTATAGGCTTTGGAAATTTCAAAGAATTTTTCCTAATCAAAGTGGTTAATCCATGTTAATTTTCTCAAATAAACTCATATATATAGACATGGGAGAAAATATGACCGTTGGGGACCTATTGGGTATTTTTAGAAAAGTTTAATGATGTTTAGAGCATTTTAACCCTGTTTAAAAAATATTAACTGCAGTAAAAAATTAGGGCAACCCAAGAGGTCCGGTTGACCAGAATAGGTTCGGTCGACCAAGTCTCATATGGTTTGGTCGACCAAGTCTCATATGGTTTGGTCGACCAGGGGACTTTTGAACTGAGGTCTCTGTCGACCAAGAGAAGGAGATTTCTCAATTTTTCAAGGTTCGGTCAACCAGGCCATTTTGAATTGGCTGGTTCGATCGACTAGACCACTGGGAGTTCTCCCGAGGACCCTTCGGTCGACCAGGTAGTTGGAGTACAAAAAGGGTCGGTCGACCAGATGGTCAAACTTTTGACCCCAGGGGATTTCGATCGACCAGGTGGTCAAACTTTTGACCCAGGGAGGTTTCGATCGACCAGGGCTTTTGAACTACCTGATTCGGTCTACCAGATGGTCAAACTTTTGACCTAGGGAGGTTTCGGTCGACCAGGGCCTTTTGAACTACCTTGGCTGGTCAACCGGAAGTGCACCATGTGTGCATTTCGGTCCCTTTTCGAAACACACAAGCCCTATTCAAGTGCCTAACAAACAAATGTGTAAATGTGTGTGTCCTAGGGTCACTTGGGGTCCAATTTGAAGACACCGAAAAAGTGTGGTATCGGTCGACCGAAGGGAAAACCATAAAGTCTTTCTATGGTCATTTTCTCATTCATGGTTTGTTTGAGCTTACGTAGTAAATCATACATGTGATGTGTGTGTGAGCTTATTACAAACCAAATGCCTACTTACTATTACAAACCAATTAAATATATTACAATATGAAATAAACTTTGGTCTTCGAGCTTTACTTGCTTTGTGCACATCTTTATCTTAACATTCTTAGTTCCTGCACAAAAACTCAAATACTCATTAGATACAATGAGTATTTGTCATAATCAAAACCGGGCATGACCAATAAGGTCAACAATCTCGCCCTTTTTGATGATGACAAATACGACAAGCAAAAATATAGGGTTAAGCCTAAGAAGGCTCCCCCTCACAATATGCATCTAATGTATTTAAACAAACAGATTATTTTTGCCCCCTTCCATCTCCCCCTTTTGGCAACAACAAAAATGGTCATTTAATTTATAAACCTAGGCAAGGGGTGATTATCACATTTATACAAGGAGAATTTTAGAAAGATTTAGAAAAATTTCGGCAAAGTGCCGTTTGTAAATTGGACTTTCCAAAAATAAATCCTGTATAATATGTAGCATGTTTGAGTTTATATTTCCTAACAATTTATCCACTACTACTCAAATAGTTCAATATGGTGAACGCATAGATTAGAGGTATAATCTTTCAATCATTCAATAATATAATAGTCAAACTAATGCACAAAGACTGACAAAGATAACCTCAACAATTAAGCACACAAACGATATAACTAGTTATTACTAGGTTCAAATGACATATCAAACATGACTAGACCAGAGATATACACAAACCATTTGAAGTTGAAACGTATCATAAGACCCGTGGAAGATTTGAGTTAAAGACACACGGCATATGCTATCAAAAAGAAGGTTTGAGCATAAATATAGTCTAACTAGTTCACATGCATTTTCACATATTATCAATGAACCAGTTAAGTAATGCAACACCCTTAAGAGATTTCATGACATAAAATCTTAGTACAGAAAAAACACAAGTCATGAAGGCATGTAAGCACACTAGCAAGACATACAATATATTCTATATGAGTTCAGTTCTTGCTTTCATAAATAGATATACATATATATATATATATATATAAGTATATAGATATAGATATACATATGTATATAATAAATATATATATTCCCCTTTGATATGTGCAAAAGGTACTGGGGGAGTTGCTTGATGAAAAAGAGAATTTTAATTTTAAGACAATCAAACAACATTTTTCTGGGTTGTCAATTATTCACATACTAAATTATAACCAGAAAAATCATAACCATAATGATCCCAAAAAGAATTTAAGATTCACATGCAAGATCATATGGCAAATCAAGTAACTGTGGCAATAAGAACATATTTCAATTTTATGTTTAAAACATTCCATTTAAGCACAAGCCACACTTGATTTAATTTCATATCTAATCCAAGCATATTTTTGTGAGCAAGACAATATAGATATTTATTTTTAGATGCTCCCCCTAAATGTATGCAAATTATGAAACAATTACTTCACATGTATATATACATTTGGCACACACGAGTAATGTTTTAATTATTTGGGCAAATGTCTACAGAAAATTCGGCAGCATGCCTGCTGTAAATAGGACATTTCCCAAATTTTACCTACACAAAAACCATTCTCAAACAGACAGTATCATAGGAGTAAGGCATGCGAGAACCTATCATCTACCAGTAGGCAATTCTCAACAACTGCATCGACCATGCAGTAGGCATTCGATACTACTCATACATTTCAATACAATACACATTTAACCACTAGAACATGCAAGTCAAGAAACTGCAGATATATATATCATAAATAACCAGGGTATTATGTCAAAGTATCATGAGAGTACAAAATAAAAGGAAAGAGCTATTTTTATTTAATACAAACCAGATGATATAAGATAAAACAAAAAGAATCAAGGCCACGCTATCTGATCTGCGGACAACTCCGGAGTCTAGATCTCCCCTCCATCCTCTCCTCCATCACCACCGTCGGCGGCATCAAAATCAAAGTCCATAGTCATCCGATCTCTCTCATCTTGCATCTCCTGAAAAGCTAGCTGTCATGGACCGCTCCAAGTCTGTAAGACGACTATCAGTGGAGATGGAGTGTTGCTAGAACTCCTGCCGAAGTGCATCGGATGACGATGCCAAGTCCTGCAAGTCTGACTGGACTGATCCTCAAAACTGTGTGAACATGTCAGACAAGCTGGTGATAGCAGCCATAAGATCCACGTTCGATAGCTGTGGAGGCTGTGGTGGCTCCTGTGGGGCTTTACCTGTGCTACTGCTGCTCTAGAGGGCGCCCAAATGTTCCCTACGAGCTCGTACCCCATCAGTCTAAGGGTTATGCCAGAGAAAGTGTCCGCTGGTCGTCTCCTCTTCAGTGAAGCCACATTCATCCTCGTGACTCCGATGTTCCTGAAAAACTTGTTCAGAATGCCCCCATATGGCATGATCACTCGGTGGCCAATCATCTTGACCATCATCCAACGGATAATCAAACTAGGCAGATCCAACTTCTTCTGAGCAAAGAGGCACCACATAATGAAGCAGTCTAAAAATGATACGTGCACTCTAGATCCCACCTTGGGCAGGACATTGTAGGTGATCAGATGGTGCACTATCTTAGCCTCAAGAGAGAATTGTCTATAATATGGCGGGTGGTTCTGGCTAGCAGTGCCAGGGTTAGACATAGTTAGGTTTGCGAATGTGGCGACTGTAAATTCCTGCTCAAAGATCCAGGAGTTTACCACATCGGGGCACTCAAAGTCGCCACGTCCAATGTCGAGGACATCAGAGATATATTGTGCGTCAAAACACACATCTGTCCTCAGAACACGGGAGAAGTACCCATTTTCGTCATTGCCCAGGTTGGCATAGAACATCCTAACAAAAGTGGGGTAATGTCCCCCAGGCCGGTAGGAGATAAAGGATCTCCACCCCTGATACTCAAACATATCCATAATATTTCGAAAGTACTGGTTCATGAAATTTAAGTCGAGTATCTTACCTAGTATCGCCTCCTTGGGATGGAACTCCTGTATATACCGTACTTTGCACCTGTCTGAGAGAAAATACTCATCTTCCGCATGTGCAAGGTCATGGGCTTCAATGTGAGCCATGGAAATGAAGAATGTGAGGCTTGGATTGATGGAAATGCAAAGAAGGAATGGAAAATCTCTCAAGAATCTCGTGCAAATGAGCTAAAAATGAAGAAAAACCATATATATATCGCAGCTCGGTCGACTAGAAGCCGATTTTAAGGAAAATTTTAAGAAGGTTCGCGTTCGTCGATGAACAGGCTTCTTCGAATCATTGACGTGGACACGTGCCTCATCGACAAGAAGATACTGAGAAGACAAATTTCAGGACCTGAATTTCGTCGACGAGGAGTAAGGGTTCATCAACAAAACTTCTCTTGGACTCGTCAACGAGTTGACGCGGCTCGTCAACGAGGCCACGTGTCAAGACATCTATAATTATGCAGGAAACACTTTTTCAGTGAAGGAAATTCTCACTCTCTCTTTCTTTCTCTCTCTCTCTCTCTCTCTCTCTCATTTTCTCTCTCTAAAAATGGGATTCTCTCACTTCTCTCTAAGTTTCTAGCTCCGTCTATCCCCGGTTCAACGATCAGAAGCTACCACGCTGATCTTGAGGAGATTCTCTACAACATAGTCGGAGTGAAATTTCGATTTGAAAAGTTTAGGAACCATCCCAAACTAGGGTGAGTGGATTATTTGAGAATTTTCAGTATTACCCAGTTCATTTGAGGTTATATTTAGTATTATATGCTAATATACTGGAGTTTTTTGAAGTAAAATTAGGGTATTATATTTTCAGGAATAGGGTGTTTTAGGACCCTGTAAGTAAGGGTTAAGGACCCAGTGGGTGATATTTCAAGAACTCAGGTAAAATGATATATGAATTATAGTTTAGGAATTATGCATAGGTGGATTCGGGGAAACATAGTTGATTTATTGGAAATATGTACATATGTATTATTTCAAGATTTTGAGTATAGTACGCCGTGAGCATAAGGATAAAGTTGGAGGCGAGCTTCCCAGCCAGTTAGGTAAGGGAAATATGCTATGCTAGGAAATTCAGAAATATTATTAGTAAATTATGTTATTTTTTTATCAAGGTACAGAATATAAGCTATACAGTTTTATAGATTTAAGAACATGAGTCTTATTAATTGTGTGGCCTGAGTAGATATTTGATTAGTACAGAATTTATATAATTTTCAAAATATCATGATTTACAGTGTATATATAGACAAATATACATTTACTAGATAGATATTTACTAGATATATATTTTACAGATATTATACAAACTAGTATTTTATAGTAACTACAGAATGTCATGCTTTCCAAAACCATAACACTCAGACATTAAAGTTATTATAGTCAGATATTGCTGTTATTTTAGTCAAATATTATAGTATTTTCAAATCAGATTTATAGTGTTATGATTATTTTGGAATCATGATGAAAATAGCAGGATATCTATAGAAATAATATATACAAAATCAGACCCTGATGAATCCAGTTATATTTAGTTAGCAGAGCATGGTACTGTTGCTATTTTCATATCAGAGTGCAACCATATATCTTAGATAGTATGCAGATTCCATCAAATTGTGTTTGAAGAGATTGAAGTCTCCCTAGTATTCTCGGTTGAGGGGGCCAGTTTGACGAGGTAGATACCAGTTTCGTGCTTAAAAGAGGATGCAGTTTGGCCGGACTGAGGACTAGTAGAGTACCGTTGACTTACCTGGTATGCCAACCAGGATTAAGTCCCGCTTACGGGCCGCACAACCCTGTCATGATGGGTTAAATCATGACGTACAGTTTTCGAGCGTAAACTTCTCAGTTATGTATATAGATATATATATACGGATTTACAGAATTTCAGAAAATATAGTATGATACTGGAAGTATGAAAAGTAGAAACTCAGATATTACAGTTATGCTTTAAACTATGATAAATGCAAGTCATACTGTGTTTTGATTTACCAGTTTTTTACAGTTACAAACATTGTCAATATAATTTATGAAACTCAGTTGTCACACACTACTAATAGCATATTTCCTCTTACTGAGCATTGTCTCATCCCAGTGATTTAACATTTTTCAGGTGATCCAGCTAGGCGAGTAGATCAGGCTCGCAGATAGAGAGATCTTTTGTACTGCCCTATTTTTAAAGGATAAGTGTGTTCAGAGGAATTTATTTTTGGAGTAGATGAAACTGGGGTGAAATGTGAACATGTATGTATGGTTGGGAAACACTGAATTCTAGTATTGTGAATATGGATGTATGGCTTTATGTTTTCCGTTGCATAGGTGTCTTGATTTATTTACAGGGATACTTCAGTGCCATCTGGGCCCTGAGATGTTATAGTAGGTATTACAGGGGTATCGGAGTAAAAAAACAAATAAAAATAATAATAAAAGGTGTAATTATTGGGTTGTTACAGTTTGGTATCAGAGCCTAGGTTGCTAGGTTTTGTAGACTCTAGAGTACAGCGGAAAACAATACCAGAATATGGGAAAAGAGTTTGGAGAAGGATAGAACAGGATAATAGTGAGTTAATGTTGGGGAATTAGGATGAGAATTTAGGATTCTATTTTGCGGTTTAGAGGTAGAGTTTCAGGTTGGTTTGTGTGTTTTTCCTAGGGTGACGATTTTGGAAAAACCATAGTAAACTATCGAGGATTTCTATTTCCATATGGTAAGGCTAGACCTTAAATTCGTGATAAGAGGTAAGGTGTAACAACCCCCCTTTCGGGTGTTGTCACTTTCCTTATAGACCTTGCGCCTATGGCAACAACGGGTACCTATCAGAGCACTCACTGAGATTGAGGCGTTACGTATTGCCGTCCCTCAATTCAGTAAGCCCCCGGGCAGAGAGTATTACTTCGCCACAATCATTCATAAGTGAGAGTTCCCAAGGATCGGGGGTAACTATCCCTTTGCTCTAATACCATCTGTAACGCCCTAACCCCCTACGTGGGCCCGGAGTGCTACTAATCAATTCATTTACCTAATAATCTACATTCTAATATCATGTACGCAGCGGAAAACATAATTATAATATTCCAAAAAATATAATACCAAAGTTTTCTACTCCTATCTATACACCATAATAAATTAATCATCCACCTATATTCAAATATATACATATCTCCCAAAAATATTCAGTGTTCACAATACCAGTATGTTTCACAACCATTCATAATATCTAGAAGACTTAAAACATAAAACATAAAATATTTGCATTCCCAAAAACATCATTAAAATGTTTATACTCTTTTTTTTTCCTTATGACTCCCAAAAATGTTATAAAACCTTGAGCTCTCTAAATTCGATCTCGAGGAAATCCTGAAAAAGATAAATTTATATTCGGGTGAGACAAATCTCAGTAAGAGAAGAAACAATATATTAAAACAGCGTGTGGCTAATATGAGGTATATAAATATCATTTTAATAACATTTTTCAAATTATTAACATAACACTGAAATCATTCTCTAAACCTAATCAATCACATGCAGAGATTTAACCCACGAGATTACCCAAGGATAGGGGTGATTACCCACCCATACAAGTAGCACCCCTCTGCTTTGATATTTAGGTAACCCTAAGGTCACTACTAAAGCATACCAGGACACTCACCTTACTCAGTAAGCCCTCAAGTGTTAGATTGATCTCGTACTCACACCGTTCAACAATAGCTTACCGGCAAAAACCCTAAGGATAGGAAAATCTACCCGCCCTTATAAGTAGGTTCTCTTTACCCTAGTACGTTATGCAGCTACTGCCACATCTGAAGCTACTAGTGCACTTGCCTTTCTCAGTAAGCCCTCAGGCAAAGAGTACGCCCTGCCTAGTCATAACATGTTCTACGTACATAAGTACTTCTAGTATCATAATACATTATCCTTTTTGTCATTACTAAATCATACACATCTATTCATGTTCATGACGTATACATTTCATTGCATTTCACTTTACATGATCTTCAACATTTCATCGTTCACATTTGTCATTTCATAGTCATTTCATTGCATTTTCGTTTCTTTCCTTCGTATTACAGCTGGTATTTAGCCATCATCAGTTAGTTTACAGCTCCTTTTAGCTGTCATCAGTTAGTCTACACAGAAGTGTGCTAGAATTTGCTAACATGATTGGCTTTTAGCTGTCTTACATTTACATGATTGCATTTAACATACATAGGCAACATTATCCATAACATATTTTATTCTTAATTATTTACTTACTTAGTCTGCATCTCATACATTTAACATATATTTGCACAGAATTTCATACCATACAATTTAACAGTAAAAATTCATACATATTCCTATAAAATAAGTCAACCCACATTTGACATTTAATTACTGAAAATACAATTTCCATTTCTTACATAATTATCTAGAAAATTTCTTCCACTTTTTTTAGTAATTAAATTCTAAATAATGAATACGGCATATCAAGCACCTCATGAAGGCCAGCAGAGGAATACGACACCGGTGAGGATCTATACATTGACACCGGGAGATGCTGAGGCTACTGAAGATGTTGTCACAGGTACACTTACTGCATTATCCTATAAATTTATTGTTTTATATGACACAGGTGTCACCCATTCCTTTATATCAGCGAGGTATGTTAAAGTAACTGGGGTAGAAGCACAATTATTAGATGTAGAGCTGTCTGTAGTCATGCCGATGGGATCTATGGTTAGGTGTAGGAAGGTACTTCGGAACTTTCCAGTAAGTTTTATGGAGAAAGTACTACCAGCTAATCTCGTGGTACTAGATATGTAGGGGTTTGATGTAATACTGGGTATGGATTGGCTAACAGCTAATCACGCCAGCATAGATTGCCATAAAAAAGAAGTAATTTTTAGAACCTCGGGTGAGCAAGAATACATATTTGTGGGTTCACGTGTGCATGCCTTGCCACAGCTAGTGTCAGCTATTCAGGTGAGGAGACTGCTACAGGATGGTTGCCAGGGGTATGTTGCCTACATAAAGGAATTGCCAAAAGAAGAACTAAAACAGGCTAATATTTCAGTGGTTAGAGAATTTTCAGATATTTTTCAAGAAGAATTTCCTGGCTTACCACCAGAATGAGAAATTGAATTTACCGTGGATCTATTACCAGGGTCGACACCGATATCTAAAGCACCATATCGTGTGACTCCAGTTGAATTGAAGGAATTGAAAGATCAGTTGTAGGAGTTGCTAGATAAAGGATTTATTAGGCCCAGTGTGTCACTGTGGGGTGCCCTAATTCTGTTCGTGAAAAAGAAAGATGGGACCATGAGGTTGTGCATAAATTATAGGGAGATAAACAAATTGATGGTCAAGAATAGATATCCTCTTCCCAGGATTGACGATTTATTTGATCATCTCCAGGGGACCCAGGTCTGCTCTAAAATTGACTTGCGATCGGGTTACCATCAGGTGAAAGTTAGTGCAGAGGATATTTTGAAAATAGAATTTCGAACCAGATATGGGCATTAGGAATTTTTGGTGATGTCGTTTGGGTTGACTAATGCATCAGCAGTATTTATGGATTTAATGAATCAGGTGTTCCATTAGTACTTGGAACAGTTTGTTGTGGTTTTCATTGATGATATACCTATCTACTCGAGAAGTTCTGAGGAGCACGGGCATCATCTGAGGTTGGTGTTATAAATATTAAGAGAAAGAAAGTTGTATGCAAAATTCAAGAAATGTGAATTCTGGTTAAGGCAGGTCACTTTCCTCGAGCATGTGATCTTCGAGGATGATATATCGATTGACCCGAGTAAGATAGAGGCAATGGTGAATTGGGTAAGGCCAGGAAATGTCTAAGAGGTCAGGAGTTTTCTAGGTTTGGCAAGCTACTACCGACGCATTGTAGATGGTTTCTCCAAATTATTAGGTCTACTAACACGACTCACGAGAAAAAATGTGAAGTTTGATTGGACCAATGATTGTGAATAGAGCTTTCAGGAGTTAAAGTGATGGTTGGTTTTAGCACTAGTACTGGTTATTCCATCAAGGGAGGATGGATTTGTGATATACAATGATGCGTCTTTGAAGGGTCTTGGATGTGTGTTAATGCAGCATGGAATAGTCATTGCCTACATGTCTAGACAGCTTAAAGAATATGAGAAGAACTATCCTACGCATGATTTAAAATTAGCTGCAGTGGTTTATGCTTTAAAAATCTAGAGGCATTATCTATATGGTAGGAAATGCGAAATCTTCACGGACCACGAAAGCTTAAGGTATTTCTTTACCTAGAAAAATCTAAATATGAGGCAAAGAAGGTGGTTGGAACTCATTAAAGATTATGACTGCACTATTGGTTACCACCCAGGGAAAACGAATGTGGTAGCAGATGCTCTGAGCAGGAAATCAGTCGGATCAGCATTGGCAGCTATGGAGATTCAGCATCCGATACTGATGGATCTAGAGAGACTTGGTGTAGAGTTGGTAGAGAGTAATCCTTAGGCATTTATTGCCCGCCTGATTGTACAACCTACGCTATATGAAAAGATAAAAACAGACCAAAGGAATGATCCAAAATTAGAAGAGCTGATAGAGAGAGTACATAATGGACAAGGAGAAGAATTTAGTATTTCAGATGACGAGGCTCTAAGGTTCCGTGATAGACTATGCATTCTTGCGGACGCTAAGATCAGGAGGATGATCTTAGAGGAGGCTCACAGATCACTATACATCGTACATCCAGGTAGTACTAAAATGTATAAGGATCTACGAGAGTATTTCTAGTGAAGTGGCATAAAGAGGGAGATTGTCAAATTTGTGCAATAGTGCTTGATGTGTCAGCAAGTTAAGGCTGAGCAGTAGAGGCCGACAGGGCAGTTATAGCCACTTTTCATCCCTGAGTGGAAGTGGGACCACATATCCATGGACTTTGTCACTAGGCTACCGCCAGCACTGCATGGTCAGAATGCTATCTGGGTAGTTGTTGATCGACTAATGAAGACAGCTCATTTTCTACATATTAAAGTTATCTACCATATGAACAGATTGACAGAGATTTACATTCAAGAGATTGTTCGACCAAAGGGAGTGCCAGTGTCTATAATCTCAAACCGTGATCCATGCTTTACATCACGATTTTAGAAGAGCTTGCAGGAGGATTTAGGGCCTCAGTTAGCATTCATTACCACTTTTCCTTAAACAAATGGTCAGATAGAGAGAATGATCCAGGTACTTGAGGATATGCTACGAGAGTGTGTATTAGATTTTGGGGGTAGTTGGACGCAGTATTTGCCGCTAGTTGAATTTGCCTACAATAATAGCTATTAGGTCAGCATCGGCATGGCACCTTATAAGGCACTCTATGGTAGGAGGTGTCGTTCTCCACTGTACTAGGATGAATTGGGTGAGAGGCTAGTTTTGGGGCTAGAAATAGTGCAGCAGGTGTACAATAAAGTCCGACTTATTTGAGATAGAATCAGTGCAGCACAGAGTCGGCCAAAAAAGTTACGCAGATTCTTGCCATTGGGAATTGGAATTTAAAATGGGTGACCATGTGTTTCTGAAAATAGCACCACTGAAGGGAGTTATGAGATTTGGAAAGAAGGTTAAGTTAAGCCCTAGGTTTATTGGCCTGTTTGAGATACTTGAGAAGATTGGGTCCGTTGCTTATCGGCTAGCTCTACCACCAGCTCTATCTAGAATACACGACGTATTTCATGTTTTCATGTTGAGGAAATACATCCTAGACCCTTCCCACATGATTAGCAATACATAGATAGAGCTCAGGGATTCACTGGCATATGAGGAAGCTCCGGTGCAGATCTTAGACTGGAAGGAACAAAAATTGCGTACTAAAAAAATTTAGTTAGTAAAAGTCTTATGGAGGAATCATGCCATAGAAGAAGCTTCGTAGAAGCTTGAAGATGAAATTAGATAGAAGTACCCACACCTATTTAGTGGGGAACAGTAGTGATTTGTAAAGTTTAAGTGATAATAGTTTTATTTTGTTTAGTACAGAGTGAAGAATGTGTAATTGTAAATTAGAATGTAGGATAAGTAATGTTTTTGGTTTTGGGAGAATTTTATTTTATGAGTATAATTATAATCTCCCAGAACCCTAAATGTAACCACAATATTCCTCAACCATAAGTGAAGGTAAGTAATAAAATAAGTAGTTTATTTTCCTTAATTAGATGGTGCTCAATACAAATAGCAAATTTCAAGGATGAAATTTTATAAGGAGGGGAGAATGTAGAGACTCGTACAAATATAGTAATTAAATAATAAAAGAAAGGAGGAAGTAAAGGAAAATTTTAAGAAGGTCAGCAAGGTCTCGTCGACGAACAAGCTTCTTGGGATCGTCGACATGGACACTTGTCTCGTTGACGAGAAGATATTGAGAGGACGGTTTTTAGGACCTGAATTTCATTGATGAGGAGTAAGGGTTCATCGATGAAACTCCTCTTGGACTCGTTGATGAGGTAATGTGGCTCGTCGACGAGGCCACGTGTCAAGACATCTATAAATATGTAGGAAATGGGTTTTCAGCGAAGGAAATTCTCTCTCTCTCTCTCTTTCTCTCTCTCTCTCTCTCTCTCTCTCTCTCACTCACTCATTTTCTCTCTCTAAAAATGAGATTCTCTCACCTCTCTCTAAGTTTTCGGCTCCATCTCTCCCCATTTTGATGATCAGAAGCAACCATGGTGATCCTAGGGAGATTCTCTACAACATAGCCGAAGTGAAATGTCAATTTGAGAAGTTTGGGAACCATCCCAAAACCAAGGTGAGTGGATTATTTGTGCATTTTTAGTATTACCTAGTTCATTTGAGGTCAGATTTAGTATTATATGCGAATATACTAGAGTTTTGTAAAGTATAATTAGGGTATTATATTTTCAGGAATAGGGTGTTTTGGGACCCTGCAGGCATGGGTTAAGGACCCAGTGAGTGATATTTCAGGAACCCAGGTAAAATGATATATGGATTATAGTTTATAAATTATGCATAAGTGGATTTAGGGAAATATAGTTGATTTATTGGAAATATGTACATATGTATTATTTCAGGATTTTGGGGATAGTACGTCGTGAGTGTAAGGATAAAGTTAAAGGCTAGCCTCCCAGCCAGTTAGGTAAGAAAAATATGCTATGCTAGGAAATTCAAAAATATTATTAGTAAATTATAGTATTTTTTTTATCAAGGTACAGAATATAAGTTATACTGTTTTATAGATTTCAGAACATGAGTCTTATTAATTGTGTGGCCTGAGTAGATATTTGACTACTACATAATTTATATGATTTTCAAAATATCATGATTTAGAGTGTATATATAGACAGATATATATATTTATCAGACAGATATTTACCAGACAGATCTTTTACAGATATTATACAGACCAGTATTTTACAGTAACTACAAAATGTCATGCTTTCCAAAACCATAACACTCGGACATTAGAGTTATTACAGTCAAATATTACAGTTATTTTAGTAAGATATTATAATATTTTCAGATCAGATTTATAGTGTTACTATTATTTTGGAATTATGATGAAAACAATAGGATATTTATAGAAATAGTATATACAGTATCAGACCTTAATGAATCCAGTTATTTTTAGTTAGTAAAGCACGGTACCGTTGCTATTTTCAGATCAGAGTGCAACCACATATCTCAGATAGTATATGGATTCCGTCAAACCATGTCTGGAGAGATTGCAGTCTCTCCAGTATTCGGGGTTGAGGGGGCTGGTTGACGAGGAAGATACCAGTTTCATGCTTAGGAGAGAATGTAGTTTGGCCAGACTGAGGATTGGTAGAGTACAGTTGACTTACCTGGTAGGCCAACCAGGATTAAGTCCCGCCTATGGGCAATACAACCCTGTCATGATGGGTTAAATCATGACGTACGGTTTTCCAGTGTAAATATCTCAGTTATGTATATGTATACAAATTTACATAATTTCAGAAAATATAGTATGATACTGGAAGTATGAAAAGTAGAAACTCCGATATTACAGTTATACTTTAAACTATGATAAATACAAGTTATAATGTGTTTTGATTTACTAGTTTTTACAGTTACAAACATTGTCAATATAATTTATGAAACTCAGTCGCCATATACTAGTAATAGCATATTTCCTCTTTCCGAGCGTTGTCTCATCCCAGCGATTTAACATTTTTCAAGTGATCCAGCTAGGCGAGCAAATTAGGCTCGCAGATAGAGAGATATTTTGTACTGCCCTATTTTTAAAAGGGTAAGTGTGTTCAGGGGAATGTATTTTTGGAGTAGATGAAGTTGGGGTGACATATGAACATGTATATGGTTAGGAAACACTGAATTCTGGTGTTGTAAATATGGATGTATGACTTTATGTTTTCCACTGCATAGGTGTGTTGATTTATGTATAGGGATACCTCAGTGCCATCTGGGCCCTCAGATATTATAGCAGGTATTACAGGGGTATCAAAGTAAATAAATAAATAAAAATAATAATAAATTGTGTAATTATTGGGTCGTTATAGTAGTACTTTGGTATGCATGGTAGTAAAAGTGTATTTTGTTTCCGTTGTTTGTTTGTTTAAATTAATTATGGGATGGTATTACTTTGGACCCTACTGGGTCCGAGGATATGTGTGTGTGGTATTAGAAATAACATTGATGATGTCATTATTATGATTATTTGTGGATTAGATTCAAGGGCGTTACAATTATGGTATTAGAGCCTAGTTTGCTAGGTTTTGTATACTCTAGTGGAATAATACTACCAGAGTATAGGAATGAGCGGTGATAAGAGTGGGAATGGGTAGCCTAGGTATGGTAAAGTGGGTCAAGTATAGGGTGATAGTGAATCAGAGTACCTGAGATGTTAGGGTTTTGTCTTATAGCCTGGAGGCAGAATTCCTTGACGGTCTTCTGTAGTTTTCCTAAGACGATAGTCTCAGAAAAATCATGGCAAACCATCAACGGTTTTGTTTCTGAGCAGTAAGATTGAAACTTGAGATTGGGAGTTTGGAGGTCAAAGGGTTTATTTGTGTGAGAAAAGTCCATCAGGGAAGTCTAAGTATTTGAGTACGAGAATGTAAGGAATTCTATAGTTTTACCTAAATTGTTATACTTATCGGGTCCCAACAATAGGATTCTAAGAAACTATTCTTTGCTCTATTTTTAGGATGGATTATAGGGATAAGGGTGTAGACGCCGAAGGTAATAATAATGTGGATACTTCCACCGAAGATGATGTAGATACCTCTAAGGTGCTGCAAGGTTTAGTCCGGCAAGTTAGGAAAGAAATTCGGCGAGACCTTAGATGATAGAATCACCCGTAGGTAGATCGGGGTTGCACTTCTGAGCAGTTCACCCGTATGAGTCCGCCGATGTTTGCAGAAGGAGCGGACCCAATTGCAGCTGTGAATTGGGTTTAGGATATTGAGGAGCTTCTGGCTATTTTACATTGCACTGATGAGCAGAGGGTGCAGTACGCCACTTTCAAATTGATAGGTGAGGCTAAACGATGGTGGAGAGCAGTAAGGCCGGTAGAGGAACAGAGGCCAGGACTAGCGACTATCACCTGGAGTCGATTTATGGAGATCTTCTTTGACAGGTATTTCCCCGCTTCCACCAGGGAAGCTAAGGCAAAGGAGTTCCTGAATCTGACACAGGGGCACTTGACCGTACAATAGTACGCGGCCAAGTTCATGGAGTTATCTCACTTCGCCCCGTACATGGTCCCGGATGAGCCGAAGAAGGCCAGGAGGTTTGAGAGAGGTCTGATGCAGGGAATACGAGTGCAGGAGGTGGCGTTTTAGGCCCAGAGTTTTGTTGAGCTAGTGGACAAGGCCATGGTAGTGGAGGCTAGTATACAGGAGTGTGAAGGGATAGCAAACCAGAGGAAGAGACCCCTACCTCATGGGTTTTAGACTGGCACCAATTGGGGTACATGTGGAGAAGGCCTGGTGACTACGTGGGTCAATGACAGGAGGTGGGACTTTGAGCTCCTCAGGGAACTCAGTCATGCCCTCCTTGCCCCAGGTATCATCAGAGGCATTGGGTCAAGTGTCAAGGTAGATCAGCTGGCCATTATCGATGTGGTAGACCTGACCACATAGCACAAGACTATCATGCACCATTCAGTGATTCGCCCGCACCTCATCAGTTTTGGGGATATAATTAGTCGCCTTGAGGTAGCCACCAAAGGGGCACCACCCAGGCGCAGGTGTATTCGCTTATGCCGAGAGATACAGAGGACGTTGGCGATGCGGTGATAGGTACTACTTTATTTTTATCTCATAAAGCTATTGTGTTGTTTGATTCAGGGCCAACACATTCATTCGTGGCTCGGTAGTTCGTTAAAGTGTGTGGGATATAGGCTCAGCCACTAGGCATTGATTTATCAGTGGCTACACTGACAAGGACCGTAGTAATGTGTAGGAGGATACTTGAAAATTTTCCAATCAGTATTTAGGGGAAGTTGTTGCCTGCTAATCTTCTAATTCTCAACATGCCCGAATTTGAGGTGATTTTGGGGATGGATTGGCTAGCTTCCGTTATTCCAGTATCGACTGCTACAAGAAAGAGGTGGTGTTTAGACCTCTAGGGGAGCAGGAGTTTAGATTTTTGGGGTCGCATGTGCGTGCCTCTCCATCGATTTTGTCATCCAAGTGGGCTAAAAGGTTACTCTTGAATGGGTGTTAGGGGTACCTAGCTTGGGTAAAGGAAACACTTGAAGGGGAAGTTAATCTAGAGGATATTCCGATAGTAAACGAGTTTCTTGACGTATTTCTAGAGGACTTTTCGGGATTACTCCCTGAGGGTGAGGTTGAGTTTGCTATTGATCTATCTCCGGGAACAACGCCGATCTTTCAGGCTCTGTGCAAAATGGCTCTAGCCGAGTTGAAAGAATTAAAGGAGCAAATATAGGAGTTGTTGGATAAGGGGTTCATCAGGCTCAGTGTATCTCCGTGGGGCGCACCGGTGGTATTTGTTAAAAATAAAGATGGGCCGATAAGGTTGTGCATCAACAATCGGGAGATAAATAAAGTGATGATAAAGAATAAGTACACTACCCTATATCGATGATCTATTTAACCAACTTCGAGGAATGCATGTTTTCTTAAAAATTGATCTTCGGTCCAAGTATCATCAAGTGAAACTTAAATCAGAGGATGTACTGAAGACCGCTTTTCGAACCTGGTATGGTTATTGACTTTTTGGTTATGCCATTCGGACTGACCAATGCTCCTTTTGTATTTATGGACTAGATGAATAGGGTCTTCCATCATTACTTGGATCAGCTCGTAATGGTATTTATTGACAACATATTGGTGTATTCAAAGAGTCCTAAAGAACGCAAGGATCATCTGAGGATTGGGCTTCAGGTTTTAAGGGAAAGGAGGTTGTACGCCAAATTCAAGAAATGTGAGTTTTGGCTAGAACAGGTTGCATTCCTGGGGCACGTGATATCCAGGGATGGTATTTCTATGGATTCAAGCAAGATAGAGGTTGTAGTGGACTGGGCAAGACAAAAGAATGTCCATGAGGTCAGGAGTTTCTTGGTATTAGTAGGATATTATCGCCAGTTAATGGAAGAGTTTTCTAAGTTATTGGGCCCGTTGACAAAGTTGACCAGGAAGGGTATAAGGTATGAATGGACTAACGAATGTGAATAGAGCTTTCAAAAGTTAAAACAGTGACTGATCACTGCGCCAGTGTTGACAATCACTTCAGGAGAAGGGGTTTTTGTAATCTACAATGATGCGTCTCGAAAAGGGATTAAGTGCGTACTGATGTAACGAGGAAAGGTTATTGCATATGCTTTTCGGTAGCTCAAGGAGTATGAGAAGAATTATTCTACGGACGAATTGGAGTTGGAAGCTGTGGTCTTTGCATTAAAAGTCTAGAGGCACTATTTGTATGGTGAAAGGTGTGAAATTTTCAAAGATCATAAAAGCCTTAAGTATATTTTCACACAAAAGGAGTTGAATATGAGACAGAGAAGATTGTTTGAACTTATAAAATACTATGACTTCACCATCAGTTATCACCTAGGGAAAGCTAATGTTTTGAGTCGGAAGTCAATAGATGAGTTAGTTTCGGCAGTAGTGGCCCAACAACAGATCAGGATGGACATGGAGAGGTTTGGCATGGAAATGGTGGAAGGGAATCATTCGGCGTTTATCGCAAGTCTAGTTATCCGACGTTGCAGGAAAGGATTAAAGTTACTTAGATGAAAGATGCAGAATTAATGAAAATTGTGGAGAAAGTACGAAGTGGGCAACAAACAAATTTCAATATCTCAGATGATAAGGTTCTTAGATTTCACACTAGACTATATGTACCTAATGATGTAGAGATAAAAAGAGCGATTCTGGAGGAGGCTTATCGCTCTCTTTATACCGTACATCCATGAAGTACAAAGATGTATAGAGATCTGCGAGAATCCTTCTGGTGGAGTAATATGAAGAAGGAGATTGCCTGATTTGTGGAACAGTGTATGATATGCCAGCGAGTGAAAGTGGAACATCAAAGACCAGCAGGACCGTTGTAACCACTTCACATTCCTAAGTTGAAGTGGGAGCACATTTCCATGGAATTTGTCACAGGGTTACCGTCAGCGTTGCATGGATAGAACGCCATCTGGGTAATTGTGGATCGGCTGACAAAGACTGCACATTTTGTTCTGATCAGAATCAATTACTCCATGAATAGGCTGGCAGAACTTTATGTTCAGGAGATAGTTAGACTCCATGGCGTGGCTATGTCCATTATTTTAGATCAAAATCCACGGTTCACCTCTTGGTTCTGGAAGAGTTTGCCGGAAGCTTTGGGATCTTAACTTACTTTCAGTACTACGTTTCACCCACTGACCGATGGACAGTCGGAGCGAATGATTCAGATCTTAGAGGATATGTTGAGGGTCTGTGTGCTGGATTTTGGAGGTAGCTAGATCTGGTTTTTGCCACTGGTGGAATTTGCCTATAATAATAGTTATTAGGCTAGTATCAAGATGGTACCATATGAAGCATTGTATGGTCGAAGGTGCCGATCTCCACTGTATTGGGACGAGGTTGGGGAACAATAGATTTTAAGGCTAGAATTGATTCAACAAACATCTGAGAAAATCAAACTGATCAGGGACATAATCAAGACAGCTCAGTGTCGGCAGAAGAGTTATGTTGATACTCGCCGACAAAAATTAGAGTTTGATGTGGGGGTCATGATTTTCTTGAGCATTGCTCTGATGAAGGGAGTTATGAGATTTGGGAAAAAATGGTAAGCTAAGCCCTAAGTATATTGGGTTATTCGAGATACTAGAAAGAATTGGTCTAGTTGCCTATAGGTTAGCGTTACCCCCAACATTATCCAGGATCCACGACGTATTTCATGTGTTTATGTTGAAGAAGTACATGCCAGATCCATCACATGTAATAAGTTATGAGGCATTGGAGCTTGGAGATACTTTATCCTATGATGAAGTGCCATTTTAGATCCTAGATTGGAAGGAGCAAGAATTATGTACTAAGAAAATTCTATTAGTAAAGGTACTTTGGAGGAATCATGCAGTTGAAGACATCTTATGGGAATTAGAAAAGGAGATTGCAATAAGTAAGAGTTAGTAGATTTCGAGGACGAAATTTTTATAAGGAGGGTAGAATGTAGTGATTCCAAAAATAATAATTAAATAATTAATTATTATTATTGATTCAATAATATAATATAATATATTAATATGTTATAATATAATAATATTATATCTATATATATATATATATATATAATATAACTTGAAGGAATTTGATTCCTCTGGGATTAAGGATCCAAAGTCCCCCCCATTTCATGCTCACTCTATACTTTCTCTCTCCTCAACCCCTCTCCTCCTGTCCCCCCCATTTCACGCTCACTCTGTACTTTCTCTCTCCTCAACCCCTCTCCTTCTCTCCTCGATTTTCTCGACCAAACGTGTGCCAATCGAAGAACGAAAAATACCCTTGGGTTCCATTTCCAATCCCCAATGTTTTAACTGGGGTGATTTTGTCATTAGAGCGTCATAGGCACCACTCTTGGGACAAGATAAGGGGAATATATTATGTCAGTTTATTTTAAAAATATTCTTGACTAAATTGTAGTATTTGGTTTCAAGAATAATATACATGATATTCCAAGTATTTGGGCTTATTGAAATAGGATTTTTGAATTATTATACGTATGTTTTGGGGGATAAATTTTAATTACATTAAATTGCAGGGTTTTGATCAAATCGATATTTTTGGAAATATATTCTAATTAAGTTAAACTTTAGGGATTTGATCAAATCAGATTTTTTGGGAATGTTTTGGAGTTAAATTAAATAGCGGGGATTTGATCATATTCGGGTTTTTAAAATATATTAGGGATTAAATTTAAAAATAGAGAATTGATCATACCTGCGTTATAATTAAATTTACCAATTATATATTTTGAAAATTCTACAGGCAATTGGTAAAATTATCATTATTGAATAAATTGTGTGGTATGAGTGTTGACTTTTTGAGTCCGATCCCTGTTTTGATGCTGACAAAGCACAAGTATCTCATGTGTGCATTTAGTGTTTTTTAACAGGTTCATGATTCAGCACACACATGAGGTAAAGGACATGGAATCCTAAAGGAACATAAAAATCATATTATCCGGCGTATTCCATAAGGACTGAAAAGCAAAAGACGAAGACGTTCATTTTAATTTGTATATGCATTTAATTTTTATATCTTGGTCTATAATAATGCATGCATCTGCATGATATGTCTTGTATGCTAAAAAAATGTCGTATATTGACCATAGGGACTGAATGACCTTAGGGCACCCTTCGGTCGACCGACGCCAAATTTTTAAGCGTACCTGAAAAGACCTCAGTAAGACCCTAATATGACTTTAGGTCCTTACACTCATACACATATATCATACAGTACTTAGAGTGCTAAAAATGCATTAAATTGAATATTATTGGAGAGTTTGAGAGAGCTCGAGTGACCGAACCCCAAGAGTTCAAAACTCCTCGGGCGCTTGAATTGTTAAGAAGTCAACAGTTGACTTAAATCTTGGGCGACCGAACCATTTTGTGTATACCTTCCATGGGCGCTTGAACCCTCTAAAAAGGACCCCTCACCAACTCGAGCTACTGAGGAATTTAGTTCAAAACAAGCCCCGAGCAACCGAACATGTGCATTCGGGCTACCGAACCAAGGACCGGGCACCCGAACCTACGAATAAATGTTACTGACTTTTGTTCAATCTACCGAACCTGCACTCAGGCTACTGAACTATTTTTAAGGCTTTTTAAAAATGTTTCTGTTCGGGCGACCGAACCTCGATTCAATCACCCGAACCTTGTTGGGTTAAAATTATTTTAATGGAGGTAAAATTGAGTTAATGAGGGTTAATATTGCTTAAGAATTTTAGAACTTTTTCTAATAATACCAGCATGTCCCCAACGGTCAAAAATTTCCCTGAGTCTATATATACCCCTTCATAAGCTAAGATTAGCAACTTTGATTAACCAACTTTTCTCTCTAATTTTATCTTAATCAAAGTTCCCAAAAAAAAAAAAAAAAACACATTTTTATTGCAAAAACTCTTTCATTGGGGAAAATATTTTACTCTCCAAATCTCTTTTTATTATTCTTTAGAAAATCTTTTCAAAGAGAGCATACATTTCACCTGGGCATTTACTTCTTGCATTTATACTTTCATAGAAAACATTTATCTTGGAAGAATCATTTGAAGAGTCAAAACCCTAAGTTCTCCAATTATTTTTTGAAAAATATTTTTGGGAGAATATTTTATTAGGGTCCAAATCTTTGTTGTGCATATCATATACACTACTTTTCAAAGATTGAAAATATTATGTTTAGAAAAGCATCCTTACTCTACTGAGCATCATTGCATATCATTTTAGAGTGCATGTTTTTTGAGCTTTATTGTGTACATTTCTACTTATATTTTAGATGCATTATTATATGTACAAAAATATGTTTTATTGTACTGGTTGGGTCCAGCCCATTAATTAAACTTGGGAGTCTCAGTCCCGTAAGTGAGACCGGCTTGGTTCAGCCTAGAAATTGAAGTGGGTAGTCTCAGCCCCGTAAGTGAGACTAGTTTGCCTCAACCTAGTAATTAAAATGAGGTTTTTCTCGTCTCATAAGGAGAGAATGTAAACAGCTTCTACTCTGCCGGTTAAGTGAGCAGGTTTAGTGGAATCCTTGGGAGGTATGCCCAAGGTGGGGACATAGGCAGTATTGGCCAAACCTCATTAACAAATATGTGTGTCATTCTCTCTTTATCTTATTTAAATTCCTACACTTAAATTTCAGTATGTGTATGCTTGTACATGTTTGTTATAACCATCTTGCATGCACACAAAACTAATTTAAATGAGATATGTAGCATACATGTATGTATGCACACTCTGATAACTTAATCGTTGTACGTACACGTTTTCAATATTGAATGTGATATGAAATGTGGTGAATCGGCGTAATTGTTTAAATTAGAGAAATTGTTTTTAAAGCCCAATTCACCCCCCTCTTGGGAATACACCAATTTTAACAATAACATTTAATTATATTTTATTGCATAATTGAATATGAGTATTTTTGTGGTCTTATCGTGAAAATGTGATTTGGACTATTTGATGGAAATACTGAAAATGTGGTGAAAATGGTGAAAATTTGAAATGACGGTTGAATGTTGAGATTAATATGACAGCTAAGTGTCAACTTTTGGTATGATGACTATATGTCGAGTTTGATGTGACGACTATATGCCAGAGTTTGCTATGACGGCTGATGTCATGTTTTTATATGACATGTTTTATACTAAACTATGAAATGAGTTTATATAACAGTTTTTATTACCTAAATTATATTATATGGTTTAAGAACCCTGAGGACTAGATGTGATGCGAGCACGGTACCATTGATAGTGATGAGATAGTGCAACCACACTGTTCTGGATAGAAGTGTTGGTATTAAAAAGTCTATTTGGCCATGGAAGGGTTGTGTACCCCCCCTGGAGTCTAGACCAGGCTGGGTAGGCAAATCAAACTTGTATACATGAGGTTTGACTTAGCCTAGTGGGCCAGCCAAGGTTAGGTCCAGTCTTCGGACCGCACAACCCGATCATGGGGTTTATATATGATGATGTTGTATGTCCAAAAGGGGGTTTCTTCTACGCATATATGTAAATTTATGTAAATGATGTTATTTACTGAACTGATTATATTGCGAAGAAAATGTGTATTTCCAATTGTATAGGTGTGAGTTATATTATACCAATGTCATATTTTCTAGATAAAGTAAATTAAGTGAGGTGTTTGATTTCACTAAAACTCATGTTAGCCACACACTGACAATAATTTATTTCGTCTTACTGAAAAGTGTCTCACCCTAATAAATATATAAATTTTTCAAGATCTACAGAAAATCAAGTATAGGAGCTTCAGGGCGGGACCTAGACGAGTTAGCTGCAAGTGAGTAGTGTTGGGACAATATTTTGTTTATATTTTGTTGTTTTGATTATTCGGGGTTGTAATAAGTTTTTGGGGAGATGTTGATATTAAGGTTGAGAGGTAGTACTCTGGTATGCATGGTTGTAAAAGTATATTTTGTTTCCGTTATTTGTTTGTTTAAATTAATTATGGGATGGTATTACTATGGACCCCACTGGGTTTGAGGATATGGTGCATGTGGTATCAGAAATAACATTGATGACGTCATTATTATGATTATTTGTGGATTAGATTCAAGGGCATTACAATTGTGGTATCAGAGGCTAGGTTGTAAGGTTCTGCAGACTCCAAAGGAATAATACTACCAGAGTATAGGAATGAGTGGTGATAAGAGTGGGAATTGGTAGCCTAGGTAAGATAGTGAATTAGAGTACCTAAGATGTTGGGGTTTTGTCTTGTCGCCTGGAGGTTCTTGTAACGACCCCAACCCGCCACGTGGGCCCGGAGTGCTACTTTAGTGATGTCAGTATACTTGATACCTTATTCATCAAATATAAAACATACATACGTAGCGTAAATAAAATATAAAATCCTTGAAGTCATTACCATAGTTCTAACTATCTTTATACACGAATATATCCATTTTCACATAATTACATCCTATAAAACTAAAAAAAAATAAAATCTTTATCTACACACTACCTACATAAAATTTACACCACTAGCGTGACTCCTCTAGCCTGCTAGACTCGATTTCTAGGATTCCCTGAAAAGACAGTTTGTAAAGTAGGGGTGAGGCACAGCTCAGTAAGGGAAAGACTAAGTTAATGTCAGTGTGTGGCTAGCATGCATTTAGTGTACAGAAAATAACCAGCTCACTAAGCAAATAAACTCATCTAAGAAAACATTCTTATTTTACACTCACACACACAATTAGCCGAGGATAGAGAAGATTACCCACCCATACAAGTAGCTTCCCCCTGCTCTAGTACCATTATTGCCACCAGGGCACTCACCTTTTTCAGTAAGCCCTCGAAATTATTAACCATATTCATATAAATTAACAGATATGCATATAAGCCACTCCCTATGACAAACACGCCATTTACATCCCCATGACACGAGTTGTGCAGCTTGAAGGCTGGACTAAGCCTGGGTGATCAGCCCAAACAAAGTCAAATACAATATCCTCTGCAAACACATCTGCAGGCATCCACAGCAAAGCTACAGGTCCGACGCCTTTACTTCAACCTCACACAGGCTATCGGCTGGACCCCCTACACTTCTATCCAGATAGTGTGGGTGCACATGATCTAACTAGCAACGGTGCCGTGCTCACAATACAATGGTCCCCAAGGTTCCTAAAGCATATCATGCAATTTAGATAATAGAAATCATCATTTAAAACATTAATTCATATATATTTCATGTTATTCCAAACATCTGGCCCTCGGCCACAAAATACAATTCGGCATATAGCCACCAATTAAGACTCGGTCCTCGACCATCAAATAATAATCCTGGCCCTTGGCCAATCAAATAACACCCGAACATTGGTCATTAGTTCAAACTCCTACATTTCATAAACAGTTCTAGTATTTTCACAAGCATTTCCAGTATTTCTCAACCAATTCAGTATTTCATAGAAAATTCAGTATTTCAAAATCCCAAATCCAGATATACAATAATCCATACAAATTAAATCATCTGCCACACAATTTTCCACATTATAACAAACCCATATAAACAAACAAGCTTTCCACCGTTCATTTTATTCAAAAATACCATACCATATATCATAGGTTTGAAAAATCCATTTTGAATGGTTTGTTTCCATAATATCCTTTAAATTCCCAAATGAATAAATAAATAAATAATAATTATATTTATATAAACATAACAATTTAATTGATTCAAATTTCATAAAATTGTTGACTTAACTTAATCCCCTTACCTGATTCCTGAAAAAGTCCGATAACACCCCAGCCTACGCCCCAGGTGTTCAAAAACCCTTGAACCCTGAAATTCAAATTTCACCATATTATTCGTCTTAATTCCTAGAGTAATTTTCCCTAAAATTTTCCTAAGTTTTGAATACCCTAAATAGCCTAATAAAAGCCTAAATTATCAAACTTACCCCCGATTTAGGATTGGTACCCCGAAGCTCCAATTTGAAAACTCGCTCTGAATAGATTGTAGAGAATCTCCCCACGAGTCTCCTGGAAATTTTTGTTCGTTAATGGGGCTTATAGTTTAAGAGAAATTGAGGTAAGTTTGAGATTTGGCCGTACTCCAGGAGATATGTCTACGCCGCTTCCACGATAGATCCGCTCTAGTAGAAATGTCGGTGGCGGCGAGTAGAGCCCAACGGTATTTTCAGATTTTTGATCGGCCGAATAATGGAGACGAGATGGAGGAGAGTGGGAGAGAGGAGATGAGGAGATGGGAGACGCCTCTGCACAGAATGAGAAAGAAGAAGAAGAAAAGAAAAAAAAAACGTCTTTGTTTCCTGAAGGATCTTTAGGATAATTGAACATATATATATATATATATATATATTATTATAATATAATATAATATTATATTATTTAATTAATAATTGTTAATTAATTAATTATTTTAAATTTTAATTTTAATTTTTCTAGTAATAATTTTTTAATTAATTTTTTTTTAATTTTTAATTTTTAATTTTTAGGATCACTACATAGAATTCCCTTGATGGTCTTCTGTAGTTTTCCTGAGGCGACAGTCTCAGAAAAATCATGGCAAACCATTGACGGTTTTGTTTCTGAGCAATAAGATTGAAACTTGAGATTGGGAGTTTGGAGGTCAAAGAGTTTATTTGTGTGAGAAAAGTGCATCAGGGAAGTCTAAGTATTTGAGTACGAGAATGTAGGAAATTATATAGTTTTACCTAATTTGTTATACTGGTTGGGTCCCAGCAATAGGATTCTAAGAAACTATTCTTTGCTCTATTTTCAAGATGGATCCTAGGGATAAGGGAGTAGACGCTGGAGGTAATAATAATGTTGATACTTCTAACGAAGAGGATGTAGATACCTCAGCAGTGCTGCGAGGTTTAGCCTGGAAAGTTAGGAAGGAAATTCGACAGGACCTCAAAGGATAGAATCACCCACAGGTAGATCGGGGCTGCACTATCGAGCAATTTACCCGTATAAGTCCGCTGATGTTTGCAGGAGGAGCGGACTCGATTGTGGCTAGGGATTAGGTTTAGGAGATTAAGGAGCTTCTGACTGTTTTACATTGCACCGATGAGCAGAGGGTGCAGTACGCCACTTTCAAATTGATCGGAGAGGCTAAACGATGGTGGAGAGTAGTAAGGCTAGTGGAGGAACATAGGCCAGGACTTGTGGCTATCACCTGGAGCCAATTTAAGGAGATCTTCTTTGACAAGTGTTTCTTTGTTTCCACCAGGAAAGCAAAGGCAGAGGAGTTCTTGAATCTGACATAAGGGCACTTGACCGTACAACAACATGCGACCAAGTTCGTGGAGTTATCTCGCTTCACCCTTATGTAACGACCTATAATGACCTGAAAAATAATGGTATTTAAATAGTGAAGAGAGAGGAAAATGGAAATAGAAAAGAGGGCGGTAGCAAACTTCATCGACGAACACTTCACGTTTGTCAACGACGTTGCATTTTCGGCTCGTCGACGAGGGTGTGCTTCGTCAACGAGAAGATACCAAGAGGCTATTTTTTCCAGTTCTGAATTTCATCGATGAGGAATAGTATTTGTCGAAGAATTTCCTTTTTGACCTCGTCAATGGAGTGACGTGGTTCGTCGACGAGGGCTAGTGTATAAATAGGCCTAACTTTCATTTTTGGCTGAAAATTGTGCGAAAACTTCTCTCTCTCTCTCTCTCTCTCTCTCTCTCTCTCTCTCTCTCTCTCTCCTCACTTCGTCCCTCCTTTCTTCTCTCTAAGATCTCAGGCTGGATTTACACCGGTTCGACAATCTGAAGCCACCACGAGACTCCTGGGGAAGTTCTCTATATATTTGCTGGAGTGGATCGTTGGTGGGGCTAGTTTGAAATTCATCCTTGATTCAAGGTAAGACTATTTATTCATAAATTGGTCTTCTCATAGTTATAGGAAATGACATTCATAGAAAAATACTAAAATTTAGTTTTGGGAGTTGTCGTTTTCAGAGTGTTGAACAGGGAACCCTATAAGAGCAGGACCAGTGAATTTTAGGGAGATTTCTTTTCAGTAATCAGGTAAGGGAATAAACTAAAGCAATCATTCTCCATGCAAATTATTATTATTTATCAACAAATTAATTTTTAGGAAGCATGTATTATATATATATATATATAAGCAGATTGGTCAAAATGCATATTTTGGAAAATATTGCTATTATGTTGAAATGTATATATATTATGAAATACCAGAAAATTTGATTTTAGAATCGAATGTATGGTTTTATTCAGCATTGCGTGGCATGAATATTATTTTACATAGAAAGTATTATGTTATGGCAATTTTACGAATAAGGTATGCTTTCAAAGATTATGAAATAATGCAGTACATTATGATTTCAAAATACATGATAAATGAATTTTTTATTCCATATGATAAGTATGAAATGTTCGGAGTAAGGCCATGATTGATAGCTGACGCAAGGCCGTGTATTACGTATGATTTCGGCACAAGGTCGTATTTATGAATGTTCGGTGCAAGGCTGCATGTTGGCCTTACAATGTTTAAAATCTTGTTATCTTATTTTGATGCTAACAAACAAGTGAAATTTAATGTATTTGTGTGAGTAATGATATTTCAGGGCTCATATATGAGAAAGTAAGGCCGAAGTGCTCACAAGGAATATTAAAGTCAAAAGAGCCAAAGAAAGGCAAAGTGGGAAAGCTCAAAGAATATGAAAGCTTGAAGAATATAAGGACATGAATGAGTTGTTGAAAGTCAAGGAATATTAAAGTCAAAAGAGTCAAATAAAGGCAAAGTGAGAAAGTTCAAAGAATATGAAAGCTTGAAGAAAATATGGACTCAATCCAAGGACAAAGCATGAAGACTCAAGAACCTAGAATGAGAAAAGTCTTAGAAGTCTTTATGTAAGTACTTGAATGTTTAAAATATCGTTTGAAATATTTTGAAGCTCTTAGGTTAACTTCTTGGACCTAGATACCTTTTAACATACTTGGACATACTTGGAAAATATTTTTATAAGGTTAAAAATTATTTTAAAAAAGGTTAGAATCATTTTTGGAATAAAAAGCACCAAAAAGAGTTTTTCCAAATGCTGTCAGTTTTTATACATCCGCATTGAGGTGAATTTTTATCTATAAAAATATCCTTATTTTAAAATGTGTTCAACATAAAAGTTGTAGGAATTTCTCTTAGATTTCTTTTTACATAAATAACACCTAATTTGGAGTTATAAATAAAAAGTTATAGCTAAAACACTGAAGTAGGGTCACATCTGTCAGACATCTGAACACTGTTCACGGGAGGAACTTTAGCTGTCTGAACTGCACACAGAACCACTTCAGATGTATGAACTCATCACTTCAGATGTCTAAATAGTTTCTAGGACAAATTCAAAACAGGCAGTATCTGTTCAGATGACTGAACTCGACACTTCAGACATATGAACTTGACACTTTAGACGTCTAAACCCTCTCTTCAGACATCTGACCCTGTGTCCAGTCCATTTTTTAAGGGGTTTCAGGAACATTAGATGACTAAACACGACTCTTCAAACATCTGAACACTGTTCAATGGGAAAATTTTTAATTTCTAATATTATTAAATATAGCCGTTTTGAGCTCCAATTTTTCTAACAACTTGGAAAACTCTCTAAGGAAACTTTTGCAACATGGAAACAAGTTTGAAAGCCTATAAATACATGGTTTTGCAAATCAAAATATATCCAAGAATTGAAAACTTTGTTTGGAGAAGCTGAAAGCACTCTTGTTCTTACAAGTTCTCTTGCTCACTCATTGCAAAACTCTTTTGCTAAGATATTCTGAAGTGCTAATCCTTCCTCCACTGAATTCCTACTGCTAATCCTCATCTAGGAAGGATATTGGTGAATTCTACACTTGAACTTCATTCTATTTCATATTGATATTTTACATTGAAGTATATAGTGCTGAAATTGTACAAACTTGCTCTTTGAGAGAGTATACTTGTATGCAGATTATATCTTGTTTTCTTGTAGTTCTTTGACATTCCAAGGATTGTTTAGATCATTGGCTAAGCAAGGGGATATTGCTTAGAGAGGCGGGCTCTAGCCTAAATAAGTGATCGAACGAGGGGACATCGTTTAGAGAGGTGAGCTCTAGCCTAAGTGAAGGAGTGTTTAAGCGTGGGGTATCGCTTGTAAAGGTTTTGTTCCACCCGTCAACGGAACAGGTTTAGTGAATCCTTTGGTGGTTTTCCAAAGGCGAGGACATAGGCTGGGTATAAGCCGAACCTCGTAAAAATCCTCGTCTCACTCTCTCTTTCCCTATTCTTTATTTTCAGTGCATATTTAAATTGCGTGGATGATTTAAATTTGAAAATCATATAAACTTCATATATTTGGAAATCAAACAAACTTAAGATTTCATTTTGATTTGGGTTGCGGAAACCGAAAGGGAGTACGTTGGTTACACCATATCTTACAGAAACCATACGGGAGTACGTTACTTGGTTAACATCCCAAAGATAAATTTACCAAGAGTTTATTTGAGTTCTAAAAATTTGAAAAGAGTGATTGGATTCATCTATACAGGGCTTTACATCAGCAAGCATAAATTCTCATTCGCTACAGGGCTTGGTTCAAATTTGGCTAATATCAACAAACAACCATTTTGAGTTTTTATATTAAACAAGTACTGAATAATTTATATCTTGGTTTGGTTGTTTGTTGTTTAACTTGTACTTGGCAAATAAATTGATTGTTTGGCTTGAAGATATTGTTTAATTGATTGATTGTTTAATTGTGTTATTGATTGGATAAAAGAATTAAGTTCTTAATTGATTAAAGAATTAAACAAAAAAGTCAAGAATTGGTTAAAAGAAATAAAGGAAGTTTAAGGTATCTTAAAAGGAATTAAAAAAAAATTTAGAATTTAATTCACCCCTCTTTTGGGAAGCTATTCCTAATTTCACTGCAGATATAAAAGAATTTGGCGCAAGGTCGTATGTATGCATGTATGTTATTACGGAAAATGTTATAACTCTATTTATGTTAGACAAGTATATTATCATGTATTATATATTATTAGAACTCGGATGATAGTTCAGCTCAATTGCAGGAGCACGGTACCGTAGCTATACAAATTAGATTATTATGTTCAGACTTGTGCTAACCGCCCCTACAAGTAGAGGGGGTGGGAGATGGATAGTCGATGTGGCTTTCAGTGTAGAGTTGTAGACATCCACCTAACAGTTCGGACCAAGGTGTGGTGGGCCCATCGTACTTATAGATATTTTTGACTCGACAGTGGTCGGCCAGCCATTGTCAGCTCCTGCCTTTGAGCTACACAACCCGTCATGGGGGGTAATACATGACATCAACTAGCTATACATCCTGGGTAAATTTCAGTATTATCAGTTATATCAAACATTTCATGATCCGTATGGCTTATTAGAAATTATGAAAGTATATGGTTATTCATAATGTTATAATGAATGTTTTCTAGCATATGAAATGTATTGTATATGTATTATAGCACTAAATATTCATATTACCAAAAAAATTGTATTTAGTTTATTTTCTCTTACTGAGAAGTGTCTCACCCCCCAAACTTAAATAATTTTCAGGAAACCCAGAAAGATTGAGGAATCGAGGCCGCCGTTCAGATATGTTGATACTACCCTGCTAGGAGGGTAAGTTTTGATCTAGGGACAGGAAATTTATGTTGTGGGTTCCTAGATATGTAAATATTTTTGTATTTTTTGAGATTGTATATAAACACAGTATTCTTAGGAATGTAGTTGACTCTGGTATTACGCATTTTATGGTTATGAGAATGTGATTTAAATTTACTGCTGCTTAGGTTTCCGCTGTGAATGTTTGATGTGTCCTCGTTTGCCCATGGGTTCGAGTTGACTTTATTATTAAATATGTTTTATTATATGATAAGATAAGCAGGTCGTTACAATTTGGTATCAGAGCCTAGGATGCTAGGTTCTGTAGACTCTAGAATGCAGCAGTAATAATATTAAAGTATAGGATAAAAGAATTTGAGGTCTAGTTTTGTAGTCTAGATGCAGGACTTCTGTAGTGGTTTGTGTGATTTTCCTGGGGTGATGATTTTAGGAAAGTCATGGTAAACTATTATCGAGTTAGGTATCTAGGTTGCAGGATTGAACCTTGAATTAAGACAAGAAGGGATGAATTAATGAGGAATATACTATATTGGTTAGATGATATGTATAGTGAAGGGGTTCTAAGTTAAGTTATTTGTTTTTCAAGATGAACCCTGGTGGCAGTAGTGCCCATGCTAGTGGGAATGAGGGTGCTGGACCTTTAGGAGTTGCGGGTGGTGATTCAGATACAGTTTTGCGCAGCATGGCACAACAAGTCATGGTTGAAATTGCCAGAAGCTCGAGGGAACAAGGTGGTCCGTCGGCAGGTCACGGTAGCTCGATTAAGAAATTCATTAAGATGAATCCTTCGGCTTTCTCAGGAGTGAAATGAGGAATAGCTTCCCAAGAGGGGGGTGAATTGGATTCTTTTTAAATTTTAATGATTTTTAAGACTTTCTGATTTTAATAACCCAGAAAAACACAATATATAATAATAATAACCACACTTAAGAAAGCTGAAATTTAAAATTATAATTCAATCAATGGAATCAATTAATCAAAAAATATTTAGGCTTTCATTGCTTTCCCTGTAGCCTTTTATTATACACTTTACTTGATTAAGATTTCCGCAAGTTAATCAATGTACTCCCTTTTTGGGTTTCCGCAAACAATTAATCAAAACGTACTTTCTATTTATCAAGTACCTCTGTATTCTTCTCAATTTAGATCCTGCAACCTGCACTTACAAATCTTATAACAAAAGCAAGTGAAGTATGTAAAATAGAGCAGAGAAAAAGAGACAATAATTTTTATGAGGTTCAGCTTCAACACAGCCTACGTCCTCACCTTTGATTAGTTCCATTACCTGGTGGAACAATACCAATTTACAACACACTCCTTTGATTAGGCTAGAGCCTGCCTCTCCAAATAATAACCCCTTATTTGGTTCAACGACTCAACAACTCTAAATCGTTTAAGAAAGATAATAAAGAAATTTGTGTATAGAAGAGAACTCTCACAACAGAGTGAATTAGTACAACGATCAACTCACTTTATACCTCAAAGTAATTCAAATATAATAAATTTCAAGCTCAATACTTAGTATGAATTACCAAATAATTTTCCAAATAAAATGAAAGATTCTAATTGTTGGAAAATTTTGCTTCAAAAAGTAAAACAATTTCAGATCAAAAATTTAACCTTGAAAGAATTTTAGATCCTTTGAAAAAAAAAGATTTTGAACACTTGAAGATCAGTCGATCTAAAACCTTTGAAAACTTACTTTGATCTAAAAGCCTTTGAATATTTCTAGATTGGAAATTTTGTTGAAAATCGCTAGATCTGGAAACTTTAGAAGATTTCTCAATTTCAAAACTCTTTTGGATATTTCATCAATGTTCTCTCTACCTCTTCTTTCTTATTTTAAAATTTTGAGATTAAGACTATTTATAGAGACTTTAGAAATCATCCATTACTCCCAAAGATTTCTAAAATTCATTTCCAAATATTTTGAAATAAATATATTCAAAAACGTGATTCAAAAAATCTTCTCGTTGAGAAATTTATTGCCAACGTTCAAGTGGCAGTCGCTTGCCATGACTTGGCAATCGCCTATCATAGAGCAACTCTCAACACAGAGTGCAGGAATTCACCTGGCTCGTTCATGCAGGTGCCTGGCTAGTTAGGCAGTCACCTGTCTAGCTACTGACTTTATGAGAAATCATTTTCTTAATGTGGCAGTCGCCTGCCTTGTTTTAGCAGTCGCCTGGCCCTTCATTTTTTTTCAGAAAATCTTTTCTTCTTAATTCTTTTTTATTTATTAAAAAAAAATTACTTTTTAGAGTGTATATGTTAAAAAAATATATTTTTGATTTTCTATGAGCTTCAAACCACTTTATATTTGAGTTTAACCTTGAAGTACTTACAATTTTAGAATATCCTTAATATAACTCTTTTAGTCTTCAAATGTGTTCTTCCATCAGCTTTGTGGTTGCAATCTTTCCTTTGAGCTTTTCGTAGTATAACTTTTGTTCTTCATGCTCTTTATAACCCATAAGCCTTTCTTTGTATTCTGCAAGGATTATTCTGCAAGGATTCTGTGTAATTCATAAACTTTTCTTTTACACTTTGAGCTTTACTGTTTTCCTGAAAAAAAAAAAAAACTTTTGCTTGAAACATGTTAAACATATCATTTTATTTGTTATCATCAAAATAAGAATTGTAAGTCTCACTAGGCCAACAAGGAGGAACTGATCCTGCAGTCACTGAAAACTGGGTACAGGAGGTTAAGAAAGTGTTTGCAGTGTTACAGTGTATGGAGGAGCAGATGGTGTTGTTTGCTACCTATAAATTGACTAGAGAGGCCGAGAGATGGTGGACGATAGTGAAACTCTTAGAGTAGCAGAGGACAGTACTTGTGAAGATGTCATGAGAGCGATTTAAGGAGATATTCTTCGATAGGTATTTTCCAGCCTCATATAGGGAAGCTAAAATTGAGGAGTTCCTGAATTTGAAGCAGGGACAGCAGACGGTGCAGCCGTACGCAGCGAGGTTCATCGAACTATCTCGCTTTGCCCAATACATTATTCCAAATGAGATGAAAAAGGTACGGCAGTTTAAAAGAGGTCTACGGAGAGAAATATATAAGTAGGTGTCGATATTGAAATTGTAGGATTTTGCTGAGCTAGTAGATAGGGCCACTATAGCAGAGGTTGGAGAGCGATTAGAGGCCGAGGAGTAGAGATAGAAGAAAAGGTCCACACCTTCTAGTTCCCAGCAGGGAGTCGGTCATGGTTCATGGAATAGAGGTGGCTACTATAGAGACCAGAGGCAGGAGATAGGGAATCATTATTTTCAGGGGATGCAACCACTTCCAGCTTGCCCGACTTATGGGAAGAGACACCCGGGGGAGTGTCATGCCGGGCGAGGTATCTGCCACCGGTGTGGGGAGCCAGGGCATGTGATGAGGGATTGTCAGGCTCAGATTGGCGCTGCTCCTACTCCTAGACCTGCTCGAGGAGGTTATCGAGCACCACGGGGAGCCCAGCAGAGGAATATGGCTCCAGCTAGGGTTTTTACTCTAACGTCAGGTGATGCTGAGATAGCCGACGACATGGTGACAGGTACGGTTAATATGTTTTTATTTAAAGTTATTGCACTGTTTGACTCGGGGGCCACACCCTCGTTTGTATCTATGGGGTGTGTTAAATTGTGTGGGGCTGAAACACAATCACTAGATGTTGAATTATTAGTGGCTACACCGATAGGGTCAGTGGTGAGGTGTAGTAGGGTACTCTTCGGATGTCCAGTTGATGTTTAGGGGAGAATTTTATCTACTAATTTGGTGGTTCTGGACATGCATGGGTTTGATATCATTTTCAACATGGATTGGCTAGCAGCTAACTCTGCCATTATAGACTGTCGTGTGAGAGAAGTGATATTTAGACCTCCAGGATGACCAAAATTCATATTTATAGGGTCACGAGTGCAATCTCTACCTCAGTTAGTTTCGGATATTCAGGCGAGGAAACTACTTTAGAGTGGTTGTCAGGGATTCGTGGCTTTTGTGAAGGAAATGTTAGAGAATGAAATGAAGCTTACTAATACGCCAGTAGTAAAAGAATTTACAGATGTGTTTCCAGATGAATTACCAGATCTGCCACCTGATCGTAAGGTAGATTTTCCTATTGATCTACTTCTATGTACAACGCTGATCTCTAAAGCACTGTATTGAATGGCGCCAGTAGAGCTAGTAGAACTAAAGAATCAGTTGTAGGATTTACTTGATAAGGGTTTCATACGACCTAGTGTATCTCCGTGGGGAGCTCCAGTACTATTCGTGAAGAAGATGGACGGGTCTATGAGGATGTGCATAGATTACACAGAGATTAATAAAGTAACAATCAAGAATAAATATCCTCTACCCCACATAGATGATTTGTTTGACCATCTCAAGGGTACACGGGTGTATTCCAAGATTGACCTCAGATCAGGCTACCATCAAGTAAAGGTAAGAGCAGAAGATGTATCGAAGACGGCTTTCAGGACTAGATATGGGCATTACGAATTCCTTGTTATGTCATTTGGTCTGACGAATGCTCCTACAATATTTATGGATTTGATGAATAGGATCTTCCATCCATATTTAGATTAGTTTGTTGTTATTTTTATTGATGATGTACTGGTCTACTCAAGGAGCTATGAGGAGCATGAGATGCATTTGAGATAGGTTTTGCAAACACTCGGGGAAAAGAAACTGTATGCCAGGTTTAGTAAATATGATTTCTGGCTCGAGAAAATTGTGTTTTTGGGGCATGTTATCTCAGGGGACGGAATTTATGTGGATCCCAGTAAAATTGATGCGGCAGTGAATCGGGCTAGACCGAGGAACGTCTAGGAGATTAGGAGTTTCTTGGGGTTAACTGGATATTAATGTTGTTTTGTTGAGGGGTTCTCAACATTATCAGGGCCTATAACATGATTGACTATGAAGAATGTCATATTTGAATGGGACAACAGCTGTGAGTAGAGTTTTCAAGAATTGAAGCAAAGACTTATAAAGGCACTAGTGCTGATCATCCCGTCAGGGGGTAAGGGTTATACTATCTACAATTATGCATCCTTGAAAGGACTTGGTTGTGTACTGATGCATCATGGTAGAGTGGTAGCGTATACTTCTAGGTAGTTGAAAGAATATGAAAAGAATTACCCTACTCATGATCTTAAATTAGCTGCAGTAGTACATGCATTGAAGATTTGGAGGCATTATCTGTATGGCGAGTGATGTGAAACTTTCTCCGACCATAAGAGTTTGAAGTATTTCTTCACTCAGAAGGAATTGAATATGAGACAAAGAAGGTGGTCGGAGCTTATTTAAGATTTTGATTGTATCATTAGTTATCACCCAGGAAAAGCAAATGTGGTTGCTGATGTGTTGAGCAGGAAGTCTGAGAGACCAGTGGTAGCAGCTATGGAGATCCAGTATCCGATCATGATGGATCTGGAGAGACTCGGCATAGAGTTGGTGGAGAGTGATCCTCCAGTTTGTATCGTCAGTTTAGTGGTACAGCCTACCCTGCAAGAAAGGATTAAAGCCGCTCAGAAGGAAGATTTAGAGTTAGCAGAGGTATTAGTTAGAGTGTAGAATGGTTAATGAGAGGAATTCTGCATTTTAGATGATGGAGCTTTACGGTTCCGTTCCAGATTGTGTGTTCCTTCTGATGCTGACATCGGGAAGACTATCTTAGAGGAGGCTTACAGATCTTTATACACAGTTCTTCCCGGCAATACGAAAATGTATAGGGATTTGCGAGAGTTTTATTGATGGAGTGGTATAAAGAAAGAGATTGTCAAATATGTAGCCCAGTGTCTAACGTGTCAGCAGGTAAAATTTGAGCACCAGAGGCCAGGAGGTCAGTTGTAGCCGCTATTTATCCTAGAGTGGAAGTGAGATCATATATCTATGGATTTTGTCTCAGGGCTACCGTCGACATCGCATGGCCAGAATGCGATTTAGGTGATTGTAGATCGATTGACTAAGACCAGCCATTTCCTTCCTATCAAGATCAACTACTCCCTCAACCGTTTGGCGGAAATTTACATTCAAGAGATAGTTCATTCTCATGGGGAGCCAATATCTATAGTGTTAGATCGAGACCTGCATTTTACGTCACGTTTCTAGAAGAGTTTGCATGAGGCTCTAGGGTTTTAGTTGTCTTTTAGCATGACATTCCATCCTCAGTTAAATGGATAAACTGAGAGGATCGTACAGATATTAGAAGATATGTTTTGAGCATGCATACTAGATTTTGGGGTTAGTTGCATTCAGTTCATAACGTTGGTAGAATTTGCGTATAATAACAGTTATCATGCCAGCATTGGTTTGGCACCGTTTGAGGCTCTCTATGGTAGGAGATGTCGTTCTCCTCTATATTGGGACGAGATGGGTGAGCGGCGAGTTGTGGGACCAGAGCTTGTGCAGCAGGCATATGATAAGGTTCGGCTCATTAGGGATAAAATCAGTGCAACTTAGAGCCGACAGAAGAGTTATGCCGATAATTGCCATAGGAATTTGGAATTTGATGTTGGTGATCATGTATTTTTGAAGATAGCTTCGTTAAAAGGGGTTATGAGGTTTGGAAGGAAGGGTAACTTAGCCCTAGGTTCATCGGTCCATTGGAAATTTTAGAGAAAGTGGGACCGATTCCCTACAAGTTAGCTTTACCACCTATGCTATCCGAGATCCATGATGTATTCTACGTTTCCATGTTGAAGAAATACGTCCCAGATCCTTCTCATATTATCAGTTATGGTGAATTAGAGCTCAGTGATAACATGAATTGCGTAATAAGAAGATTCCTCTGGTAAAAGTTCTATGGAGGAATCATGTGGTAGAATAGGCTTCTTGGGAGTTCGAGGAATAGATAAAACAGAAATACCCGCAGTTGTTCCAAGAGGTTCAGTCTTGATCCACTCTAGAAGATATGTTTCTTTTGCAGGTACATGTAATAATTTAGTTAGTAAGTAATATTTTAGTTTTGGGGAAATTTTTATTTTACTTATGTAATCTCCCAGGACTTGGAATATAACCACGGTATTCCTCTGCCATAAGTGAGGGTAAGTAATAAAATAAGTAGACCATTTTGCCTTTAAGGGATGATGAGTTATATGAATAGTAATTTTCGAGGAAGAAATTTATAAGGAGGGGAGAATGTAATAACTTGAAGAATAATGGTATTTAAATAATGAAGAGAGAGGAAAATGGAAATAGAAAATAGGGCGGCAGCGTTCGTCAACGGCGTTGCATTTTGGGCTCATCAACGAGGGTGTGCTTCATCGACAAGAAGATACCGAGAGGCTATTTTTTCTAGCTCTGAATTTCATTGATAAGGAATAGTATTCGTCAACGAATTTCCTTCTTGACCTCGTTGATGAAGTGACGTGGCTTGTTGACAAGGGCCAGGGTATAAATAGGCTTAACTCTCATTTTGGGCCAAAAATTGTGCGAAAACTTCTCTCTCTCTCTCCTAATTTCATCCCTCCTTTTTTTTCTCTAAGATTTCAAGCCGGATTTACACCGGTTCGACGATCTGAAGCCACCACGAGACTCCTGAGGAAGTTCTCTACATATCTTCTAGAGTGGATCATTGTTGGGGCTAGTTTGAAATTCATCCCTGATTCAAGGTAAGACTATTTATTCATAATTTGATCTTCCCATATTTAAAAGAAATGATATTCACGAAAAAATACTGAAATTTAGTTTTAGGAGTTGTCGTTTTTAGAGTGTTGAACGGGGAACCCTACGAGTGCAAGACCATTGAATTTTAGGGGGATTCCTTTTCAGTAATCAGGTAAGAGAATAAACTAAAACAGTCATTTTCCATGCAAATTATTATTATTTATCAACAAATTAATTTTTAGGAAGCATGTATTATATATATATATATATATATATATGAATGAGTAGATTGGTAGGAATGCATATTTTGGAAAATACTGCTATTATGTTGAAATGTATATATATTATGAAATGCCAGAAAATTTGATTTTAGAATAGAATGTATGGTTTTATTCAGCATTGCGTGGCATGAATATTATTTTACGTAGAAAGTATTATGTTATGGCAATTTTACGAATAAGGTATGCTTTCAGAAATTATGAAATAATGCAGTACATTATGATTTCAAAATACATGATAAATGAATTTTTTATTCAGAATGATAAGTATGAAATATTGGGCGTAAGGCCATGATTGATAGCCTGCGCAAGTCCGTGTATTATGTATGATTTCGGCACAAGGTCGTATTTATGAATGTTCGGTACAAGGCCGCAGATATAAAAGAATTTGGCGCAAGGTTGTATGTATGCATGTATGTTATTACGGAAAATGCTATAAATCTATTTATGTTAGACAAGTATATTATCATGTATTATATGTTATCAGAACCCGAATGATAGTTCAGTTCAGTTTCAGGAGCACGGTACCGTAGCTATACAGATCAGATTATTATGTTCAGACTTGTGCTAACCGCCTTTGCAAGTAGAGGGGGTAGGAGATGAATAGTCGATGTGGCTTTCAATGTAGAGTTGTAGACATCCACCAGGAAGTACGGACCAGGGTGTGGCAGGCCCATCGTACTTACAGACATTTTTGACTCGACAATGGTCAGTCAACCATTGTTGGGTCCTTTCTTCGGGCAGTACAACCTGTCATGGGGGCTAATACATGACATCAGCTAGCTATACATCCTAGGTAAATTTCAGTATTATCAGTTATATCAGACATTTCATGATCAGTATGGCTTATTAGAAATTATGAAAGTATATGATTATTCAGTATGTTATGATGAATGTTTTCTAGCATATGAAATGTATTGTATATGTATTATAGTACTAAATATTCATATTTCCACACAGCTGTATTTAGTTTATTTTCCCTTACTGAGAAGTGTCTCACCCCCCAAACTTAAATAATTTTTAGGAAACCCAAAAAGATCAGCGGATCGAGGCTGCTGTTGAGATAGGTTGATACTACCCTGCTAGGAGGGTAGGTTTTGATCTAAGGACAAGAGATTTATGTTCTGGGTTCTTAGATATGTAAATATTTTTGTATTTTTGGAGATTGTATATAAACACAGTATTCTGGGAATTTAGTTGACTTTGGTATTACACTTTTTATGGTTATGAGAATGTAATTTATATTTACTGTTGTTTAGGTTTCTGCTGTGAATGTCAGATCTGTCCTCGTTACCCATGGGTTCAGGTTGACTTTATTATTAAATATGTTTTATTATATGATAAGATAAGCAAGTCGTTACATCACCTGCCTATTTTACTATACTTTTTTCCATAATAATAATTAATATAAGAATCCAGATAAATCATAGTCAACCTGGACCCATGGGTACCAAAGATATACCTGAAATACAACACTGTTACCTAAGCAGCGAGAAACATAAAATCATATACATATCCAATCATCTAACCAACACAATACAAGAGTTTTACTACAACTGTCATTTATATACACACATCTCAAAATATCCAAAAAGTGCCCTAGGGACACTACACAAAAATAAATCTAACCCTGATTCATCTACTCACCCTTCTGACAAGGTAGTTCAGTCAGACTCTACTATTGTGGAGCTCTATTTGCCCTGACTCATCTACTCACCCTTCTGACAAGGTAGCTCAGTCAGACTCTATTGCCGCGGAGCTCTATTTGCTCCTCTACTTGGATTTTCTAAAATATTTATAGATCTGTGGTGAGACACCTCTCAATAAAGAAAATAAACTAATATCAGTGTGTGACAACATAAGTATTTTCATGTTATATGTATAACAGTACATAAATCATATTCAAAAAACCGCTTGTATCATATCTGGGAAAACCGTAATTTAACTTAATATGGTATAACATACTGAATTTCTATACATGAAAATTATCATATATAATTGTACATGAAATAACACTCGGGATGGATAGCTGGCTGGTGTCATGTCTTACCCCCACATGACTAGGTTGTGCGGCCCGAAGGCGGGATCTAGCAATGGCTGGCCGACCATGCTAGATCAACATAAGTCTGTAAGTATGAAGGGTCTGCCCTTCCTGGTCCGGACACCAGAAGGATGCTTGCACTACCATAAAACCACATCGACTGCCAATCTCCCACTGCCCCTTACGACAAGTGGTAGTACTAACATATACATGATCGTGATCATATAGCTACGGTACCGTGCTTCGTGAAAGCCTAAACCAAGTCATCCAGGTTCTGCTAATATATAGTATATTTCCAAATAATGATACATGACTATTTCATAATAATATATGTCATGTTAACATTTTCGTAAAACCTTGCATAACATATCATATAAAATTCACGGCCCTTACGCCGGCATTGCATATCATATAACCCCTCGGCCCTTACACCGGAATATCATATAAAACCTCAGCCCTTACACCAGCATATCATAACATACTGAATCATGAAATTTCTACACTAATAAATATAATATTTAGAACATAGCTTCTGTATTGTTATAGTGTTTTTCCTGAAAACTAGTAATATATGAATATTTTGGGAAAACATAATATTTCATCATTATAATTTTCATGGTAAATATTACTCATGCCACACAAAAGGGTAATAATCCGAACATAAAATCTGTTCCAAAATCATATTTCTGATATTATACATGAAAATCATATTTCTGATCAACAACATTATTTCCAACATAATTCTACAGTATACCTATTTACCTAAAATTAAGTGCTGTAAAATAATAAATATATTTTCATAAGAAAGCTGACTTAGTTTATCCACTTGCCTGGCTTTCTAGGAAGTGCACAAAACGCCCAAAATCACACCCATGTGTTCCCCAGCTCAACACCCTAAAATTAATATTTTTTCGAGCAAAACTTCAGTATTAACTTCCCTAGCATATTCCTCTCAATTCAGAAACACCAAAAACCTAATAAAACTAAAATTAACTAACTTACCCAAATTTTGGGATGGTTCCCAAGTAGGCCTAATCAACGATTCATTCCAGAAGATATGGACAGAATCTTCTCAAGAGTAGTGTGGCAGCTTCGGATCGTCGAATCGGCGAAGAATCGACCCAAAAAATTAAAGAGAAGAAGTGGAGAATGAAATGAGAGAGAGAGAGAGAGAGAGAGAGAGAGAGAGAGAGAGAGAGAGAGAGAGAGAGAGAGAGAGAGGAGGGTTTGCATAAATTTTTTTCTGTAGAAAATCGGATTTGAGCCTACTTATACACCAGCCTTCATCAACGAGACATGTCACTTCGTCGATGAGGCCTAGAAGAGAGTTCGTCAATGAACATTTACTTATCATTGACGAATTTCAAGCCCTGCAACAACCCGCTCAGTAATTTCTCATTGACGAGACGTGTGGTGTGCGACGAATCTAGTAGTGAGTTTATTGATGAAACCGAAGGGTTCGTCGACGAGCCTTGCAATTTCTCCTTTTGAATTTCCTTTTCTCCCTCTTTTATTATTTAAATACTATAATTCTTCGGGTCTCTACACCATACATGGTCCCGGATAAGCCGAAGAAGGCCGGGAGGTTTAAGAGAGGTGTGAGGCAGGGAATACGCGCGTAGGTGGTGGCGTTTCAGGCCCAGAGTTTCGCTGAGCTGGTAGATAAGGCCATGGTAGTAGAGGTCAGTTTACAGGAGTGTGAGGGGGTAGCAGACCAGAGGAAGAGACCCCTACCTCATAGGTTTCAGATCGGCACCAGTCAGGGTACATGGAGGAGGCATGGTGACTACGCGAGTCAATGACAGAAGGTGGGACCCCAAGCTCCTCAAGGAACTCAGTCACGCCCTCCTTGCCCTAGGTATCATCAGAGGCATTGGGTCGAGTGCTGAGGTAGATCAATTAACTGTTACCGATGTGGTAGACCTGACCACCTAACACGAGACTGGCATGCACCATTTAGTGATGCGCCTGCATCTCATCAGTTTTGGGGACGTAATTAGGCACCCTAAGGTGGCCACCAAAGGGGCACCGTCCAAGCGCAGGTGTATTCATTTACGCCGAGATATGTAAAGGATGCCGGCGACATGGTGATAGGTACTATTTTATTTTTATTGCATAAAACTATTGTGTTGTTTGATTTAGGGGCGACACATTCATTCATGGCTTGGGGGTTCGTTAAATTGTGTGGGATATCGGCTCAACCACTAGGTGTCGATTTATTAGTGGCTACATCGACATTGACTATAGTAATGTGTATGAGGATACTTGAAAATTTTCTGATCAGTATTCAGGGGAAGACGTTCCCTGCTAATATTCTAGTTCTCGACATGCATGAATTTGAGGTGATTTAGGGATGGACTGGCTAGCTTCCGGTTATGCGTGTATCGATTGCTACAAGAGAGAGGTGGTGTTCAGACCTCCATGGGAGAAAGAGTTTAGATTTTTGGGGTCGTGTGTGCATGCCTCACTATTTATTTTGTTAGCCACGCGAGTTAAAAGGTTGCTCTTGAATGAGTGTCAGGGGTACCTAGCTTGGGTAAAGGAAACATTAGAGGGGAAGTTGAGTTGGAGGACATTCCGATAGTGAAGGAGTATCCTGACGTATTTCCAAAGGATTCGCAATTACCTCCTGAGAGTGAGGTGGAGTTCGCTATTGATCTATCTCCCGGAACGACACCGATCTCTAAGGCTCTGTAGAGAATGGCTCCAACCGATTTAAAATAATTAAATGAGCAATTACAGGAGTTGTTGGATAAAGGGTTCATCAAGTCCAGTGTATCTCTGTGAGGCGCATTGGTGTTATTTGTTAAAAAGAAAGATGGGCCGATGAGGATGTGCATCAACTATCGGGAGATAAATAAAGTGACGATAAATAATAAGTACCTGCTACCCCATTTCGATCCAACTCCAAGGAACGTAGGTTTTCTCAAAAATTGATCTTCGGTTCGGGTATCATCCGGTGAAAGTTTAATCAAATATACCGAAGACCACTTTTCAAACCAGGTATGACCATTATGAATTTTTGGTTATGCCATTTGGACTAACTAATGCTCTTGCTGTATTTATGGACTTGATGAATAGGGTCTTCCATTAATAGCTAGACAAGTTTGTAGTGGTATTTATTGATGACATATTTGTGTAATTATAGAGTCTTGAAGAGCACGAGGATCATCAGAGGATAGTGCATCAGGTGTTGAAGGAAAGAAGGTTGTATGCCAAATTCAAGAAATGTGAGTTTTGGCTGGAATAGGTGGCATTCCTGAGGTATGTGATATCCAAGGAAGGTAATTTTGTGGATCCGAGCAAGATAGAGGCTCTAGTGGACTCGGCAAGATCAAAAAATGTCCATGAGGTCAGGAGTTTCTTGGGATTAATAGGATATTATCGCCAGTTCGTGGAAGGGTTTTTTAAGTTATTGGGCCCTCTGACGAAGTTGACCAGGAAGGATATAAGGTATGAATGGACCGACGATTGTGAACAGAGCTTTCAAGAGTTAAAGCAACGACTGATCACTGCTCTAGTGCTGACAATCCCTTCAGGAGAAGGGGTTTTTGTAATCTACAGTGATGTGTCTCGAAAATGGCTTGGGTGTGTACTGATGCAATAAGAAAAGGTTGTTGCATATGCTTTTTGGTAGCTCAAGGAGTACGAGAAGAATTATCCTATGCATGAATTGGAGTTGGCAGCGGTGGTCTTTGCATTAAAAGTCTAGAGGCAGTATTTGTACGATAAAAGGTGTGAAATTTTCATAGATCATAAAAGCCTCAACTATATTTTCACACAAGAAGAGTTGAATATGAGACAGAGAAGATTGCTTGAACTCATAAAAGACTATGACTACACCATCATTTATGTAATAACCCAAGAAAATTAAACAGAGCCTCGTCGACAAACATCAGAAATTCGTCGACAAGGGCCTCGTTGACGAGGATATATCTTGTCGACGAGAAGATACCGAGAGGGGGTTTGTGGCGATCTGAAATTCGTCGATGAGGAATGAAGGTTCATCGACAAACTTCTTCAGGGACTCGTCGACGAGATGACGTGTCTCGTCGACGAATATAGGGTTATAAATAACTTAAACCCAAATTAATTTGCAGATTTTGGTGCAAGAAACACACACTCTCTCTCTTTCTCTAAAACGTTCCTTTCCCCTTCTCTCTTCCATCTTGGCTCCGTTTCTTGCTAGATCGACGATCTGAGGCCACCACGATGCTCCTGGGAAAATTCTCTACAAGTCTGCCGAAGCGGATCATTGGTGGGAGTGGTTCGAATTCCATTCCAATTTCAGGATAAGACATTTTATTCAGTATTTGTCTTTCCCACATTTATAGGAAATGTAGTACATGCAGAAATACTGATATTTTGTTTTAGAGGATGTGATTTTCAAGGTGTTGAATGGAGAACCCTACGGGTGTAGGGCCATAGTACAGTAAGGGCTTTTTAGAAACTAAGTAAAGGAAATATGTTATGCTAGGAGTTTTTAATTATATTATCAGAGATTTTATGTATATGCATATATACCAATTATTATTTAGTTTTTATAGAATAAGAGTTTTAGTGTATGTGTGGCTTGAGTAGATATTTACCAGATATAGAATTTATACAGTTTTTCCAGTATATCATGTTATGCAGTATATACAGATATAGCCAAATATTCACAGATATTTAACAGACAGATATATACAGATTTTATTTAGTTCAGTATGCTACAATATTTTACAGAATGTCATGTTCTCCTAATGCCATAACACTCAAATTATACAGACAAATTATACAGTTATGTTATTCAGATATTACAATATTTACAGTACAAAATTATAGTATTATGGTTATTTTGGAAACATGATGAAAACAACAATGATAATTATAGTATATGTATTTATATAGTATTAGATCCCTATAAAAATATTATAGACAGATATAGTTTATAGAGCACGGTACCGTTGCTATTACAGATAGAGTGCAACCACATATCTCAAATAGTGTGTGGGTATCGTCAAACCATGCTCAGAGCGGATGCAGCTCCCCAATTTCTAAGTTGAGGGGGCCGGTTTGATGAGGTAGCAGCCAGTTCCATGCCTAGGAGAGAATGCAGTTTGGTCGGACTGAGGTAGTGTAGAGTATAGTGACTTACCTAGTGGGCCAACTAGCGTTAAGTCCCACCTACGGGCCATACAACCCTGTCATGAGGAGTCAAATCATGACATACAAAGTTCCAGGAAAAAAGTACAGTTATGTATATGTATACAGTTTTACAGTATTTGATAAACATAGTATGATATTAGCAGTATGAAAAGTAGAAAATTTAGATGATACAGTTATATTTTAAATTGCGATAAATGTAAGATATGTTTTACAAACTTATCATTTTATACAATTCAAATGTTATTCAAATAGTATGCAACTTAGTCACCACACACTAGTAATAGCATATCTCCACTTACTGAGTGTCGTCTCACCCATTACTTTAATATTTTTTAGGTAAGCCAGCTAGGCGAGCAAATCAAGCTCGCAGATAGAGGGATTACTTGGTTGCCTTGTCTATAGGGTAAGCTTCTACAAAGTATTGTATTTTGGGGTAGATGGTACCAGAGAGAGATGTAAAATATAACTATGGTTTGGAAATACTAAATTCTAGTATTGTATGGTATATGTGGGTGTATGATTTATGGTTTCCATTGCATAGGCATGTTTATTGTATACAATGATTTATGGTTTCCATTGCATAGGCATGTTTATTGTACACAGGAGTACCCTAGTGCCCCTCCGAGGCTTGAGATTTCATAGCAGAAGTATCAAAGTAGTTCATATGTGTTTTAAAAAAATGAATGATTAAATTTTGAGGTCATTACAAGTTATCACCCAGGGAAAGCTAATGTGGTAGCCAATGCTTTAAGTCAGAAGTCAGTGGATGCGTCAGTTTTGGTAGTAATGGCCCAACAATATATATGGACCAAGAGAGGTTTGGCATGGAAATGGTGGAAGGGAATCATTCGGCGTTTATCGCAAGTCTAGTAATCCAGCTGACGTTGCAGGAAAGGATTAAAGCTACTTAGACAAAAGATGTAGAATTTGTGAAAATTGTGGAGAAAGTACGGAGTGGGAAACAAACAGATTTCAATATCTCAGATAATAAGGTTCTTAGATTTCACACCAGACTATGTGTGCCTAATGATGAAAAGATAAAAAGGGTAATTCTGGAGGAGGCTCATCGCTCTCTTTATACCGTACCTCCAAGGAGTACATATGTCACACCCTGAACTCGGAAATGGGCCCTGGGGTGTGATTTAGTAACCTAACCTATCCATGTATCATACAACATCTATGATACTACACAATATAAGGGTTCGATCCCATAGGGTTCACGTACCTTATCTATCGTCACATACATAGTATATACACAGCGAAAAATTCAACCTAATACATTTATAAAAACCATGCTAGAGTCTATACAAAACATGATCTAGTTCCCCAATATACATAACACACCCCGGGGTGTCCACATAACCCAAAATAACTACTTGGCATAGGACTAGTACTTACACAAGTACCTCTACACAGCTAACCAACCACCACACTCCTGAGCTGCTAGAACGCTAATGTCGGCTACTCGAAGGATTTGAAAGACATTTGTATGATAGGGGTGAGACACCTTTCAGTAAGGGGGAAACAGGTTATATCAATGTGTGGATACATGAGTGTTATTTCAATAGCAAACATATGTTTCACAATACCAGTATTTTCAAAAATACAGTTCCAGTATACATACGATACAAAGCAATATAATTTGGTGTCGTCACACCCTTCGGCCTAAGCCAGACTATCTGGTGGTATTTCACACCCTTCGGCAAAAGCCGGACTGTCTAGTGGTATTTCACACCCTTCAGCGAAATTCGGTGCCCCTGGTAACTTGGCATAACATAAGCCCTCACAGCGTTGAATTGGTGCAGGTCTGGTGTTCTGACACCCTTCAGTAAAAGTCAGCTGATCCAGTGGTATTGCACACTCTTCGGCTAAAGTAGAACATCAAATCCTACGGACTTATTCTGACTCAGTTCAATATCTTAACCTATGACATTTTAATCCGACCCGCTTTGATATATCCCCATCGGTATTATCCCGACTTGGCATTTTTGCCAAAACCTAGAACATTTTGGAACTCACGTTCCTATATCTCATTTGAATAATTCATAGCCTAGAATAGTTAATTGACCCACTTTTCTACACAAAATACATTATTCAAACTCATCATCTCATTCCACACTTATTTGGGTAAACAAACAATCACATATCAGGTATTCCAGAATTACAATTTAAAAATAATCAAAGGTACGATCATCTCTATATCACAGTTTATACCAATATAAAGTTTTCCAATAGAAACGGAGATGATACCCGAAAATCCCCAATTTTTCCAAAAACTGTAAACCGAAAATCTTGTAATTTCACCCAATAGATTTTTCCAAATAAGTAACCAAAACATCTGTAGAATTGTAAACTATAGTTTTACCGATTCAAATTACAAAAACAACTGATATAAACAGAAACCCCTTACCTTTCCCCGAAAATAAAAACACGAACTAAACGACTCCAAAACAGCGAACTGAGTTCCCAAGACCTAAAAGTCGAAGAACAATACTTCAATATAATCCTACCTACTACAAATCTACTGATCCGAAAATGAAATCGAACTCTTACCTCGATTTTGGATCAAAACCCAAAAATCTTCGAAACGAAATTTCGATTCGCTATAAACGTAGAGATTCCCCTCCTGATCCATGTGGTAATGTCGGATCGTTGATTCGGGTAACCAACGGCCCAAATTCCTAGAGAGAGAGAGAAAGAGTGGTTTGAGTTCTAGAGAGAGAGAGAGAATTTTAGTTTGCTTAGCAATGAAGAAATACATAGATATTTATAACCCCTTCGACCCGTCCAGACTCGTTGACGAGATGGGGTCCTCGTCGACGAGCATAAGAAGGGAGTTCTTCGACGATGAAGTTGCCTCATCGACAAGCTTGGGATTTCATAATTTGCCAAACTCCCTCGGCATCCTCTCATCGACGAACCTCTAAATTTTGTCACCGAGCTGTAGAAGGGACCTCATCGACAAGAAAAGGAGCCTCGTCAACGAGCCACACTAGTTTTTCCTTTTTAATTTCCTTCCTATTTTCTTGTTTACTTAATTCAAAATTCTTGGATTGGGTTCTTACAACAAAGATGTATAGAGATCTGTGAGAATCCTTCTAGTGGAGTAATATGAAGATGGAGATTGCCTGATTTGTGAAACAATCTGTTATGCTAGTGAGTGAAAGTGGAACATCAGAGGCGTGCGGGACCACTGCAACCAGTTCGCATTCTTGAGTGGAAGTAGGAGCACACCTCTATGGACTTTGTCACGGGGTTACCGTCAGCGTTGCATGAATAGAACGCCATCTGGGTAATTGTGGATCGACTGACAAAGACTACGCATTTTGTTTCGATCAGAGTTAGTTACTCCATGAATAGACTGGCAGAACTTTATGTGCAAGAGATAGTTAGACTCCATGGTGTGCCTGTGTCTGTTGTTTAAGATCAAGATCCATGGTTCACCTCTCGGTTCTGGAAGATTTTGAAGGAAGCTTTGGGATCTTAACTTACTTTCAGTACTACATTTCACCCACAGATTGATAGGTAGTTGGAGTGAATGATTCAGATCTTAGAAGATATGTTGAGGGCCTGTGTGCTAGATTTCGGAGGTAGCTGCGGTTTTTGCCACTAGTGGAATTTTCCTATAATAACATTTATCAGGCTAGAGCGTTGTATGGTCAAAGGTGACGATCTGCACTATATTGGGACGAGGTTGGAGAATGACAGATTTTGGGGCCAGAACTAATTCAACAAACATCTGAGAAAATCAAACTAGTTCAGGACAAAATCAAGACAGGTCGAAATCAGCAGAAGAGTTATGTTGATACTCGCCGACAGAAATTAGAGTTTGATGTGGGGGCTATGATTTTCCTAAGGATTGCTCCGATGAAGGGAGTTATGAGATTTGGGAAAATATGGTAAGTTAAGCCGTAGGTATTGATTACGCGTCAAAACTACGTAATTTGGCATCTTAACCCAAGCTTTACGGTTTATATTTTTAATTAAATGTCCAAAATTTTCCAATATTTTAATAAAGTGCCAAAATCATTATTCTTGAACTTTATTGCATTATTTATGAAGTTTTGGTAATTTTTTGTTGGAGGAAAAATCTCGGAAACCAAAATCAACACCTGTTCTTATTTCATCATAACTTTTCCGTCTGAGCTCCGATCGAGACGATTCAAATTTTTAGAGAAAGAAGAAAGGATTATCTACAACTTTCATGTTTTGAGTTTTTCAAGAAACGGGCTCCAAAAGAGTCAAATTTGGTGATGAACAGAAAATGAAAAAAATGAAACAAAATATATATAAGGATATGTGATGTGACCCGGCCATGCAAGCCGGGTCAGCTCCAATTGGGTCGGGTCAAATCGGGTCAAGTCTCTCACACGGATCTTAGGGCAAGCCTCCTCCTCTATTTATTCTTTCTTTTTTCCCCTGTTCTGGGTGTGCCCTGCGCACCACTCTTCTCCCCTATCTTCCTATCCCTTCTCATGTGTTCTCTTTCTCTCTTGCTCTGTCCCTCTCTGTAGTTTTTTTTTTCCATTTATCTTCCCAGCTCCCTGCTCCCTGGTCAGTCTTCCTCTTCCCAAATTTTCCTCTGCCCCTCTGCTCTACCCTCTGCAACCTCTCTAAGCCACAGCAGCCGTGTGTCTTCTCCAGCCCACAAACCAGCTCCCCCCTGCTGCTGCCATACCAGTATAGCCATGAGATAGGCCAGCCTCAGTTCCAGCACTTCCCGAGCTTCATGCTCTGCCCAACCCCCACAGCATCAACAGCAACACCAGTACCAGCAGCCCTCAAACCACAACATGCACAGCCATGGCCGAGAGTTTCATGCTCCAACAGCTCCTCTGCAGCAGCCGAGAACATCCTCCATGGCTGGATTCTCTCTCTCTCTCTCTCTCTCTCTCTCTCCCTCTCTCTCTCTCTCTCTTATCTCTTCTCTTGCTTTTATTATTACTAATTAATCAGTTGAATATTGTTAACTTTTTATTTGAGTTTATTGTTATTTTTAGATTTTGAATATTATTTGGGGTGTTTCATTATTATTGAAGTTTAATTGTTTTTTTTTATTGTCTTTCGGTTAAATTTTTTCCGTAGATTAGTTTAATGTTCCAAGTTATTTAATTAATTTAGTTAGGGCCAGTTTCATCAAAGTTCGTATTTTTCAGTTTTGTTAAATTTCGTATTTTTATTTTTCGGTATCATTCAAAGTTTAGATTTTTGATATGTTTGCATTTTTGTTCGAGTTCTTGGTTTGAATTATTGATCCGTATTAAATGTTTGGTTTTTAGTGTGTGATTGAATTTGATTTCTAGGTTACCATCTTTAATTAATGTGTGCTTTGATGTTTCCTTGAGTAGATTAGGGTTTCCATTTTTTTTGTTCGTTAATTCAGTGCGTGTTAGTTTTAGGATTTAAATTGCATGTTATTTTAATTGGTCAAAAAGAATCTCAACAATCTTGAAAATCTAGAATCTGAACCGAGTTCAGTCCCTTTTTAATTTCGGTTGAAAGAACGTAAAATCTGAGATTAAAACGCATTCCCTGAGGAGACGATCTAGCCCTTGGGCTTAATATTACACGATAGAACTCCTATACTTGGGATAGCTTTCGAGCTGCTCATTTTTCGAATGAGTCAGGTATATTAGGTCATTCAAGAAATTAGAAACAATTAGTCCAGTTGTCTATAGGTTAGCGTTACCACCAGCATTATCTAGGATCCACGACGTATTTCATGTGTCTATGTTGAAGAAGTACGTCCCAGATCCGTCACATGTAATAAGTTATGAGGCATTGGAGCTTAGAGGTACTTTATTTTATGATGAAGTGCCGGTTCAGAACCTAGATCGGAAGGAGCAAGAATTACGTACTAAGAGTAAAGGTACTTTGGAGGAATCATGGAGTTGAGGAAGTCTCATAAGTATTAGAAAAGGAGATTGCAATAAGTAATAGCTAGCAAATTTTGAGGACGAATTTTTTATAAGAATAGGAGAATGTAGTGATTCCAAAAAATAAATAAATAAATAAATTATTATTATTATTAATTAATAATAATTATTAATTTAATAATATAATATAATATAATAGTATAATAATAATAATAATAATAATAATAATAATAATAATAATAATAATAATAACCTGAAGGAATTTGATTCCTTCGGGATTAAGGATCGAGAGCCCCCCCCCCCCCATTTCACGCTCTCTCTCTACTTTCTCTCTTCTCAACCCCTCTCTCCTCAATTTCCTTGGCCAAACGTGCGCCGATCGAAAAACGAAAAATATACTTAGGTTCCATTTCTAGTCACCAACGTTTTAACCGAGGTGATTTCGTCATTAGGGTATCGTAGGCACCACTCCTAAGTTAAGGTAAGGGGAATAGATATGTCAGTTTATTTTGAAAATATTCCCGATTAAATTGTAGTATTTGGTTTCAAGAATAATATACATAATTTTCTGAGTATTTGGGCTTATGGGAATGGAATTTTTGAATTACTATACGTATGTTTTGGGGAATAAATTTTAATTAAATAAACTGCAAGGTTTTGATCAGATCAGGACTTTTGGGAATATATTCTAATTAAGTTAAACTCTAGGGATTTAATCAAATCAGATTTTTTGGGAATGTTTTGGAGTTAAATTAAATTGCGGGGATTTGATCATATTAGAGTTTTTAAAATATATTAGGGATTAAATTTAAAAATGGAGAATTGATCATACCTGTGTTATAGTTAAATTTACCAATTATATATTTTGAAAATTTTGCAAGCAATTGGTGAAATAATATTTATTGAACAAATTGTGTGGTATGAGATTTAATTATATTTTACTGCATAATTGAATCTGAGTATTTTTGTGGTATTATCGTGAAAATGTGATTTGAACTATTTGATGGAAATACTAGAAATGTGGTGAAAATAGTGAAAATTTGAAATGACGGCTAAATGTCGAGATTGATATGATGGCTAAGTGTCGGGTTTTGGTATAACGGTTGTATGTCGGGTTTGATGTGATGATTGTATGCTGGAGTTTGCTATAATAGCTAAATGCTACATTTTTATATGACAAGTTTTATACTGAATTACGAAATGAGTTTATATAATTATTTTTATTACTTAAATTGCATTATATGGTTTAAGAACCCTAAAGATTAGGTGTGATGAGAGTACGGTACCGTTGCTAGTGATTGAGATAGTGCAACCACATTGTTCTAGATAGAAGTGTTGGTATTGAAAAGTCGATTTGGCCACGGAAGGGTTGTGTACCCCCCTGGAGTCTAGACCAGGCTGGGTAGGTAAATTGGACTTGCAGACACGAGATTTAAACTCGATCATGAGGATTTATACATAATAATGTTGTATGTCCAAAAAAGGGATTTTTTCTATGCATATATGTAAATTTATGTAAATGATATAATTTACTGAACTGATTATATTGCGAAGAAACTGTGTATTTCCAAGTGTATAGGTGTGAGTTATATTATACAAATTTCATATTTGCCAGATAAAGTAAATTAAGTGAGGTGTTTGATTTCACTAAAACTCATATTAGTTACACACTGACAATAATTTATTCTGTTTTACTGAGAAGTGTCTCACCTCAATAAATATATCAAATTTTCAAGACCTACAGGAAATCGAGTCTAGGAGCTTCAAGGTGGGACCTAGATGAGCTAGCTGAGAGTGAGTAGTGTTGGGACAATATTTTGTTTATATCTAATTGTTTTGATTATTCGGGATTGTAATATGTTTTTGGGGAGATGTTGATATTAAGGTTGAGAGGTAGTACTCTGGCATACATGGTTGTAAAAGTATATTTTGTTTCTGCTGTTTGTTTGTTTAAATTAATTATCAGATGGTATTACTTTGAACCTCATTGGGTCCAAGAATATGGTGTGTGTGGCATCAGAAATGGCATTGATGATGTCATTATTATGATTATTTGTGGATTAGATTTAGGGGCATTACATGATTCATTTTTTCAAGTCTATTATTATCAATTTACAGTAATAAAAAAAAAAGAGATTAAAGAGAAGATAATATCATGAAAGGACCTTCTTTCGATTTATATCAATTTAATTACTCTCACTGATAAATTTTTTTTTTTAAAAAAAAAAAAGAAGGAAAGAAAGAAAAGAAAGATACGTTATCAGACAATGATTAAAAAAAAAAAAAAGAAGAATAGTAGTGATGCACGTGCTCTTAATAGTTTGAAATAATATTTCATAATAAGCACCCTAGTCACTCCAAGTATTCCTTTTCTCGTCACAACAATAAGGAACTAAAAGATCTCATACCTTAATTATCGGTTATTACTTCTAAATGTTCCAACAAAAGCAACTCGGGCAATTTTGAGCCTGCCTTGGGAGGAGCTCCCATCGTCAATCACTTCTGTTTGTCTCATTAAACCATTTGAATAAATTCTTAATTTTTGTTTGAAAAGGAAATTGTTTTAATATTATATATTAAGTTGAATAAATTACATCATGATGTTTTTTTTTTTTTCAGCATACTAATTAAAAATGGAGGGACTTTATGATTTTTCCATTATATATAGATTGCAATTCTAACAAAACTAACATAAAGAGATCATCAAGACGGCTTCTTATTGATGGCTTGTGGAGGCTCTAACTTTCTTAGATTTCTTCTCTTATGTTTTCTTCTTTTTCAATGCATATGCTCCTTGAAGAAAAGTTACGCTTGTGGAAGATGCGAGACTTATGAAAGCCACAATGGTTCTCAAGCTTATGTAATTGAAGTCAATTCTCTCTTAATACCTGAGAGTTGCACGTGCAATACTTCTGATAAAGGTTTGTTGATATTTATACTCGTGTGTGAGTCTCATAGATCAAGTATATGAAGTTTTAATATATTTATGTAACTACTTTAGATTAAATGTTTAAAATTTTCAAATAGGAAAATTAACATTAAACTTATTTACCAATGTAGAAGTAAAATAAATTTGGTTGACAGATATAACTTTGGTTGACAGATATGTTATATCTTTAAATGGTAAGACAAAATTTCTAGAAAAGAATTAGAAAGAGGAGGGAATTGTGGGTTAGGGGGTGTTTGGTAAAATCAAGTTTTAAGTGCTCAACGTTGAATTTAAATATGATCTTGTAAACTAGTTCTAATTATAATATTTTCAATTTGAATTACATTTTTATCTAGTTAATGAGAAGGTATTCAATTGAGTTCATAATTTGTTTTTGTTTTAAAAATATTAATATTAAACTAATAGGTGCTAGTTTTATATTTTTTAAAATTTTATTTTTATTTGGATTTATATATTAACCAATAGGTTCCTCAACTCACCTCACTGCCTTAGTCTCACGACCCTCACCCCCTCACGCACAGCGCACGACCTGACAGGCGGCTACGCCGACTAGGAGGGGGGATGCTCCGTCCGATCGTCCCCTCACAGGCGACTACGCCGCGAGAATCCTGCTTTCACCTACTCGATCGATCCAATTTTTGCATCTTCAGGTAAAAATTTCCAAATCTATAGTAGCTCCACTGTTCTAGGGTTTCGCTTGGTGCGAGCATGGAAAAAGAATGGTCCGAGTCGATGCGAAGAGGGCGTTAGTTGAAGCGGGATCTCGGATCCTGTTCTACGGTTCCGAAGGGCCAAACCATTAATGTTACCAAGGATGATGTTTCAGCCATTAAAAAGGTTGGTTGCTGCTCCGTCTAGTTGGCGAGAGGGATAAAGGTTGGTTGCATCGAGGAAGGTATCCAAAGATTTCACCTTTGAAGCTTAACTTTTATGGGATCTTTTGTCGGGATGCTAGAGCTTGTATGGTGTTGGTCGGAGGTGTGGGCACTAACCAAAAGCAGCAGTCTTCCAGATTTCCCTTTCATCTGATGCCAATTCCTATCAATTTGCTCATTTTTGTTGTATCTGATTACTGTGTTAACTTAGCATGTTTTTAGTAAGTAGGAATCAAGGAATGGGTGATTTTTTTTCCTGTGTTTTTGGTTCTGGCAAAAAAACTCAATTACTTTTTTTTTTCAAAAAAAATTAATTAATTAAAATTTTAATTTTATGACTACTCGGCGGGTTTAGATTTATGTGGATCCTCTTGAACCCAAACCCATTTATGATCCGTTAACCCCATAAATGTTAAAAAATTTATTGGAGAGCTCTCACAGATAATGAAAAGAGTTCATAGACAGCAATGTCCATCTATCGCCCATTCTCGAAATTCATATAAAGAATTTTAAAAATTATTGCAGGAATAAATAAATCATCCAACCAAAAACTAACCTTATAATGAAAAATTTAAAAAAAAATTAAAAATTAGATTCTAAACTTGAAAGCTTGTGACCTCACAAATGTGTCCATGATTTTAAAAATATATTCATAATGTTTGACAATTCTCATATACTAGATTTTTAAGGTCTGATATGTCCTCATATTTGTGGTATATACGTTATAGCATTATTTTGTATCCATGTTCTTATTTTGTAAGCAGTTACAAAGAAAATATAAGTTATTGCTCTTAGGGTAATTTGATAATAAGCAAACAACTGAGGCAATATCTTAAACTGCTATCGCCTTTCATTATTGTCTTCCTTTATTTTTCTTTGTTGATGTTAACCAAGTTTCTTATTATCAGATCTCAGAAAAGGATCATTTTTGGAAGTGGTTCATAAAGATGGGCCGTGCTTTCAAGCACGAAAAGAAAAATTAAATACTTCCACTCATATTCTTGCCCAGAGAATTGCTCAAGACCAATATCGAGTGGATTCACTTCATTCAAAGTATAAGCTAATGTCCAAAAAATATCGATCAACAGTCACGCTTCCAGCCACGCTTGGGCTATCAATGGGTTCATTACTATATGTCGTGGAGGTGGGTCTAGGAACACCAGCCACATATCTCTCCCTTGCATTTGATACTGGTAGTGACCTCACATGGACTCAATGTGAGCCCTGCATGCTACATTGCTACAATCAAACAGAACCAATCTTCAATCCCTCAAAATCCACATCTTATTCCAACGTTCCTTGCAAATCACCGTTGTGTGCTCAACTCGATGCTCATGATTGCTTTACAAATTCCTCGTGCCTCTATGGCATTGAGTATGGAGATAAATCATATTCAATGGGATTCTTTGCAAAAGAAAAATTAACCTTGACACAATTTGATGTAATTGAAAATTTCCAATTTGGTTGTGGCCAAAATAATTTGCTACTCCCTGATGAAATGATGTCCGGAATCCTTGGACTCGCCCAAAACAATGTATCCATTGTGTCACAAACTGCTAAAAAATACAATGAAGTTTTCTCTTACTGCCTTCCATCTTCACCATGCTCTCTTGGCCACCTCACTTTTGGAAATATAAATGATGTTCGTCATCCCATTAGTTTCACGCCCTTGGTAAAGAATTCACTTGTGGGCTTACCTCTTTACTTCATTGAACTAAGAGCAATAAGTGTTTATGGAAAAAAATTACCTATAAATATATCGGTATTTTTAAAGGTAGGCACTAATATAGACTCCGGAACTTTCATCACTCGCCTACCTCCACTGGCCTATGCAACCTTTCGATCTGCTTTTCAAAAACAAATGTCGAAGTATCCGAGGGCTCAAAACTTGGGAATTCTAGATACATGCTACAATTTTAGCAAATACAATTATGTAACCGTACCCAAGATTAGTCTCTTCTTTAAGGGAGATGTTGAACTAAACATTGATGCATCTGGAATCATTGTTATGCCAGACAAGGAACAAGCATGCCTAGCTTTTGCTGGGAATGCAGATGAAACATATGTTTCCGTCATTGGAAATTTTCAACAGAAAACATATACTGTAATCCATGATGTTGTTGGGGAGAAACTTGGCTTTGGTGCCTGTGGTTGCTATTAAGCTAGTTGAGCTCTATGTGCATTGTGCATTTATATAAATAAAATATTAATGGCAAATTGTCCTCTACCTTGTATTTTCTCATAGATGCACAACTCTCAAAATACTATGTTACAAATTGAATTAATGATCTCTTGCATGTTGCAATGTTCATGGTTTAGGGGTTGGACGTCAAGTGAAGGAAATTAGACCTTTTTTTTTCCCCTCTTTAAGTTTAATGGATTTGCTACTAACTTTTTTTCTCTCAATATTCTAAATAAAGTTCAGCACTAACATTATTAACTAATGACTCATTTCATCGTTTTGAAAAAGTTACAATTTTTCCAATTTTTTTGCATTGTTTTTGGATTTTCCTGCAAATTTATTTTTTGTTTTTAAAGAAGGAACAATAATAATGATGCTAATGGATAAAAATAGGTACATTAATTTCCCCATGTGACAAAATATTCTTGAAAAATAACGAAGCAATAGTAATGTACCAACACACGCATACACATCCTTTCATATAATTTTTTCATCTCTTTTATTTTTTTTTTTTGTAAAAACAGTAACAACATAAATAATAACAAAATTCTCACATATAAACATAAGCACGCACCTACACCCACCAAGTACATCCATGTACATGCAAACCTATACTACCAACTCCCCTATGCATGCAAAAATACTCATGTAAATTTATGCAAATGAGATCAACACTACATTCATGGACCCATGCATGTAAAAACAAACAGCTCCATTTTGAGCACATCGTGTGTATGGCACACGCATGCCTGGTGCATGGCCATGTGTCACGGTTCGACTATTTTCACACCGTTGTGAAAGGACCGTGCGACGCTAGCTAAAACACTCTTGTTTAACTAGCCAGCCTATCGTTTACCAACATTCTTCCACAAAACACTTTCATTAGTATTCAATCAAATGGCAGCGGAAACAGTAAGCATTCATGAAAGCAGTGGCAAGCAAGCAGTAAACATTGAAGCAAACGTAATTCATTAACAACACTTCCGTTGATATTGTGTGTTTAGCGAGGGAGGTAAGTAGGCTAAACACATTAACAAAAGCTAGTGAGTTTTATAATGACTGATGAACACTCACCCTCACTTTAAAGAGGTTTTTATGTAATTATCATCTTGGCATTTGGAAACATCAAAGTGACCGAAGAGTCATACTACCTTATTTGGCATACAAAGACACTACTAGCAGAAAATAACCTTACACTAGTATTTACATAATGGAAACCCATCCTAAACACACGAGATAAGCGGTCACAGGCAAGCATAATGCCCTAAACAAGCTTAGCTCGTGACATTCTCCCCTACTTATGTGGTCGACGTCCTTGTAGACTTTGGCGGTAGGTACACTTCAAGTGTGTCCACGAACGATTGAATATCTTCCGCAGAAATCCAGCTGATTTCTTTGTCATCAAGGCATTTCCACTTTGCTAGGAACTTCTACCGCTTCTTGAGGATATGAACTTTTTATCTGCAAGGATCTCTTCAACTTCACGTCTGTCAAGTTGCACTATCTTCAACTCTACTCTATTCAACTAACTTTTGCTCAGGTCATTGGTGTTGGCATTGAACGGCTTGAGGCAGCTGACATGAAACTGTGGTCTTCTCCCCTAATCTGCCCACTTCTTCATCTGCTTAAAAGCTTTCTCCAGATTGGCTAGGGCAAACTCTGCATTCTGTCTCCATTCTCTGGTAAATATGTATGCCCTAGGACTCTTTCGTCTGTATGGCTTGCCCACCGTGTGGAGTAACAGCGGCAGCTGGCTTGTAACAAGCTCAAAAGGGCTCTTGTTGGTTGTTGAGCTCCTTTGGGCATTGCCATAGAATGGAGCCACATCAAGTAGTTGCACACCATTCTTCTAGTTGTCGTTGACAAAATGGCACAAATACTTTTTCAGCAGCTCTCTAAATCTCTTCATCTTTCTGTCTGTCTGTCGGTGGTAATTCGAAGAGATGTCAAAATGTGACCTGAATATCCTGGAAAATTCTATCGAGAAGTTGTCAATGAACATTAAGTCTCGCAAATAATAACTTGGGGAACACCCTAGTGTTTCACAACAGTTACAAGAAACAATTGTGTCATCTCCTCTGCATAACAGTACTTTGGTGCGGCCATGAAATTACCATACTTCTTCTGCTCCCCCTTGTCTTGTTGGCAAGTGAGACAAGTTTTGGTATAATCAACCACATCATCCTGCGTGTGCAGCCAACAATACCTCCCCAGTAGTCTTGTCATTGGAGTCATTCTCCGCGAATACCCCTCAATGAACTTCCTGCAAAATCTAGTAAGGTCAAGAAAGGAACGCAACTCCTTCACTCTCATGGGGATCTTCCGTTCTTGAATCATCCTTACCTTCTCCATACCCCTCTGGATACGACCTTATTCAACCACATGACCAAGGAATTTGTTGCTCTGTTGAGCGAAAGAGAACTTCCCTTTCTTCATATACAGACTGTTTCCCCTCAGCCTGTCAAACACCTTCCGTAGATGCTCTTTATGTTTCCTCTAAAACAACACCGATGCTCCCAACGGTGCTTTGGAAGGGCGAACACATCCCACTTCCAATCTATCAAGTTGTTTCCCCAACTCTACTATCTCTGGAGGCTCCATCCGACATGGCCCTTTAGCAGGTGGTTTCACTCCTGATAACAACTCAATCTCACGCTCCACAATCCGTCGTGAAGGAAAATTGTGAGGCAGCTTATCCGGCAACACCTCCTTATCCTCATCCAACACCGCTTGGATGGTTGTAGGCTTCAGCTCTTGGCCTACTTCTTTGTCTACCACCACCATGGCTAGATGTGTCTGCTCACCCCGACCCAATCCCTTATTGAGTTGTATGGCTGAAAGGGACTTCTCGTCATCTCTTTTCATCGCAACGACTTGCACCATGCACAAGTGCTCTCCCATTAGACACAAGGAACCAGCCAAAGGCATCAGAACTGCCCTCATCCCCCTTAGGAACTTCATTCCTAAAATAATTGGAAAGTCATCCAATGGCACCACTGTGAAATTTGCATGACCTTCCCACTGTCCAAGCTTTACAGCCACTTGCTTGGCTACTCCCAGAGTAGGCTGGGCTATAAAGTTAATTGCTTTCATGTGTCCTGTATCCTTCTCTAAGGATAAGTTGAGTCTCTATGCTTCCAACTGCGAAACAAAATTATGAGTAGCCCCCGTATCCACCATAGCGCGGGTACTCTTCCTATTTATCCTCAAGTCCACAAACATTAACCCTTTTGCTCGTCTAACTTTTGGTATTTTTTCTTATTTTTCCAATAGGCTCACCAGCAGCACTAAACCCACCCTCAGGGCATAATCCTCTTCCTCCTCGCTTTCCACCCCTTTTCTCGAAGTAAAAGCTTGTAAGGCATTGAGTAATCCCTTGTGTTGACACTCACTCACTCTGTGAGATCCACCACACAAGTAACACGGAATTTTACTCTTCCCCTTTCCATTGGGAGTTTTGAACCCTTGAGACGACGAAACTTCCTTCGAGGTTGATGATTTAGAGTCGGCTCCCCCACCCTTGAGTTTGCCTTTCTTGAAAGACTTTTCACTGTTTCCCTCTCTGCCAAACCGTTTGGATGAAGCAGTATCATCACCAGCATAGTCAATCAAGCGTTTTGCAGTAGCTTGTGCATTTGACAAGTTTTGAACCCTTTGCCTATGAAGTTCAGTTTTTTCCCACGATTTAATCCTCTCTATAAAATAGAACAACTTGTCCTTCTTCGACATATCCTGAATATCCAACATTAAAGCAGAAAATTGTTTGACATATTCCCTGATTGACCCCATATGTTTGAGATCTCTCAGCTTTCTCCTTGCATTATACTTAACATTTTCAGGAAAAAGAATTGGGCCTTGAGCTCTCTCTTCAAGTCTGCCCAACTATCGATTACACAGCTTCCATTTTCAATCTCTTGGTACTTGGTACGCCACCACAGTTTGGCATCACCAACCAAGTACATGGTCGCAGTATCCACCTTTTCCTATTCCGAGGACATCCTCACAGAGCGAAAGTACTGCTCCACATCAAACAAGAAGTTCTCTAACTCCTTGGCATCACGGGCACCCCCATACATCCTGGGTTCTGGTACCTTGGTTTTGCTAACTACTGGAGTGTTGGAGTTCCCTATAGCAAGAACTATCAGATTCACCTTTGCATCCAGATCAGCCGTCCACAACTGCAAAGTTTCAACTATGTGGCGAAAGTCCTCTGACATGTCACTTATCAAACCTGCTTGATGTTTTTTTGATCCCATCACTTCATCAACAAGTTCTCTCACCTGGGCCACCTTCACAGCCATAGTATTGGTTGTTGTCTTAACTTGTGTTTCTAGCACGTTGATCCTCTCAGCATTGTTTGGTACCATGGTCACTTACCAAAGCTTTCCAAATCCAACAACAAAGGCAATCGAATTCACGTAGCAACTCAACCTTGGGCTTTGATACCAAGTGTCACGGTCCAACTATTTTCACACCGTTGTGAAAGGGTTGTGCGGCGCTAACTAAAGCACTCTTGTTTAACCAGCCAGCTTATCGTTTACCAACATTCATCCACGAAACACTTTCATTAGCATTCAATCAAATGGCAGAGGAAACAGTAAGCATTCATGAAAGCAGTGGCAACCAAGCAGTAAACATTGAAGCAAACGTAATTTATTAACAACACTTCCGTTGACATTGTGTGTTTAGCGAGGGAGGCAGGTAGGCTAAACACGTTGACAAAAGCTAGTGAGTTTTACAATGACTGATGAACACTCACCCTCCCATTAAAGAGGTTTTTATGTAATTATCATCCTGGCACTAGGAAACATCAAAGTGACCGATGAGTCATACTGCCTTATTTGGCATACAAAGACACTACTAATAGAAAATAACCCTACACTAGTATTTACATAATGGAAACTCATCCCAAGCATATGAGATAAGCGGTCATAGGCAATCATAATGCCCTAAATAAGCTTAACTCGTGACACCATGCGTGCACGCGTCCGCCATATGCGCATGAATGACACCTAGAAAAAATCTGGTATCAACAACTGCCACTTTTATGCATATGCTACATAGAAGATGTTGAAGTTGTCTTTCTCATGTTCCTATTGCAGTAAATATATAAAGATGTGGACAGATTTTGGGAGAAAGGTCAATTTAGAAAGAGAAAACATAGGATTAGCGTGAAAATTATCGAAGAAAAGAAAATTCTATTAACGGAGGCTTAGGAAAAATTGACGGGCATCAACGTGTAATATTAGTGATTGGGAGAGAATCGACAAGCATCAACGCACATGCCAATACTTTTCTTTGTTGATGCTAAGCTATGTTTCATATTATTATGCTTCAGATCTCAGAAAAGGATCATCTTTGGAAGTGGTTCATAAAGATGGGTCATGCTTTCAAGCACGAAAAGAAAAATTAAATGTGTCCACTCATATTCTTCCCTAGAGAATTGCCCAAGACCAATGTCGAGTGAATTCACTTCATTCAAAATATAAGCTAGTGGCCACAAATTATCAATCAAAAGTCACACTTCTAACCGTGCTTGGGCTATCAATGGATTCATTACTATATGTTGTGAAGGTGGGTCTAAGAACACCAACGATATATCTTTCCCTTGCATTTGATACTAGTAGTGACCTCACATGGACTCAATGTGAGCCCTGCACACTACAATATTGCTACAATCAAACAAAACCAATCTTCAATCCCTCAAAATCCACACCTTATTCCAACATTCCCTGCAAATCACTGTTGTTTGCTCAACTCAACGCTCATGCTTGCTTTAGAAATTCCTCGTGCCTCTATGGCCTTGCGTATGGAGATAACTCATATTCAATTGGATTCTTTGCAAAGGAAAAGTTTTCCTTGACACAATTTGATGTAATTAGGAATTTCAAATTTGGTTGTGGCCAAAATAATTCACTAACCACCGATGCAATGATATCTAGAATCCTTGTATTGGGCTTTGTGGAGTCCAGTTGCATTTGATCGGGATGATGATCCAACTTGAAAAAATGCTGCGTGGTTTTTAATAAGAGATTTTAATCCTAAGACTTAGTTCATGGAGCAAAGGTTTGGGCCGATAGGCCCGTTTTGTAGCCCATTGTTGTGCGCAGGATATAAAATCGTTATTATGGTAATTAGGGTTAATTGGCTATCACACTTCTTGAGAGAGTGAGAGAGAAAAATATTTTATTGCTGCACTCTCTGTATTTTCTTCTTAATAATAGTGAAATCCCTACAATTCCGTGGATGTAGGAAAATTGCCGAACCACGTAAATAACGTCTTGTGCGTGTAATTGATTTTTCTTTGGCATGTATTTTCTCTAGTTTTTTTCTCAAATGATTTGAAAATTTTGTGTTAATTCCTACACCTTGGACTCAACCAAAACAATGTATCCATTGTGTCACAAACTGCTAAAAAATACAATGAGGTTTTATCTTATTGCCTTCCATCTTCATCATGCTCTCTTGGTCACCTCACCTTTGGAAATAAAAATGATGTTCGTCATCCCAAGTTTCACGCCCTTGCTAAAGAGAATTCGCATGTGGACTTTTCTTTTTTACTTCATTGAACTGATAGCAATAAGTGTTCATGCACAAAAATTACCTATAAATATATCGGTATTTTTAAAGGTAGGCACTATTATAGACATCGGGACTCTCATCACTTACCTACCTTCATTGGTCTATGTAGCCCTTCGATATGCTTTTTAAAAACAAATGTCCAAGTATCTGAGGGCTTAAAACTTGGAAATTCTAGATACATGCTACGATTTTAGCAAATGCAATATGTAACCATACCCAAAAAACTTTGTCATTCTTTGCCTACGAAAGTTGTTGTTGTTGTGGTTTTTTTTTTTTTTAACAGGTACGATCAGAATGGGGTATACCCAATTTTAAAAGGAGACTCTATCAAAATGTTACAAAAGTAGGGTATACTATGGATGTGTAACTTCTTTGTATAAATGTTGTGAAAAAACTTTGTCATTTTTTGCCTATGAAAGTTGTTTTTTTAATAGGTACGATAAAAAATGAGTATACCTGATTTTAAGAGGAGGCTCTGTCGAAATGTCTACAAAAGTTGGACCTACTATGGACGTATAACTTTTGTGTATGAATGTTATGAAAAAATTGTCGTTCTTTGTCTATGAAAGTTATTTTTTGTTAACAAATGTGATCAGAAATGGGTGTACCCGATTTTAAGAAGAGACTTTACCAAAATGTTTACAAAAGTTAAACATACTATAGATGTATAATTTTTGTGTATAATTGTTGTGAAAAAACTTTGTCATTCTTTACTTATGAAAGTTGTTTTTTTTTTTTTTTTTTTCGAACAGGTGCGATCAGAAATGGGTATACCTGCTTTTAGGAGGAGACTATACTGAGATTTTTACAAAAGTTAGATATAATTTGGATGTATAACTTTTATGTATGAATGTTGTGAAAAAACGTTGTCATTGTTTGCCTATGAAAGTTATTCTTTTTGAACAGGTCCAATCAGAAATGGATGTACTCAATTTTAAGAGGAAACTTTGCTGCTAAATTTTTTACAAAAGTTGGACATACAATAGTGTATAACTTTTGTGTATGAATGTTGTGAAAAATTTTTGTCATTCTTTGCTTGTGAATGTTGTTTTTTTTCTTTAAAATGTGTGATCAGAAATGGGTATACTCGATTTAAAGGGGAAGCTTTGCTGAAATTGTTACAAAATTTAGACATACTATTGATGTATAACTTATGTGTGTGAAAGTTGTGAAAAAACTTTGTCATTCTTTGCCAATAAAAATTGTTTTTTTTTTAACAGGTGCGATCAAAATTGGGTATACCCAATTTTAAGAGAAGATTTTGTAAAAATTTTTACAAAAGTTGGACATACTATAGATATATAACTTCTGTGTTTGAATGTTGTGAAAAACTGCCATTCTTTGCACGTGAAAGTTGTTTTTCGTTTAACAGCTGCGATTAGAAATGGGTTGTAACGCCCTGGACCTGCCATGTGGGGCCTAGAGTGTTATGAGACCATACACATGTCTCTGATACCATTCACGCAGCAGAATTAATTAAAACCTCAAACAAAATACCAAAGTGTTATACATATACATACGCAAATTCATAAAAGGTACAACTGAATCCTCCATATTACATAACCAGGATAATTTAACACAAAACATGACATAAACCTGTTCTTTTTATCCACACACCAACTAAACCCTGCCTAGAGCTTTCTAAGCTCGATCATCTGGAAGACCTGAAAAGATTAAATATTCGCCGGGGTGAAACACCTCTCAGTAAGGAAGAAATAAGTTACAACAGTGTGTGGCTGAAGTGTCTAATATATATTTACCAAATATACAAACAATTGTACTTCACTATCAATAATAGTTGAGTAAATGCATTTTGAGTCACACCATTGTAACTTCTCTGTCACCTAATTACATACACACATACATAATTATTTTTACTAATAATTCTTGAGAATAGGGAAGTCAACCCGCCCATACAAGTAGATTCCCTATGCTCTAGTGCTAACATGAGGGCACTCACCTTTCTCAGTAAGCCATCGAGTTATGTATCCAAGTAAAGTCTCCAAGAATAGGGAAGGTCACCCGCCCATGCAAGTGGCTTCCCTCTACTCTGGTATCCACAAATAATTATTAGAGCACTCGCCTTCCTCAGCAAGCCCTTGGGTGGAGAGTTTAACTTTACCATAAATACTCATGTAATTAAAGTTACACATATCCAATGTCGTTATTTCATGGAGTTCGACACATATATGCATACCACAACCAATCCACATAGGATAATTCGAATAGTTTACAATCACATCCACACAGGGTTCATATCCACATAGAATACAACGTCCACACAGGACTCTAATCCATATAAAATACATGTCCACACATCACTGGTCCACACAGGACTAATCAACCACACATGACAGATCATCACATAGATTACAACACATACCACCCTGTTCATGGTAAATAGGTAAAACAAACTCCTCATACCACTGCCAATGTTTTACCCCCCCCAATATAAACGTCCATATAACGACCTCTTCATACCACTGCCACGTTATAGGACGATTATATCAGGTATGATATAACGACCTCCTCATACCACTGTCAACGCTATATCGCAATTTACATGAACCACAACACAAATCAACCACTCAAGAACATCCACGCATCTACCACAGTATATACAATCAGACAGTATCCACAACCAACCAGTATTTTCAACCAAGCAGAATACGCAACCCAAATAGTATTCACAATCACACAATTAAACATAATTCTGCAGTACTTGCACCTATTTAATTTTCAAAGTTGTTTTCATGCCACACGATTTTTCCCAAAATAATATATATCAAAAACAATATTTTCAATACCTGCATCGTTCAGAATAATTTACCTAAATATATAGAATTTTGAATCCAAAATTTAATCGGTTTAAAATTAATAAAAAGCTGTTATAAAGTATTTCCCTTTACCTGTTCCTCAAGATTTTGCCTAAAATCGAACAAATATGAGACCCTATATTCCAAAAATCTCAACTTACTCAAATCTTAAAAAAAAAAAAACACTCATTTAATGCTGCCTAGGTTCCATCTATTTCAAAATAATAATAAAACTCTAAAATATCTCACTTACCCTAATTTTGGGATGATTCCCAAGTACTCCAAACCGAAAATCTGCTCTACCTATGTTGTAGAGAATTTTCCCAGGAGTCTTGATTTAGCTTCCGATCATTGAATAGGGCTAAATCTGGCCTGCAATCGAAGTAAGAAGGTAGTAGGGCTAAATTTTAGAGAGAGAAATTAGAAGAAAGTGATTTTCTCACTGGAAAATGAGAGATTTTGTTATTTGTAGGCAAGAACTCAACGATGAGACACGTGGATTCGTCGACGAGACCGTGAGTTCGTCAACAGGTTTTAGATTACCTCAAACCCTCTCGGTAACTCCTCGTTGATGTGATATTGCCCTCGTTGACTGGCCAAAGAAGAACGCTCTTCAACGAGACCAGTTGGTTTGTTGACGAGTTCTCACTGACACCCTTTTAAAATATTCATTTTTCTTCATATCTCTCTTTCCTTTCCTTTTCTTTTATTATTTTTTTATTCATTAAATTTTTTAGGTCGTTACATTCTCCTCTCCTTCATAAAAGTTTGTCCTCGAAATTTGTTAATCACCCATTTTCACACTAAAAAGCTAACTAACCACATTCATACATTTCAATCAATTCAAACATATGCAACACCGAATCATGCAAAGTCAAACAAACTTAATACTCATGCCAACGTAGACATATTGCCTGCACCTTTAGTGTTGTCTCCCTCACCCAACATATAAACACGTGTCAGGGCACCACTGCCTCGAGGCACCAGGTTGTTCTTCTCATTCTGATTTGGGGCAGGTGTATTGTTCAGCGATTCTCGACATTCCCAAGCAATATGACCATATTTTCCACATCTATAGCACATGACACCCCTACTCCGGCATTCTCCACAATGCCGCTAGTTACATCTAGGTTAGTGGTGTAACATGCTCAAAATTCTTACCATTTTTTTTTTTTTTTTTTGTATATCTACATCCATACCTAAGCAGTAGAAACACAAATCATATAACCATTTATATATATACTATACAATATCAGAATCCAGTATATACAAGCCATAACCATACCAAATAAACCCCTCCAGCATTATCTACCTCAAAAATACAAAAATCTGTCATAACTCACCCTACGACCAGGGTCATTAAGTAAACTTCCTATCCGCGAGCCTAATATGCTCGCCTAACTGTCTCACTTGAAAAATGGTAAAGTAATGTGGTGAGTCGACACTCAGTAAGTGGAAATATGTTATTACTAGTGTGTGGCGACCGAGTTATAAAATTATAATAATAGTATTTAAAAAACTGCATAATCTGGCAATTCTGTACAACACATGTATAATATCTTAAAACATTTGTATCATTTGAACTTTCTACCATTCATAGTGCTACATCATACTATATACAATAAAAGCTGTAAAACTGTATACATATATATAACTATGTTCTTTCCCTGGAACTCTGTATGTCATGATTTGACCCCTCATGACAGGGTTGTGCGGCCCGTAGGCGGGATTTAACCTGGTCTGCCCTCCATGTAAGTCATCATACTCTACACTACCTCAGCTCAGCCAAACTGCATACACTCCTAGGCACGGTACTGGCTGCTCCCTCGTCAAACCGGCCCCCTCAGCCTAGCAAACTAGGGAGCTGCATACTCTCCGAGCACAGCTGACGGTACCCACACACTATCTGAGATATGTGGTTGCACTCTATCTATATCTAGCAATGGTACCGTGCTCTGTATTCTATATCTGTACTATATCTATCTGTAATCTTTCCACAGGGATCTGATAATACATATATACATACTATACTCTTTATACTGTTTTCATTATATTTCCAAAATAACCATAACACTGTATTGTTGTACTGTAAATACTGTAATATCTGTAGCATCTTGATGCTATAACTGTGTAATCTGTCTGAACTTTCTTTCTATATAATCTATTTGTACTTTCTTTCTATATAATATGTCTGTACTTTCTTTCTGTATAATTAAGTGTTATGGCATTTAGGAAAACATCACTTTCTATATACACTATATATATTGTTCTAAATAAATATCTGTATACTGATATATATATATATATATATATATAACTGTCTATTTAATTATCTAAAATAAATTGTATATATATATATATATATATATATATATATATATATATATATGCAAATTATGTCTGTATAAAATCTGCAATTATCTCACTATATCTGTATAACTTGAAATACTGAAAAACTACATAAAATTCCATATCAATATAATATACTCAGGCCACACATGCTTTAAAAATTCATATCCTGTATTATATCTGGTATACATGCATGCATATATTAAATTTCCGATAACGTAAGTAAATTTCCTACCATAGCATATTTCCCTTACCTTAACTCTGAAAAGCCCCTATAAAATTCTGACTCTATACTCGCAGGGTTCCTAGTTCAATATCCTAAAAACAATATCCCCCAGAACAAAATATCAGTATTTTCTTACCTACAACATTTCTCATAACTACAAGGAAGGCATAATCTGAACAAAATATCTTAGCCTAGATTTGGGATGAATTTCAAATCAACTTTCCCCACGATCTGCTCCGGCAAACTTGTAGAGAACTTTTCTAGGAGCGTCGTGGTGGCCTCGGATCTTCAATCCGGCGAGAAATGGAGCCAAGATCGAAGAGAGAAGGGGAGGGAGTCGTAGAAGAGAGAGAGAGAGAGAGAGAGAGAGAGAGAGAGAGAGAGAGAGGAGTTCTGCGCTGAAATTTTGGTAAAAAATCCGAGTTTCAGCTATTTATAGGGTTGAATTTGTCGACGAGACATGTCACCTCGTTGACAAGTCCTTCAGTAATTTCATCGACGAACTTCCTCCCTCGTCGACGAATTTCAAACTGTCCAAAAAACCCTTCTCGGTATCTTCTCGTCGACAAGGCATGGCTTCGTTGACGAGGTCCCCTATGCACTCATCGACGAATTCCCTATGTTTGTGACGAGGCCCTGTGTAAGAATCCCGGGTTGTTATATCCTCCCCTCCTTATAAAATTTCGTCCTCAAAATTTACTATTTCTATCTCTATCTATACACTCCATCATCTAGTAAAGGAAAAAGGTCTACTTATTTTATTTCCTGCCCTCACTTGTGGTGGAGGAATACCGTGGTTACATTTATGTTCTGGGAAATTACACATATAAAACTAAAAACTATTTACTAATTAAAATTAATACATGTACCCGCAAAAGAAATTTATCTAACCATTATACTTTACCTGAGTATCTCTATACCTCTTGGAACAATTGCGGGTATTTCTGTCTGATCTGCTCCTCGAGCTCCCAAAAAGCTTCCTCTATGGCGTGATTCCTCCACAAAACTTTAACTAATTGTATTTCTTTAGTGCATAAAGTATGAACCTTTTTGTCCAAAATCTGTACTGATACTTCTTCATATGCCAATGAATCCTTAAGCTCTATCTCTGTATAGCTAATGATGTGGGATGGGTCTGGGACGTATTTCTTTAACATGACAACATGAAACACGTCATGAATTCGAGCCAAAGCTGGTGACAAAGCTAGCCTATAGGCAACTGACCATATTCTCTCAAGTATCTCAAAAGAACCAATATACCTAGGGCTCAACTTGCCTTTCTTTCCAAACCTCATAACTTCTTTTAGAGGAGCTATCTTAAAAAATACTCGATCTCCCACATCAAATTCCAACTCTTGGCGGCGAGTGTCTGCATAGCTTTTCTGCCGATTCTGTGCTATACTGATTCTTTCTCTAATTAATTGGACTTTGTCGGACGCCTGTTGTATTATCTCGAGACCCAAAACTCATCTTTCACCTACTTCATCCCAGAAAGGAGGATAACGACATCTCTTGCCATATAATGCCTCGTAAGGTACCATGTCAATGCTAGCCTGATAGCTATTATTGTAAGCAAACTCAATTAATGACATAAACTGAATCCAACTGCCTCCAAAATCAAGCACACAAGCACGAAGCATATCCTTTAGTGTCTGAATTGTTCTCTCAGTCTGACCATCTGTCTGGGGATGGAAAGCAGTGCTAAAAACTAACTGTGTACCCATAGCCTCTTGAAAATTTTTTCAAAATTTTGAAGTAAACCGAGGATCTCGGTCGGAGACTATGAATACTAGCACACCATGGACGCGAACTATCTCCTGAACATATATCTCTGCTAACCTATCCATGGAATAACTGATTTTAATAGGGATGAAATGAGCGGTTTTTCGTCAGACGACCAACAACCACCCAAATCGCATTCAGTCCCTGTCGCACTGGTGGTAACCCTGTAACGAAATCCATTGAAACGTGGTCCCATTTCCATTTTGGAATGAACAGTGGCTGCAACTGTCCTGCCTGTCTTTGGTGCTCAGCCTTAACTTGCTGACACGTCAAGCATTGCTGAACAAATTCAGCTATCTCCCTTTTCATTCCACTCCACCAGAAATACTCTCATAGGTCCCTGTACATTTTCGTACTACCGGGATGGACCGTGTATAGGGATCTGTGATCCTCCTCCAGTATAGTTCTCCTGATCTCAGTATCTATAGGAACACATATCCTAGTACGGAATCGCAGAGCTCCGTCATCTGATATGATGAACTCCTCTCCCCGACCATCCCACACACTAGCCATCACCTCTGCCAACTCTACATCATCGCCCTGAGCTGCTTTAATCTTCTCGTATAGTGTAGGCTAAACCACTAGACTGGCAATAACTGCCTGAGGAATCTCCTCTATTAACTCTAAATTGAGCTTCTCCAAATCCATTAAAATTGAATGTGGAATCTCCATGGCTACTAGTGGTGATCCCCCTGATTTCCTACTCAGAGCATTTGCCACCACATTCGCTTTTCCTGGATGATATCTAATTGTGCAATCATAGTCTTTAATGAGTTCTAACCATCTTCTTTGTCTTATATTTAGCTATTTTTGGGTGAAGAAATATTTCAGGCTCTTGTGATCCGTGAAAATCTTGCACTTTCCACCATATAGGTAATGCTTCCAAATCTTAAAAGCATACACCACTGCAGCAAGCTCTAAGTCATGGACAGGATAATTCTTCTCATATTCTTTAAGCTGCCTAGACACATATGCAATAACCCTGCCGTGCTGCATCAACACGCATCCAAGACCCTTCAAAGAGGCATCACTGTATATTACAAAACCGTCCTCCCATGATGGAATAGCTAATATCAAAGTTGATACTAACCGCCGCTTTAACTCTTGAAAACTCTGCTCACAGTCATCAGTCCATTCAAATTTTACATTTTCCTTGTAAGTTGTGTTAATGGACCTGATAGCCTGGAGAAACCATCCACAAAACGTCGGTAATAACCTGCTAATCCCAGAAAACTCCTGACTTCCTGAACATTTCCTGGCCTTTCTCAACTAACCACAGCCTCTATCTTACTTGGATCAACTGATACTCCTGCTTTTGAGATCACATGGTCGAGAAAAGTAACCTGTCTTAATCAGAACTCACATTTCTTGAATTTTGCATATAATTTCCTTTCCCATAATACCTGCAACACCAGTCTCAAATGATGCTCGTGGTCCTCAAAACTTCTTGAATAGACCAGTATATCATCGATGAACACAACCACAAATTGATCTAAGTATTGATGGAAAACCCGATTCATCAAATCCATGAACACCGCTAGTGCATTAGTCAACCTAAATGGCATTACTAAAAACTTGTAATGCCCATATCTGGTACGAAAAGCGGTCTTCGAAATGTCCTCTGCTCTAGTACACAATTATATACATCTCATTATACCATACATCACAATACCAGAGTTACTACAATCACTATATATATAAAACGCTCAACCCAAAAAGATGTCTTAGGGCCATTTCTACAAAATACATCCGCCCCTATTAAAATACTTACCCTTCTAGAAGGGCAGATCTATAGCTCTAAATCAGCGGAGCTTTTCCCGCTCTCCTATTTGGGGATCCTGAAAAGTTATAAAGTTTTGGGGTGAGACACCTCTCAGTAAGGGAAATAAACTAATACCAGTGTGTGGCAACATGAGTATTCTGTGTTATACATATACCATATAGAACATAATAAGTAACTGTTATATCGAATCTGGGAGAACCTATATATTATCAAAACATGGAAGAACATACTGCATTTTCATAAACATATTTCATCTCATATCATAATAATAATACAAAACATTCCTAGTAGATTAGCTGGCTGTTGTCATATATTACCCCCATATGACTGGGTTGTGGCCCGAAGGCGGGACCTGACAATGGTTGGCCGACCATTGCCAAGTCAAAAGTACAATCTGTAAGTTTGATGGGTCTACCAGACCTGATCCGTACACCAGGGGCGCTCACACACTTCTTATAAACCACATCGACCATCCAATCTCACACCACTTCGTACAACGGCGTTAACACAAATATTAAAATCACGAAGACCATGGACACATAGTAACGGTACCGTGCAAGTGCTAGCCTAGACCAAGCCAACCAGGTTCTGATATCATATAACATATACTGAAACTATGATACATGGATATTTCATATCATTAATTATCAAATCAATCATATCATTTTCCATATATACATATCATGAAAATTATCGATGCGTATGCCGGTATTTCACATTTTACCATAGCATGGCCCGTACGCCGGAAAATCATAGCACACCTCGTATGTTGGCAAAACATACACATAGCTCGGCCTATACGCTGGCAAATCATAGCACAACCCGTACGCTGGCAGATTATACACATAGCTCGGCCCGTACGTCGGCAAATCACAGCACAGCTCGTACACTAGCAGATCATACACATAGCATGGCCCGTACGCCAGCAAACATACAAACATCTCGGTCCGTGCACCGGCAAATCATAATCACATTTCCAAAAAATAGTATTTCAATACATTTTATACTCATGCCACACTAGTAGATTTTCCGTATATTCAACATACCATCATTTTCAATAGTATTTTTCCAAATATATAAATCATAAATAAATATATTTATTTTCTAAAATCGAATGCTATAACAATATACATATTTTCATAAAATACTAGCTTAGTTTATCCCCTTACCTGATTCCTGAAAAAGCCCTTAAGAAAATCTGTCCCGCACCTGCAGGGTTCCTAACTCAACACCCTGGAAACAACATTCCCCAGAACTAAAGTTCAATATTTCTAAGCATATAACACTATCTCCAACTGTCAAAAATCCAAATATTGAGTAGAAAGTCTTACCTTGGATTTGGGATGGTTTCCAACTAAGCCCCACTGACGATCCGCTCCGGTAGACTTGTAGAGAACTTTCCTAGGAACGTCGTGGCAGCTTCAAATCATCAAACTGGAGGAAATTTGACTCAAAATCGAAGAGAGAAGGTGGAGAAATCGTAGGGTAAGAGAGAGAAAACTCTGCACAGAAAATTTCGTCCAAAAAATGAACTTTGGGCCTATTTAAACTGTGGCCTTCGTCGACGAGCCACGTCACCTCGTCGACGAGGTCAATACAAAATTCATCAATGAACTCTCCCCTTCGTCGATAAAATTCAGAAACCCTGAAATCATCCTCTTGGTATTTCCTCATCGATGAGCCACGTCATCTTGTCGATAAGCCCAACAATATTTTCGTCGACGAATACATGGGATTCGTCGACGAGGAGTTGAAAGATTTATGAGATTTATCCTTTCCAAAATGCAATGTCGTCGACTGCCTCCTTCTGTTTCCAGTTTCCATTTTCCTTTCTCTTATTATTTAAATTCCATTTTTATTCAGGTTGTCACATATACGATATGGTGCTTTTGATATTGGTGCAGATCCTAGCAACAAGTCTATAGTGAACTCAATCTCATGATCTGGTGGCAAACCAGGCAATTCTTTTGGAAATACATCTGGAAACTTTATCACTACTAGTATATCAGCTTGTCTCAATGCTTCTTTTGGAAATTCTCTTATGTATGCGACATACCCCTGACAACCATCCTGTAGCAGTCTCCTAACCTGAATAGCAGACATCAGCTGTGGCGAGGCACACACGCGTGAACCCACAAATCTAAATTCTGGTTCACCCGGGAGTCTGAAAATCACTTCTTTCTGATGGCAATCAAAACTAGCATGATAAATAGCTAACCAATCCATACCTAGTATCACATCAAATCCCTGCATATCCAAGACCACAAGATCGGCTAAAAGCACTCTCTCCTGAATACTTACTGGAAAATTCTGAAGTACCCTCCTGCATCTAACCACATATCCCATCGGCGTACCCATAGACAATTCTATATCTAATGGTTGTGTCTCTATTCCAACTATCTTCACATATCCCACCGATATGAAAGAGTGGGTGGCACCTGTATCAAATAAAACAATCATTTTATATGGTAAAGCAGTAAGAGTACCTGTGACCACGTCTCTAGTTGTCTCAGCATCTCCCGGTGTCAACGCGTAGACTCTTGCTAGTACAGTGTTCCTCTACTAACCACCGTAGGGTGCCTGATATCCACCTCGAAACAGTCTGGGAGCTTGTGCATAATTTGATGACATCTGACATGATCGAGCCATATGACCATGCCTCTCGCATTGATAACAAACATTTTCCCCCCAGTCAGCACTCACCAGGATGTTTTCGTCCGCATCTGGGACAAATCGCAGGAAGTTGTCTGCCCTGAAATCCACCATGCTCTACCATCTGTCTCTGGCCTCTGCCAAATCTACCCCCTCTCCAAGGGCCTCGACTGGGACCCGCCTAAAAGATCGAGGGTGCGGTCCTCTTCTTCTAACTCTGTGTCTTAATCTCTTTCAATAGACTCTCCTCTAATATAATGGTCCTGTCAACCAACTCTATAAAATCATGGATCCTTAGTACCACCACCTGCCTGTAGATATCTTGCCTCAAATTCCTCTCGAACATTTTGGTCTTCTTTACTTCATCGAGGATAATATATGGGCAGAAATGTGAGAGCTCGATAAATCTCGCTGCATACTGCTAGACTGTCATCGACCCCTGGGACAGGCTCAGAAACTCTTGAATTCGGGCCCCTCTAACTAAAGTAGGATAGTATCTATCAAAGAATATATCCCTGAAATGGGCCCAGGTCATCGGCACTGGAGTCATCCTCTACTCCTCCAATAGTCTAGTGGTCGTCCACCATCTCTCAGCCTCCCCTGCCAGTCTATACGTAGCGTACATAACTCTCTACTCGTCAGTGCAGTGAAGTACTGTCAGGATCTTCTCTACATCTTGCACCCAATTCTCAGCAACTGCAGGGTCAGTCGCTCCAGAAAATGCTAGCGAATTCATCTTCATGAATTTCTCTATGGTACATTCCTGAACTAGAGATGGACCTCCCTGCTCTCTAGAACTCCGCGCTATCTCAGCCATAACTTGTTGAGCCACACTACGTAGCACAACATCTGAATCCCCACCTGCTGCTCCAGAAGGACCAGCACCATCATCCCCACTAGCATGAGTGCTATTGCCTCGTGGGTCCATCCTACAAACACATAGAACACCGTTTTAGAATTCTATTTCCCTACAGACCCAACTTATTCAACTAAAACTCCAAATTCTCTATTAACCATCCCTCCTGATCCAAACCCCAAAATCCAGTCCTGCAACCCAAACACATAACTCGTCGATAAAGTCTACAAAACCTAGCTACCTAGGCTCTGATACCAAAATGTAACATCCTCAAAATTCTTACCATTTTTTTTTTTTTTTTTTTGTATATCTACATCCATACCTAAGCAGTGGAAACACAAATCAAATAACCATTTATATATATACTATACAATACTAGAATCCAGTATATACAAGCCATAACCATACCAAATAAACCCCTCCAGCATCATCTACCTCAAAGATACAAAAATATGTCATAACTCACCCTACGACCAGGGTAATTAAGTAAACTTCCTATCCGCGAGCCTAATCTACTCGCCTAACTGTCACACCTGAAAAATGGTAAAGTAATTGGGTGAGTCGATGCTCGGTAAGTGGAAATATGCTATTACTAATGTGTGGCAACCGAGTCACAAAATTATAATAATAGTATTTAAAAACTGCATAATCTGGCAATTCTGTACAACACATGTATAATATCTTAAAACATTTGTATCATCTGAACTTTCTTTCATTCATAGTGCTACATCATACTATATATAATAAAAGCTGTACAAATGTATACGTATACATAGCTGTGTTCTTTCCCTGTAACTCTGTATGTCATGATTTGACCCCTCATGACAGGGTTGTGCGGCCCGTGGGCGGGATTTAACCTGGTCGGCCCTCCAGGTAAGTCATCATACTCTACACTACCTCAGCCAAGCCAAACTGCATACTCTCTTAGGCACGGGACTTGCTGCTACCTCGTCAAATCGACCCCCTCAGCCTAGCAAACTGGGGAGCTGCATACTCTCCGAGCACGATTGACGGCACCCACACATTATCCGAGGTATGTGTTTGCACTCTATCTATATCTAGCAACGATACCGTGCTCTGTATTCTATATCTATACTGTAATCTTTCCACATGGATCTGATACTATATATATACATACTATACTCTTTATACTATTTTCATTATATTTCTAAAATAACCATAACACTATATTGTTGTATTGTAAATACTGTAATATCTGTAGCATCTTGATGCTATAACTGTGTAATATGTCTGTACTTTCTTTCTATATAATCTGTCTGTACTTTATTTCTATATAATCTATCAATACTTTCTTTCTGTATAATCTAAGTGTTATGACATTTAGGAAAACATCACTTTCTATATACACTGTATATACTGTTCTGAATAAATATCTGTATACTGATACATATATATATATATGCAAATTATGTCTGTATAAAATTTGCAATTATCACTATATCTATATAACTTGAAACACTGAAAAACTACATAAAATTCCATATCAATATCATATACTCAAGCCACACATGCTTTAAAAATTCATATCCTGTATTATATCTGGTATACATGCATGCACATATAAAATTTTTGATAACGTAAGTAAATTTCCTACCATAGCATATTTCCCTTAGCTTAACTCTAAAAAGCCCCTATAAAATTATGGCTCTATACCCGTAGGGTTCCTATCTCAACATCCTGAAAACAATATCCCCTAGAACAAAATATCAGTATTTTCTTACCTACAACATTGCTCATAACTACAAGGAAGGCATAATCTGAACAAAATACCTTAGTCTAGATTTGGGATGAATTTCAAATCAACTTTCCCCACGATCTGCTCTGGCAGACCTGCAAAGAACTTTGCTAGGAGCGTCGTGGTGGCCTTGGATCTTCAATCCGATGAGAAATGGGGCCAAGATCGAAGAGAGAAGGGGAGGAGTCGTAGGAGAGAGAGAGAGAGAGAGAGAGAGAGAGAGAGAGAGTGAGAGAGAGAAGAGTTCTATGCTGAAATTTTGGTAAAAAAATTTGAGTTTCAGCTATTTATAAGGCCAGATTCGTTGACAAGACACATCACCTCGTCAACGAGTCCTTCAGTAATTTCGTCGATGAACTTCCTCCCTCATCAATGAATTTCATATTGTCTCAAAAACCCTTCTCGGTATCTTCTCGTCCACGAGGCATGGCTTCGTCGACAAGGTCCCCTATGCGCTCGTCGACGAATTCCTTGTGTTCGTCGATGAGGCCCTATGTAAGAATCTCGGGTTGTTACAAGTGGAGGCGTGATGAATCGCCCTATCCTCCTCAATCATTCTTTTCGACCCCTGACCTGCAGCGTCTCTGTCTCCCCTCCACAACCCTTGTCTGACATTTGCTTTGGAACAAGGAGACACAGGTCTTTTCCTTCATTCTAATGCCTCTGAACCTCTCTATATACTTTGTAATAACCTGAACTTAAAAAAAAATAAAAGAAAAATAGATAAAGGAAAAAGGGGAAATAGAAGAAAGGGAAAAGAAATTTTAAAAGAGTAATAGGTAGGCACTCGTTGACGAACTAGATTTTCTCGTCGACGAACGATCTTCCGAGCCTCGTCGCCTAGTATGCATGTCTTTTCAATGAGGATCAACCAATAGGGTTTGAGATATTATGAAACTCGTCGACGAGCTCATGGTCTTGTCGACGAGTGTTCTTTATGGGATCATCGATGAATCCACGTGTCTCGTCGACGATTCCCTGTCTATAAATAGAGATTGCTTTCATTTTCAGCTAGAAAATCTTGAGCTTTACACTTTCCCTCTCTAAAAGTAGGCCCATCTGCCTTCTCTCTTCGATTCCGGGTTGGATTTGACCCGATTTGACAATTTGGAACCACCACGGGGTTCGTAGGATCGTTCTCTGCAAAGCTGCGAGAGCTGATCGTTGATTTGAGGTTTTGGGATACCATCCCAAAATAGTGTAAGTAGGATATTTTAAGTTATATTGTTAATATGGAATGTATAGGGCCTAGGGAGTGATAAAATAGCATTTTTTTGAAGTTAGGGTCGATAAACTTGGGTTTTTGAATGAAGGTCCGGGTGAGTACCGTCGACGTCGTTTCAGGATTTTTGCAGGCATAATTTAGAAGAACAAGTAAAGGGAACTAATTATAGTAGGATTTTTGTTAAAGTTTAAATTGGTTAATTTGATATTATAAAATATATATATTTTAAGTATGATTTATTTGAATAGTTGAACATTTGGGAAAATATTAACTTCTAATATATATATATATATATATATATATATATTGTGTAGCAAGAATACAACTTTTACAATTTAATTGGCTGTTGTAAGAACTGGATGATGAAATATACTCTTGGATTGAGAACAAAGGTTAATTGTGGATTCTGGCATGTTGTGAATACTAATTGGTGATGAATGCTGATTGATTGTGAATACTATTACTTGAGTTTGCTGCGTGACAAATAATGTGATATGTATGTGTGCATTTTTGAATGGTTATTCGTGTGTAACACAATATAATGTTGGCAGGGCTGAGGAGTTTGTTATATTGCCTAGATGTAATCACGATATATGTTGGTAGGCCTGAGGAGTTCATATATTGTCATTATATATTAGGGGTTGAGCATTGTTAGGCCCGAGGAGGTTGTTCTACTGATATACTATTGGTAGGTCGTGGGGATTTGTATTGGTGGTTAGTGGTGCCTGAGTGGGCCACGTTGTGTTCATGTGATGATGTTTGTCCTATGTGGACCGTGCATCGCTTATGTGGAATGTGATCTGATAAGATAAATGATATATTACTCGCCTTTCTTAGCAAACTCTTGGCAGAAAGTTTTACTTTACCATATATATATATATATATATATATACACATATATGGTAAAGTAAAACTTTCTGCCAAGAGTTTGCTAAGAAAGGCGAGTACCCTGGTATTTTCTGTAATGAACTGATTTTCATGCCGTTATTTTTCCATATATAAACTGTAAAATTTCACCATTCTGATACCTTCTAATATAAACCATAACATCATCACAAACCAGGTAAGGACCGTGGAACTTGTATAACCATAAACTACCTATACAACGAAAAGCAAAAAGCAAATATCCACATCAAATATATACAATACAAGAGAGTTAGTATCTCTCCAAAACATACATACTTAACCATTCCCAAAATGCCTTCACTTGGATCTAGGGACTACTCAAACGTGACTTCCCAAAATACTTACCCTCCAAACAGGGCAATACAGCAGTCCCCTCTACCTGCGAACTTGATCTGTTTGCCTATCTGGCTCACCTGAAAAATAATTGAATATTGGGATGAGACAACTCTCAGTAAGACAAAATATGTTATTGCCAGTGGATGGTAGATAAGTTTACATAATTGTAAAATCTGATTTAGAAGTACTGCAAATAATTGAATCTGAGAAAACACGTATAAATAATACACAGTATAGCTCATACCTATATTGCTTGACATAAATTGTTTTTCCGAATATTCTATTCATAATACTTCTAATATTTATAGGTATGTCTACGGTTTCTGTAAATCTGGACATATATAATACTGAGTAAACTTTCCTAGACGGATAACTGAAAGTCATGATTTAACCCTTCATGATAGGGTTGTGCGGCCCGCAGGTGGGACCTATCACTGGCTGGCCAGCTAGGATAAGTCAACTGAACTCTGAAAGTCAGATCTCCCTCCTTAACCCAATTTATGGGGCCTATCCACAACATAGGCATGATCTACTATTGAAAATCTACATACTATGTGGTTGCACTTTGAACTGAAAATAGCTACGGTACCGTGCTCTGAAATTGATCTGGTCCATTAGGGTCTGATACTATATATGTAATTGATATTTCTATATTACCGTTTTACCATGATTCTGATATAACTTAAATAACCATAACATGAAATAACTGATTTGAATGTGTTGGATAATCTGAATATTGAATATCTAAAGATTTAAATACTGAATATCTGAGCACTAAATGCTATTTACAATCTTATGCATGCGACGTTCATAATTTCAACATCCTGAGATTATACACGTATAATTTCTCAATCAAACAACTGAATTCACCTATATAATTATCACATACATATTCTCCCCAAATCCACATATGCACAATTTCTAGACTATAAACCATTTATCATTTTACCTGGGTTCCTGAAATATTACCCACTGAGGTCCTCAACCCATACCTGTAGGGTCCCAAAATGCCTTATCCCAGAAAATATAATACCCTGATTTTACTTCACAAAACTCCAGTATATTCTCATATAATACAAAATCTAGGCTCAAATAAACCTAGTAATGCTGAAAATACCCAAATAATCTTCTTACCCTGATTTCGGGATGATTCCCAAACTTCTCAAATCAACATTTTGCTCCGGCTATGTTGTAACATCCTCAAAATTCTTACCATTATATATATATATATATATATATATATATATATATATATATATATATATCTACATCCATACCTAAGCAGCGGAAACACAAATCATCCAATCATTCACATATACGCTATACAATACCAGAATCCAGTATATACAGACCATAGCCATACAAAAATACCCCCCCTCCAGCATCATCTACTTAAAAACAGATGTACACAACTCTGTCAAAAACTCACCTTATAACCAGGGTAATCAAATGACTCTCTATCCGCGAGCCTGATCTGCTCGCCTAACTGGCTCACCTGAAAAATGTTAAAGTAATAAGGTGAGTCGATGCTCAGTAAGTGGAAATATGCTAATACTAGTGTGTGGCGACTTAGTCATAAAATTATAATATTAATACTTAAAACTGTAGGATTTGGAAAATCTATAAAACACATGTATAAAAGCTTAAAACATCGGTATCATCTGAGCTTTCTATTATTCATACTGCTATAACATACTATATACAATGAAAACTATAAATCTGTATGCGTATATATATATATATATATATATATATATAAATGTAACTGTGTTCTTTCCCCGGGACTCTGTATGTCATGATTTGACCCCTCATGACAGGGTTGTACGGCCTATAGACGGGACTTAACCTGGTCAGCTCTCCAGGTAGGTCATCATACTTTACACTACCTCAGCCCGGCCAAACTACATCCACTCCTAAGCACGAGACTGGCTGCTACCTTGTCTAACCGGCCCCCTCTACCCAGTGTACTGGGGAGCTGCATCCTCTCCGAGCATAGTTAGATGGTACCCACATACTATATGAGATATGTGATTGTACTCTATCTGTATATAGCAACGGTACCTTGCTCTGTAAATTGTATCTATCTATAATAACTCCACAGGGATCTGATACTATATAAGTACATATATATATATATATATATATGTTGGCCTTACAAGGCTTAAAATCTTGTTATCGTGTTTTGATGCTAACAAACAAGTGGAATTTAATGTATTTGTGTGAGTAATGATATTTTAGTGCTCATATATGAGAAAGCAAGGTCAAAGTGCTTACAAGGATCAAATGAAGCTTAAAAGAGTCAAAGCATGGATTTAAAGATGATATATGAAATCTTGAAGAATATGAGGACATGAATAAGTTGTTGAAAGCCAAGGCATATTAAATTCAAAAGAGCCCAAGAAAGGCAAAGTGAGAAAGCTCAAAGAATATGGAAGCTTGAAGAAAAGATGGACTCAATCAAAGGACAAAACATGAAGACTAGAGAACCTAGAATGAGAAACGTTTTAGAAGTTTTCATGTAAATACTTTAAATGTTTAAAATATCGTTTGCAATATTTTGAAGCTCTTAGGTTAACTTAGACCTAGATACTTTTCAAAATACCTGGAAAATATTTTTATAAGGTCAAAAATTATTTTAAAAAGGTTAGAGTCATTTTTGGAATGAAAAGCATCAAAAAGAGTTTTTCCATTTGCTGTTAGTTTTTATACATCCACATTAAGGTGAATTTTTATCTATCAAAACCTCATTATTTTAAAATGTGGTCAACATAAAAGTTGTAGGATTTTCTATTAGCTTTCATTTTACACCAAGAACACCTAAATTGGAGTTATGCAAAAAAGGTTATGGTCAAAACATTGAAGCGGGGTCACTGTTGATAGAGAAAAAGACAGAACAGGCAGAAAGTTACAGCAGCAAGTTCAAAAGACTGAACTTGCGACTTCAGTCATCTGAACCTACAACATCAGATGACTGAACCCTGATTTTAGTCAACTGACTTTGTAACCAGTTCAATTTTTTAAGGGTTTAAGGAACTTCAGTTGACTGACCACGACACTACAGACAACTGAACACTGTTCAACGGGAAAATTTTTAAAATTCTAATACTTTAAAATATAGTCGTTTGAGCTCTAAACTTTCTAAAATTTTGGGAAACACTTAAAGGAAACTTTTGTAACATGGAAAAAAGTTTGAAAGCCTATAAATACATGATTTTTCAAATCAAAACTCATCCAAGAATTGAAAAATCTGTTTGTAAAGCTGAAAGTACTCTTGTTCTTCCAAAACTCTCTTGTTCACTCATTGAAAAATTATTTTGTGGTGAATTCTGAAGTGCTGATCCTTCTTTCTCTGAGTTCCTACTGTTGATCCTCTTCTAAGAAGGATATTGGTGAATTCTACACTTGAGCTTCATTGTATTTCATATTGATATTTTACATTCAAAGTATATAGTGTTGAAATTGTACTAACTTGCTCTTTGAGAGAGTATATTTGTACGCAGGTCTTATCTTGTGTTTCTTATAGTTCTTTGACATTCCAAGGGTTGTTTGGATCGTTGGATAAGCAAGGGGACATTGCTTAGAGAGGCGGGCTCTAGCATATGTAAGGAGTGACCAAACGAGGGAATATTGTTTGGAGAAGGCGGGCTCTAGCCTTAACCAAGGAGTGTTGTAATCGGTATTGTTCCACCCGTCAACAAACTGAACTAGTGAATCCTTTGGTGGTTTGCCAAAGGCGAGGACGTAGGCTGGGTATAAGTCGAACCTTATAAAAATCTCGGTCTTATTCTCTCTTTCCTTTACTCTTTATTTTTAGCATATTTAAATTGCGTGGATGATTTATTTGATAATCATATATAGTACGTAATATTTGGAAACCAAACAAACTTAAGGTTTAATTTTGATTTGGGTTGCGAAAACCAAAAGGGAGTACGTTGGTTACACCATATCTCGCGGAAACCTTACAGGAGTACATTACTTGGTTAACATCCCAAAGATAAATTTACCAAGAGTTTATTTGAGTTCTAAATATTTGGAAATAGTGATTTGATTCATCTATACAGGGCTTTACATCAGCAATTATAAATTCTCATTCACTATAGGGCTTGGTTCAAATTTGGAAAATATAAACAAACAACCATCTTGAGTTGTTATATTGCCAAACTGATGAATACTTTATATCTTGATTTGGTTGTTTGTTGTTTAACTTATACTTGGAAAATAAATTGATTGTTTGGCTCGAAGATATTGTTTAATTGATTGGTTGTTTAATTGTGTTATTGATCGAATAAAAGAACTAAGTTCTCGATTGATTAAATAATTAAACAAACAAGTCAAGAATTGGTTAAAAGAAACAAAGGAAGTTTAAGGTATCTCACAAGGAAATAAAAGAAATTTTTAAAAGCCAATTCATCCCCCCTCTTGGGAAGCTATTCCTAATTTCAATATATATATATATATACCTTTGCTATTTTCATTATGTTTCCAAAATAACCATCACGCTATAATTTTGTACTGTAAATACTGAAAAATCTGAATAACTGTAGCATGTGGATGCTATAACTGTATAATTTGTCTTTATAAACTGTGTGTTATGGTATTCATGAAAACATAGCATTCTGTAAAAACTATGATATACTGAACTAAATAAGATCTGTATATACATGCTATATAACATGATATGCTGATGTACCATACAAATTTTACATCAGGCAAATATCTACTGAGGCCACACAACATTAAAACATTCGTTCTGTAAAAACTGCATAACAATTGGTATATATGTATCTATGAAAACTCTGATAATATTCTTAAAATCCTAACATAGCATATTTCCCTTACTTTATGTTTAAAAAGCCCCTATAAAATTCTGGCTCTATACCCACGAGGTTCCTAACTCAACATCCTGAAAATAAAATCCTCTAGAACAAAATATTAGTATTTTCTTACCTACAACATTACTTATAACTGAGGGAAAGACAAATACTGAATAAAATGCCTTACCCTAAGATTGCGACAAAATCCAACCCAATTTTTTCAAAGATCAGCTCCAGCAGGCATGTAGAGAACTTTGCCAGGAGCGTCATGGTAGCCTCAGATCTTTGATCTAGCGAGAAACAGGCCCAGAAACGAAGAGAGAAGTGAGAGAGGGATGTAGAGAGAGAGAGAGGAGAGAGAGAGGAGCGCTGAAAATGATAAAAATTTGGGTTTTTCATTATTTTTAGGGCCAGATTCGTCGATGAGACACGTCACTTTGTCGATGAATCCTTCATTAAATTCGTCGACCAAACCCAGTATTCGTCAATGAAGTTTAAAGCAACCCATTCTTCGCTCGGTAGTTTCTCATCGACGAAACCCTGTATTCTTCAACGAATTTCTTTATGCACTCGTCGACGAAACCCTGTATTCGTCGACGAATTTCTAGGCAATTCCTTGAAATTATTATTATTATTATTATTATTATTATTATTATTATTATCTCCAAAATGCGAGCGTTCGTCGACGAAGTCTACTGCCTCCTTCTGTTCCTGTTTCCATTTTCTTCTCTCTTTAATATTTAAATATCAATATTTTCTAGGTCGTTACATATGTTGTAGAGAATCTCCCCAGGATCTCCGTGGTAGCTTCTGATCATTGAACCGGGGAGAAACCAAGCTGGAATCGTAGAGAGAAGGAATAGAGAACGCATTCTAGAGAGAAAGAGAAAATTCTGCCTGAAATTCTTACAGAAAAAATGATTTTCGGCCTTATATAGAAATCTTGTCCATGTGGCCTCATCGATGAGTCACGACACCTCGTTGACGAGTCTATGAAGGAGGTTTGTCAATGAGCACTTAATCCTCATCAACGAGTTTCAGACCTGGAACAGCCTCTCGATAAGTTCTCGTCGATGAGACACATGCCCACATCGATGAGCCCAAAAAGGATGCTCGTTGACAAGCGCCCTGCATTCGTCGACATGACCCTTTAAGTCCCCTTTTACGATTTTTTGTTTCCCTCTTTTCTTTTATTATTTAATTACTATAATTCTTCGGGCCTCTACATTCTCCTCTCCTTATAAAAATTTTGTCATCGAAATTTACTATCTATATTGAACACCAACCTTAAAGAAAAAAAAATGGGCTACTTATTTTATTAATTACCCTCACTTATGGTGGAGGAATACCATAGTTACATTCAAGGTTCCGGGAGATTACAAATACATAATATAAAGTTCTCCCAAAACCAAAATACTACCTATTATCACAAAATTAATTACATACACAAACTAACCTACTTAAAAGAAATCTTAGATGCTTACCTAAGCTTTTTCCTAATTATTGCTGGTCCCCACCAAAGAGGTGCAAGTATTTCTATCGTATTTCTTCTTCAAGCTCCCAAAAAACTTCTCTCACCCACCACTTGATTCCTCCACAAAATTTTTACCAATAGTATTTTCTTACTACGCCGTTCTTGTTCCTTCCTGTCCAAAATCTGTACTGGGGTTTCCTCATAAGCCAAGGTATCACTAAGTTCTAACTTTACGTATCTAATGACATAGGAGGGATCTGAGACATATTTCCTTAACATTGAAATATGAAATACGTCATGTCTTCTGGACAAAACTGGTGGTAAAGCTAGCCGATAAGCAACTAACCCAACCTTCTCAAGTATCTTAAATGGGCCAACAAACTTAGCGCTCAACTTACCCTTTCTCCCAAACCTCATGACTCTCTTCAATGGTGTTATTTTCAAAACCACGTGGTCACCCACTTCAAATTCCAATTCCCGGCAGCGAGTATCTACGTAACTTTTCTGCCGACTCAAAGTTACACTAATTCTGTATCGAATAAGCCAGACTCTGTCATATGCCTCCTATACTATTTCTGGTCCCAAAACTCGCCTCTCACCCACTTCATCCCAGTACAATGGAGAACGGAACTTAGTACATATAACGCCTCGTATAGTGCCATGCCGATGTTAGCCTAATAGCTATTATTATAGGCAAATTCAACTAGTGGCAAATAATGGGTCCAGCTACCCTTGAAATCCAATACACACGCACACAACATATCCTTAAGTACCTGGATTTTCTTCTCTGTCAACCATCTATCTAAGGATGAAAAGCGGTGCTAAATTCTAACTAAGACCCCAAAGCCTCCTGCAAGCTCTTCCAAAATCGTAATGTAAAACTTGGGTCACAGTCCAAGACTATAGATACTGGCACTCCATGGGGTCGAACAATCTCCTGAATGTAGATCTTTGCCAATCTGTTCATAGGGTAGCTAACTTTAATAGGTAGAAAGTGAGCTATTTTCATCAGCCGATCAACAACTACCCAAATGGTATTCTGACCATGCGGCACCAGCGGTACCCAGTGACAAAATCTATCGATATGTGGTCCCACTTCCACTCAGTGATGTAAAGTAGCTGCAACTACCCTACGGGTCTCTGGTGCTCAGCCTTAACCTACTGGCACGTCAAACACTGCTATACAAATTCAACTATCTCCCTCTTCATGTCACTCCACCAGAAAGGCTCTTACAGATCCCGATACATTTTAGTGCTACCGAGATGTACTGTGTACAAGGACTTATGAGCCTAGTCAAGGATCATCCTTTTGATATCCACGTTTGTAAGAACACACAATCGGGAACGAAAACTCAGAGCTCCATCATCAGAAATGTTCAACTCCTCTCCCTGTCCGTCCTGCACCCTAGCTATCAGCCCTACTAATTCTGGATCATCCCCTTAAGCAGCTTTAATCCTTTCTTGTAGGGTAGGCTATACTAGTAGGTTGGCAATAAATGCCTGGTGATCATCCTCTACTAACTCCATGCCGAATCTTTCTAAATCCATAAAGATTGGGGGCTGAACTACTGCTGCTAACTGTACTGCACCCTCTGATTTACGGCTCAGTGCATTAGCCACCACATTTGCTTTACCTGTGTGGTAGCTGATGGTGCAATCATAATCCTTGATGAGTTCTAATCACCTTCTTTGCCGCATATTCAACTCTTTTTGCGTAAAGAAGTACTTTAAACTTTTATGGTCAGAAAATATTTCACATCTATCACCACACAGGTAATGCTTCCAAATCTTCAATGCATGAACCACTGCAGCCAATTCCAGATCATGAGTGGGATAATTCTTTTCATATTCTTTCAATTGTCAGGACGCATAAGCTACCACTTTGCCCTGCTGCATCAATACACAACCGAGTTCTTTCAAGCATGCGTCACTGTAAATCATATAACCCTCCTAACAGGATGGTCAAAACTGATGCAGTGACGAGGCTTTGCTTCAATTCCTAAAAGCTCTGCTCACAACTATCATCCCATTCAAACCTGATATTCTTCCTAGTGAGTCGCTTTAGAGGCGCTGATAATGCTGAGAAACCCTCTACAAACCGACGATAATAACCCACCAGTCCCAAGAAACTCCTAATTTCCTGAATGCTCTTCGATTTGACCCAATTCAACATTGCCTCAATCTTACTGGAATCCACTGAAATTCCATCCCCTGATATAACATGCCTCAGAAACACCACTTTCTCTAACCAGAATTCACATTTTCTAAACTTGGAATACAATTTCTTTTCTCTGAGCGTCTGAAGTACCAACCGTAAGTATGCGTCATGCTCCTCAAAACTCCTCGAGTAGACCAGTATATCATTAATGAAAATCACAACGAGCTGGTTTAAATTTTGATGAAAGATTGTATTCATCAAGTCCATGAATACCGTAGGAGCATTCGTCAGACCAAATGGCATAACTAGAAATTCATAATGCCCATACCTGGTCCTAAAAGCTGTCTTAGAGATGTCCTCTGCTTTAACCTTCACCTGGTGATAGACTGGGTTGAGGTCAATCTTGCAATAGACCCATACACCTTGAAGCTAATCAAATAAGTCATCTATACTGGTTAGAGGATATCTTTTCTTAATGGTTACCTTGTTTATCTCCCTGTAATCTATGCACATTCTTATAGACCCATCTTTCTTCTTTACAAATAGCACTAGGACTCCCCAGGGCGATACACTAGGTCTAATAAACCCTTTATTCAACAAATCCTGCAACTGCTTCTTTAATTCTCCCATATGTGCTGGAGCCAATCGGTAAGGAGCCCTAGAAATCGGCGCTGTTCCTTGAAGTAAATCTATTGCAAAATCTGCCTCGCAATCGGGAGGCAGCCCAGGTAGCTCTTCTGGAAAATCATCTGGAAATTTCTTTACCACTGGTATACTACCAAGCTTTGATTCATTTTCTGACACCTCCTTTACAAAAGTCATAAACCCTTGACATCCGTCCAGGAGCAGTCTTCTTGCTTGCATGGCTGACACTAACTAAGGCGAGGAACACACCAGCGATCCCACAAATTTAAATTCTTGCTTGCTTGGCGGTTTGAATGTCACCTCTTCAATATGATAGTCAATATTAGCATAATTAGTTGCCAGCTAGTCCATACCCAATATTACATCGAATCCATACATACCTAACACAATCAGGTCAGCTAGTAACACCCTCCCTAGAATTTCTATTGGATAACCCTTGAGCACCCTATGACACTTCATCATTGACCTCGACGATGTAGCTACTGACAATTCAACATCTAATAACTGGGTCTCATTTCCAAATAATTTAACATAGGCCACAGACACAAAAGAATGGGTGACACTTGAATCAAATAAGACAATAACTTGATATGATAAAATAGTAAAGGTACCTGTCACGATGTCACCTACGGTCTCAGCATATCCTGGCGTCAAAGAATAAATCCTCGTTGGGGCTACATTCCTCTTCTGGCTTCCACGAGGAGCTTGATAACCTCTCACCTCTCTAGTAGGGTCTGGGAGCTGAGACTTGGATCAGAAGTCTTGGGTATGCTTATATCATGTGGCCGGGTCTTCCATAAGGATAGTAGACGTCTCACCCTGCCCAGCACTCTCCTAGATGCTTCCTCCCACAAGTCTAACACATAGGGTAGGTCTGCACTCCTGATTCTCATGAGGTACCGTCATCTACCTCTGACCACCACTGTAACGATCTCCTCTCCATGGGCCTCGACTAGAACTCACCTGGAAACCTTGAGACGAGGGCCTCTATCTCTGACTCTAAGCTGCAGTGCCTCTCTGCATTCCACTCTCAATAACCGCAGCTCTGTCCACAACCTCCGTGAACGTCTGAGCCCAAAAACCAATAAATTGCTTAAACAAATTCTGCCTCAGGCCTTCTTCAAACTTCCTTGCCTTCTTCTCCTCATCCGGTGCCAAATGTAGGGCAAACCGAGTCAACTCAATAAATCGAGTTGCATACTGTGATACTGTCATCTTCCCCTGAGTTAAGTGCATGAAATCGGTTGCCTTTGCGCTCTAAATGATAGCTGGGAAATATTGCTCAAAGAACAATTACTTGAATCATCTTCACGTCACTGGCACAGGATTTCGTCTCTGCTCCTCAATCAATCTCACTGATCTCCACTAGCGTTTTGCCTCTCCTGTCAGTTTGAACGTCGCAAATACTATCTTCTGTTCGTCAATACATACAAGCACAGCTAACATATCCTCAATGTATTGGACCCAGTTCTTAACTGCTCAAGGGCCTGCTCGTTCAAAAAATGACGGAGGTCTCATCCGTGTAAACTACTCGATCGTGCAACTACACTCCCCCGAACTCATGGCCATCTCAACCATCACTTGCTGGCTAACGTTGCGCAATACCACATTATCTTTACCTCCCATACTAGAAGGTCTTGCTCCATCACCCACAGCATTCGTACCACTGCTCCGTGGGTCCATCCTGAAAAGACAAAGAACAAAATTTAAGGACCCAATCTCTCAAACAGATCTAATTTATTTCATCAAATTGAATTCTCATATTCACGATTAACTATCTCCCTAATCTTAATTCAAAATCCAATCTTATAACTTAGACACATGACCCGACAATAGTTTACCATGACTTTCCTAAACTCGTCACCTTAGGAAAGACACAGAAACCACCATGGAAGTCCTGTACCTAGACCACAGAACAAAACCTCAAATCCTTTCCTATACTCTGGTATTGCTTCCGTTGCGCTTTAAACTCTATAGAATCTAGTAACCTAAGCTCTGATACCAAATTGTAACGACCTGATTTTCATGCCAGTTTTTTTCCATATATAAACTATAAAATTTCACCATTCCAATACCTTATAATATAAACCATAAGATCATCACGAACCAGGTAAGGACCTTGGAACCTATATAACCATAAACTACCTATACAGCCGAAAGCAGAAAGAAAATATCCACATCAAATATATACAATACCAGAGAGTCGGTATCTCTCCAAAATATACATACTTAACCATTCTCAAAATGCTTTCACCTGGATCTAGAGACTACTCAAAAAGTGACTTCCCAAAATACTTACCCTTCAAACAGGGCAGTACAGTAGTCCCCTCTACCTGCGAGCCTGATCTGCTCGCCTATCTGGTTCACCTAAAAAATAATGGAATACTGGGATGAGACAACTCTCAGTAAGAAGAAATATGCTATTACTAGCGTGTGGTAGATGAGTATGCATAATTGTAAAATCCAATTTAGAAGTACTGCAAATAACTGAGTCTGAGAAAACACGTATAAATTATACACAGTATAATTCATACCTATGTTGCTTAACATAAACTATTTTTCTAAATATTCTATTCATAATACTTCTAATATTTATATGTATGTCTATGGTTTCTATAAATCTGGATATATATAATAACTGAGAAAACTTCCTTGGATTGATAACTGAAAGTCATGATTTAACCCCTCATGATAGGGTTGTGTGACCCATAGGTAGGACTTATCACTGGATGGCTAACCAGGATAAGTCAACTGAACTCTAAAAGTCAAATCACCCCCCTCAACCCTAACTGACGGGGAGCCTGTTCACAACATAGGCACGATCGACTACTGAAAATCCATATACTATATGAGTTATGTGGTTGCACTCTGAACTAAAAATAGCTACGGTAGCGTGCTCTAAAACTGATCTGGTCTATCAGGGTCTGATACAGTATATATATATATATATATATATATATATATATATATATATGTAACTGATATTTCTATACTATTGTTTTACCATGATTCTGATATAACTGAAATAACCATAACATGAAATAACTGATTTGAATGTGCTGTATAATCTGAATACTGAATATCTGAAATGTTATGGTTCTAAAATCTGTAAATCATGGTATACTCAAAATGTTGTATTATATATTTTTCTGAATATATTCCATAAAATGTGATTGTACAAAATCTAAAAATATCTATCTATCTGTAGACATTTTTACATACACACACACACACATACATATATATCGTTCATCACGATATTCTAAAATTCATATAAATTCGGTCTAATAATATTTTTTGCTAATATATTGTAAATCATGATATCTGAAAGCTATAAAAATACTATACTGTTCTGATACTAACTCATGCCACAACTAAATAAAGAGCCTCTGTACTAAAATCTATACTTTCCCGAAACACACATAAATTTACTGATAATATTACTAATCTAATTGGCATAGCATATTTCCTTTACCATACTATCTGAGCATTAAATGCTATTTATAGTCTCACGCATGCGGCGTTTATAATTTCAACATCCTAAGATAACACACGTATAATTTCTTAATCAAACAACTGAATTCACCTAGATAATTATCACATACATATTCTCCCCAAATCTACATATGCATAATTTTTAGACTATAAACCATTTATCATTTTACCTGGATTCCTGAAATATCACCCACTGGGGTCCTTAACCCATACCTACAGGGTCCTAAAACGCCCTATCCCTGAAAATATAATAACCTGATTTTACTTCACCAAACTACAGTATATTCTCATATAATACAAAATCTAGGCTTAAATAAACCTGGTAATGTTGAAAATACCCAAATAATCTTCTTACTCTGGTTTTGGGATGATTCCCAAACTTCTCAAATCAATATTTTACTTTGACTATGTTGTAGAGAATCTCCCCAGGATCTCCGTGGTAGCTTCTGATCGTTGAACCGGGGAGAAACCGAGCCGGAATTGTAGAGAGAAGGCAGAGAGAACTCATTTTAAAGAGAGAGAGAGAGAGAGAGAGAGAGAGAGAGAGAGAGAGAGAGAGAAAGAGAGAATTCTGCCTGAAATTCTGCCATAAAAAATGATTTTCGGCCTTATATAGAAAGCTTGTCCACGTGGCCTCGTCGACAAGCCACGACACCTCGTCAATGAGTCTATGAAGGAGGTTTGTCGACGAGCACTTAATCCTCGTCAACGAGTTTCGGACCCGGAATAGCCTCTCGGTAAGTTCTAGTCGACGAGACACATGCCCACGTCGACAAGCCCAAAAAGGATACTCGTCGACGTGACCCTATAAGTCCCCTTTTACGATTTTCCTGTTTCTCTCTTTTCTTTTATTATTTAATTATTATAATTCTTCGGGTCTCTACATTTACCTTTCCTTACAAAAATTTTGTCCCCAAAATTTACTATATGTATTGAACATCATCCTTAAAGAAAAAAGAAAAAAAAAATGGGCTACTTATTTTATTAATTACCCTCACTTAGGGCAAAGGAATACCGTGGTTACATTCAACGTTCTAGGAGATTACAAATACATAAAATAAAATTCTCGCAAAACAAAAATACTACCTATTATCACAAAATTTATTGCATACAATAACTAACCTACATAAAAGAAATCTTACATGCTTACTTGAGCTTTTTCCTAATTATTATTGGTCACCACCAAAGAGGTGCAGCTATTTCTGTGGTATATCTTCTTCAAGCTCCCAAGAAGCTTCTCTCACCCACCGCTTGATTCCTCTACAAAGCTTTTACTAATAGTATTTTCTTATTGCGTAGTTCCTGTTATTTCCTGTCCAAAATCTGTACTGGGGTTTCCTCATAAGCCAAGGTATCACTGAGTTCTAACTCTGCATATCTAATGACATGGGAGGGATCTGATACGTATTTCCTTAACATTGAAACATGAAATACGTCATGTATTCTGAACAAAACTAGTGGTAAAGCTAGCCCGATAGGCAGCTGACCCAACCTTCTCAAATATCTCAAATGGGCCAATAAACCCAGGGCTCAACTTTCCTCCTAAACCCCATGACTCCCTTCAATGGTGCTATTTTAAAAAACACATGGTCACCGACTTCAAATTCCAATTCCCTGCGGCGAGTATCTACATAGCTTTTCTGCCAACTCTGAGCTGCACTGATTCTGTCTCAAATGAGTCGGACTTTATCATACGCCTGCTGCACTATTTCTGGTCCCAAAACTCGTCTCTCACCTACTTCATCCCAGTACAATGGAGAATAGCACTTCCTACCATATAACGCCTCATATGGTGTCATGTCAATGTTGGCCTGATAGCTATTAGTACGGGCATATTCAACCAGTGGCAAATACTGGGTCCAGCTACCCCCGAAATCTAATACACACACTCGCAGTATATCCTTAAGTACCTAGATTTTCCTCTCTCTCTGACCATCTATCTGAAGATGAAAAGCGGTGCTGAATTCTAACTGAGACCCTAAAGCCTCCTACAAGCTCTTCTAAAACCATTATGTAAAACGTGGGTCACGGTCCGAGACTATAGATACTAGCACTCAGTGGGGTCGAACAATCCCTTAAATGTAGATCTCTACCAATCTGTTCATAGGGTAGCTAACTTTAATAGGTAGAAAGTGAGTTGTTTTCATTAGCCAATCAACAACTACCCAGATGACATTCTGACCATCCGGCATCGGCGGTAGCCTAGTGATGAAATCCATGGATATGTGGTCCCACTTCTACTCAAGGATGTAAAGTGGCTGCAACTACCCCGCGGGACTCTAGTTCTCAGCCTTAACCTGCTGGCACGTCAGACACTTCTGCACGAATTCAGCTATCTCCCTCTTCATGCCGCTCCACCAGAAAGACTCTAGTAGATCCCGATACAATTTAGTGTTATCGAGATGTACCGTGTACACCTGTGAGCTTCCTCAAGGATCATCCTTTTGATATCCACGTCTGCAGGCACACGCAATCTGGAACAAAAAAGCAAAGATCCATCATTAGAAATGCTAAACTCCTCTCCCTGTCCGTCCTGCACCCTAACTATTAGCTCTGCCAATTCTGCATCATCCCCTTGAGCGGCTTTAATCCTTTCTTGTAGGGTATGCTGCACCACCAGGTTGGCAATAAATGTCTGGTGATTACTCTCTACTAACTCCACACCAAATCTCTTTAAATCTATCAATATCATGTGCCGACCTACTGCTGCTAACTGTACTACACCCTCTGATTTACGACTCAACACATCAGCCACCACATTTGCTTTACCTGGGTGGTAGCTAATGGTGCAATCATAATCCTTGATGATCTCTAACAATCTCCTTTGCCACATATTCAACTCTTTTTGTGTAAAGAAGTACTTTAAACTTTTATGGTCAAAAAATATTTCACATCTCTCACCGTACAGGTAATGCCTCCAAATCTTCAATGCATGAACCGCTGCAACCAATTCCAAATCGTGAGTGGGATAATTATTTTCAAGTTCTTTCAATTGTCGGGACGCATAAGCTACCACTTTTCCTTGCTGCATCAATATACAATTGAGCCCTTTCAAGGACGCGTCATTATAAATCATATAACCCTCACCCCTTGATGGGATGGTCAAAATTGGTGTAGTGATGAGCCTCTGCTTCAATTCCTAAAAGCTTTGCTCACAACTATTATCCCATTCAAACTTGATATTCTTCCTAGTGAGTTGCGTTAGAGGTGCTGATAATGCTAAGAAATCCTTTACAAACTGGCGATAATAACCCGCCAATCCCAAGAAACTCCTAATTTCTAGAATGTTCTTCGGCCTGACCCAATTCAACACTGCCTCAACCTTGCTGGAATCCACTGAAATCTCATCCCCTAATATAACATGCCCCAGAAATGCCACTTTCTCTAACTAAAATTCACATTTGCTAAACTTGGCATACAATTTCTTTTCCCTGAGCGTCTGAAGTACCAACTATAAGTGTGTGTCATGCTCCTCAAAACTCCTCGAATAGACCAGTAAATCATCAATGAAAACCACAACGAACTGGTCTAAATACTAATGAAAGATTCTATTCATCAAGTCCATGAATACCGTAAGAGCATTCATCAGACCAAATGGCATAACTAGAAATTCATAATGCCCATACCTGGTTTTGAAAACTGTCTTAGAGTTGTCCTATGCTTTAAACTTCACCTGGTGATAGCCTAACCTGAGGTCAATCTTGGAATAGAACCGTGTACCATGAATGTGATCAAATAAGTCATCTATACAGGGTAGAGGATATCTGTTTGTTGACTTTTTGAGTCCGATCCCTATTTTGATGCTGACAGAGTACATGTTTCTTATGTGTGTATTTAGCATGTGAATAGGTCCATTTATTTAACACACACATAAGGAAACAACAATGGAAGCTTGCAGGACTCAAAGACTATACGATCAAGCATTCCATGAAGTCAGAAGAGCAAAAAGAAAAAGAAGACATTTGTGTTTTATATAATTGCATTTAATTTTTTAGATCTTTCGTCTGTAATAATGCATGCATCTGCATAATGTGTTTGAATGCTCAGAATGACCATAGATAGACCCTCGGGACCAACACATCTCACCAAAAACTTTTTTTCTAAATAGACTAAAATCATACAAAGTTTTTGGAATAGCTTTAGGGTTAAAATTGAGGCTAACGAACATCGAAGTTTTTCGGTGTCTTCAAAAAGACCAAGAAATGATCCTAGGACACTCACTTATACATACACACATTTGGTCATTCGAAATAGGGTGACTGGTGGCTTAAACATGAACGAAATGCACAAAATGTGCACATTCAGTCGACCGAACTACCATATACAAAATGTCCCCAACGGTCATATTTCTCATAAACTCTATAAATACCCCATCATTACTCCAAATTAGCAACTTTGATTAACTCTAAATTTATCTCTAATCCTTTGTTAATCAAAGTTCCCCTAACTCATTTTATTGCAAAAATTTCTTCTTTGGGGCAAAATGTTTTAAGAAAATCTCTCCAACTCTCTTTCACTTGTTTTATCTCAAAATCATTTTTAAAGAGAACATTTTATTTTGGGCATTTTTACTTGTATTTACATGCATATACTCTCTCTTGTTGTTTACTTTTTGAAAATCAATCTTTGAGAGTATTGCTTGCATTTCTCTCGGTTATTTCTTTCATAAACATTTTTCGGAGAATTTATTTATTGCACAAATATTTTATTGAGTTTAACTCCTAGATTCTCCAAGTATTTCTTACTTGCATAAATATTTGTTGGAGAACATAATACACATTTTTCATACACATTCTAGTTGTGCAAAAATCATCGAAAGAGCAAAACCCTAGGTTCTCCCATATTATTATTAAAATATATTTTTGGAGAAAACTTTTTTATTAGGGTTTAAATGTAGTTATGCACCCTTACTCCCCTTAACATTATTTCACATCATTGGAGTGTGCATTTATATGAGCTTAGTGTGTACATCTCTGCTTGTATTTTAGAAGCATTTTCATGTACAAAAATGGTTTTATTGTAACGGTTGGGTTCAACCCGTTAATTAAACTAGGGAGTCTCAACCCCATAAATGAGATCGGTTCGGTTCAGCCCAAAATTGAACTGGGGAGTCTCAGCCTCGTAAGTGAGACTAATTTGGCTCAACCTAGTAATTGAGTTGGGGTTTTTCTTACCTCATAAGGAGAGGATATAAAAGGATTTTGCTCACCTGGTTAAGTGAGTAGGTTTAGTGGAATCCTTGGAGGTATGCCCAAAGCGAGGACGTGGGCAGTATTGGTCGAACCTCGTTAACAAATTTGTGTGTCATTCTCTCTCTATCTCATTTAAATTCCTGCACTTAAATTTTAGCATGTGTATGTCTATTCATATTTTGTTATAATCATCTAGCATGCATACAAAACTGATTTAAATGAGAAATGCAGCACACGTGTATGTATACACACACTGATCACTTAATTGTTGTACGTACATGTTTTTTCAATATTGAATGGGATATGAACAGCGCTGAATCGGCGTAATTGTTTAAATTAGTGAAAAATATTTTAAAACCCACTTCACCCCCCCCCCTCTTGGGATCACACCAATTCCAACACTTTTCTTAATGGTTACCTTGTTTATTTCCCTGTAATCTATGCACATCCTCATAGACTCGTCTTTCTTCTTTACGAATAGCACTAGTGCTCCCCAGGGCGATACGCTAGGTCTGATAAACCCTTTATTCAACAAATCCTGCAACTGGTCCTTTAATTCTCCCAATTCTGCTGAAACCCTTTGGTAAGGAGCCGTAGAAATTGGCACCGTTACTGGAAGTAAATCTATAGCTAAATTTACCTCACAATTGGGAGGCAACCTAGGTAGCTCTTCTGGAAAAACATCTGGAAATTCCTTTACCACTGGTGTACTGCTAAGTTTTGATTCATTTTCTGACACCTCCTTTACAAAGGCCATAAACCCCTAACATCCATCTAGGAGTAGTCTTCTTGCCTGCATGGTTGACACTAACTGAGGTGGGGAACACACCTGTGATCCCACAAATTTAAATTCTTGCTTACCTGGTGGTTTGAATATCACCTCTTTAATATGAGAGTCAATATTAGCATAATTAGCTGCCAACCAGTCTATACCCAGAATTACACCAAATTCATACATATTTAGCACAATCAGGTTAGCTGGTAACACCCTCCCTTGAATTTATATTAGATAACCTTTGAGTACCCTATGACACTTCATCATTGACTTTGAAGGTGTAGCTACTAACAATTTAACATCTAATAACTGGGTCTCGTTTCCATACAATTTAACATAGGCCGGAGAACACAAAAGAATGGGTTGCACCTGAATCAAATAAGATAATAACTTGATATGATAAAATAATAAAGGTACCTATCATGATGTCACCTGCGGTTTCCACGTCTCCCGACGTCAAAGCATAAACCCTTGTTGGGGCTACATTCCTCTACTGGCCTCCATGGGGCACCTGATAACCTCCCCGGTAGGGTCTGGAGCTGAGACCTAGATCGGCGGTCCTAGGCATGCTCGTGCCATGTGTTCGGGTCTCCCACAATGATAACAAACGTCTCTCCCTACCTAACACTCTCCCAGATGCTTCCTCCTATGCGTCTGGCACACAGGGTAGGTCTGTACACCCTGATTCTGATAAGGCCTTGTGATCTGCCCATGACCACCACTGTAAAGGTCTCTTCTCCATAGGCCCCAGCTAGAACTTGCCTGGAAACCCTGAAGCGGGGACCTCTTACTTTGACTCTGAGCTGCGATGCCTCTCTGCATTCCACTCTCAATAACCACAACTCTATCCACAACCTCTGCGAATGTCTGAGCTCAAAAACCAATAACTTGCTCAAACAAATTCTGCCTCAAGCCTTCTTCAAACTTCCTTGCCTTCTTCTCCTCGTCCGGTGCCAAATGTGGCGCAAACCGAGATAACTCAATAAATCGAGCTGCGTATTGTGATACTGTCATCTGCCCCTAAGTTAAGTGCATGAACTCTGCTGCCTTTGTGCTACGAATGATAGCATAGAAATATTGCTCAAAGAAAAATTCCTTGAATCGTCTCCACATCACTGGCACTAAATCCAGTCTCTGCTCCTCAATCAACCTTGCTAATCTCCACCAGTGTTTTGCCTCTCCTTTCAATTTGAACGTCACAAATACTACCTTCTGTTCGTCTATACATGGAAGCCCTGCTAACATATCCTCAATGTCTTGGACCTAGTTCTCAACTGCTAAAGGGTCTGCTCCTCGAGAAAATAACGGAGGTCTCATCTGTGTAAGTTGCTCGATCGTGCAGCTACGCTCCCCCGAACTCCTGGCCATCTCAGCCATCACCTTCTAGGTTACGTTGCACAATACCGCATCAATATCTCTACCTTCTATACTGGAAGGTCCTGCTCTATCACCGTCTGCATTCGTACCGCTCCTCCTTGGGTCCATCCTGAAAAGATAAAGAACACAATTTAAGGACCCTATCTCTTAAGAAGATCTAATTTATTTCATCTAATTGAATTCTCATATTCACGATTAACTATCCTCCCTGATCTTAATTCATAATCAAATTCTGCAACCTAAACACACGTTTCGACAATAGTTTACCATGGCTTTCCTGAAATCGTCACCTCAGGAAAGACACAGAAACCACCACGGAATTCCTATACCCAGACCACAAAACAAAAACTCAAATCTTTTCCTCTACTCTGGTATTGCCTCCGCTACGCTCTAAAGTCAGCCCTGATTTTAAACCTAAAGCTAATCCAAAAACTTTGTCTGATTTTAGTCTATTTAGAAAAAAGGTTTTTGGTGAGATGTGCTAGTCCCTAGGGTCTATCTATGACCGTTCTGAGCACATGCTCAGAAATTTGCCCCTATGGTCATAAACATTTTGCTCAAAAATATTCTCCCCCTTTTGGCATCAACAAAAAGGAGTAAGTTGAGTAGAGAAAAATTTTATCATTTAAAACAGGCTCAGCAAAAAGAACTCCCCCTTTTTGAAAATTTTTTTAAAGAAAACTCTCCCCTTATATGATATAATAGTTGGGCATAAAAATTTTAAATTGTTTTAAAGATTATAGCAATGAGGCATACACAACAGTTTTCATAACTGATTATTTAAAAGATTAAAATACATATGACAAACAAAATCAAACCAGGATTATCCACAAACCATGGCAATTTAAACATATCATAAGACTTGTGAAAGATTTGAGTTCAACACGCACGACATATGATAACAAATGTTGGTTTGAGCATAAGAGTGGTCTAACTAGTTCATATGCATTTCATGAACAATCAAAGAACCAGTTATGTAATATAACACCCTTAAAAAAAATTCATGACATAAAATTTCAACCCAGAATAGCACAAGTCATGAAACATTTAAGCACACAAGTAAGACATAAAATATATTCTATATAAGTTCAATTCTTGCTTTCATAAATGTATATATAAATAAACATATATATATATATATATATACATATAAGTATAAAAATATATCCCCTTAAAATTTTCAATAAATACTGGGGGCTTATGCTTGCTGAAAAGGAAACTTTTAATTTATAACTCAAGCAAGCATTATTTTCCTAGTTTATCATTTAAGCACAAATCACAAAGTACCAAAAAAATGCAACCATATAGATCCAAGAATATTAAGTAAATTTAAGAATAGGGATCATATGGCAAAACCTAAAACATTGTGGCAAACAAAATATTTTCATTTATTATATTCAACAAAACTATTACAGTAAAGCACATGCCATAATGAGCTAACACAAATCTACGCGAAAAATTTGGTGAGCATAACAAGATAAAGATTTGAAGAAAAGATGTTCCCCTTATCATTTTGAATATGAGCTTAGAAACTGTTAGCTACTTACACTGAAACAAAGTATGAAAATTCATTAAGAGTTCAAACAGTATAAGTACCATTTTTTTATTTATAAAACAAATTTTACTAGGTATGTGTTAGACCTATTTATCTTACCAATAAAATGTCTTTAAAGACACATGTGCTAAAAAATCAAACACTAAGTCATGCATGGTGTTCATGTGTACCCGGAACAATCCATATCAAAGATATTCAGTAGAGACAGGATATGATGTTCAAGGTGCCTAGAAAACCTTCGGACTCAAAAAGTAAAAAAACATTAGAAATAATGTGAGTCCATGGGTCAAGTGATTCTTATCATTTTTCAAGGATGGGGCTTAACCTCCCCGGTATAGTCTCAAGCATACACAAGTGCATTAACATTCAAGGATGAATTTCATTTAAGCACACTCAACACATGTACATCCTTCTAAATATTGCTTAGCATGCAAGAGATTATAGGCATTAAGTTCATTTTTCTTAAAAGTGGGGCTTAAACTCCCCCTGTATGTTTGCATGCATACATACTTGCATTAAGTTCAGGATGATAGTCATTTAAGAGCATTCCTCAAAAATTCATCCTTTCAAAAGATTTTCAGCATGGAGCAAATATAGGCATTTAGCACATACTAGCATGACATATTGCATTTTATTTTAACAACACGATAGTCAATCAAGACTATACTCAAAGGTAATGCAATAGAGGATTAAAAGAATGACACAAATCAAAATACACAATGAGTGTGTGTGATGAACACTCCCCCTAAGTCATGCAATTGGTCATAGCTACATGGACTTAAATATTATACCATAATGATTGACTATTTGGGTCCATCATGAAGTTCACATTCCAATGTTAGGACCAAATGGTGTCCATGAACTAAGTTTCTCCTAGGTCCATAAAATATGTACATGTTTTCAGTTCAACGCAAACCAATAGGATTCTACATATACAAATCTATTTAATTATCCAGCAACCTAGGAAATGACATGAAGATTGTGCATATTTTTCTGTTAAGCATATACCATTTAAAATTTAACATGCACAAGTGGACGGCTTAGCATGTACCTATAACTAAAGATGAACAATGATATTCATTTATGATTCACTCATCCTTTCAAAAACATTTTAGCATGCATTGTATTATTATCCTAGTACATGGTTTCATTTTTGGGAAAAATTCTACTAAAATTTCAGCAGCATTTCATCTGTAAATTGATCATTTTCTCATTTTTACCATGTACCTAAAACCTGATAGATTCACGCAATCAACAAATAATAATCCAGTTTAAGCATGCGTGAACCTATTTTCACTACCAGCATGCAATTCTCATCAACTACATCTGCCATGCAGGAGGCATTCTAGACTAAGCTTGCAATCAGGTAGTTCAATCAATATATCAAATAAAATATAAATTATTCATACGAAGATATAATCATTAGGCAAGTGATGGATAGTGGCATTCAGCTCAAAGCAAATCAAATTTAAATAATATCCATCCATTAGAAAATATATTCATTTAGCACACATGGATATTTGCATTCAACTCATACAAAGCGTCCAATATATATGAAATGATAAGCACAATACAAAAAAAATGCATATTGGATAAATTTTAAAAACATGCTGCTCCCCCTCAATTATGTAGCCGAAGAATTATATGTTCAATTGATTGTATTTGGCATAACAAATATTTTCAAATAGGAGGATGAGCTTATGAATTCCTTGAATTTAATTTAGCATTTGAAAATGAATTATCGTTTAAGCTCAATTATGAGTTTAGGATTATACATTGCATAGCATCAATTTCCTAAAACTCTATACTGTGTGATGGACAAAACATGTTATATTTAAGATTTTTCAAATTACAGCGCACACACACACACACACACACACATATATATATATATAGCATTACGAATATAATGACATTTTAAAATCAATTTGTCCACTTAAACGGGATTTTATTTAAACATGCTTATGACATTTGAATTAAGAATTGATAGTTCTATATAAGCATGCTATAGCCAATATTATCAAGTAACATCCAATCAAAGTGATGTATATACCTTAGGCCAAATGGATTGGATATTTCACTAAAGTTCTCATACTGGCTTGATCTTCCTAAGGTTCATAGTATGATGATAGTGCCTATTAAAATTTAGAGTTTAAGCATAAAACACTATTTAAGCGTTCAGAACATTATAACCTCTTAAATGTTTTATCATAAGATCTTGTGAGTATAAAAAGAATTCTTTGAAAGTACACCTCATAAGATGGTATGCAATCATCACAAGATTCACATAGTAAGAATGACAATAAAACATACAACATGTGAATCAAGCATCAAATAATGTAGAAAGAGGAAGATATACCTTTCTAGTTTACTCCTTCTTAATCATTTAAGCTCGGAGTGGTGTTAATCTCTATCTCAGTTTCTTATACCTCATATGTTTCCCAAAGGATCTTAGCACTCAAAAAAATAAACTTTATAAGAGCATTAGTAACTAAGGCAGAGTAAAAAATATGCATGGCACTAAAATGATATGCATTAAAACATGCGTCATACAAATTTAATTTACAATTTTTGGGAAATTATGCATTTTTAAAATCATTTTTCAATGGGATATGATAACATACACAAATACTTTCCAAATCCACCAATCATTTGATTTTACAAAAATATTTTCAAATTTAATACAGTAAAAGCTATGCAATAAAATCATGGAGGATTTGCAAAGCGCTGACCCTCAAAATTGGGATACACCGAAAAGTTGAGCCATTGCGATCTTTAGCATAAGCGGTTAAGCCTTTTGCAATGAGGCTCTGATACCAATTGTTAGAATTGGTGTGATCCCAAGAGGGGGGATGAATTGGGTATTAAAATATTTTTCACTAATTTAAACAATTACACTTGAAATGCAAGGTGTAGTCCCAAGAGCGGGAGGGATTGAATTGGATTTTTTAAAAAAAAATTCAATTCCTTTTAAGAATCCTTTAAACTTCTTTTATTTCTTTTAACCAATTTTTGACTTGTTTGTTTAATTTTTCAATCATACAAGAACTTAGTTTCCTTTATCCAATCAACAACACAATTAAACAACCAATCAATTAAGCACAATATTCAAACCAAACAACCAATTAATTTCCTAAGTATAAGTTAACTGCAGCACTATTAGATTAATGGAAGTATGCAAGATTCAACACTCTTTGGAATATAAACACATTCAAACTCTAATCCATTCAAACACAATATATCAATATATTAAATTCAACTTTTAGCTTTTGTTGTCAGTCGTGGTTATAAATTTGAATCAAGCCCCGTAGTAATGGATTTGCTTCTTTAATATGATGTGTAATATGAGATCCAACACTCTTTCCAAAATCTAGAATTCAAATAAACTCTTAGTTAATTTTATCTTTGGGATGTTAACCAAGTAACGTACTCCCGTATGGTTTCCGCAAAATATGGTTTAACCAACGTACTCCCTTTCGGTTTCTGCAACCCAAATCAAAATTAAACCTTAAGTTTATTTAACTTCCAAATTACGTATTTTGTATGATTTAGATATTTAAACCATCCATGTAATTTAAATATGTACTGAAAATAAAGAGAGTAAGGGAAAGAGAGAGTGAGATCGGGATTTTTACGAGGTTCGGCTTATACCTAGCCTTCGTCCAAACTTGTTCCTTTAACGGGCGAAACAATACCTTTACACACTCCTTCAGTAGGCTAGAGCCCGCCTATCCAAACGATGTCCCCTCGTTTGGTCACTCCTTAAATAGGCTAGAGCCCGCCTCTCCAAATGATATCCTCTCATTCGGTCACTCCTTGAATAGGCTAGAGCCCGCCTCTCTAAGCAATATCCCCTTGCTTAGCCAATGAGCCAAACAATCCTTGGAATCATCAATCTACAAGAAAAACAACCACAAAATGTGTACAAAGAACTTGCTCTCACAAAGAGGTGATTAGTACAACTTTTACAGCACAATAATATACTTCAAAGTAAATTCAGAATATGAAATTCAGAATGAAGCTCTAGAATTGTATCACCATAGGGTTCTTTCAATAGATGAAAGAATTGATAGTTGAAGCACAATCTCAGTGAGAATCAGCAAGACTTTTAGCAACTTCATGCAAGATGTGAGTAATAAAGCACTTTCAGAATTTCAGAATGTATGAGAGAGAGTTTTGATAACTGAACTGATTTCTGAATTTCTCTTGGTTGCTTGGTGTTTAATTCAATGGAACTTGAGGGTATTTATAGATGTAGGAAAGTTTGTAGCTTGTTCCCCAAGTTAACTTGGAGTAGGGTCCAAGTTGTAAATTAATTTGGGCTTCAAATAATTTAAATTTCAAAAATATGCCCGTTGGAAATTTTGAAATCTATCGCGAGCCAGGCGACTGTGTAGTCACTGGCAGTCGGCTGTCTATGTATTACAACTACAAATTTCACAAACAGAGAGGTGGCAGTCGCCTGTCCTCAGGTTGGCAGTCGTCTATCACCAGAACAACTCAGTTTTAAAAAACATACAGAAAGGTTGCAGTTGGCTGGCTAGACACACACATACGTCTCATTTTTCACTTGCAGTTGTTTGTCAACAACTTGACAGTCGTCTGTCAGACTTCTGACTTCTTTAAATTAAGTCTTTTAATTGGTCAGTCGTCTATCCGTATACAGATAGTCGTCTGTCAATATGTTTTCCTTCTTTTCAAAAACATTTTTATCTCTCTCATTTATGCTTAAATATTCTTAGAATATAAACTTGTTTAAACTTTGAAAAACATGTTCCAAGACTTAAACTAAGGTCTTTAAGTCTGTCTTTGCCTAATGAGCTTCAAAATGAAAAATTCATATTTGAACCAACTTGAAGTAGTTACAAAGACTTTGTCTTAAGAACTGATTTGACACTTTTGTGACTTTGAGTTCTCTTTGTTGTTGATCTCTGATCTTTCAAACTTCTCTGAGCTTTCATTTTGGTTCACTTGCATTTATATAAGGCTTTCCTTTTTCCTTGATCCTTGTGAGCTTTCAAGATATGGCATTTGAGTTTGAAGCTTCATTTGTTTTGAATTTTTTCATGAGCTTTCATCAACTTCTTTTTAATCCTTATGCTCTCATGATCTTCAAGCTTTAATCCATGCTTCAAGCTTGATATTATCATCCTTCTTTGAAGTACAAGATTTCATGAACTCTTTAACCTTGGATTCATCATTGAGTCCTGAAAATACATCACTTAACACAGCATGTTAAGATCCACTTGTTTGTTAGCATCAAAATAGGATATTAAGCCTTGTAAGGCCAACAATGCCAATTCACCACATTCATATCCCATTCAATATTGAAAAAACGTGTACGTACAACAATTAAGTGATCAGTGTGTGCATACATACACATGTGCTGCATTTCTCATTTAAATCAGCTCTATGTGCATGCAAGATGATTATAACAAAATATGAACAGACATACACATGATGAAATTTAAGTGCAGGAATTTAAATGAGATAGAGAGAGAATGACACACAGATTTGTTAACAAGTTTCGACTAATACATTCAGATTAGTTATTTCATGTTATGGTTATTTCAGTTATATCATAATCATAGTAAAACAGTAATATAGAAATATCAGTTACATATATAGTATCAGACCCTCATGGACCAGATCAATTTTAGAGCACAGTACCGTAGCTATTTTCAGTTCAGAGTGTAACCATATAACTCAAATAGTATATGGATTTTCAGTAAACGATCGTGCCTATGTTGTGGACAGGCTCCCCGTCAGTTAGGGCTGAGGAGGGCGATTTGACTTTCGGAGTTCAGTTGACTTATCCTGGTCGGCAAAGCCAATGATAGGTCTTGCCTGTGGACCACACAACCCTTCCATGAGGGGTTAAATCATGACTTTCAGTTATCAATTCAGGGAAGTTTTCTCAGTTATTATATATATCCATATTTACAGAAACTGTAGACATACCTATAAATATTAAAAGTATTATGAATAGAATATTCATAAAAGGAGTTTATGTTAAGCAATATAGGTACGAGCTATAATATGTGTATTATTTATACGTGTTTTCTTAGACTCAGTTATTTGCAGTACTTCTAAATCAGATTTTACAATTACGTAAACTCAACTACAACACACTAGTAATAGCATATTTCATCTTACTGAGAGTTGTCTAATCCCAGTATTCCATTATTTTTCAGGTAAACCAGATAAGCGAGCAGATCAGTCTCGTAGGTTGAGGGGACTGTTGTACTAGCCTATTTGGAGGGTAAGTATTTTGGGAAGTCACTTTTTGAGTAGTCCCTAGATCTAGGTAAGGGCATTTTGGGAATGGTTAAGTATGTATATTTTGGAGAGATACTGACTCTATGGTGTTGTATATATTTGATGTGGATATTTTCTTTCCGCTTTCCACTGTATAGGTAGTTTATGGTTATACAGGTTCCACAGTCCTTACCTAGTCCATGATGATGTTATGGTTTATATTAGAAGGTATCAGAACGGTAAAATTTTACTGGTTGTATATGGAAAAAAATGTCACGAAAATCAGGTCGTTACAATTTGGTATCAGAGCCTAGGTTGCTAGATTCTGCAACGAAGTTTACAAAAACTTTGATCAAACTTCAGTCGACTGACACCGGAGTTTTTTAGTGTCTTCAAAAAGACCTAGAAATGACCCTAGGACACTCACTCATGCATACACATGTTTGGTCATTTGAAATAGGGTGACTGGTGGCTTAAACATGACCGAAATGCACAAAATGTGAACATTCGGTCGACCGAACTACCATATACAAAATGCCCCAGTCGACTGAACCCGAACTAGGTTAACCAGTTGACCACAGCCCAGTCGACCAAACTATGTAGTTCATTTGGCCCCGGTCGACCGAACCTCCTAGGAAGTCAACATTTTGACCTCCTGGTCATCCGAGTGATTTTTGTATACCAACACTCTGGTCGACCGAGTTCCCACATGTGGAACTCAACACCCTAATCGACCGAACTTCTTAGTTCAAAAAGTCTCGATCGACCGAACCGCACTTATTTTCAGGGTGTTGAATGGGGAACCCTGTGAGTGTAGGACTAGACACTGTAGGAGCGTTTCAATAGTCAGGTAAGGGAAATATGCTATGCTTGGAATTTTAGAAAATTTATTAGAGCATTTTATATGTATCAATATTAATATTCAGTTTTCCAGAATTTTATTATTATTATATCAGGAGATGTAAATTTTGAAGCATGGGATATAATTACTCTATTGTGTGGCATGAGTTTATTACAGTTTAGTATAGTATTTATGCAGATTTGCAAATATCATGTTTTACAACTTATTAGTAAGAAAATATTGATATCAGTTTTTAGAAATATGATTTAAAGTATTATTCAGTATGCCATGACTTCAAATCCATAACACTCAGTTATTTAGTTTATTCAGCCATTCAGTTAGAAATTCAGATTATGTAAAGCAGGATACAGACGTTATGGTTATTTCTACATCATGGTTAAAATAGTCAGATAATTATATATATTAGTACTAAATAGTATCAGACCCTGTGGAGATATTCAGTTAGATTTAGACAGCAGAGCATGGTACCGTTGCTATTTCAAATTAGAGTGCAACCACATATTTCAGATAGTGTGTGGATTCCGTCTAATCGTGCCAGGAGAGATTGTAGTCTCCTCAGAAAGCTGGGTTGAGGTGGCCGATTAGACAAGATAGAGTAGGAGTATGCCCGAAGAGACTGCAGTGGGCCAGATGGTTGATAGAGACATAGATTGGCTTGCCTGGTAGGCTAACCAGAGTAAGTCCTGCCTACGAGCTGTACAACCCTGTCGTGAGGGGTTAAATCATGACATTCAATTCCCAGGGTATTATCATAGTTGTTTATATATATATATATATATATATATATATATACAGATATACAGTGCAGCAATAGTTTTATTATAATATTAGAATTATGTATGATTAGAAAACTCAGATATCTAGTTGTATTTTAAGCTATAATAAACATCATTGGTACAGTATACTAAACTAGCAGTTTTATAGTCTCAAGTACTATAATAGTAGATTTAAATGTGTAACTCAGTAGCCACACACCAGTGACTTACCATTTTTCAGGTGATCTAGCTAGGTGAGCAGATCAGGCTCGTGGATAAAGGAGTTCTTACGCTGCCTTTTTTGGAAGGGTAGGTATTTCTGTGGAGTCAGTGGGTTGGGGGTAGATCCCAGGATTTTGATAACGTCACTGGATATTTTGTGATGTATATTTTGGGACTTTTTAGATTTCTGGTATTGTATATAATTGTTTACAGTTTTGTATTTACCGCTGTTTAGGAATGTATTGTGTACAAAGTTTTCCTCAGTGCTCCTTTGGGCCTGAGATGTTTTCAGTAGTATTACAGATAGATTTGCTTTATGTTTTATATATATTAAGGGAAAAAATGGTATATAGTAGTAGGTCATTACAGTATCCCTATAGTTGGTCTACAATATTTTACAATGATTGTTTATATGGCTTTGAACTTGTAGTGAAATTAATCCTTGATAATTATAAGCATTTCATTTCATCTAATCAAGTATTCAAATTCATAGCGGGAGCATCTGGAAATTATTTCCTATCTTATTATGCTTACCTATATTTCTTTTGCTTAGATGTGCAGTGAACTTTCTGTGGCATGCACTCAATTATAATGATCCTATTGAATACTCTAAATGAAAAATATATTACTTTACCACAAGTTTCTTGAGTTAACCATATAATCTTGTTTTAACCATCAATTCCTGAAGATATTACTGATTTCTCATCTAGAGAAAAGGAATTTGGTGAAATCCTTATTAAGTTTCAAAAGTGTATTTCTTTCTTGATATTTATCTTTTGAAGTACATAATTTCAATTTGTACTAACCTGCTCTTTGTGTGAGCATCTCTTGTACACCAGCTTCTTGTTATTTCTCTTGTAGATTTTGGATGATTCCAGGCTGTTGGATTGTTGACTAAGCAAGGGTATATTGTTTGGAGAAGGCGGGCTTTAGCCTTAGCAAAGGAGTGATTGTAAACAGGCGTTGTTCCACCCTGTAACGGAACTGCTATAGTGGAACCCTTCGGTGTTTTGCCAAGGGCGAGGACGTAGGCTGTGTTGAAGCCGAACCTCGTAAAAACCTTGTGTCTTTCTCTCTTCTTTAGCTTTTTACTTTCTATTTTTTGTACTAGCTGTTGTTGTGTGATTTAAAGAGCAGGTTGCAGGTTCTAAAGTGAGAAAGAAACAAAGACTCTTGATATTTAGAAAGTACGTTTTGATTAACCGTTTGCGGAAACCCAAAAGGGAGTACGTTGGTTAATCTGCGGAAATCTTGATCAAGAGAAGGGCATATGAAGAGGTTTTTCAAAGAAGGTGGAAAACATTTACAGGGAAATTGAAAAAAGCACTAATATTCTTGGTTGAGTGGTTGAATTGATTTGGTTTAATTGATTGGCTTGTGAATTTAAATTTCAGTATATTCAAGTGTGTTTATTAGTTATTCATTGTGTTTATTTCTTGGTGTCATAAGCAAAGCTTGAAAATATTAAAATTAGAAAGAATCCAATTCACCCCCCCCCCCTCTTGGGAAGCTATTCCTAATTTCAATTAGTATCATAGCCTAGATATAGAAATTCCTAACAAGAAACTATAAAAAGATCAAATGGCAAACATTGGAGTAGCACCCTTTGGTGAAGGTCAATCCTCAACCCATCCAATCTTTTGTGGACACAATTATACCTTTTGGAAAAAGAGAATGGAAATATATCTCCAACACATGGATTGGAAAGCATGGGAAGTCGTTATGGATGGAAACCTTATTCCCACTAAGATAGTTGATGGAAAACACATTCCAAAAGAAAAGAAAGATATGACCGACTTAGATTATAAAATGCTTCAAATAAATGCAAGTGCTATAAATGCGTTATACTGCGCATTAGATGCTAATGAATTTAATAGAGTCATGACTTGCAAAACAGCTAAGGAAATTTGGGACAAATTCGAAGTAACATATGAAGGAACAGTTGATGTTAGAGACAATAGGATAGACATGTTAATAAGCGAATATGAAGCATTCAAGATGAATTCTGATGAAACAATATCAAACATGTACACCAGATTTACCCACATAATCAATTCTTTAAGTGCCTTAGGGAAAACCTATACTACCTACGAAATGATCAGAAAAATTCTAAGAGGCCTTCCCTCCATATGGGAACCAAAGGCTACACCTATCACAGAAGGTAGAAACCTCAAGATCACTTCTTTAGATGAACTTATAGGCTCACTTCTTACCTATGAAATGGCCTTAAAAGAAAGAAACCCTGAACCAAAGCATAAAATATCCATTAAACTAAAAGCATCTAGTCACAACTCTAGTGAAGAGGAAAGTGAAACAAGTGACTTAGATCAAGATGAATTAGCATTCATTACTAAGAGACTAGACAAATTCTACAGAAGGAATAAAAGGTTTCCTAGAAATTTTAATAAAAAGAAACCCGAAAAAGGAGAGACAAGTAGGAAAGAAAATAAAATTAAGAATGAACCACCAATATGCTGTCATTGCAGGAAACCAGGGCATATCAAACCGGACTGTCCATTGCTTAAGAAAGACAAGGAGAAAAAGAAGGAAGCTATAAAGGCTACTTAGGATGACTCTATCTCCAAAAACGAAACAAGTGGACAAGAGATGGCAAATATGTGCTTCATGGCTAATGATGAAGAGGTAAATTCTTACTACTCTTCAACCAAATCTCAAAATGAGTCTTGTGATGAGTCATGTGATAGTTTGCCTTCTTATAAGGAATTACAAGCTGAATTATTCTCACTACATAAAAGATTTATAAAAGTTTCTAAGAGAAATATAACTTTGAAAGATAAAAAAAAAAAAAAAAGAACTAGTGAAGCAACTTGAATCATTCAAAGTTATTGAAGAAGAAAAAAATTCTCACATTAAGAAGTTGGAAGAAGAAATAAATATAGCAAAACAAGAGTTAGATAAAACTCATAAAGATAACTTGAATAAGAAGGATCTAGAAATAAATGAACTCAAAAAGGTAGTTGAGGATAAAGAAAAGATTATCTATAATTTTACCAAAGGTAAAGAAAATTTTGTAAAGATGATTGGACAGCAAAGGCTTCATGGGAACAAAGAAGGAATAGGCTACAACGGTAAAGCAAATAAAAGGAATAAAAAGCTATACATGGGATACTTTGTTAAGGAAGCTAAGTATTATGCTAGCACTTCATCAAACAACAAATATGAACACACCACTTGCTATATGTGCAAGACTAAAGGTCATGTAATATTTAATTGCCCATTAAAAAGAAAGTATGTTAAAGTTCAAGGAGAATGGAAAGCCAATGGTTGAACTAATAACAAAACAAAGAAAGTCAAAAGAATTTGGGTTCTAAAAACTAACAAATAGTATCCTTCATTGTAGGTTTGCTTTAGGACAACAACGTCAACCGATAAATGGTACTTGGACAGCAGGTGCTCAAGGCACATGACTGGTGACAAGACCAAGTTCACTACTTTAAAACAAAACGATGGGGCACACGTCACCTTTGGCGACAATGCCAAAGGTAAAATTATTGGTACCGAAAAAATTGATAAAGAACCTTTGCTCACTATAGATAATGTGCTATTGGTGGAAGGACCAAAACATAATCTTTTAAGTATTAGTCAACTAAGTGACAAAGGGTTCGAATTAATATTTATGAAAGAAAAATGTGTTATCCAAAATCCTAAAAACAAAGAAACTCTGTTTATAGCTCATAGAATAAATAATGTCTATTGCATAAATCTTGAGAACTTAGCAAATCAAAACATAACTTGTTCGACAGCTATGAATGAAGTAAGTTGGTTATGGCATAAAAAATTAGGACATGCATGGACCTACTATCCAAATTATTAAAGAAAAATCTTGTAAAAGGACTACCAAATACTAAATTCATAAAAGACAAAATGTGTGATGCATGTCAAAAGGGAAAACAAGTAAAAACAAGCTTCAAAAAGAAAAAATACATATCCACCAAAAGACCCCTAGAACTCTTGCACCTAGACTTATTTGGACCAACTAGAATCTTAAGCTTTGGAGGAAAACAATATGCTTTTGTAATAGTAGATGATTATTCAAGATTTACTTGGGTAATATTTCTAGCAAACAAAGATGAAGCTTGTAACCAATTAATAACCTTATGCAAGAAATTACAAAATGAGAAAGGCTATAATGTAACAAGCTTTAGAAGTGACCAAGGAAGAGAGTTTAAAAACAAGAAAGTTGATAAATTTTGTAATGAACATGGAATAACTCATAACTTTTCAGCACCTAGAACTCTACAATGTGGAGTTGTAGAAAGAAAAAATAGAACTCTACAAGAAATGGCAAGAATAATGCTTAATGAAAATAATCTACCTAAATACTTTTGGGCAGAAGCTGTAAGTACAGCATGTTATATTGTAAATAGGGTATCAATAAGATCAAAAATAGATAAAACACCATATGAACTTTGGAAAGGTAGAAAACCTAATATTTCCTACTTTCATGTATTCGGATGTAAATGTTTTATCCTTAATACTAAAGATGATTTAGGAAAGTTTGATGCAAAGTCGGATGAAGGTATCTTCCTAGGTTACTCTACAAATAGTAAAGCTTATAAGATTTATAATAAAAGAACTTCTACTATTATGGAATCAATTCACATAACTTTTGATGAATCAAATAATCATGACATTAAAGATAAGAATGATGAAAAAGAAGACACTCCACAAAAAGAAGAAGACCTTGAAATAAAAGAAGAAAAGAATAATGATGCTCCAAATGAAAACTTTACAAAAAATCTGAAACTTCCTAAAGAATGGAAATATGATAAAAATCACCCAAAAGAACAAATTCTTGGTGAAACATCAAAAGGAATAACTACTAGAGCCTCACTAAAAAATATTTGCAACCATTATGCCTTTTTATCCCAAGATGAACCCAAAAATATTGAAGAAGTTTTAAATGATGATTCTTGGATTATAGCAATGCAGGAGGAACTAAATCAATTTGAAAGAAGTCAAGTGTGGGAACTTATACCTAAACCCAAAGAAAAATCAATTATAGGAACTAAATGGGTGTTTAGAAATAAGAAGGATGAAAATGGAGTTGTTGTAAGAAATAAAGTTAGGCTAGTAGTACAAGGGTATAATCAAGAAGAAGGAATTGATTACGATGAAACTTTTGCTCCAGTAGTTAGAATGGAAGCAATTAGGATGCTTCTAGCTTATGCAGCCCATAAGGATTTTAAGTTATATCAAATGGATGTAAAAAGTGCATTCTTAAATGGAAATATAAATGAAGAAGTGTATGTCAAACAACCTCCAGGTTTTGAAAATTCTAAAAATCCAAACCATGCATTCAAATTGAAAAAAGCTCTTTATGGTTTGAAAAAAGCTCCAAGAGCTTGGTATGAGAGGTTAAGTAATTTTTTACTTAAAAATGAATTTATAAGAGGATTGGTTGATAGTACGTTATTTATTAAATCCAAAAACAAAGATATGCTAATAGTTTAAATATATGTGGATGATATTATATTTGGAGCTACAGATGAAGATCTCTGCAAAGATTTTGCCACATGTATGCAAAAAGAATTTGAAATAAGTATGATGGGGGAGCTAAATTATTTTCTAAGATTACAAATTAAACAGGCTAAAAACAGAACATTCATAAATCAAACTAAATACATCAAAGATATGCTTAAAAAGTTTGATATGGATCAAAGTAAACCCATAGAAATTCCTATGAGTACAACCACAAGTCTTGATAGAGATGAAAAAAGAAAACAAGTAGACATGACACACTATAGAGGAATTATTAGTAGTTTACTATATTTAACTGCTAGTACGCCTAATATTATGTTTAGTGTGTGTATGTGTGCTAGATTTCAATCAGCACCTAAGGAATCTCACCTAACAGCCGTTAAGAGAATTCTTAGGTACTTGTTAGGATCACTTGATCTAGGTTTATGGTATCCAAAGGACACTGATTTTAATATGATAAGTTACTCCGATGCTGATTATGCTGGATGTAAGATTGATACAAAAAGTACAAGTGGCACATGTCACTTTCTAGGACAATCCTCAATATCATGGTTTTCAAAGAAACAAAATTATATAGCCTTATCAACCGCCGAAGCTGAATATGTGGCAGTGGGAAGTTGTTGTGCACAAATCTTATACATGAAACAACAATTAAAAGACTTCAACCTTGAATATAAAACAATTCCAATAAAGTGTGATAACACAAGTGCCATAAATATATCTAAAAACCCCATTTCACACTCAAGAACTAAACATATAGACATAAGACATCATTTTTTGAGAGATCATGTTCAAAAAGAGGATATAATTCTTGAATTTATAAATACAAGTGATCAATGGGCTGACATATTTACAAAACCCCTAAGTGAAGAAAGATTTATACATATTAGGAGAGAACTTGGGCTAATCCATAGCAGAGAAGTATATTAGAAATGAAATTTCAACATTTTTATGCACTTCAGACGTCTGAACTTCACACCCCAGACATCTGAACACTGTAGCAAATATGTTCAGATGACTGAACCTGGGACTTTAGATGTCAGAGAGCCTACTAACTTTTCAAATTCTGGGCTTTAAAATCTTCAAACATCTGAAGTCACAGGGTTTAAATATTACTTGCGGACTAAACCCTAATTTTAGACTTCTGAAGTTGCTTGCTTCACTCATCCGAACACCTCCCTCTTCATCTTCTCTCATCCTCACTTCAATCTGAAGCTTCTACTCTTCAAAGATTCACCCCACGAAACCTAGGGCATCCAAAATCTTGTATCTCCATGCCTCAAATCAAGCAGACTGCAAACAAGGGTTCTTCATCGAGGAAAGATGCTCAAAATATTGACAAGTGATTGGTTGCTCCTCGAGCTCGAATCCGTTATCGTACTTCACTAAGTACTGTAGAACCAATCTTAGGTAAAATTCTAGATGTTTCATTCTTCAATACAGAGTTTCCAGATATCCTTTCATTATTTCATGACATTGGTTGGCTTGATTTCATCACTCAACAACCCAAAGGTTGTTTTCCCCATCTTGTCAAAATTTTCTATGCTAATATGACATATAAAAATGGGATTTTTTCTTCGGAAGTTAAAGGAAAGAAAATTTTGCTGAATTCTGAAATATTGTCTCCCATTTTCAAAATTACTCTAGGAGATTTTAATTGTCCTATGTTTGCTCAATCTTGGATCCTAGAACAAGGATTCACTCTTGAAGCTTTTCTTCCAATGATCATGGAAAATGAACCTATCTGCTTTGGGCATCCTCCGCTATACAAACAACTAAACTTAAAAGGCCAGATTTTACACAAACTTGTTTCAAACAATATCATACCTAAACAAGGCTCTATTGATCATCTTTCCTATATTGAATGTTTTGTTCTTTGGTGTCTTCTTAAAGGAAAGAAACTAAACTTAGCTAGTTTAATCATTCGGTGGATGTGGACCAAACTGGAATCTTCTCAAGTCATTCTTCCTTATGGAGGAATTCTTACTCTTCTCTTTACTCATCTTCATGTTACCAATATTTCTAAATTCGTCATAAAGAAAACACGATATGATCTTTCCAATGAGACTTCCCTAAAGCAAATGGGGTATGACAAGGGGAGTTTAGGGTGGTACTTGAAGTAAGGAAGGACTCAACATACAACACCAGCCTCAGCAGCAGCCTCAGCCTTAGCCTCAGCCTCAGCCTCAGCACCAGTATCAACAGCAGCACCATCTTCTTCTTCACAGGACCTTGGTTCATCTCAAGACACACCTTCATGGTTCTTATCCTTTAAAAGGGATTTCTCCAGCTAATCATCTGAAGTACACACTGGACTTCAGAACATTAAAGAAAAAGTCACATCACTTGATAAGCGGGTTACTCATATAGAGCAATATCATGCCAAATCTTCTAAGGGAAGTGATCCCATGGATATTAGCTCCGCTCCTCAAAGTGGAGATGATGATGATGATGATGACTCTATAGAAAAAGAAGGAGATTCTGACGAAGAAGGTGATAAAGCCAATACTGAAGAAGAAGCAACCCAAGAAGAAGAAGAAGAAGGAGATGGCTCTGAAGAAGAAGATTAGGATAGTTAGAAACTATCTAGCTTAGGTCACTCTGAAACTTTTTGTCTGTAATAAAGTATCAAGACTTATGTACCTCAGATGTATGTTATCATGTAGCTTTTTGTGTTACATTTTTTTTATAAGGGTACACATGCAACTTCTATGTATTGATGTTTTGAGTTGATCTATAGATGCTACTTTGTGTTGACTACATCTTGTTATAAGAATGTCTTCTTGATGGTTTTTCATAATCTTGTTACTCTTTTTGACTAATGACAAAGGGGGAGAGAAAGCTCAGTAAAGATAAAATATATGATGAACTTAAACATATGTTGAATGGACTCATGTGAACTTAAATTGATGTGAACTTAAACTGACATGGATATATGATGAACTTAACATGGATATTGGATATTTGATGTACTTTACATTGAACTTAACATGGATATTGGATATTTGATGTACTTTCCTTGGTTTGCTTATTAATGCTTATAGTAAGGGGGAGTATTTCATTTTACATAAAACATTTATCTTTACTCCTTGTTTGTCATCATCAAAAAGGGGGAGATTGTTGGCCTAAATAAGGTTTTTCAATCGGTTTTGGTGATAACAAACAATGGACAATTTAACTTGGAAAGGTTGAGTTTTTGTGTTTCAGGAAATAAGGATCAAGTATAGAACAAGTGAAGATCAAGTATGGATCAAGTGTGGGTCACTAAGGAAGATAATCTAACAAATGAATCCAAAGAGAAACTAAGACATTTGCAACTCAAGCAAAGAACTTCAAAAGCAAAGATTGAGAAAGATATCAAGCTTGGCATACAAAGTCTTAGGAAACATATTGTAAGTATTTTAAAAGTTAAATATCGTTTGAAATATATTTTGAAGCTTTTCCAAGAAAGGACCTAAAGACCTATTTAAGAATGTTGAAACAAGTTTTGGAAAAATCAGAATAAGAGAGCAAATTATTTTTTAAATGGAAAAGATTTTTAAAATAGGTTTTTATCTGTTCAGATGACTGAACTTTTAATTTCAGATCTCTAAAGTGGTAACTTCAGATGGCTGGAATAAGTGCAGACGTCTGAAGATTTTTTGGAACAAAACAGAAACAGGCCGTAGTAGTTCAGACGTCATCTCGACACTTCGGACATATGAACCTGACACCTCAGACGTCTGAACCTACTCTTTAGACATCTGACCTTGTGTCAAGTTCATTTTTTATAGGGTTTCAGGAACTTCAGATGTCTAAACTCGAATCTTCAAACACTTGAACACTGTTCAACAGGCAAATTTTTAAAAATCTAATTTTTTAAATTATAGCTGTTTGAGCTCCAATTTTTCTAACAACTTGAGAAACTCTCTAAGGAAACTCTTGAAACAAGGAAACTTGTTTGAAAGTATATAAATACATGGTTTTTGTAAATCAAAAACATACCAAGCATTGAAAATCTCTCATAAGCTCTCTTGCTCTCAAATCCTCATCTTGATCGATCTCTTACAAGCTGAAAAGTGCTGTGATTCTGATATTCTTATTTATCAATTCCTGAAGATATTACTGATTTCTCATTTGGAGAAAAGGAATTTGGTGAAATCCTTGTTAAGCTTCAAAAGTGTATTTCTTTCTTGATATTTATCTTTTGAAGTACATAATTTCAATTTGTACTAACCTACTCTTTGTGTGAGCATCTCTTGTACACCAGCTTCTTGTTATTTCTCTTGTAGATTTTGGACGATTCCAGGCTGTTGGATCGTTGACCAAGCAAGGGTATATTGTTTAGAGAAGGCGGGCTCTAGCCTTAGCAAAGGAGTGATTGTAAACAGGCGTTGTTCCACCCGGTAACGGAACTGCTATAGTGGAACCCTTCGGTGTTTTGCCAAGGGCGAGGACGTAGGCTGTGTTGAAGCCGAACCTCGTAAAAACCTTGTGTCTTTCTCTCTTCTTTACTTTCTATTTTTTGTACTAGCTGTTGTTGTGTGATTTAAAGAGCAGGTTGCAGGTTCTAAAGTGAGAAAGAAACAAAGACTCTTGATATTTAGAAAGTACGTTTTGATTAACCATTTGCGGAAACCCAAAAGGGAGTACGTTGGTTAATCTACGAAAATCTTGATCAAGAGAAGGGCATACAAAGAGGTTTTTCAAAGAAGGTGGAAAACATTTACAGGGAAATTGATAAAAGTACTAATATTCTTGGTTGAGTGGTTGAATTGATTTGGTTTAATTGATTGGCTTGTGAATTTAAATTTCAGTATATTCAAGTGTGATTATTAGTTATTCATTGTGTTTATTTCTTGGTGTCATAAGCAGAGCTTAAAAATATTAAAATTAAAAAGAATCCAATTCATCCCCCCCCCCCCCCTCTTGGGAAGCTATTCCTAATTTCAGAAGATTAATTTGCTGAAACATAGAACAGGCGGAACACCTTCAAACGTCTAAACCTTGAGTTCAGTTGTCTGATCCTATGTCTAAACTATATTTTTTAGTACTTTAAGGAACATCAAAAGACTGAACCCGAGAGCTTAGTCGACTGACCCTACTGAAAATTTGAATTTTTCAAATTTAAATGTTATAAATGTGGGAATATTCCAAGTATCTAGGGTAACAAGGAAACTCACGCTGAGAACACTTATAAAAGTAACCTATAAACCCTAGTGCCTCACTTTTTGCATATGATTGAAGAGTCTTGAGCATTCTTGTACATCTCTTGAGAGCTTTGAATACTATTGCTAAGAATCATTGCCTGCACTGCAAAGAACACACTTTTACTTGGGCATTCACATATTCAAGATCTGAGCAAATACACGCGCAACTTCTACTAAATCTAGGTTAGATCTTGAGGTTTGGAAAAAGAGTTTGTTAAGCTTTCAATTTTTTATTAATCGATCATCTTCTCTATTATTCGTTTACTGAAAAATCTTTTTGGGAGCAAAAATCTTATTTTCCCATAGTTGTTTATTTGAAAAATCTTTTGGGAATAACATTCTAAAGTTTGAATCCTAGTGATATTCAAAGTTGTATTTTTATTCAAAGAGATCTATCTTATTTGTAAAAAAAGTATTTGAAAAATATTGTTTAAATCTTTGAAATATTCAAAGTCATATTTTTATTCAAAGATTTAATCGTACGAATTATTTGATAGCAAGAACTTATATCTTCATAACATTCAAGTCTATATTTTTTAAAGATCACATTTGGTATTCTTGCATCTAGTAAGTTGAACTAAGACCCTAAGTTCTCCAAAGCATCTACTTATATAATTATTTTGGGAGATATTGATTTAAGGGTAATTTTGTGAAGCATATGATTCATATAACGATCTTATCATTACATACATACTGAGTTTCAAGTTTTATCATATGACTATGTGTTAGGAATTTTTATTATACTCATTAGCTTGTTTAGATGCATCCAAGTGTTCAGGAATTTCATCAATCTATTGTATTGATGGTTCAGATTGTGAACCGGGAAGGAGGAAGTTGTGCCTCGTGTAAGCAGCAGAGTAGGAGGAAGTTGCGCCTCTTGTAAGCAGCGGAGTAGGAGGAAGTTATGCCTCTTACAAACAACGGAATAGAAGGAAGTTGTGCCTCTTGCAAGCAGCAGATTTGTAATGGGAAGCTCCATCCCAATTAAAGGAGCGGGATTAGTGGAAACCTTGGGGGCTTTGCCTGAGGCGAGGACGTAGGCCGGGTTTGGCCGAACCTTGTTAAAAATTCGGTGTTTGCGCTCGATCTCTCTATCTCTCTTATATTTCCACCCTTATATTCATATTATAGCTGATGTGCATGTTTTAAATGTTGGTATATATGAATATCTAAAATACGTGAGAATAATTGGGTAAAACTGAATTAATTAAGATATCCACTGATTAAATCAATTTAGCTGCATAATACTGAAATTGGTGTATATCCAAATTTGTGGGTGTAAGGTTGGGTTTTCAATTAAGGATTGAAATACCAAAATATTTTTAAATACCCAATTCACCCCCCCCCCCTTTTTGGGATTACACCTGAATTAACACCTTCATCTCAACCCGGAGTTGTATTCATAGTACATCACTTCTCCTTCTTCGGAAAAGAATTCTTTTGGGCCCGAGAGAGATGATGGGGGTCAACATGCCTTCACTGTATCTTTTGCTGATATGGTGACACGTGGACGACCTCCCGATATCCACCATCATTCAAATTATTTTGCAGGTACACAAGGAATTGTTTGAAGACTACTTGAATACTCAGATATTTGTTTTTGAAGACTTTCGGTGCGTGAAGGCCCTAGTCAATATATTGAAGCAAAATCGAGACTAAGACCCATGTGGACCCCACATGGTCATGTGGACCTCGCACGAATATGCTCCATGGACCCCACATGGTTTTGGGCCTCCTTTTGGCACATGCTTGAGTCCCACATTTAAATTGTAATAGTGCAAGACAACTCAGCTAAAGTGTGTGTTTAGTAAGTTGGATAGTATTTATTATGTTAGGATTAAGTGTAAGAGTTTAGTGCTTTGTACCCCCATGCCTGTGTGAGAGTTATGAGTGTGTTAATGTGTTGTCCCCCCCTCCCATGCTAGACTTTATATCCTTCTTGTAACGCCCCCACCTGGTTTGCTAGGGAGCACTGTGTCTCTCCTCCTCCGCCTGAACCAGACAACAAGGGGGCGGGCCTTAATGACTGACCCCACTAACCAACACGTGTCATTTTCAGTATGTTTTGTCCTCACTCACACACTTCCTAAGAAAATTTCCCAGGAGGTCACTCATCCCAAGATTGCTCCAAACCAAGGACGCTTAATTATGAAGTTCTTATAGGAAAGCTTCCGAAAAGAAATGTGTACCTTGTTGATATGGGTAGTAACATCTAATCTTTTTTAAGTCTTTTCATCTATGGGGTATCACACTTCTCATTGTAAAAACTCTGCAGAGTTGATGTTTTGAATATTGAAGAAGAATTTCTTTACTAAAGCTTGAAGCTTTGTTCAGTCTTTTAATTGTGTAGTGTGAGACTACATCGTTCTTCCTAGTGATCATGTGATGAGAGACCACCCTATCCAACACTACCATCATCCCCTAATATCCCTTATACAACCCCACGACCTCTTTCCATTACACAACAAATACACTTCCACCATTGAACGACATCAAGTCATCCAACCATTTTCTTGGGTAAGCTTATTACTTTTATTAAGCCCTTGTTGATTGTGAACCCTTGCTTGAAGCCTAGCAACCCTTATTAAAGTAGACCCTTGAATCCCTAAATTTCCTTAAAATTTTGTGTGTGTTCAGGCGACTGAAGGCATAGATTTAGTCGACTAAATCGCTACTACCAATTCAGAAATTCTACTTCTAAAATCTCTAGGCAACTGAAGACCACCTGAACCTTTATCACTTACTAATATCAATTGTGGGAATATTGATTTGTTAACGTAGAACTTACATTCTTGGATTTTGAAATAGCATCTTTTCCGCATAAAACTTGATTCCTTGATAAAGGAACAATTGAGACTTAATTTATGGATAAATCATACACCTTTTCAAAAACCTTACAACATGTGAATCATAGCATAATTTATGATGTTTACGTTTGGGTTTACTGAATTCTTAAATTACAGTGTTTACATGTATGTGCTTGCTTGAGGATTGACCATAGGACTAGGCCGACCATACCTGTCCTACATCAAGGTGGACAAGTGTCATGGTTGAAGTGATGGAGGTACTGTATAAGAATTAGACAGGGGGGTTGGTGGTGCTCCCAGAGGGGGAGAGGTAGATAGGCTGCAAGTGGACAAGTATTTTGTTGTTTAATGTGAGTCACATGTTGATTGCTGGAAAGGTTCTGACTAAGGTAAATCATTCCACGACTCTGTTGAGGAAGGAAGTTGACATGAAGGTGTTGAGTGCTGCCAAAATTGTTCTTGGGTTGGAGATTCACAAGAGTAAAGTTATAGGGAGATTGAGATTATCTCGGGGTGACTTTGTAGTCATAGATGAGGGGGGATTGGTGTTTTCTCGAGGCGGCTGTATGGACAAAACTACATGGAGATTGTAGTTATCTCAAGGAGGTTTTGGGGATCAAGTGTTGGTGAGTTTTAGGATGGTTAGTGTTCAACAGGTCACCGGTACACCGTTGGCGAATCTAAGTAAACAATCTACTACTCAGTAATTGAGGACGAACGGTGATGTTCATGTCGTGCCAAAGGTTTCCTATGCCAATATAGTTGGGTACATTGGCGAGCAATAGAGGGTTTGATCAGTTGTGAGGTTCACAGATGGAGACTACACAGGGGGTGTGGATGACAAAAGACTTGCAATGGGGTACATTATGGGATGGCCTAATTCTTGGAAGTCCAGGGCACGGTCTCAGGGTGCGTTGGTTACAACTGGATCGGAGTTCTTGGCTGAGGTTGAGGCGGCAAAGGTAGTATTGTGGTTCAGAGGATTGTTCAAGGAGTTGGGTGTTCAGTTAGATGAAGCTCTTGTTACCGCGGTCAAGTTCAAGCGTGGCTTGGACTTGGTTTACATCTCAAGGTGTTAGAGGGGAGGCGAGTCCTAATCTACAGGTCTGGGTGGAGCAGCGGTTATACTTTCAGAATTCCAAGGTGATGAATATTCGCCAAAGTGGATATTGTTGGGGATGTCGCTCATATTTAAAGCGAATCACAAGTACAGGAGAAAAGCACGTGACGTGAGGAACAAAGGGACAGAAGCAAGGTGCAGCCATGGAGGGCAAGTCATCAACGGTTTGGGGCCTAACCATCAACGGTTTTAGGCAGTAGCTGCAAGATGATTTTTCTTCTACTCCAAAATGTCGACAGTTTGGTCAAACCGTCGACGATTTCCATCGACGCAGATTACATATTTTCAAATCGGGGGCTTGTTAATTGGGTTTATCGAAGGGATTTCCTCTAGGGGATCGATACATATGTAGTTTAGATATTCTGGAACACTTCTGTATGCATTGGGTTCATACTTAAACAATATTGTAACCAAAAAATTGTAACTTTGACATTGATCATAGTGAAAATTGAAGTGCTGCTCCCATGGACGTAGCAATTGTCGAATCATATAAATCTTGTGCATTTTGGTTATGTTTTTTTATTCTTCTTATTATTGTTTGATTGCTTCTTGAATTTATTTCATCATTGAGTGATTGCATTAATGGTTGTTGATTGTTTCGTGTTTGATTGTGTGCTTTCACTACACGTGTTCAAGTTGAACAGACGTCAATACAATCGAAAAATAAAATAAAATAAAAGAGACTTGTAGTGATTCTTTTGACAGAGATATCTTTAATTTGGTTTCCTTTTATTTTTTCAATCTTAGATTTTTGGGTGAATCTCCGGTAGCTTCTTGTTGGAGTTGGGGCATTGTGAAGTTACATTCATGTCCTTCACTATAATCCCATTTTTAGGATTAATAGAATTGCAATTTTTTTTTATTTTTATTTAAAAAAATATAAATCAAGAAGCCCATCATAATAGAAAGAAAGCAATTTCAAATTAATTGTTTGGTTTTATGGGGTTTTCCTCTTTTTAATGTTTTGTCCATTCTTTTTTTTGAGTAAATAAGAATTTTGGGTTAGAGAAATTTAAAAAATATTTGACTTTCCAAAATTCTTAGAACATCCGGGTAAGATTGGGTCACACTGAGGTTATATATATATACATACATACATATATATATATATATATATATATCACATGTCAAGAACTCCTAGAACCTTCCTCTAATTAAAAAAACGAAAAAATAATTTAATTAAATGCTTTTACTTGAATCCGACGGACGGCATGCGTTTGGGGAAGGCACGTGGAAGGATTTCAATGGATGGATGGGTGTTTGCCGGTAAGGCAATCAACTGGTGGGGAAGAGCCCGAGTGGAGTTAAAGAACTTGATACGTGGCGACAGGAGATGGGCCTGAAACCCAAAGGGCCCCCACTGTTGTTTTCAAGAGCACTAATTAAGTAAATTTATAATCATGCACGATTTGGCCAATCAGATTTCAACACTTCGACTATTGATAGCATGAGGTGTGGGGCCGGGCTTCCCAAATGAACAGCGAGTAGGAGGCTTAAAATCTTCTCCATTACAAACGTATATAGTGTTTGCCAGTATCTATTAAAGCTTGGTATACATTTGTTAGCCACAACTAAACAATTGGATAAAGTGATAATTTAACTGTATCAGTTTTAAAATTTAAAATTTAAAATTTTTATAAATATAATATATTTGTATTCAAATTCATACATATCAAATTTAAATATAAATTTCATGCTCCAAACTTTGAGTGAGGAAATTTTATTATAAAAAGATTAAAAATGTCAAACTCAAATTAAAATTTACACGACTTTAGCAAGAAGAGAATTACCTATGGTCACTCAATTATAGAATACAAAGTAAAAGCAACGAAACCACTAAACTTTTTGTTTACTCACCAAAGTCCTTCATTTATCATTACAATATTTGTCTTTTTGTACAATTTAAGCCTCATCCGTTACATATGCTTATGTCGAAAATATTTACACGTGCATGGCAACCTAGGTCCATTTTAGTATAATTACATTTTTAATAACAAAAAAAATACTGATCTATGAGGATATTCTTATTTTAATTAAGGGATTATATGCTTTTTTTTTTCTTTAAAAAAAAACTAATCCATTGAGGCCCCTTATTATTAAATAAAAAAAACAAATTATTATCATTTTTAGATTTAGCAGTACAAATCAACCTTCTTGTTGCATCTTAGGATGAGTTATTGAAGAAGTTAGATTGTCGCATTGATTTTCTCACCTTGCCTTCAAACATACACACCAAAATTTAATCATCTATAGATAATTAATTAATTATTAATCCTGACATTTTTACTTTTGAGCTCTCATTCATGACATTTTTACTTTTCTTGTTTAATCCTGACCTAATTTGTTGAGCTTAAACTCAATTCAGCTACAAGTTCTCAAGTTTGTCTCAATTAAGCTCAATTTGTTTTAAATTAAATTAATTTTAAAATAATAAAAAATAATGTATTGTATATATTTTTTCAAATATATGTATAAAATACATATTATATGACTTATATAACATAAAATAATAAAATTACAGAAACTCGATTACACTCATAAGTACCAATACACTGTTACAAAACTTAAACTCGACTCGTTAAGTTTCTCATGTTGACTCGAACTTGAGTAGAATTGAATCGAATCAAACTATAGAATGAGTCCAATTCGATTAAGTAATGTAAATTATTTTATTCATACAATTTTCCTTTCATTTTAAAAGGGAAAATGTTTCTTAATATGCTAAATATTCACAATTATTAGGTTAAAATTTATTTTTGTGTGACATCAAGTGCACATTCTCTAACCAATTGCTTATATATATAGGGGCGCAAGAAGGAGTTTGGTTGTTTCTTGATTCGATTTGCACAATCCCAATAAGTTTTGAATTTAAATGATGATAAGATTTTAAATTGATGTGCTCTCTCAAGAATTAGAATGAGGAATTGTTTGAATTTCTAAAAATTATTTGGTGAAAAATACAATATTATGAATAGGGAAATTATAAAGATATTTTTAAATTTTATTTTTTAAAAAAACTTCATTTATTAAATTATTTGCACACCCATGTTTTAAAATATTTTAATTAAAAATAATTTGTGAATTAAAAATATTTTAGGAAGGATGATTAAATTAAAAAGATGATTGAAAATTGTCAAAGGTTTCGCTAACTAATAGTGTGTGTGCACATAAAACTTAAATTACTTGTATATTTATATATCAAAATAATTTAACTGAAAATATTTTCAAGGAATAAGGATTGAATTAAAAAGATTTTTGAAACTATCAATCCATAATATATGTATATAGGTATATACTAATTTTGGGTATAGCCAACATGTGTAAATATTTAGCAATTTCTTTTTTTTTTTTTTTCAATAGAATGAGAAATAATGGAGATTAGAAATTATTAAATAAAAATTTTAATTCTGTTTAATCAATTAGAGATACAGACAGCAAAAGAAATCGCCATTAATCCTCATGCACCTTGCAACAGGGATTAAATCATGAAGATAAAGCAGAAGCTCCTACATATTCGCCGCCAAGAAATTTAAATTAGCTTGGATCATATACACATAACCACCGGAAAAATAGAACATCTGGCGAGGCACATCTCTCTCAAAAGATTTGAAAGGAAATATCCAAATATATAGCAGCAAGTTTCCCAATTCAGATCAGTCGCTTGCCCGTTGCAAATTGCAATTTGGAAACTTTGAAAAAAGCATGCGCAGTTCAGTTCATAACTTTATATATACCCGTAAACCCTCCACCTTAAACCTAAACCCTCCCAAGCGCTCTCTCTCTCTCTCTCTCTCTCTCCCCCCGCCATTCTTCGAAACCCTTGCCGTAGCTGCCATGGACGACAGCGAGCTCGAAAGTCTCGAATACTGGAACACCGCCGGTGAAAGCGCCGCATCTTACGTTAACAGCAAAGCGCCGTCGCTGCAGGAGCTTCCCGACGACATAGTCGTGGAGGTTCTGGTGAGGCTTCCCGTGAAGTCCATCCTGCGGTTCAAGTGCGTCTGCAAGGCATGGCTCTCCCTCTTCTCCTCTAAAAAATTCATCAACGAACACCTCAATTTCTGGACCCACCAAGAAGATCTCCACAAATTGAAACTCCTTCTGATCTCCTACCCCTTCGACGCCTTCCGCTCCTGCTCTCTCCACACCGTCTTCCACGAGCCCTGCACCACGGCGGCGGAGCTCGATTATCAGTTCAAGGACGGCTTCGCCACCTGGATGGTCGGCAGCTGCAATGGGCTAGTCTGTAATCTCCTGAAAAATCCATTGACGCTCGAACACTCCTTGGTTTTCTGGAACCCCTCGACGAGAAATTTCAGGGAATTGCCGCAACCCAAAATGGGGCGACAGAAGCGTGTTCATCACGTATATGGGTTTGGTTACAATCAATCTTCTGACGATTACAAGGTGGTAAAAATTTCCTACCCTCCTTCACATTACCGCTCCGTCGCCGGCCAAGTCAGAGTTTTTTCCCGAAATTCAAATTCCTGGAAACGGATTTCCGACACAAATTACAGAATGGCTTTTTCCGAGAAGGGAAAGTTCGCCGGCGGATCGCTAAACTGGAGCGTGGAGATTTCCAGCGGCGGCGGGGGTAGTCCAAAATGGGGGATTGTTTCTTTCGATTTGGCCGGCGAGGAGTTACGGGTGGTGGCGGAGTTCGATTGTGGCTTCTACTCGCCGGTGCTGCATGTCATGGGGGGATGCCTGTGCGTGCTGTTCCGGAAGGTGCCGGAGATGAGGCTGGAGATGTGGGTGTGGAAGGAGTATGGGGTGGCGGCGTCGTGGACAGCGTTGGGGAGTATATGCGGGTGGGAGGCGGCGGCGCTGCTGTACCAGCCAGAGCCGTTTTATCTGACGAAGGATGGGGAGATGCTGTTTTGCATCGGCGGCGTGTTGAGCGTATACGATACGAAGGAGAAGAGGTTAAAGGAATGTGAAATTTATGGTGGCAGACATTGTCATCAGGCGCGCGTCTATTTGGAAAGCCTGATTTCGCCGTTTGGCTGCAGCCAACGGAGGGGGAAGAAAAGAAAAGGGAGGCTTTGCAAGCAATAAGTTCTAGATTAGACTGATATCTTTGATTTGGTTTGGGGTTTTTTTGTTCCAGTATTTGATTTTTGGTAGGAACTCCCGAAATAAGTTCTAGTTGTTGCGTGGAGTTGTATGTTTCTTAATCCCATTCTTATGATTAATAGAGTTACAAATTTTTATTTTCCAAATAAAAAGTCGTCTAGAAAACCATTATAAAAGAAAGAAAGCAAGAAAGCAATTTCATATGAATATTTTTTTTTTTGTTTTATGAGTACCTATATTTACCTTATATTTGAATAAATCTTGAATTTGAAGTTGTATTCGGTTTGTATGGAATAGAATATAAAATTATATTAAAATTTATCAAAATCAATCAAATTTAAATAAAAGGTTCAAAATCTATATTATCAAAACGTAGCATTTATTTTTTTACTATATTTATTTGAAAAGAAAAAATAAAATTTGAATTCCAAGAAATTATATAATTAAAAATATTACTTTGCAAAATCTAAAATGCATCCAAGAAAGACACATACCCGGTAGGCTTCTAATTATCTACCTTCCCTTCAAGATACTCTAGGGATAAAGGTAAGATTACTACTATAACATTCTCATTATAAATGGCATGTGTCATGTGAATTTTGCGCATAAATTTAAGTTACTCATGCTTTGGAGTAAAATGAGTGGCCATTAGAAGAAATTTGAGAATTATTAGATACTTTAGCATCTTGAACAATATATATTTAGGTAGAAGCTTAATTAATTATACAAAATGAAAATTTGAATTGGGTAAAATTATAAAATTCAAAATACTTGACCTTCCAAAATTTGTATCCTAAGAGCATATCCTAAAAAAAGACATAGTTGATGGCTAAAAGTGGATACCATATCAAAGTTTAGGGCCTATTTCTGTGCTATGTCTTCCCAAGGTACAACAAATTTCAAGAAGGACAATGTTGCTTTTATAAATTTGTCATCTAATGTATAAAATTTTGATTAAAAAAATGAACTACATATGAATTTATTTAATTACATATAATAATTTTATAGTTCGTGGCAAGCGGACCACAAAAACACCTCTCCAAAAGTTCTATCCGAGTCTTCTTCTTTTGGCCAATCGGGAGGAAGTTAGAGTGACTGAAGTTTTGAACTTCTCCAACAACCTTTTTTGGGATTTGTTCTTGATTAAACAAGTTAAAAGGTAAGGAAGTTAATCAAATGACCAAGTTCTTTACATTAGTATAATACACACATCAAGCAAGAAGAGTTTGATTACTACTTGAAATCTTTCTAACTCTCATATTTTCTCCGTGACTAGTCTTTACAAATACTTTTCTAAAAAGGATTTTTATGTCAAGTTAAGAGTGCCTCTAAAAATGTTTTTGAACCCCTTTATTCCCTCAAATATTAGCATCTTTTGTTGGTTGGCGGTTGAAAACAAAATCCTTACAACTAATAATTTGCAAAAAAAAATAAAAACGATGGTGGACATTGGTCTCCATGTGCTCTCTTGTAAAGAAGGATAATGAAGGAGTGGATCATCTCTGCCTACATTGTTCTTTTAGCAGATAGATTTGGGCCACAGTCTAGCAAAGCTTGCACCTCATTGAGTTATGCCAAACGAGTGTGTACTCATTGTTCTGTGCCCAGAACTTCTCTAGACTCAAAGGATTTCTCAAAAGCTTCAAACTTGCAACATTGATAGTCATTTCTTGGGAAATTTGGAAGGAGATGAATGAAAAAATCTTTTGAAAAAAGAGACTCGAACGTGTCAGCATGCGGAGTGTCAAGCTAGTCTCTTGTTGATTTTGTCATCTCGGAAGTTTCAAACTTCTTGCTTGTTTCTTCCCTTTCTAATAACTTTACTTTTTCTCAAAAAAAAAAAAAAAATTATGTAGTGAAAATGTGAGGCTCATTTTGCAAATTAGATGAGCATGCTGAGCATCAGCTTAGTTTCTTGTTGATTTTTTTTTGTCTCGAAAGTTTCAATCTTTTTGCTTGTTGCTTCCCTTTCCATTGAATTTTTCCTTTCTTAATCGGTGAAAATGTGTGGCTCAATTTGTAAATTAGATGAAATTTGAGAATTGATTGGATTAGTTAGGATCTTGTGCATACTAACATAAATAATGGTGTGATATTTTTATTAAATCATTCATTTTAACACACTTTTTGATTAAATTAAAATAGAAATATCTATAAATTTCAAAAAAAAAAAAAAGTCAAATAAAACTATTTTTACTATTTTTAATTGCAATGTACAATAAGAATGTTATTTAAAATTGAGTTTTACAAACATAAAAATTAAGTAAAATAATTATAATAATTTTTATTTTTATTATAATATTTCTAATTTATATTATTTTTCACTTGTATTATTTAAGTCATATATTTTTTAAAAAAAATATTATTTGTTAATTTTATATTAACTCTCATTTTTAATATTTAAATCATATCAAAAATATTATTTATTTTGAAGATAAAAATGAGCATTGCGTTAAAGAAAATCATTTCATTTCCAATTTCTATTTTTCCAACTAAATTTCTACCAATTAAGGCTGAAACTAAGCTTTCTAAATATGTATGATGACAATTTCCAGCGTCATAAATTACACAATCCTTGAACCTCCTCTTCTTCAGATCGTAAACCTTCAACGCGGTGCCGAAGTAAACCAGCGTCGACCCATCCTCGCCGCGAAGATAAATCGGCATCGGGTACAGAAGCGCCGCCGACACCTGCCACCCGAACATACTCCCCAGCACCATCCACGACGTCGTCTCCCCGTACCCCTTCCGCACCCGCAGCTCAATCTCTGTCGCAGTCCTATAAAACAGCATACAGAGGCATTCCCCCAAAACGCCCAGCGCCGGCAGGTGGTGACTGTACTCGAACTCCGCCGCCATCCGGAACTCCTCCTCCACCAAATCGAAGGAAACAATTCCCCATTTACCACTCCCGCCGCCTTTGGAAAAATTCACGCCCCAATTTACGCATCCGCTCGCGAATTGGCCCATCTCGTGAAAAGGCAATCTGTAATTTGTATCCGAAATCCTATTCCAATAATTTCATTGTAAGGAGAAAAGTCTGACTTGGCCGGCAACGGAGCGGGGAGGAGAGTAGGAAATGGTTATCACCTTGTAATCGTCGGAAAATTTAGAGCAGCCAAATCCGTAGGCGTGATGACAATGAATCTGTAGCTTCTGTAGATTCTGTATTGTCCCCAAATTGGGCATCGCAAATTTCTTGAAAATTCCGGTTGATGGGTTCCAGATAACCATGGAATCTTCGAATTTTCGTGGATTTGTCAAGAGATTGCAGACGAGCCCGTTAGACGCCGATGAGCTTGACGTGGGGGCCAGCGTCCCTGAAGGGGAAATAGAGCTGCGCGGCGTGCGCGTGGGACTCGCCAAAGAAGGAGTAGAGAGAGAAGGACTTGAACTTGTTGAGGGGGTAGGGGATGATCAGAAGGATTCTGCGTCTGTGGAGATTTTATTCTTCTCGCTGCGTCGAGAAACTGAGGTGCTTGTTGACGAAGTCGGAGTGGGGGATGAGGAAGCGCTATGAGTTGCAGACGCGCTTGAACCGCAGGAGGGACTGCACGGGAAGCCTCGTCAGCACGTCCTCGATTACTTCGTGCGGAAACGCCGGCGGTACTCCGGGAGTCATTGCTGTCCATGGTGGATGTGCCGTAGACGTGTGGACAGGGGGTTTCAGGTTGTTCGCGAGAGGAATGTAATCCTACAAAGACGGTAATCAAAATGATCCTTGGAAAACTTAATCTTAAACTTAATTTTAAATTTTCATAAATTTTAAACTTGATCGCTATTATTCCTACATGGTGTTCTTCTTCAACTATTTTTATATTCAACCGAACAAATTCAAAAACAAATAAATCCATTGTTAATCACCTTATATTTATTATTAATTAACCAAAAATATTTTTATTTCTCCCATCATCCTTAAGGGTGGGCATACAAATTTAAAAAATCGAACCAAAAATCATTTAACCATTTTTTCAATTTTGGTTCGTGAAGTAATCATGGTTAACCAAACTAAAATGATATATTCTAAAAATATTAATATATATATTAAATAAATATATATTGTATATGTTTTAATAATTATTATATTTTGAATTGAATTTTGTTTTTAACAACAATTTAAAACTTGAATTAGTTACTTTTATAATATTTTTTTTAGAATTAGAACTTGAATTATGGATTTTATTTATATTAGGTTCATGGGTGGATGCTTTTAGGCAATTTAAAATTTATAAATTTAAGACTTGATGATTGAATTTTAAAATTTGAAATTTAAATTTATAAGTTGATTATAATGGAGGAAAAATGTCATTTTGAAAAGACTAAAAAATTTTAAATTGAATATGCATGTTCGGTGAACCATTAGAAATTTACCTAATAATTGGTTGATCAAATTTCAATTAACCGTTTTAAAATGGTTCGGCTATAGCTTACATTTTCTAACGAATAGAAATTTCAATTTGGTTACGGTTCAAAGAGAATGGTTTAGATAACCAAGCCATGTCCAACCCTAATCATCCCCACAACTCGCATTAGTTAAGGAAAGCATAATCAAGCATGTTTTAATCAACCATTTATAAATTATTTTTATTTTCAAAATTAAACAACTCTCTATAATTTTCTACTATCTGCTCAACTAAAAAAATGTAAAAATATGAGAAAATTTTAGTAAATTTTCTTAACTTTCCAATTACCTTCTTATTTCATATTATCTCCTAAAAATAGTAAATTTAAAAATGTGAGGCACCATGTACTGCATGCACATGCGTATTTTAGGACTTTTAATTTAATTTACTTTAATTCATCAATTTTTTATTTTTAAAAAGAGATGAAAAATTGTAGAGATATTTTTAAAATTGTAGTATATAGAATTACGGTAATTTGTTTGAAAGGAAAGATAATTTTCTAAAAGATAATTTTTCCCCCTAATTTTCATTTTACAAGAGAGAATATAGTAAAGGAGGGGTAACAAGTTCTTCATTTATTCTCTCTCTCTCTCTCTCTCTCTCTCTCTCTCTATGGACAATAATGAGATTATGGTATCAATACCTTTCCCCTTTGTGTGAAATTATATGAGGTTTGCTGCATCTACTACATATCTAGCTTTTCCCCTTCGATAGAAGGCTTGTGAGCCTTAGTTCTTGATGTCAATAATTGATTTACTAAATGGAGAACCAATCTAGCTTAATTTTGTATGTCACAAGAAGTAAGTGTATATTTGTGCATCTTGATGTCCATTAACACCAAAAGGTCAAAGAGAAGCAACTATAGAATGAAAATCAATCCAAGTGCATGAGCTAGAATCGTATAAGGAATACTCTAAAGAAACAAATCACTTGGCACTTGTATTAAAAATTAGAGAAGTTTCAACAATCTTGTTTTCAAAACCTTGTTGTTCCTTTCTTTCCAAAGCTCCCTAGTGATAGTAGCCAAAATGGATAATCGATCTTAAGTAGTTCATGGTCCTTTTTATGTTTTAATTGTATTGCTCAATAACACAGTAAATTGAAGAAAATTTTGACTCTATGGAATATGGATGACCAAATTGATCTAAACAATTTACATGCAATAAGAGGTGATCCACTGGTCCTTCACTTTGTTTGTAGAGATGACAATAAGGTCATGGCCCAACTTTTCTTTTGGAGATTATCACAAGCTAGTGAGGATTTGTTTAAAATGCTATTAGGTGGCCTATTATCAATGCTAGATTCTGTCCGGGGTGCAAAGGAAGTTATTTTGCATGACAATCCCCAAAAAAGAAAGCTAAAGAAAGGAGGTAAAACAAATGAATAAATTTAACAAACACAATAAACTCACCCAAAAAAAATATCTTGTTCATGCCCCTTGGTTTTCTTGTAAAAAATATCTTCTGAAAAATGCCTTAATACCATCTAAAAAGAAACTTGGGACTTTTGCTTCATCGTTGTTGGTGTTGCAGGATAAAATCAGTGGGACTGCTCTGTCGACTTCTGTTGACCTGAAAAAGGGGAAGGAAGAAAGGCTTGGGGGACCCGGGGTGTACTTCGGGGGATTGTTTCGATGCCTAAGTAAGGGAAATGCTTTAGAGAGACCAAATGCAGTAAAAATGGGTGTCGAATGACTTACCTTGGTCTTTTCCGCGTGTCCCTTTTTATAGTGGTTAGGGTTGACTCTTGAGTTGATTTGTCTTTATGGCACTAGGGCGTGAATCGCTCCCAGGTTATAAAGTGCCAGCATGTATTACTCCGCCCATTTAAGGTGTCAACGTGGATTTCTCCTGCTCTTTATTTGGTTGGAGTTGATTGCTCCTATCAGAAGGTATGACTTGGGGGGTGATGACTAGGTGTTGACTTCCTCTTATTAGCTGATATGTTTTGGGCGCATCAGTTGTCCCCCCTTAGCTTCAAATTTTTAGAAGAAATTTTGAAAGTTGCCGTGTTTTCTTCTCATATATGCTAGTTGTCCCCCCTTATCATTATTTTATTATTATTATTATTATTATTATTATTAAATTATTATTATTATATATACATATATATATAATATAATATATATATATTTGGAATACCTATTGCTCGGCTAGCTGACTCCAACCCGACTCGACTTGCGAGCCGAGGGGGGTGTGGTGCCGTTCTTCCGAGTTGATCCGGAGAAAGACGGCTGATCCGAGTCAACGATGGGGCTTAGATGATCCGAGTAGATGGTGGGTCTTCGAATGACTTGCCGAGACGAGAGGGGTGTGGTGTGGTTCTTCCGAGCCGATCCGGAGAAAGGCGACTGATTCGAGCCAGTGATAGGGTTCGGCTGATCCATGCTGATTGTCTTCGAACCGCCCTTCTCGAGGATCCGTGCCGGGCAGATATCTCCAAGCTGCTTAGTTCACCCGTATGTGCCGGGCAGATCGTACTGACCAGCTTCTGCCGAGCCCCCTTAATGGGGAATTTCTATCCTCCTTGGCCCTTACCGAGCAGATTCTCGAGACTTTGCCGAGCCGTTTTGTTGACCTTATAGGTCACACCCGATTTTGATAATAACAAATACTTAGGTATTTGATGATTATCAAGTGTTTGTGCATGCTTAAATGAGCATCCTAAGGAATGACACTTGAAGCAACTAGAAGACCTTGAAGACTTTAATTTGTATTGTCAATTCAATGATTGTAATATAGGTTTGTAATAGTAACCTAAGATATTGTCTGTATTTTCTTACTTGCATATCATGCATATAGGATATATGGTAAGCTTAGCAAGACCATAGTATGACTTTAGGTTCCAACACTCACACATATATCATATAATATATAGGAGTGTTAAATCTGTGCTAAAATTGAACATTATTAGGTAAATTAAGAGAGCTCGAGCGACCAAACCCTTGGAGTTCAAAACTCCTCGAGCGCCCAAACTGTTGAGAAGTCAACAGTTGACTTAGGCTCTCGGGCGACCGAACCAAATTGTGCATATTGTCCTCAGGCACCCGAACCCCTCGAAAAGGACATTTCACCAACTCAGACTACCAAGCAGTTTAGTTCAAAAAGAGCCCGGAGCGACCGAACACAAAAGTTCGGGCAACCTAACCAAGGACTAGGCACCCGAAGTTACGAAGCAATTCTACTGACTTTGATTCGGGCTGCCAAAGCATGACATAGGTGACCAAACTCATTTAAATTACTTTTATTTTTGTATCTGTTCGGGTGACTGAACCTCGGTTCAGCCACCCGAACCTCGGCGGGTTAAAATTAATTTAATAGCGCTAAAAACGGGTTAAGTTGGGTTAATGGTATTTTAACTATTTGAAACTTTTTTAATAATTCCCAATAAGTCTCAAACGGTTATATTTTTTACCTTACCTATAAATATAGGCTCATTTGTGAGGATTAGCGATGATTAGCAATTTGATTAGTCAAAAAATCCTCTCATTTCAAAATACACTCTTTGTCCAAATACTTTTAAATCTTCACTCCATTGATATATTCTGAGTTTGTGAGAGCAAATTTTGAGTGCTTGAGATTGCTACACCTTGCTAGAAACTCCCATTTGATTGATTGAGTGTGATATTATTTTTGGAGAGTTTAACTTAAGTTTATCCCATGAATTTTGATATTATAAATCTTACGCTGGGATAAACAAAGTGACCTTAGGATATTTGCATTATAATTGTAAGTGTCCAATAGCTTGGATTTTTGTTGTACAAAGATTTTTCAAACAAGTAAAACATTTTCAAACTAGTATTGTGCATATTTCATTGAGAAAAATCTTCTTAAACTAGTTTGATTATCTAATTCATATCTTTGGAATATTGATTTACTACTGAACTGTGCATTGCTTAAATTCCAAGATACTGCTTGTTTTGAACACTTTTGAGCATATCATTGATTTTACCATATTGAGAGTTAATTGCACAACTATTTACATCACTGAGCTTGCACTATATCCATATCATTGATGTGTATGTGAATGTTCGTATTAGGTACATATCTTCTTTACATGAAAGCATAATCATTGTACCAATTTCATTGTTGTGAAATTACTGAGTGTTTCCAGGTGTGGCCTGGGGGCGGTAATCCAGTCCGGTAAGGATTGGTTGTAAAGGTTGAGGTCGGCCTTGTGCTAATTGACCTGGTTTGTTTAGGTGCTGCTCCACCCATTTAAGTGAGCAATTATAGTGGTAATCTTTGTGCTTGTTAGTCAAGATGGGGACGTAAGCAATTTGCTGAACCTCGATAACATTTCTACATGTCACACCTATTTACTACTTTCTGGTGCATGCGTGGTTAATTTAATTGCTTGATTTAATTTGTGATACATATTATAATTGATTTACCTTACTTGCACTAAAGTAACCATAGGATTGTGAATATACTGCTGTTAGGATACTCACCTAGGGCATAAATTTTTAAAAGTACCAATTCACTCCCCTTCTTAGGATCACAATAAAGCTAACAATTGGTATCAGAGCCACGTAGCATAGACTAGTAGTTATTTTTCAAAAGATCACATATGACTTATAGCTTCATGACCCCTTTCCCTGAGGGACCATCTTCCACACAACCTCTAATTTTCAGTGGTGTTAATTCACCTTCTGGAAACAGAGGATGCGCATCTACCTCCAAAATACTGATTGGAAGGTGTGGATGATTGTCTCTAAGGGAAATTATGTCTCTATGATAACTGAGGGTGCAACTAGGGTTCCTAAGACTGAGGAAGAATATGATGATGATGATATGAAATATGTTAATTTAAATGCCACTGCTATGAATATTTTATACTGTAGTCTTGATGTAAATGAATTTAATAAGATAATGACATGTTCTACTGCAAAATAAATATGAGATAAGTTAGAGGTCACATATGAGGGTACTAGGGATGTGAAAGATAGTCGGATAGATATGTTGACTAGTGAGTATGAGACCTTTAGGATGAATGTAGGTGAGACCATTCAGAGCATGTGCACTAGATTCACACACGTCATAAACTCATTGCATGCATTAGGGAAGACCTATCCCACATATGAGATGATTAGGAAGATCCTTAGAGGCTTGCCTCCTATTTAGGAAGCCAAGGCTACGACCATTGCTGAGGGTAGAGACCTTAAGGCCATGACTCTAGATGAATTGATAGGTTCCCTGATCACTTATGAATTAGCCATAAATGAGAGACTCGATGAACATAATAGGGCGAAGAAAGTGACTGTATTGAAAACCTCCACTAACTCATCTAGTGAATGCAACGAACCTGACACTGATGATGATATGGCAATGCTAGCTAGAAAGTTTAACAGATTTTTCAGGAAGAATAGAAAGTCATACAAAAAATAGAGGGAGTCTACATCCGAGAAAGGAGAGTCTAGCAAAATAAAAGAAAAATCAAATGCTCCCATGTGTTATAATTGCAACAAAGTTGGGCACATCAAGCCAAATTGCCCACTACTGAAAAAGGAGGCTAAGAAAAAGAAGAAAGCCATGAAGGCTGGGACATCATGGGATAAACTAAGCAGCAGTGACTCAAAATCAGACCACAGCGGCTCAGAGATTGCTAATTTGTGCTTGATGGCACACGATGATGAGGTATCGTCTTCTAGTTCATTATCTTCATATTATTTATCTAATGATTGTGATTTTGATTGCATGCTTACATTTAGATAATTACAATGTGAATATATTCGTGTATCTAAATTGTTGAGTAAATTGACAAAAGAAATGTGAAAATTGGTCAAAATTGTTTGGTATTGCAAAAATCTATCATGCTTCTATTTTGAAAGAAAAAGATGTTATTATTGCTGAGCTTGAGAGGAAATTGGAGGATAGCTCCCAAATTATTTTTAAATTCACCGAGGGAAAACGTAATTTTGAAAAACTACTTGGTGCCCAAAGGAATTCCTTAAGTAAAGAGGTTCTTGGTTTTAATGGTGTTGATAATGTTAGATGACCTAATCTTTACTTAGGACATTTTACTTGTGAGTCAAAATCTCATGTCCCTCCTAAAGATCCTAAGTGTAGAATGAAATACTTTAAATGCAAACAAATTGGATATATTCAATTTGAATGTCCACTTAGGAACAAGCATGCGAGAATTAGGAAAGTTGGGGTAATTAAGGGTGATCTAACTACTAACTCCCATCGACCCAACAAAATTTGGGGACCAACATCAGTTACATAGCTTATTTTGCAGGTGTGTTTGAGGTTGTCTTCCTCCAAGGATAAGTGGTACCTAGATAGTGGGTGCTCACGACATATGATCGGCGACAAGGAAAAATTCACATCAATCATTCCCAAGGATGGAGGATATGTTACATTCGGCGACAATGCAAAAGGACGCATTATCGGGGTGGGTAAGGTTGGTAAGGATTCTTCTCTTACTATTGATAATGTTTTATTGGTTGATGGATTGAAGCATAATTTACTAAGCATAAGTCAATTGTGTGATAAATGATATAAGGTATCTTTTGAAAATGATAAATGCATAGTAGAAAATAAATCAGATCATAAAGTATTTTTTACTGTCGATCACCATGAAAATTATTTACTACTTCTTTTGATAACTTAGCTTCACAACAAGTAACTTGCTTTTCTACTGTAAATGAAGTTAGTTGGTTATGACATAGACGCTTAGGACACGCTAGCAAGGACTTGTTGTCAAAACCTGTTAGAAAAGAATTAGTAAAAGGTTTGGCTAAAATGTCATTTGTAAAAAATAAAATCTATGATGCATGTCAAATAGGTAAGCAAACAAAATCTGGTTTTAAGAAAAAGAAATTCATATCTACCACTAGACCACTTGAGATGCTTCATTTAGATTTGTTTGGTCCTAATTCTGTGCAAAGCCTTGGTGGTAAATCATATGCTTTTGTAATTGTAGATAACTTTTCTAGGTTCACATGGGTGTTATTTCTTGCACATAAAAATGAATCATGTGAATAGTTTACCAAACTTTGTAGGAGAATTCAAAATAAAAAGGGATATAAGATAACTCATATAAGAAGTGATAGAGGCACGAAATTTAAGAATGAAGGCATAGAAAATTATTGTGACTTAGAGAGCATATCACATAACTTTTCTACACCTAAGACTCCTCAACAAAACGGTATGGTAGAAAGAAAGAATAGGTTGTTGATTAAGGTGTAATCCCAAGAGGGGGGGGGGTGAATTGGATATTAAAAAAATTTAAGCCACTTAATTTTATTTCACACACTTCTTATAAGTTTACCAACTACTTCTAGTTGCTCAATTACGTGTGAGTGTGGCAATCCTATCTATGTATGCAATATACTTGATTTTAAATATAATGCGAAAAATAAAGAGTAAAAGGAAGAGAGAAGACAAACGCGAATTTACGAGGTTCAGCCAACCCAACCTACGTCCTCGCCTTGAGCAACCACTCAAGGATTCACTAAAAACCTTGCTCCTTAAAGTGGGACGGAGCTTCCCGTACAATCCGATGCTTACAAGAGGTACAACTTTCTCCTACTCTGTTGCTTACAAGAGATACAACTCTCTCCTCACACACTGGTTCACACACCGAACCGTATATACAATAGAATTTGTAAAATAACACTCAAAACAATGCTTCTAACAAAAGCTTGTGAGTACAATTCAAATTCCTAACACATTAACATATGATATAACTTGAAGCTCGTGAATGTATGAAAACTATACAATCGTTTTATGAGTGATTATGCATCAACACACAAATCCCGATTTATTCAAAACTCCTAAGTTAAAATATATTTGAAATGCCTCGGAGTTAACTAGGGTTCTTGGTTCACTTTTGTAAAGATGCTAAAGTATGTTTGAAGTGAACTCGTTAACAAAATCCTTGTCTTGAAAACAAGCTTAATCAAAATCACAAATTTTTTATTCCATGTATTCTATCACACACTGAGAATATTAATTTTCAGAAAATATCCCTCAATTTAGAAATACAGTTATAAGTACCAAGGATATTTAATCAAGCTTTAATATATCAAAATATAAATCCTTTAAAGAACACCCACTTGAATCAAAAATCAATCAACCAAGTTAAATAAGTTTTATCAAGTAATGATCTTCTCAAAAATATATTTTATATGAATTGATATACTCAAGATCAAAACTTTTCAATACTTAGTCAAGAACAAGCAATGAGATAAGAATTTCTTAAGAATATAAACTTGAAAGATCAAACCTCAATACTAGATTGAAGTACAGTAGAGTAAGCAAGTTCCCTCTGAGAATATGAGTTGATTTGCTCAAGCTTAAAGATTAGAGATTGAGAAGTAAGCAATCGTATAGCACTAAGAGTAGATTTTCAACGTTCTCTCAACAAGGTGTGTTCTTTTCTTTCTTGTGTGTCTCTACTACGTTCTAGGGTTTAGACATTTAATATATATAGTGTATGACCCTTAGGATTGATCTCAGATGTTGGATCAATCAGATAGCTAGCGTGTTTTTTAATAAAAAATTGATTTTTTAGGCTTTCCCGCAAGTTCAGGCAACCGAACTGGGGTTCAGGCTCCTGAAGTGACAACTTCAGGTGCCTGAGGTTCTAAGGTCAGGCGACTGAAGTACCTCTGCTAGGTTCTATCTTTCCCATTTAATTCTTCAGGCGACTGCACTTAATCTTTAGGCTACCGAACTTATTCTTCAGGCTACTGAAGTAAAGTTCAGGCGACCGAACTCAAATTTTCTTTTCTAAGTTAAAAATCTGCTTTAATTCTCTTCTTGGGTCTTTTATAAAACATATTTTTCAATGATTTGAAAACACTTCTAAGTTCATACAGGTTCCTTAATGATATACATGAAATGTATGAAACCTAAAATCACTCTAAGTTATATTTGAGCTTCAAAATAAATCATATGACAACGTAAATACATAAGCTCTAAATACCCATTCCCAAGAGATTCTTGAACTTTGCCGCTTGTATCTTGATTCTTGTACTCTTTGAGTTCCATAGTACTTGCCAAGATGTGTAAGCTTTACTTGAAGGATTCCATGACTCATTATCTTTCCGTGCATGCTTAATATAGTTCCTGTTCACAAACTCGATGCACAGATCAAATACCAAGTGATTTGTCATTATCAAAACAGGATTGGACTCGTAGAGTCAATATAGGTCACTACAAGAAATGGGTAGAACTATGCTGAATGAACATAACTTACCTAACTATTTTTGGGTCAAGACCATAAATACTGCTTGTTATGTCATGAATAGGGTATTGATTAGACCATAAATTAATAAAACCCCTTATGAATTGTGGAACAACCATAAACCTAATATTTCCTACTTTCATGTGCTTTGGTTGTAAATGCTTTGTGCTTAAGGATAATGAACACCTAGGGAAATTTGATTCTAAATCTGATGAAAGTATTGTCTTAAGTTATGCACTTAATAGTAAAGCATATAGGGTTTTCAATAAAAGAATATTAACTGTCATTGAATCTATTCATGTTGTGTTTGATGAATCTAATCCATTTTCTAAGAAAGATGATGAAGATGATATTGATATTAGAAAATACTTAGATAAATTATCTATTGAAAACAATGCAAGTGAAAATTCAAAAGAAAATGATAAATCATTTGAAGATAATGAAAATGAAATTTAGGAGTTGCATAGAGATTGGAAATTTATTAGAAACCATCCTATAAATCAAATCATAGGTGAAGCATCCCATGGAGTAGCCACAAGATCCTCCTTGAAAAACCTAGTGAGTCATTCTGCCTTCTTGTCCCAAGAAGAACCTAAAAATATTAAAGAGGTCATAGAGGATGAGTCTTGGGTGATGTCCATGCAAGAAGAACTTAATCAATTTGAAAGAAGCAGAGTGTGGACCCTAGTTCCTAGGCCTAGCGATCATATCATTATTAGAACTAAATGGGTATATAGAAATAAGAAAGATGAGAATGGGGTAGTAACTAGGAATAAGGCTAGGTTAGTTGCCCAAGGTTATAATAAGGAGGAGGGGATTGACTTTAATGAAACATATGCTCCTGTTGCTAGGTTAGAAGCCATTCGTATGCTACTTACTTATGCCACTTTAAAAATTTTTAAATTGTTTCAAATGGATGTTAAAAACTCTTTTCTAAATGGTTATATTAATGAAAAAGTATCTGTAGAACAACCACCCGATTTGAAAATCATAAATATCCAAATCATGTTTACCGGTTGTCTAAGGCCTTGTATGGATTGAAACAAACTCCTAGAGCTTGGTATGAGAGGCTTAGTGGTTTCCTACTAGAAAATGGGTTTACCCGTGGTAAAATTGACATTACACTCTTTATCAAATCCAAAAATGATGATATGCACTTTGTTCAAATTTATGTGGATGATATCATTTTTGGAGCAACTAATGATGAGTTGTGTAATGAGTTTGCCAAATGCATGCAAAGTGAATTTGAAATGAGCATGATGGGTGAACTTAGTTTCTTTTTAGGGCTGCAAATTAAATAAGCTAAACATGAAACTTTCATATGCCTATCTAAATATATTAGGGACTTGCTAAAGAAATTTAATATGGAAGACTGTAAAATTCTTGGTACTCCTATGAACTCTTCCATTAAACTTGATAAAGATGAACAAGGGATCCCTGTTGACGTAAAACTGTATCGTGGCATGATTGAGAGTCTCCTATATCTCACTGCTAGTAGGTCTGATATTATGTTTAGTGTGTGTATGTGCGTTAGGTTTTAGGCTGCTCCTAAGGAATCCCATCTAAAAGCAGTTAAACGAATCCTTTGGTATCTAGTTGGAACTATAAAGTTAGGCTTATAGTACCCTAAGCATACTACCTTTGAGATTGTGAGTTATACTGATGCTGACTTTTTTGGTAGTAAGGTTGATAGAAAAAGTACCAATGACACTTGTCACTACTTAAGACAATCTCTTGTTTCTTGGTTCTCCAAGAAACAGAACTCAGTTGCCTTATCCACAGCCAAAGTAGAATATATTGCGGCTGGAAGTTGTTGTGCTCAAACTCTTTATATGAAACAACAACTTATGGATTTTGGATTGCACTATGATACAACACCAATTAAATGTGATAATACTAGTGCAATCAACATCTCTAAAAATCCTATCTCACATTCACGAACTAAACACATTGAAATTAGACATCACTTCCTTTGTGATCATGTGTGAAAAGGAGATGTGACTCTTGAGTTTGTATGCACTAATGAACAGTGGGCGGACATTTTCACTAAACCACTTCCAAAAGATAGGTTCATACAAATTAGATGTGAATTAGGTCTAATGCATAGTAGAGATGCTTCCTAAATATTTCATAATTTGCATAAATTCAGGGGGAGCTTTCAAATAAACATTAAAAGTCTAACTAATATAACTGTTGATATCTTTTAGTGGATTAGACTTTGTGAAAATTGATTATGACTTGTGATGCATAATTCTCATATCCATTGCATGATAATAATGGTATTTATGTTTTATTGCATTGATGATACTGGAACTGTTTGAGTTGTGTAGTTGTGGATAAATTGTTAGATTTTGTAAACTCAAAACATGTCATTTTTATTTAAGAATTTTTGGGAAATGTCCTATTTACAAACGATATGCTGTCGAAATTTTTAAAAAATCTCCCAAACTTCTCTTATATACAATTGATTATTACCCAATGCCTAAAGCTATAATTTCTTGGCCTTTTTTGTTGTTGCCAAAAGGGGGAGATGGATAAGAGGCAAAAATTTGGGTTAACTTAATGAAAATTGGATTGAATTGAACTTGGGTTAACCTATTGAAAATTGGATTGAATTGAACTTACATGAAAAATTATTAAGAATTTTACATGATGCACATTGTTAGGGGGAGCCTTCTAAGGCTATACCCATTTTTTTTGCATTATGTATTTGTCATCATCAAAAAAGGGGAGAATGTTGACCTTATAGGTCGCACCCGGTTTTGATAATGAAAAATACTTAGGTATTTGATGATATTTAAGTGTTTGTGCAGACTTAAATGAGCATCCCAAGGAATGACACTTGAAGCAACTAGAAGACCTTGAAGACTTTAATTTGTATTGTCAATTCAATGACTATAATATGGGTCTGTAATAGTAACCTAGGATATGGTCTGTATTTTCTTACATGCATATCATGCATATAGGATATCCGGTAAGCTCAGCAAGACCATATTATGACTTTAGGTTCCAACACTCACACACATATCATATAATATATAGGAGTGTTAAATTTGTGCTGAAATTGAACATTATTAGGTAAATTAAGAGAGCTAGGGAGACCGAACCCTTGGAGTTCAAAACTCCTTGGGTCCCCGAACTGTTGAGAAGTCAACAGTTGACTTAGGTTCTCAGGCGACCGAACCAAATTGTGCATATTGTCCTTAGGCACTCGAACCCCTTGAAGGGGACATTCCACCAACTCGGACTACCGAGCAGTTTAGTTCAAAAAGAGCCCTGGGCGACCGAACACAAGAGTTTGGGCGACCTAACCATGACACGGGCGACCAAACCCATTTAAATTACTTTTATTTCTATGTCTGTTCGGGCGACCGAACCTCGGTTCAGCCACCCGAACCTCGGCGGGTTAAAATTAATTTAACCGCGGTAAAAAATGGGTTAAGTTGGGTTAATGGTGTTTTAACTATTTGAAACTTTTTTAATAATTCCTAACATGTCTCAAACGGTTATATTTTTTACCTTGCCTATAAATATAGGCTCATTTGTGAGGATTAGCGATGATTAGCAAATTAATTAGTCAAAAAATCCTCTCATTTCAAAATACACTCTTTGTCCAAATACTCTCAAATCTTCACTCCATTAATATATTCTGAGTTTGTGAGAGCAAATTTTGAGTGCTTGTGATTGCTACACCTTCCTAGAAACTCCGATTTGATTGATTGTGTATGATATTATTTTTGGGGAGTTTAGCTTAAGTTTATCCCACAGGTTTTGATATTATAAATCTTGTGTTGGGATAAACTAAGTGAGCTTAGGATATCTGCATTATTATTGCAAGTGTCCAATAGTTTGGATTTTTATTGTGCAAAGATTTTTCAAACAAGCAAAACATTTTCAAACTAGTATTGTGCGTATTTCATTGAGGAAAATCTTCTTGAACTAGTTTGATTATCTGATTCATATCTTTGGAATATTGATTTACTTCTGAACTATGCATTGCTTAGATTCTAAGATATTGCTTGTTTTGAACACTCTTGAGCATATCACTGATTATATCATATTGAGAGCTGATTGCACAACTATTTGCATCACTGAGCTTACACTATATCCATACCATTGATATGTATGTGAATGCGTGTATTGGGTACATATCTGCTTTGCATGAAAGCATAATCACTTTACCAATTCCATTTTTGTGAAATTACTGAGTATTTTCAGGCGTGGCCTGAGGGGGCGGTAATCCAGTCCAGTAAGGATTGGTTGTAAAGGTTGAGGTTAACCCTGTGCTAATTGACCTGGTTTGTTTAGGTGCCACTTCACCCGTTTAAGTGAGCAATTATAGTGGTAATCCTTGTGCTTGTTAGCCAAGGCGGGGGCGTAGGCAATTTGCCGAACCTCGATAACATTTCTACATGTCACACCTACTTATTGCTTTCTGGTGCATGTGTGGTTAATTTAATTGCTTAATTTAATTTGTGATACGTATTATAATTGATTTACCTTACTTGCACTAGATTGACCATAGTATTGTGAATATACTACAGTTAGGATACTCACCTAGGGCACAAATTTTTAAAAACACCAATTCACCCCCCTCTTGGGATCACAATAAAGCTAACACATTTGTGCCAGACTGTTCTCCGAGGAACTTTTTTGCTGAGCTGTTTTTGTTGGGTTGCTCTTCAAGGCGTTTTTTTCCAAGCTGTTGCTTTGAGGCCTCTTTGTAGAGCTGGCTTTTCCGAGCTACTCCTCAGAGTAATCTTTGCCGAGTTGTTGCTTCCGAGGCTTTTTTGTCGAGCAGGTTTTGCCGAGCTGCTCTCTAAAGCACTCTTTGCCGAGCTGCTTCTCCGAGGCTTTTTTGCCAAGCAGGTTTTGCCAAGCTACTATTCGGAGCACTTTTTGTCGAGTTGTTGCTTCGAGGCCATTTTACCGAGCTGTTGCTTTGAGGCCATTTTGCCAAGCTGGCTTTGCCGAGTTGCTCTTCGAAGCACTCTTTGTTGAGCTGTTGCTCCGATACTTTTTTGTCAAGCAGGTTTTGACGAGCTACTATTCGGTGCACTTTTTACGAGCTATTGCTTTGAGGCCATGTTGCCAGGCTGGCTTTGCCGAGCCGTTCATTTGTTAGGCAGTTGCGTGGCTTCACGAGCTGTGCTCGTCAGTTGGGCCTTATCTGCCCATTGATCTGTGCTCATTTATTGGGCAGTTGTGTGGTCTTACGAGTCGTGCTTGTTAGTTGGGCCTTATTTTCCTAATGAGTTGTGCTCATTTGTTGAGCAATTGCGTGGTCTCACGAGCCGTGCTTTTCAATTGGGCCTTATTTGTCTAATGAGTTGTGCTCATTTGTTGGGCAATTGGGGGGCCTCATGAGTCGTGCTCATTAGTTTGGGCCTTATCTACCTATTGAGTTGTGCTCATTCGTTGGGCGGCTGCGTGGCCTCACGAGCCGTGCTCGTCAGTTGGGCCTTGTCTGGCTAATGAGATGTGCTCATTTGTTGGGTAGTTAGGTGGCCTCACGAGCCATGCTCGTTAGTTTGGGCCTTATCTGACTAATGAGTTGTGCTCATTTGTTGGGCGGATGTGTGGCCTCACGAGCCGTGCTCGTCAATTGGACCTCTTCTGTCTAATGAGTTGTGCTCATTTATTGGGCTGTTAGTCTGGATGCTTTTGAAGTGACATTGCTGCCTTTTCGCGACGTCTGCAATCCTACAATAGTGTAATAAGTGCTCGTTAAATCAACCATACCTCGGGAAGTCATGAATTCTTGGAATTAGCACCACATCAACGTGTGTACGGGGATTTTTCATATCTTTTCCCTCGAGGCGCACACCTTATTTTTGCATTCCCGCCGCCTCGAGATGTCAACTTCCTCAGGGATCCATGTAGGCTTTTCTCTATAAAGGTGTGGGCTCCTTCATTTGGTTCTCATTTCACCCAAAGGGTCCCTTCTTTCCGCTAGGTATGCTCTCCTTCTGCCCTCTCCTTGGTTGTTTTTCTTCGCTTTTGTGTATGTATTGTCTGTTTGTCTTGTTCTTCATGTTCCTCACTGTTATTATTAGAAGTTTTCCTTTTTGATATGTTTTTGCATAGTGTCTGTCTTGTTTTTATGCAAATTCTGTCCGTTTGATCCTTTTGGCACAATGTCTTCCTTATTTTTGTGGGAAGCTTGTCACGCCCCGAACCCGGCAATGAGACCCAGGGTGTGATATAGTAACCTAATCTGTCCCTTTTTTATACAAAACACAAATGATACAATACTGAATGAGGTTCTGACCCCGTGGGGTTCCCATACACCCTATACATATTCACATGCATAACATATACACAACGAAAAATGTTCTTTCTATACATACATTGTACCATACCAGAGTCTATATAGATAGAGTCTAAGCTCCATAATACAAAACATAACCCAGGGTGCCAGCAAAAACCCAAAACAACAACCCTGTCACAGTCCAAGTACTTACACTAGTACTATACACAGTAAACAAACCACCATGAGCCCAACACAAGGACGCTAGTTCCGGTTACTCGAAGGACCTGAAAACATGTACGTATGATAGGGGTGAGACACCTCTCAGTACGGCGGATACATGTTATATAGGTGTGTGGCATATAAGTGTTATCATGACATGAAAATATACACGGTTCAGTTCTAGTATTTTCACAAAAATAGTTCCCAACTCACACACACATGATCTAGTAACCTGATGTCATCACACCATTCGCGCACGAAGCCGGCCCACATTACATGGTGTCCCCGGCACATGGCATAGCCCCAAGCTTCCATGGCATCATACTGGTACATCTGGTGGATCCACACCCTTTGGTGATCAGCCGGTAAGAGGCGATATTTCATGCCCTCGGATATAGAGCCGGACACTCTTGCCACTGGCAGGTGATATTTCACACCCTCGAATATAGAGTTGGACACTCTTTCACAATCTGGAACAATTTGGAACTCACGTTCCTATATCTCATTTCAGCAAATCACAACTCATGCATATTCATATAACCGTTCATTCCACACTTATTTGGTAATGACAAAATCATGATTTCAAAATACAGTTTAAAACAAGTCAAGGCTTGAGCATCTTTATAACACAATATATTCACGATTTTCCAACAAAACCAGAGATGCAACCCGATGCCCCCTTTTTTTCCCAAAACTATAACATGAGAACCCTCGTAACTTTTACCGTTAGATTTCCCCAAATAAGTAGTCAAAACACACATAAGATCGTGAACCACAGTTCTACTGAATTCGATTTTGAAAATAACCGATATAAACAAAATTCCCTTACCTTTCTCCGAAAATCCAACCTAAACTTTACAGCTCCTAAACAGCGAACTGAGATCCCAAAACCTATAAATCACAGTACAAAACATACTTACAATTCCATCCCCTACATAACTACCAAAACGGAAATTAAAACCGGGCCTTACCTCGATTTTGGGTCAAATCTTGAAAACGCTCAAAACGAAGATCTATTCCAAAAATCTCGAAGAGAATCCTTCCCTGATCCTCGTAATAACATCGAATCGTTGATTCTAACAACATATGGCGAAGAAATATAGAGAGAGAGAGTGGAGTTCGAGTTCTTAGAGAGAAAGAGAAAGAGAGCATTTTGATAGCTTAGTTTCAAAGCAACCCAAAAAGATATTTATAGCTCCTTTGACTCGGCCAACCTCGTCGATGAGATGGCGTCTTCGTTGATGAGTCAACGTAGGCAGTTCGTCGACGTAGCAATGGCCTCATCGACGAGCCTGAGATTTTTGGATTTTCCGAAACTTCTCGGCTTCTCCTCGTCGACGAGCCTCTGGCTTCATCGAAGAAGCCTGCCTAATTTACTGTTTTACCCTTCTTCTTTTTTTTTATTCCATATCTCACGGTTCGGGTTCTTACAACCTCCCCTCCTTACAAAAATTTCATCCCTGAAATTTGTAATCTCTCAATTACGAACTCATCCACACAACTAAATACACATATCCGACTCTAGGAAGAGCCGGTGGCCACTTACAACACAGCCCTGTCACAATACATACATACCCTCGCTTATGGCAGAGGAATACAGTGGTTACATACATACACAGTATCAGGAGTTCATAATAACACACACTCTCAAAGACTAACCACTAATCACAATACAATAGCAGCATTACTTATATATACCCACCTAACTCTATTATCCAACCTATCTCTAAGAACAATTGTGGATACTTTCGGTGTATCTCCGCTTCCAATTCCTAAGAAGCTTCCTCAACCCCATGAACCGCCACAATACCTTCACTAACGGTATATCTTTGCTACGTAGCTTTTGAACTTTATGGTCTAGAACTTGAATGGGTACCTCCTCGTACGCTAAAGTATCCCCAACTTCCAAGTCTCGTAACTAATAACATGCCATGGATCTAACACGTACCTCCTCAACATGGATACGTGAAACACATCGTGGATCCTCAAAAGCGCTAGGGGTAGTGCAATCCTGTAGGCTACCAGACCCACTCGCTTAAGAACCTCGAATGGTCTGATATGCCTTGGGCTCAACTTGCCCTTCTTTTTGAATCTCATCACTCCTTTCATCAGAGCAATTCTAAGGAATATCTTACCCCCCACCTCGAATTCCAACTCACGATGGTGAACATCCGTGTAACTCTTCTACCCACTCTAAGTCAATCTAATCCTATCCTGAATCAAACCCACCTTCTCAGACGCCTGCTGCATGAGTTTAGGTCCTAAAACCTGACGTTCACCAACCTTATCCCAACACAGAGGAGACCAACACCTCTAACCATATAGAGCCTAAAATTGTGCCATCTCGATACTGGCCTGGAAACTATTGTTATAGGCGAACTCTACTACTGGCATAAACTGCATACAACCACCACTGAAGTCTAACACACAAGCCCATAACATATCCTCCAAGATCTGTATTGTTCTCTCTGACTATCCATCAGTCTGGTGGTGGAACGTTGTACTGAAAGTAAGCTTCATCCCCAGTGCTTCCTGCAAGCTCTTATAGAGAGGTAAACCTCGAGTCTTAATTTGACACAATGGACACCGATACCTTGTTCATTCTAATTATCTCATGCACGTACTAGTCTGCTAGTCTACTCAAAGAGTAGCTAAACTTCATCGGTACAAAGTGAGCATATTTCATCAACCTATCCATGATTACCCAAATGACATTCTGCTCATGAAGTGCTGGCAGCAATTCGGTAACAAAGTCCATGGAAATGTGCTCCCATTTCCACTCCGGTATAGCTAAGGGTTGTAATGGCCCTACTGGCCTCTGATGCTCAGCTTTCACTTACTGACACGTCAGACACTACTCCACAAACCGAGCAATCTCCTTTTTCATACCACTCCACTAGAAGGTCTGGCTTAAATCCTGATACATCTTCGTGTTACAAGGATGTACCGTATACAAAGAACGATGCGCTTCCTCTAGAATCATCCTTCTGATCTCGTCATCGTTTGGAACACACAACTTGGTTCCAAACCTCAACACACCTCCCTTAGAGATGCTAAAATCTGCTGCCAACCCCTGCTGTACTTTCTCCACAATCTCAACTAACTCTGCATCACTAGCCTGCACGGCTTTAATACACTCAAACAAAGTTGGCTGGATCACTAAGCTAGCAATGAAAGCCTGATGATCTCCAGCCACCAATTCTATACTAAGGCTTTCCATATCATTTCTGATATGATGATGTACAACTGCTAATACTGTCGCATGCTCCGATTTCTGACTCAACCTATCAGCTACCACGTTAGCTTTCCCTGGGCGATAACTGATGGTGCAATCATAGTCTTTGATCAGCTCAAGTCACCATCTCTGCCTCATGTTTAACCCCTTCTGTGTGAAAAAGTACCTGACGCTTTTGTGGTCAGTAAAAATATCGCACTAAACACCATATAGGTAGTGTCGCCAGATCTTCATTGCATAAACTATAGCGGCTGATTCCAGATCATGCGTAGGGTAATTCTTCTCGTATTCCTTGAGTTTTTGAGAATTATAAGCTATTACGTTACCCTATTACATAAGCTCACATCCAAAACCCTCAGAGATGTGTCGCTATAGATCACAAAACTGTCATCCCCAAAAGGAATGGTCAAGACCGGAGCAGTAACCAGTCGCTGTTTCAACTCCTGGAAACACAGCTCACAATCTTCGGTCCAATCAAACTTCACCCCCTTCCCGGTCAATCATGTCAAAGGCCCAGACAACTTAGAGAATCCCTCCACAAACCGACAATAGTAACCCGCCAGTCCCAGAAAACTCTGAACCTCTTGTACACTCTTTGGTCTCACCTAGTCAACCACAGCTTCAATCTTGCTAGGATCAACAGAGATACCACCCTTAGACACCATATGGCCTAAAAATGTGACCTAATTCAACCAGAACTCACATTTCTTTAGATTGGCAAACAACTTCGTCTCTTGCAGAATTTGTAACACCAACCTCAGATGGCTTTCATGCTCTTCTGGACTCCTTGAGTATACCAGAATGTTGTCAATAAACACCACTACAAACTGGTCCAGGTACTCATGAAAAACCCTGTTCATCATATCCATGAACACTGCTGAAGCATTCGTTAACCCAAAAGGCATGACTAAGAACTCGTAGTAGCTGTATCTGGTTCTGAAAGCAGTCTTCGTAACATCCTTAGATTTAACGCTCACCTAATGATACCCTAACCGTATATCGATCTTCAAAAAGACATGTGTCCCCTGTAGCTGGTCAAAGAGATCATCAATATGAGGCAACGGGTAACGGTTCTTCACAACCACCTTGTTGATCTCATAGTAATCAATGCATATGTGCATCGAACCGTCTTTCTTCTTCATAAACAAAACTGGAGCTCCCCAGGGCAAAACACTAGGTCAAATAAAGCCCTTGTCCAGTAATTCCTGCAACTGCTCCTTCAACTCCTAAAGTTCTGCTAGAGCCATCTGGTACAGAGCTTTAGAGATCGGTGCCTTTCCAGGTAGCAACTTTATCGCAAACTCCACCTCACGATCCGAAGGTAAGCCGGGTAAGTCTTTTGGAAACACATCCGAGAACTCGTTAACCACTTGAATATCCTTAAGCTTCAACTCATCCCACGGTGGTTCCTTCACGCAAGCGACATAGCTCTGACATCCTTTAAAAAGTAACCTCCTCGCTTGTAATGCAGATAGAATCTGTGGAGTGGAACGCACACATGACCCTACAAACTCATACTCCGATGCCCCATAAGGTCTGAACACTACCACCTTTCCATGACAGTCGATCATAACATAGCTGGAGGATAACCAATCCATCCCCAGTATAACGTCAAAACCAGACATATCGTACACCATAAGATTCACCGATAGCAGCCTTCCTTGAATTTCCACTAGGCAGTCTCCTAACATCTTACAAAATGTAACACTTCCAGATAGTGTACCTACAGATAACCCCCTATTCATAACTTGGGTATCAACCCCACACTACTTCACGAAGCTCACAGATACAAAAGAATGGGTTGCCCCTAAATCAAATAAAACAACAACTCTATTTGAAAGCAATAACAAGGTACCTATCACTACATTCCTTGCATGATCTGCATCCGCTGGAGTAAGAGAATATACCCTCGTTGATACTGTGTTCGCCTAGATGGTTCCCTGAGGTATCTAATTGCTACCCCGGTTCACACTGGATGTAGGCGTGTCTTTCTTTGGTGCGCGACAGTCACAAGCCATGTGGCTTGGCTTACCACAACTATAACAGTTACCCCCAAATGACTAGCACTCACCTTCATACCATCTGAGGCACTTGATACAACGATCACGCGACTGATCCACCTGAGAACCCTGATGCTCAGTATTATGGCAGTAACCTAAGCCCTTTTTCTTCTTCCTCCATGATCCCTAACTAGAACCTGATGGCACTAGCCTCTTCTTCGGTGCCTGATCCACCTCATCCTCCCGAATGCCGATCTCGATCACAGTGGCCTTATCAACCAAGACCAAAAACTCACGGATCTGTAACATACCCACTAATTTTCGGATATCTTACCTCAGGCCCTTCTCAAACCTTCGAGCCTTCTTGTACTCATTCTAGATCAAGCACGGTACGAAACGGGATAGCTCTATATACCGAGTAGCATACCTTTGCACCGTCATATCTCCCTAGGTCAGAATAGAGAACTCATCCGCCTTCGCATCACGTGTGGAGGTCAGGAAGTATCTCTCAAAGAACACTTCCTTGAAGCAACTCCATATTATCTTTGTAGGACCAACTCTTTGCTTCTCCAGCATACTCACCATAGTCCACCATCGCCCCGCCTCCCCAGACAACTGTAAGGTAGCTTAAAGAACTCTCTGCTTATCTATGCAGAGTAAAACCTCCAGAATCCTTTTGGTCTTCTCGATCCAGTCCTCCCTTATCATAGGTTTGGGTCCTTCTAAAAATGTCGAAGGGTGCATACGTGTGAACCTCTCAATGGTACACCCAGCAGCAGTAGGAGAACGTTCACATCTCCTAACACTCCTCTCGATCTCCCGTATAACCTGCCTTGTCAACCCTCGAGGCACAGAAGGAGACTCATCGCTCACAATCTCCTCGAAGCCACTATCCAAGTTATCATTGGGCTCCATTCTGAAAATAGAATAGGATTCGGTTAAAATTCCCACGTCATATACAGTTTACACAATCATTGACTTCTAATCATGCTAATTACCAATCTTATATTTCCACGTTTATCCTATCACACTGACACGAAACCAACAATGGTTTGCCATGATTTTACTGAAATTGTTATTCCAAGAAAAACACAAAACACCGCCAACGAGTTCCTTTCTAGCAACAAACCAACCCTCGACCTATTCTACCCATTTCCTAGATCCTATACTTTGGTATGTACACATAGCTACGCCTAACCAAGTCTACAAGACCTAGTAACCTGGTTAGCTCTGATACCAAACTGTCATGCCCCAAACCCGGCAATGGGACCTAGGGTGTGATATAGTAACCTAATCTGTCCCTGTATTATACAAAACACAAATGATACAATAATAAATAAGGGTCCGACCCCGAGGGATTCCCGTACACCCTATACACATTCACATACATGACATATACATAGTAGAAAATGTTCATTCTATACATACATTATACCATACCAGAGTCTATACAGATAGAGTCTAAGCTCCATAATACAAAACATAACCCAGGGTGCCAGCTAAAACCCAAAACGACAACCCTGTCACAGTCCAAGTACTTACACTAGTACTATACGTAGTAAACAAACCACCACACTCCCAACACAAGGACGCTAGTTTCGGTTACTCAAAGGACCTGAAAACATGTACGTACGATAGGGGTGAGACACCTCTCAGTAAGGCAGATACATGTTATATCGGTGTTTGGCATATGAGTGTTATCATGACATATGAAAATATATACGATTGTATTTTCACAAAACAGTTCCCACCTCACACACACATGATCAAGTAACTCGATGTCGTCACACACTTCGGCACGAAGCCGGTCAGCATTACACGGCGTCCTCGGCACATGGCATAGCCTCAGACTCCTATGGCATCGTACCGATACATCTGGTGGATCCACACCCTTCTGTGATCAGCCGGTAAGAGGAGATATTTCATGCCCTCGAATATAGATTCGGACACTCTTGCCACTATCAGATGATATTTCATACCCTCGGATATAGAGCCGAACACTCTTTCAGAACCTGGAATAATTTGGAACTCACGTTCCTATATCTCATTTTAGAAAATCACAACTCATGCATATTCATATAACCGTTCATTCCACACTTATTTGGTAATCACAAAATCATGATTTTCAAAATACAATTTAAAACAAGTCCAGACCCAGCCATCTCCATAACACAATATATAACACAATATATCAGCGATTTTTCAACAAAACCAGAGATGCAACCTGATGCCCCCTTTTTCCCAAAACTGTAACATGAAAACCCCATAATTTTTACCCGTTAGATTTCCCCAAATAAGTAGCCAAAACACACACAGGATCGTGAACCACAGTTCTACTGAATCTGATTTCGAAAATAACCGATATAAACAAAATCCCCTTACCTTTCCCCAAAAATTTAACTTGAACTCTATGGCTCCTAAACAGTGAACTGAGTTTCCAAAACCTATAAATCACAGTACAAAACATACTTACAATTTCATCCCCTATAGAACTACCAAAATAGAAATGAAAATCGAGCCTTACCTCGATTTTGGGTCAAATCCCAAAAACGCTCGAAAGGAAGATCCGTTGCACAGATCTCAAAGAGAATCCTTCCCTGATCCTCGTAGTAACGTCGGATCGTCGATTCTAACAACGTACGACAAAGAAATCTAGAGAGAAAGAGTGGAGTTCGAGTTTTTAGAGAGAGAGAGAGAGAGAGAGAGAGAAAGAGAGAGAATTTTGATAGCTTAGCTTCAAAGCAACCCAAAAAGATATTTATAGCACCTTTGACTCGGTCAACCTTGTGGACAAGGCGGTGTCTTCATTGACGAGTCAACATAGGCAGTTTGTTGACGTAGCGATGGCCTCATCGACGAGCCTAAGATTTTTGAATTTTCTAAAACCTATTGACTTCTCCTCATCAATGAGCCTCTGCATTTCGTCGGTGAACAACTGAAGGGCCTTTGTCGATGAACTTTGGCTTCGTAAACGAAACTTGCCCAATTTACTATTTTACCTTTTTCTTATTTATTTATTCCATATCTCACGGTTCAGGTTCTTACAAAGCTCGCTTGTTTGATCCGTTTGCATAAATTGTTTGTTACATTTTCTCCACATTTCAATTTTGTCATGGAGTCTTCAACGCACCCACTCAGAGCTCCGGTCATAGTAAGGAGTACTCGGTGTGATCTATCCTCCTCCGATATTCAAAATGTTCGGTACTTTTTTGCTATCCCCGCGAACATTAGCGTTAGGTTGCCTAGTAGCTCAGAGTCGGCTCTTGATCCCGGCCCCAGCGAGCTTTGTTTGTATATGGACTACTTGAACTTAGGTCTTAGACTTCCTTTTCCCCCTTTTATTTCTGATGTACTACGTTTTTACCACATAGCCCCCTTATAGCTTGTTCTCAACTTTTACCTTTCCCTGGTGTTCTTTGTCGTTCTCCTGCTCAGACAAGGTTATCAGCCCATGGTGCCTCTCTTTCGGAGTTGCTTCCGAATGAGGACGCACTCTATAGAGAAGGAACTGTACTACTTCAAGTCTTTGCCCAGCTACAACCTCTTTACTCTGGGCAGTTCTTCCATACAAAATTGGAAGTCCCAGTACTTCTTTGAAAATTAAAAAAAATAAACCCAAAAATACATCCAAGATCTATACCCTCTCACAAAAATGCTATACTAACAAACCCAACCCTGAGTTCGCTAAGCTCGACCACGCAGAGGTCCTGAAAAAAATGAATTGTATAACGGGAGAGACACAACTTAGTAAGACGGAATAGATTAATACCAGTGTGTGGCTATCATGAGTTTAGTGTATACAAAATATCATCACTTGTTAATTAACCACGGTTATAAAATCATTCTCAGACCATACTCTCTCTCTCTCTCTCTCTCTCACACACACACACACACACATAATTATTTATAAGCAAAAGTTCCCGAGGATAGGGGAGATTACACGCCCATACATGTAACTCCCCTCTGCTCTAATACATTATGCAACCTGGCATGGCTACAATAGATACCTATCAAGGCACTTGCCTTTCTCAGCAAGCCCTCGGGCGGAGAGTTTACTTCATCCCAAATGCATATAATACTACTATACACACACGCGCGCGCATGCACAATTATTTATAAGTGAAAGTTCCCTAGGATAGGGGAGATTACATGCCCATAAATGTAGCTCCTGCTCTAATACCTTATACAACCTGGTATGGCTACAACTGATGCCTGTCAGGGCACTCGCCTTTCTTAGCAAGCCCTCGGGTAGAGAGTTTACTTCGCCCCAAATACATATAATACTACTGTATTTAATACATTTAATACTTTGTTACTTTACTCTTTATGCTATTATCTCTGTAAAACCTAACTCTTCATAATCTCTATTTTCACATGCTCTGTTCTCCAATCATATACTCTGTTATCACATTTCACATCCTCTGTCTTCATATATTTAGTATTCACATACACTGTTCTATATTTACATGCACGGTTCTATTATACTCTGGTTAAATCTAAATATACGAATTTAGAACTCACTGCTAGATGGATAAAAATCGACATGATTCCACCCACAACGGATTGTGCGGCCTGTAGGCTGGACTTAACCCTGGTCGACCCACCAGAGTTAAATCAATTCCCAACTCTTCAGTCTGCTAGTCCGATTAGCTTTCCCATACTGGTCTAGACTCCAAGGGAAACTCTACCCTTCACAGCTCAATCGGCTATTCAATACAAATACTCTCTCTAAGACATGTGGTTGCACTAAGCTCTCCATAACTCTCCCATTGGTACTGTGCGTACTATGGTCCATCGAAGTTCTCAAACCATGCATTGCAATTTAAAATTAATATTCTGCTCTGATTAAACAATTCTAAATACAATTTTTAGCATTTCAGTATTTCAACATATTCTACATATTTTATAACTCAACACAGTATTTTCATTTTTCCTCATGCCACATGATTTGAAAAATACACATATTTATATAACTACTGAAATAAGTCAATCCATGTTCATTATTTGCTTTACTGGAAATATAGGTTAAATAATCTCCACAATTTATTTAATACTCAAAATAAGCATTAGTAAGAAAAATGGAGATAACTAACCCTACTCACCTTGACCGATTTTAGAAAATGTAAAATAAATTCCAACCAATCATTTCAACCAGTCAAATTATCCAGAGAATCCATTACTTAAATCCTTTAGCCTTTTTCTTTACTTTGATTGGTTCATTTTCAAAAATAATAGCTATTAATACAACCCTAGGCTCAAAACCCTCAATTTAAATGGTTGGCTTTCAAAACTTGCATGATAATCATATACATACACATATAATTTCCATTTTAACGGGTAGAATTTACAAAACAACTGGCTTAATATATTCCCCTTACCTGGTTTCTTGAAGCTATGCTTGCAGGGATCCCAAAACTGTGCGCTCCCATGAACCCTGAATTCATAAATTCTAGTTTAATCAACTCAACCCCAAGTAAAATACTATTTTAACATTTCCTAAGCCCAAAAACTCCAAATAAATGATTAAACTCCCAAAATCATCAAAATTTCTTAATTCCCTAAATCTTACCCTAACCTTGGAGTGGTGTCTGGAAAGCCCAATTCAAAAATCTACTCCATTAGACTTGTAGAGAAACGCTCTTAGATCATTATGGTGGTTTCTGATCATCAGTTTGGCTAAAGATTAGGGAGAAATTGAAGAGAAAGAGTGGGTTTACCTTATCCTAGAAGTGCTTCCTACGACGCTCCTATGAAAAATGTCGGTGATGGTGAATGGAACCCAAGGGTATTTTCCGTTCTTCGATCGACGCACATTTGGCCAAGAAAATCGAGGAGAGAGAGAAAGAGGGAAGGCGGAGGAGAGAGAGAGGCATAGAGAGTTGGAGAAGTAGGGAAATGTCTCTGTGATTCTTTTAGGAAACTTAAAAGTTAAGTTTTCATATATATATATATATATAATACTTTTATATATATTAATTTATCCATATATATATATATATGTTTACTTATATGTCCATCATATTATTTATTTAATTGATTAATTTTATTTTTATTTATTTTCTTTAGGATCACTATACCTAAATATTTTTGGGGTCATTACATTCTCCCCTCCTTCTAGAAATTTTGTTCTCGAAATTTGTTAATTGTTTACTAACCTCACTCCCCCACATATGAACCAATTTAAAATTCAATTCCTCAATTTAAACATTAAACACCCAACTTGACCTCAAATTGTCAAATCACAACACCTAAATTACCAAGATTCTCTTTGAAAGATTTTTCTCCACCAATCAACCAACCTAACCCTCGAGTTCTAAACAGTTATGATAGCAGGTAAGTCTTTGGTATTGTATATATAGGGTGTTTAGAGTAGGTTTACTTAGTTATCTGTCATTTCTGGTTTCAGTATATGTGAGAGTGTTTTGTATAGCCATTGTAATCTCGTGAGACATTATATGTAACCACGGTATTCCTCCGCCATAAGTGAGGGTAATTATTAAACTTGGGACAGGGCTACTATGTGGGTGGCCACCGGCTCTTCCTAGAGTCAAATCAGCATATCAGTGATAATTTAGTGGATGTGATGAAAGTCAGTTAGCAAATTTCGATGATGAAATTTTTATAAGGAGGGGAGAATGTTGTAACCCGAACCAATAAAATATAATAAATAAATAAAAGGAAAGAGAAAGGGAAGTTAGTTTGGAACAAGACCAAACCGTCGACGGTTTCAGGGAGCCCAGAAAAATCGTCGACGATTTTCCTGCAAGGCAAACTACCGAGAGCATTACACGGGCATTCAGGTTTGGTAAGTGGCCAAACCATCGACGGTTTTAGGAAAACCGTCTTGACGGTTTTCCTGCAGGTAGAGTTACTTAAGGGCTAAGTAACATTTTTTTTTCATAACTCTCATTTACTCTCTCTCTCTCTCTCTCTCTCTCTCTCCCTCCCTCCCTCCTAGGCCTCCCGGATCACTCATGAGTGCTCCTCGATTCTCTCTCCCTCCTCCAGGAACATAGGTCATTGATTTTGGGCAAACTCGAGCGGTTAGGTTTCGTGATTTGAAGGTTTTAGGCAATTTCTTTAGGAATAGGTAAGAAGATTAGATTATGTCAATTATTTTTGAAATATGAACCTTTTAAATTGCAGTATATATTTACAGAAATGGTATTTATGATTTCCTGAATGAATCAAACAAATGAAAATGGTTGTTTTGAATTTTATACGTTTTTGGGGAAAACTAACATGAATGGGTTGAACATCTCCTATTTTCAGTAAAATGTATAGTTTGAGTTAAGTTAAACCCTGGAAATGCTTATACCCCTATGTTTAGTAACTTATATGTTTCCCAGACAGTTATGTATATTTATGATTTACCATATGAAAATTTGTATGACATGAGAATGATTTTAAATGGTATAAATGTAAAAAATGGTTAAACAGTTATGATATAGTAGGATATAACAGTTATAAGTTGAGTTGTGATATGACGGCTATAGTCGATATGTGCTATGTCGATTAGACACCGAGACAATTATGTTATGACAGATATGATATGACTGTTAAATTTTGTTTCTAGATATAATAGACTTTGCTTGAATGATTGGAAATTGTGAAAATACTGGTATTGTTAAAGTGTGGAAAAAGGTCTCGGGGGACGGCGATATGCAACGCCCCGATGATGATTATTGAAAAAGGTCTCGGGAGACTGTAGTACGTAATGACCCGATGATGATTATTGAAAAAGGTCTTGGGGACCGGCGATACGTAACGCCCCGATGATGATTATTGAGAAAGGCAAAGGGGGGACGACAATACATAATTCCCCGATACTCGAGATTTAGCCAAAGAGCTTGATGATGTGATGGACGGTGATACGTAACGCCTTAATCTTGATGAATGTGAGCCTTACTGAGAAGTGTCTCACCCCATTATCCATCTCACTTTTCAGGTCCTACAAGGAACCGTACCTAACTTATTGCGGGGCTGGGATTAGACTTTTGGGAGTGGTAGATAGAGCTGGTGAGCCACCAGCTATTATACTTGTCATTTTTGGGTTGCAAAATATTGATAGGTAGTTTTATATATGTATCTGGGGACAGTTAGAATCATGGTAATGTGATTGAGGTGTTTTTCTTCCGCTATATGGTTTTATTTTCAGTTATGACAGAACCACCCGATTTTCCCTTATTAGGCCGGTGGTGGTATTATGGTATCAGAGAATTTTATTTATTTTATTTCACAAATAACACCCCGGGCCCATATGGCGGGTCGGGGCGTTACAAAAGGATCCACTAACTAAGGGATTGACCCCTAAAGTTTTTTAGGAGCATGTAACCAACATGAGTGTAGTTAAAATCTTTTCATATTTTGAGCTAAAGAGAGTGCGTCATAATGATAGATACTAATTACACACACACACACACACACACTAATTACATTGTTCCTGAGCATGTGAATTGACTAATTTACTTTTACTTAATATTATTATGTGTGTACACTAATGTAAATTTTGATTATGACCATATTGTGAATTGCATATGTTGAGGCCCTTTGTTTGGCCTTATTTATGGAATATTAAGATTGTTGTCTCATTTTAATATATTTACAGACATTTTGATGTTAATTTCAGTTGATATTTTGGTGTAGCCTCATTTCAAAAACATAGACACTATAATTTAGTGTCAGCATCGTATGTTTTTGAGATATTTTGGTATTGGTTTCAATTGACTTCTATGAGAAGCATATACATCTTGATGGGTATTGAGGATATTGAAGACATTTTTGGCTTAGTATCATTATGTGATGTCATACATTTTTTTGGTTTTTGTTTTTTAGTCTCGATAAGCTTCTTTAAAGTTGGAGAATGTTGGACAAATGTTTGGACTATTTACAAAACATGCATGTTGATCACATTCTACTATATTGTTCTAACTACACTCCCATGTTGCACATACTATCACAAGAGCGTATGTTTTGACAATAAATTTCAGTACTCCTTTGGATATGTATATTTATGTTGTCAAATATTCTTAATTTCATTATGAATATATGTGTATGATCATGAGGTTATGTGTATTTTAACTTGTATAATGTTTGTATTCTTATTAGATATGATTTTTTTGCACCGTGGGATATGCATGATCTCATTATGGATCATTATATTGAATGGTGTTGGCTCATGTTCGATATTCTTGATCTCATGTTATGTATTTAATTTGGAATATTTTTTCTCTATAGAACTTTTGTTATGTAATCCAAGCTCGAGATTGTTATAATTTCATGGACTTTTAATTTGTACTAAATGAATATCAAATATAGCATGGAATCAATGGATCTCATGGTATGTGATCCCCATATTAAGATTATGAGCCTAAAGCACCAATCGGTAGGATTTTAATATGTGTGAGCCTTGTTTAAATAAGGAGGCCATGATGGATATGTTTTTCTTATTCTTATATTCAAGCAACAAGAAGAGGTCTTGTCATCACCCTAATCTAATGTTTTGGCCCATCAAGTTACATATTAAGAGAAAGGTAGAGGATAATAAGCTCTCTTCAAATATTAAGGAACTCTCTAAATCTCAATAGCTAAATCCATGGTGCAAGGCACACATTTTGAAAATTAATTTGTATTCTAAAAATGCAACATGCGAATCTTGCATTAAAAGTTGCGATGATCGATTTTTGAATATTGTTGTTAATTAATAAAACTGAAATATGGAAGGGGTTGGAAAAAATGTGCGTGATTTTTTGTACTGTGCGTGCATCTATTGCAACATTTAGAAATAATAGCTGGTAATTAAGGTAGTAGATATTTTAGTTCATTATTACCATGACTAGAAAAAGAAACACTTGGAGGGACTAGGCACTTATTATGAATGCTTTTTTTTTTCTTTTGAAATGACGGTATCTAAGGCCCTTTCGAACAATATTATAATGAAATTGTCCAATAGTATTATGAAAGGAGAGAATGAGGTTCGTATTATGAAATTGATGAACAATATTATTTCAAACTATTAAGAGCATGTGCATCGCTTCTATTCTTCAATTTTTTTTTCATTGTTTCAATCATGTGTCCTTTTGCTTTCTTTTTAATTTTTTTTTTTGTTTTTGGATGAGAGTAATAAAATTGATATAAATTGAAAGGCCCTTTCATGATATTATTTTCTGTTTAGTATCTCTTTTTTAATCCTATAAATTGATTATAGTAGACCTGGAAAAATGAATCGGATTTATTAATCTATGGCAAACTAGGATTGGGTGCAAATTACAAATCATAAACAACTCAATTATGAATAGTTCTAATTTGATAATTTGTAATAATTGATAAATAATCTATCATTCCTAAAAATAATTTTTTTTTTCATTCTGATGGATAATGTATTTCTTAATGTAATAATTGAAGTTGTGTTTGAATTTATAATTTAGTTAATTATAAAATATTAACTAAATACAACATATAACTATTTATAAAATGTATTCTCAAATATTGAAAAAAAAAACCTTACAATTCAAAATGTATTTTTTCCATATGAATCTTAAAAAAATGAAAGCATAAATATTTTATTTTTTAAAAAATACTGACGAATTTTTTTTTTTTTTAACTTTAGAATATGAAATCTCTATAATCAATTGAAGTATTTTGATTCATCGACGCCATAAATTTAGAAATGCATATATAATGTATCATGAATTAGGCAATTGAATAGTTTAAGTAATTCAATCTATATTCAACTTATTCAGCAGGTGAAACATCTACATCATTTTTTTTAAACTTACCATGTCTCCTTTTTGCCATACATCCAACCTGCCCCCTCCTCCTTTCTTGGACAATGCATAAAAATCACGTACGTTCTTTCTGGCCCCTTCTATATTTCAGTATTATAAATTGAAAACAATATTCAAAAATGGATCATCACAACTTTTAATGCACGATTCACATGTTGCATTTTATTTTTTTTAAGTTTTGAATTCCCGTAATCAATGTGTGATTAAGGAGCATATCATATTAAATCAAGGAAATTAAAGGCAAACTTACCTTTGTAGGTGTGGAGCATACATTTATGACTCTTTGATGGATTGAGTGATTAAATATTTTTTGGAACATTATAACAATTTCTGGAACAATAGTAGCAATTTCTCCATATCAATCACAAGCACATGAACATAAAACATAAATTAATTTTAAAATATGTTCCTTGCACCAGGGATTCAGCTATTTAGATCCGGAGAGTTCCTTAATATTCAAAGAGGGTTTACTATCCTATTCCTTTCTCTTGATATGTATCTTGATGTGCAACAACATTAAATTAATTAGGGTGAGGATAGGACCTCTTCTTGTCAAATATTAGCATAAAGAAAACATACCCATCACAGGCCCCTTACATAACGCCCAAACCTGGGTCTGTCAAGAAGCACAGCGTCTCTCCTCCTCCACTTGGACCAGACAATAAGGGGGTGGACCTTAATGGACAAATGACTAGTCCCATAGACCAACATGTGTCATTTTCAGTATGTTTTGTCCTCGCTCACACACTTTTTAAGAAAACTTCTCAGAAGGTCACTCATCCCAAGATTACTCCAAGTCAAGCACGCTTAACCGTGGAATTCTTATGGGAAGACTCCCGAAAAGAAAGGTGTACCTTGTTGTTATGGGTAGTAACATCTAATCCTTTTAAGCCATTTTTCCATGGGGTATCACGTTCTCCTCCACTTATAGAACGCAATGTCCTTGTTGCGAACCCACATTTCCAAACCCAGGCGATGTGAATCTCATCACACTTCCGGCTAGATAATGCCTTTGATGGCATTTTTAACACCCCAACCTGGGTCTGTCGGGGAGCACTGCGTCTCTCCTCCTCCACTTGGACCAGACAATAGGGGACGGGCCTTATTGGACTAATGACTAGCCCCACAGACCAACATGTGCCTCTTTGCGAGCCTACATTTCCAAACTCAGGCGATGTGAATCTCATCACACTTCCAGTTGGATAATGCCTCTGATACCATTTTGTAACACACCAACTTGGGTTTGTCGGGGAGCACTGCATCTCTCCTCCTCCACTTGGACCAGACAACAGGGGACTGACCTTATTGGACTAATGACTTGCCCTATAGACCAACATGTGTTCTTTTCAATGTGTTTTGTCCTCATTCACACACTTCCTGAGAAAACTTCCTAAAAGGTCACCCATCCGAAGATTAGTCCAACTCAAGCATGCTTAACCGTGGAGTTCTTATGGGAAAGCTCCCGAAAAGAAGGTGTACCTTGTCGTTATGGGTAGTAAATTTTAGTCCTTTTAAGTCTTTCTTCCTCGGGGTATCATACCTTATTAAAGTAAGACTCGCACAAATTAAAATCTCATGGATTGGTGACCAAAGTTGAAGACTAATTTCTTCAAAATATTCCCTCTAGAGAAAAGAGATGAGCTCAATGTAGCCTTTAGCTACCGTGGAAGGGCATTGATCATAAATAAACTTTTTTTTTTTTCCAATATCCAAGAAGGATTCCTTTTGTGTTCTAATAGCCTTAATGACTCATTTTGGTTTAGAACTTCTCCATATGGATGTTAAAACAAATTTCCTTAATGGAGATATATTCAAAAATGTATATATGAAGTAGCCTAATGTTTTTAAAGCACCTAGTATGTAAATTTTTAGGAAGTCCATTTATAAATTAAAACAAACGTCGAGATAGTGGTATATGAAATTCAATGAAATTGTCACTTCCTTTGGGTTTAAGAAAAATACAGTTGATCCTTGTGTATACTAAAGGTGAGTGAGAGCAAACTTGTGATCTTTGTGTTATATGCTAATGGTATGTTGCTTGCTAGAAATGATGGAGATCTTTTCAATAAAACTTAAAGCATTCTATCACAATAGTTTGATATAAAATATTTTGGTGATGTCTTCTCTGTCTCAGGCATACAAATCCATCCTGATAAATCCCAGTACATTCTTGGATAATATTAGAAAACCTATATTCAGAAAGAGCTAAACAAAATTAATATACAATTTTGCTCGTCATGTGGATTACTTGTAGTGAAAAGTAAGAAACTCTTAAAAAATCAATATCTTCAAAATGATAATGATATAAAGTATATAAAAGACATTCCTTATTCTTTAGTAGTTGGTAGTCTCATATATACTCAAGTTTGCACATATGTTGATATGAGATTGGTGGTGGGATGACTCACATCTGGACTTTGTTCCTCTTGGTACTTATGAGACTTTTGGTTATTATTAGAGGGGGAGTCGCAAGGTCTTCAGTTCTCTATAAAGCACCAATTTAGAGAAGGTAATCAGGTGGTTAATTTATTCGCTCGTCAAGGGGAGAGAGGCAACACGAGGAGATATTTTGTAGGTGATGTATTGTTGAGTAAAATGAGAGGTCTCATTCACATGGATAAGATGAGTATTCCAAGCTTTCGTTTTTAATTGATATCATCGGGTTTTCCTCTGGTTTATGTTTGCAGGTAGTTGACATCATTTTGCAGGTAATTTGTTTATGTTTGTTTGTTTGTTTGTTTTTTTGAATCAATATAGGCATATTTAGATTGTTTTAGTTGGATTATGGTGCTGATTTTTTTATTATTGGTTTTGATGCATGTGATGCTTTTTATAGTTTATTTGTAAATCTCATGTATCTTGTTGTAAGTACGATATTCTTCCGCCATAAGTAAGGGCTATCAATAAAATTGGGGTTTCGTAAAAAAAAAAATTGTTGATATTTCCCAAGAAATTAGTGTTCTTGGCAGATACTTGAATGATCCTAAAGTGAGTCATTAAAAGTCTATAAAAAAGTCATGAGATATTTGTAGGGCACTAACGATTACATGTTCACTTACAAGAGATCAGATCACCTTGAAGTGATTGAGTACTTCGATGCTAACTATGCAAGTCATATGGATGATAAGAAAACCACATCTGATAATGTTTCTATAATGGTAGGAGGAGTTGTATCCTAGAAGATTGTTAAGAAAACTCTTACAGCTACCTTGAATAAGGAGACAGAGTCCATTACTTGTTATGAGGCGGCTTGTTAGGCTTTGTGTCATGCCTCAAACTCGCCAAGTGGGGCCCGGGTTGTGACGAGACCATTCACCATCTCTAATACCATTCTCGCTGCAGAAATAATAAAACAACCACAAATAAAATACCATAGTACTATATACTATATATCTAAAAAGTGTATCGATTTGTCCATATTCTTCTTATTACATAATCAACATTTAAAAACATAATTATACATATATCAGTTCTTGCAACCACTCAAGAGTTATGAAAATTCTAAACCCTGCCCCAGAGCTTTCTAAGCTCGATCACCTAAAGGACTTGAAAAGTCAATAATTCCCCGGGGTGAGACACCTCTCAGTAAGGAAGGATAAACTATAATAGTGTGTGGAAAATGAGTTCTAGCGTATAAAAACTATATCTGTTTAATAATCAAGATTAACTGAAAGGATACACACACACACACACAGTCCGTAATCACATATACACAACCAATATTTATAGCAAAAATTCTCGAGGATTAGGGAGTTTACACGCCCATACATGTAATGCCCCTTTGCTCTGATACTGCTTGTAGTCGTACCCTTTAATCGGGGTATGGTTAGAAATGATACTGATCAGGGAACTCACCTTACTTGGTAAGCTCTCGGATGAAGAGTTTTACTTTGCCATAAATATTTATGCATTTAAGTTCACATACCAGTATTCAAACACATTCACATCAATCATCCCACATAGCCTGCAAACATATGCACCATAGTTCATCCACACTGGATACAATACATATACTTCACATAATCCAATATTAATCATACCATAGAGATCCACGTATACACATACGTGGGATATGCATGATCTCATTGTGGATCATTATATTGAATGGTGTTTGCTTATGTTTGATATTCTTGATCTCATGTTATGTATTTAATTTTGAATATTTTTTCTCTATCGAACTTTTGTTATGTAATCCAAGCTCGAGATTGTTATAATTTTGTGGACTTTTAATTTGTACTAAATGAATATCAAATATAGCATGGAATCAATGGATCTTATGGTATGTGATCCCCATATTAAGATTATGAGCCTAAAGCACCAATCGGTAGGATTTTAATATGTGTGAGCCTTGTTTAAATAAGGAGGCCATGATTGATATGTTTTCTTATTCTTATATTCAAGCAACAAGGAGAGGTCTTGTCATCACCCTAATCTAATGTTTTGGCCCATCAAGTTACATATTAAGAGAAAGGTAGAGGATAATAAGCTCTCTTCAAATATTAGGGAACTCTCTAAATCTCAATAGCTAAATCCATGGTGCAAGGCACACATTTTGAAAATTAATTTGTAATCTAAAAATGCAATATGCGAATCTTGCATTAAAAGTTGCGATGATCGATTTTTGAATATTGTTGTGAATTAATAAAATTGAAATATGGAAGGGGTTGAAAAAAATGTGCGTGATTTTTTGTACTGTGCGTGCATCTATTGCAACATTTAGAAATAATAATTGGTAATTAAGGTAGTAGATATTTTAGTTCATTATTACCATGACTAGAAAAAGAAACACTTGGAGGGACTAGGCACTTATTATGAATGCTTTTTTTTTTTTCTTTTGAAATGACGGTATTCAAGGCCCTTTCGAACAATATTATAATGAAATTGTCCAATAGTATTATGAATGGAGGGAATGAGGTTCGTATTATGAAATTGATGAACAATATTATTTCAAACTATTAAGAGCATGTGCATCACTTCTATTCTTCAATTTTTTTTTTCATTGTTTCAATCATGTGTCCTTTTGTTTTCTTTTTAATTTTTTTTTTGTTTTTGGATGAGAGTAATAAAATTGATATAAATTGAAAGGCCCTTTCATGATATTATTTTCTATTTAGTATCTCTTTTTTAATCCTATAAATTGATAATAGTAGACCTGCAAAAATGAATCAGATTGGTTAATCTCTGGCAGATTAGGATTGGGTGCAAATTACAAATCATAAACAACTCAATTATGAATAGTTTAGATTCGATAATTTGTAATAATTGATAAATAATCTATCATTCCTAAGAATAATTTTTTTTTTCAATCTGATGGATAATTTATTTCTTAATTTAATAATTGAAGTTTTGTTTGAATTTATAATTTAGTTAATTATAAAATATTTACTAAATAGAACATATAACTATTTATAAAATGTATTCTCAAATATTGAAAAAAAAAAACCTTACAATTCAAAATGTATTTTTTCCATATGAATCTTAAAAAAATTAAAGCATAAATATATATATATATTTTTAAATATTGACGAATTTTTTTATAACTTTAGAATATGAAATCTCTATAATCAATTGAAGTATTTTGATTCATCGACGCCATAAATTTAAAAATGCATATATAATGTACCATGAATTAGGCAATTGAATAGTTTAAGTAATTCAATCTATATTCATCTCATTCAGCGGGTGAAACATCTACATCATTTTTTTTTTAACTTACCATGTCTCCTTTCTGCCATACATCCAACCTGCCCCCTCCTCCTTTCTTAGACAATGCATAAAAATCACGTACGTTCTTTCTGGCCTCTTCTATATTTCAGTTTTATAAATTGACAACAATATTCAAAAATGGATCATCACAACTTTTAATGCACGATTCGCATGTTGCATTTTTTTTTTTAAGTTATGAATTCCCGTAATCAATGTATCATTATGCAGCATATCATATTAAATCAAGGAAATTAAAGGCACACTTACCTTTGTAGGAGTGGAGCATACATTTATGACTCTTTGATGGATTGAGTGATTAAATATTTTTTGGAACATTATAACAATTTTTGGAACAATAGTAGCAATTTCTCCATATCAATCACAAGCACATGAACACGGAACATAAACTAATTTTAAAATGTGTTCCTTGCACCAGGGATTCAGCTATTTAGATCCGGAGAGTTCCTTAATATTCAAAGAGGGTTTACTATCCTCTTCCTTTCTCTTGATATGTAACTTGATGTGCAAAACCATTAAATTAATTAGGGTGAGGATAAGACCTCTTCTTGTCAAATATTAGCATAAAGAAAACATACCCATCATTGGCCCTTTAAGTAACGCCCCAACCTGGGTCTGTCAGGGAGCACAGTGTCTCTTCTCCTCCACTTGGAGCAGACAATAAGGGGGCGGACATTATTGGACTAATGACTAGCCCCACAGACCAACACGTATCATTTTCAGTGTGTTTTGTCCTCGCTCACACACTTTCTAAGAAAACTTCTCACAAGGTCACTTATCCCAAGATTACTCCAAGTCAAGCACGCTTAACCGTGGAATTCTTATGGAAAGACTCCCGAAAAGAAATGTGCACCTTGTTGTTATGGGTAGTAACATCTAATCCTTTTAAACCTTTTTCCCATGGGGTATCACATTCTCCCCCACTTAAAGAACGCAACGTCCTCGTTGCGAACCCACATTTCCAAACCAAGGCGATGTGAATCTCATCACACTTCTGGCTGAATAATGCCTCTGATACAATTTTGTAACACCCCAACCTAGGTCTGTCGGGGAGCACTGCGTCTCTCCTCCTCCACTTGGACCAAACAACATGGGACGGACCTTATTGGACTAATGAGTAGCCCCATATACCAACATGTGCCTCATTGCGAACCCACATTTCCAAACCCAGGCGATGTGAATCTCATCACACTTCCAGCTGGATAATGCCTCTGATACCATTTTGTAACACACTAACTTGGGTTTGTGGGGGAGCACTGCATCTCTTCTCCTCCACTTGGACCAGACAACAGGGGACCGGCCTTATTGGACTAATGACTAGCCCCATAGACCAACATGTGTCCTTTTCAGTGTGTTTTTTCCTCATTCACACACTTCCTGAGAAAACTTCCTCAAAGGTCACCCATCCCAAGATTACTCCAACTCAAGAACGCTTAACCGTGGAGTTCTTATGGGAAAGCTCCCGAAAAGAAAGGCGAACCTTGTTGTTATGGGTAGTAACTTTTAATCCTTTTAAGCCTTTCTTCCATGGGGTATCACACCTTATTAAAATAAGACTCACACATATTAAAATCTCATGGATTGGTGACCAAAGATGAAGAGTAATTTCTTCAGAATATTCCCTCTAGAGAAAAGAGATGAGCTCAACGTCCATTTTTCGAGTATTTAGCATCCACAGTAGCTAAAGACTACAGTGGAAGGGCATTGATCATAAATAAACTTTTTTTTTTTTTTATATCCAAGAAGGATTCCTTTTGTGTTTTAATAGCCTTAGTTACTCATTTTGGTTTAGAACTTCTCCATATGGATGTTAAAACAAATTTCCTTAATGGAGGTACATTCAAAAATGTAAGTAGCCTAATGTTTTTAAAGCACCTAGTATGTAAATTTTTAGAGAGTCCATCTATGAATTAAAACAAGCGTCGAGATAGTGGTATATGAAATTCAATGAACTTGTCACTTCCTTTGGGTTTAAGAAAAATACAGTTGATGCTTGTGTATACTAAGGGTGAGTGAGAGCAAACTTGTGATCTTTGTGTTATATGCTAATGGTACGTTGCTTGCTAGAAATGATGGAGATCTTTTGAATAAAACTAAAAGGATGCTATCACAATAGTTTGATATAAAATATTTTGGTGATGTCTTTTGTCTTTTTTGTCTTAGGCATACAAATCCATCCTAATAAATGCTTGTGCATTCTTGGATAACATTAGAAAACCTATATTTAGAAAGTGCTAAACAAATTTAATATACAATTTTGCTCGTCATGTGGATTACTTGTAGTGAAACGTGAGAAACTCTTAAAAAATCAATATCTTCAAAATGATAATGATAGAAAATATATAAAATACATTCCTTATTCTTTAGTAGTTGGTAGTCTCATATGTACTCAAGTATGCACACATGTTGATATGAGATTGGTGGTGGGATGACTCACATCTGGACTTTGTTCCTCTTGGTACTTATGATACTTTTGGGAATTATTAGAGGGGGCGTCACAAGGTCTTCAGTTCTCTATAAAGCACCAATTTAGGGAAGGTAATCAGGTGGTTGATTTATTGGCTCGTCAAGGCGAGAGAGGCAACACGAGGAGATATTTTGTAGGTGATGTATTGTCGAGTAAAATGAGAGGTCTCATTCATATGAATAAGATGAGTATTCCAAACTTTCGTTTTTGTTTGATATCATTGGATTTTCCTCTGGCTTATGTTTGCAGGTAATTTGTTTATGTTTGTTTGTTTGTTTTTATTTTTTTTGTTGTTGTTTTGATTCCATATAGGCATATTTAGATTGTTTTAGTTTGGATTATGGTGCTGATTTTTTTATTATTGGTTTTGATGCCTGTGATGCTTTTTATAGTTTATTTGTAAATCTCATGTATCTTGTTGTAAGTACGGTATTCTTCCGCCATAAGTAAGGGCTATCAATAAAATTGGGGTTTCGTTGAAAAAAAAATTGTTGATATTTCCCAAGAAATTAGTGTTCTTGGCAGATACTTGAATGATCCTAAAGTGATTCATTAAAAGTCTGTAAAAAATTCATGAGATATTTGTAGGGCACTAATGATTACATGTTTACTTACAAGCGATCAGATCACCTTGAAGTGATTGAGTACTTCGATGCTAACTATGCAAGTCATATGGATGATAAGAAAACCACATCTGATAATGTTTCTAGAATGGTAGGAGGAGTTGTATCCTAGAAGATTGTTAAGAAAACTCTTACAGCTACCTTGACTAAGGAGACAGAGTCCATTACTTGTTATGAGGCGACTTGTTAGGCTTTGTGTCATGCCTCAAACCCGCCAGGTGGGGCCTAGGTTGTGATGAGACTATCCACCATCTCTAATACCATTCTTTTTGCAGAAATAATAAAACAACCACAAATAAAATACCATAGTACTATATACTATAAATCTAAAAAGTGTATCGATCTGTCCATATTCTTCTTATTACATAATCAACGTTTAAAAACATAATTATACATATATCAGTTCTTGCAACCACTCACAAGTTACCAAAATTCTAAACCCTGCCCCGGAGCTTTCTAAGCTCGATCACCTAAAGGACCTGAAAAGTCAATAATTCGCCGGGGTGAGACACCTCTCAGTAAGGAAGAATAAACTATAACAGTGTGTGACAAATGAGTTCTAGTGTATAAAAACTATATCTGTTTAATAATCAAGATTAACTGAAAGGATACACACACACACACACACAGTCCGTAATCACATATGCACAACCAATATTTATAGCGAAAACTCTCGAGGACTGAGGAGTTTACACGCCCATACATGTAACGCCTCTTTGCTCTGATACCGTTTGTAGTCGTACCCTTTAATCGGGGTATGGCTAGAAATGATATTGATAAGGGCACTCATCTTACTTGGTAAGCTCTCGGATGAAGATTTTTACTTTGCCATAAATATTTATGCATTTAAGTTCACATACCTGTATTCAAACACATTCACATCAATCATCCCACATAGTCTGCAAACATATGCACCATAGTTCATCCACACAGGATACAATACATATACTTCACATAATCCAATATTAATCATACCATAGAGATCCACGTATACACATACGTGGGATATGCATGATCTCATTATGGATCATTATATTGAATGGTATTTCCTCACGTTCGATATTCATGATCTCATGTTATGTATTTAATTTTGAATATTTTTTCTCTATAGAACTTTTGTTATGTAATCCAAGCTCGAGATTGTTATAATTTTGCGGACTTACATAGCGTATTTTTAATTTGTACTAAAGGAATATCAAATATAGCATGGAATCAATGGATCTTATGGTATGTTATCCCCATATTAATATTATGAACCTAAAGCACCAATCGGTAGGATTTTAATATGTGTGAGCCTTGTTTAAATAAGGAGGCCATGATGGATATGTTTTTCTTATTCTTATATTCAAGCAACAAGGAGAGGTCTTGTCATCACCCTAATCTAATGTTTTGGCCCATCAAGTTACATATTAAGAGAGAGGTAGAGGATAATAAGCTCTCTTCAAATATTAAGGAACTCTCTAAATCTCAATAGCTAAATCCATGGTGCAAGGCACAAATTTTGAAAATTAATTTGTATTCTAAAAATGCAACATGCAAATCTTGCATTAAAAGTTGCGATGATCGATTTTTGAATATTGTTGTTAATTAATAAAACTGAAATATGGAAGGGGTTGGAAAAAATGTGCGTGATTTTTTGTACTGTGCGTGCATCTATTGCAACATTTAGAAATAATAACTGGTAATTAAGGTAGTAGATATTTTAGTTCATTATTACCATGACTAGAAAAAGAAACACTTGGAGGGACCAGGCACTTATTATGAATGCTTTTTTTTTTCTTTTGAAATGACGGTATCTAAGGCCCTTTCGAACAATATTATAATGAAATTGTCCAATAATATTATGAATGGAGGGACTGAGGTTCTTATTATGAAATTGATGAACAATATTATTTCAAACTATTAAGAGCATGTGCATCACTTCTATTTTTCAATTTTTTTTTCATTGTTTCAATCATGTGTCCTTTTGTTTTCTTTTTAATTTTTTTTTTTGTTTTTGGATGAGAGTAATAAAATTGATATAAATTGAAAGGCCCTTTCATGATATTATTTTCTATTTAGTATCTCTTTTTTAATCCTATAAATTGATAATAGTAGACCTGGAAAAATGAATCGGATTGGTTAATCCCTGGCAGATTAGGATTGGGAGCAAATTACAAATCATAAACAACTCAATTATGAATTGTTTAGATTCGATAATTTGAAATAATTGATAAATAATCTATCATTCCTAAGAATAATTTTTTTTTTCAATTTGATGGATAATGTATTTCTTAATGTAATAATTGAAGTTGTGTTTGAATTTATAATTTAGTTAATTATAAAATATTTACTAAAGAGTACATATAACTATTTATAAAATGTATTCTCAAATATTGAAAAAAAAAAAAAAACCTTACAATTCAAAATGTATTTTTTCCACATGAATCTTAAAAAAATGAAAGCATAAATATATATGTATATATTTTTAAATATTGACGAATTTTTTTATAACTTTAGAATATGAAATCTCTATAATCAATTGAAGTATTTTGATTCATCGACGCCATAAATTTAAAAATGCATATATAATGTACCATGAATTAGGCAATTGAATAGTTTAAGTAATTCAATCTATATTCATCTCATTCAGCGGGTGAAACATCTACATCATTTTTTTTTTAACTTACCATGTCTCCTTTCTGCCATACATCCAACCTGCCCCCTCCTCCTTTCTTAGACAATGCATAAAAATCACGTACGTTCTTTCTGGCCTCTTCTATATTTCAGTTTTATAAATTGACAACAATATTCAAAAATGGATCATCACAACTTTTAATGCACGATTCGCATGTTGCATTTTTTTTTTTTAAGTTATGAATTCTCGTAATCAATGTATCATTATGCAGCATATCATATTAAATCAAGGAAATTAAAGGCACACTTACCTTTGTAGGAGTGGAGCATACATTTATGACTCTTTGATGGATTGAGTGATTAAATATTTTTTGGAACATTATAACAATTTTTGGAACAATAGTAGCAATTTCTCCATATCAATCACAAGCACATGAACACGGAACATAAATTAATTTTAAAATGTGTTCCTTGCACCAGGGATTCAGCTATTTAGATCCGGAGAGTTCCTTAATATTCAAAGAGGGTTTACTATCCTCTTCCTTTCTCTTGATATGTAACTTGATGTGCAAAACCATTAAATTAATTAGGGTGAGGATAAGACCTCTTCTTGTCAAATATTAGCATAAAGAAAACATACCCATCATTGGCCCTTTAAGTAACGCCCCAACCTGGGTCTGTCAGGGAGCACAGCGTCTCTCCTCCTCCACTTGGAGCAGACAATAAGGGGGCGGACATTATTGGACTAATGACTAGCCCCACAGACCAACACATGTCATTTTCAATGTGTTTTGTCCTCGCTCACACACTTTCTAAGAAAACTTCTCACAAGGTCACTCATCCCAAGATTACTCCAAGTCAAGTACGCTTAACCGTGGAATTCTTATGGAAAGACTCCCGAAAAGAAATGTGCACCTTGTTGTTATGGGTAGTAACATCTAATCCTTTTAAGCCTTTTTCCCATGGGGTATTACATTCTCCCCCACTTACAGAACGCAACGTCCTCGTTGCGAACCCACATTTCCAAACCAAGGCGATGTGAATCTCATCACACTTCCGGCTGAATAATGCCTCTGATACAATTTTGTAACACCCCAACCTGGGTCTGTCGAGGAGCACTGCGTCTCTCCTCCTCCACTTGGACCAAACAACATGGGACGGACCTTATTGGACTAATGAGTAGCCCCACATACCAACATGTGCCTCATTGTGAACCCACATTTCCAAACCCAGGCGATGTGAATCTCATCACACTTCCAGCTGGATAATGCCTCTGATACCATTTTGTAACACACTAACTTGGGTCTGTCGGGGAGCACTGCATCTCTTCTCCTCCACTTGGACCAGACAACAGGGGACCGTCCTTATTGGACTAATGACTAGCCCCATAGACCAACATGTGTCCTTTTCAGTGTGTTTTGTCCTCATTCACACACTTCCTGAGAAAACTTTCTCGAAGGTCACCCATCCCAAGATTACTCCAACTCAAGCATGCTTAACCGTGGAGTTCTTATGGGAAGGCTCCCGAAAAGAAAGGCGCACCTTGTTGTTATGGGTAGTAACTTTTAATCCTTTTAAGCCTTTCTTCCATGGGGTATCACACCTTATTAAAATAAGACTCGCACATATTAAAATCTCATGGATTGGTGACCAAAGATGAAGAGTAATTTCTTCAGAATATTCCCTCTAGAGAAAAGAGATGAGCTCAACGTCCATTTTTCGAGTATCTAGCGTCCACAGTAGCTAAAGGCTACAGTGGAAGGGCATTGATCATAAATAAACTTTTTTTTTCAATATCCAAGAAGGATTCCTTTTGTGTTCTAATAGCCTTAATGATTCATTTTGGTTTAGGACTTCTCCATATGGATGTTAAAACAAATTTCCTTAACGGAGATATATTCAAAAATGTATATATGAAGTAGCCTAATGTTTTTAAAGCACCTAGTATGTAAATTTTTAGAAAGTCCATTTATAAATTAAAACAAGCGTCGAGATAGTGGTATATGAAATTCAATGAAATTGTCACTTCCTTTGGGTTTAAGAAAAATACAGTTGATGCTTGTGTATACTAAGGGTGAGTGAGAGCAAACTTGTGATCTTTGTGTTATATGCTAATGGTATGTTGCTTGCTAGAAATGATGGAGATCTTCTGAATAAAACTTAAAGGATTCTATCACAATAGTTTGATATAAAATATTTTGGTGATGTCTTCTTTGTCTCAGGCATACAAATCCATCCTGATAAATCCCAGTACATTCTTGGATAATATTAGAAAACCTATATTCAAAAAGTGCTAAACAAATTTATTATACAATTTTGCTCGTCATGTGGATTACTTGTAGTGAAACGTGAGAAACTCTTAAAAAATCAATATCTGCAAAATGATAATGATATAAAATATATAAAAGACATTCCTTATTCTTTAGTAGTTGTTAGTCTCATATGTACTCAAGTATGCACACATGTTGATACGAGATTGGTGGTGGGATGACTCACATCTGGACTTTGTTCCTCTTCGTACTTATGAGACTTTTGGGAATTATTAGCGGGGGAGTCACAAGGTCTTCAGTTCTCTATAAAGCACCAATTTTGAGAAGGTAATCATGTGGTTGATTTATTGGCTCGTCAAGGCGAGAGAGGCAATACGAGGAGATATTTTGTAGGTGATGTATTGTCGAGTAAAATGAGAGGTCTCATTCACATGGATAAGATGAGTATTCCAACCTTTCGTTTTTAATTGACATCATTGGGTTTTCCTCTGGTTTATATTTGCAGGTAATTGACATCATTTTGCAGGTAATTTGTTTATGTTTGTTTGTTTGTTTTTTTTTTTTTGAATCAATATAGGCATATTTAGATTGTTTTAGTTGGATTATGGTGCTGATTTTTTTATTATTGGTTTTGATGCATGTGATGCTTTTTATAGTTTATTTGTAAATCCCATGTATCTTGTTGTAAGTACAGTATTCTTCCGCCATAAGCAAGGGCTATCAATAAAATTGGGGTTTTGGTGAAAAAAAAATTGTTGATATTTCCCAAGAAATTAGTGTTCTTGGCAGATACTTGAATGATCCTAAAGTGAGTCATTAAAAGTCTGTAAAAAAGTCATGAGATATTTGTAGGGCACTAACGATTACATGTTTACTTACAAGCAATCAGATCACCTTGAAGTGATTGAGTACTTCGATGCTAACTATGCAAGTCATATAGATGATAAGAAAACCACATTTAATAATGTTTCTATAATGGTAGGAGGAGTTGTATCCTAGAATATTGTTAAGAAAACTCTTACAGCTACCTTGACTAAGGAGACAGAGTCCATTGCTTGTTATGAGGCGGCTTTTTAGGCTTTGTGTCATGTCTCAAACCCACCAGGTGGGGCCCGGGTTGTGATGGGACTATTCACCATCTCTAATACCATTCTGCAGAAATAATAAAACAACCAAATATAAAATACCATAGTACTATATACCATATATCTAAAAAGTGTATCAATCTGTCCATATTCTTCTTATTACATAATCAACATTTAAAAACATAATTATACATATATCAGTTCTTGCAACCACTCACAAGTTACCAAAATTCTAAACCCTGCCCTAGAGCTTTCTAAGCTCGATTACCTAAAGGACCTGAAAAGTCAATAATTCGCTGAGGTGAGACACCTCTTAGTAAGGAAGGATAAACTATAATAGTGTGTGGCAAATAAGTTCTTGTGTATTAAAACTATATCTGTTTAATAATCAAGATTAACTGAAAGGATACACACACACACACAGAGTTCGTAATCACATATACACAACCAATATTTATAGCGAAAATTCTCGAGGATTGGGGAGTTTACACGCCCATACATGTAACGCCCCTTTGCTCTGATACCATTTGTAGTCGTACCCTTTAATCGGGGTATGGCTAGAAATGATACTGATCAAGGCACTCACCTTACTTGGTAAGCTCTTGGATGAAGAGTTTTACTTTGCCATAAATATTTATGCATTAAAGTTCACATACCTGTATTCAAACACATTCACATCAATCATCCCACATAGTCTGCAAACATATGCACCATAGTTCATCCACACAAGATATAATACATATACTTCACATAATCCAATATTAATCATACCATAGAGATCCACGTATACACATATGTGGGATATGCATGATCTCATTATGGATCATTATATTGAATGGTGTTTGCTCATGTTCAATATTCTTGATCTCATGTTATGTATTTAATTTTGAATATTTTTTCTCTATAGAACTTTTGTTATGTAATCCAAGCTCGAGATTGTTATAATTTTGTGGACTAACATAGCGTATTTTTAATTTGTACTAAATGAATATCAAATATAGCATGGAATCAATGGATCTTATGGTATGTGATCACCATATTAAGATTATGAGCCTAAAGCACCAATCGGTAGGATTTTAATATGTGTGAGCCTTGTTTAAATAAGGAGGCCATGATGGATATGTTTTTCTCATTCTTATATTCAAGCAACAAGGAGAGGTCTTGTCATCACCCAAATCTAATGTTTTGGCCCATCAAGTTACATATTAAGAGAGAGGTAGAGGATAATAAGCTCTCTTCAAATATTAAGGAACTCTCTAAATCTGAATGGCTAAATCCATGGTGCAAGGCACACATTTTGAAAATTAATTTTTATTGTAAAAATGCAACATGTGAATCTTGCATTAAAAGTTGCGATGATCAATTTTTGAATATTGTTGTCAATTAATAAAACTGAAATATGGAAGGGCTTGGAGAAAATGTGCGTGATTTTTATGTACTGTGCATGCATCTATTGCAACATTTAGAAATAATAACTTGTAATTGAGGTAGTAGATATTTTAGTTCATTATTACCATGACTAGAAAAAGAAATACTTGGAGGGACTAGGCACTTATTATGAATGCTTTTTTATTTTTTCTTTTGAAATGACGGTATCTAAGGCCATTTCGGACAATATTATTATGAAATTGTCCAACAATATTATGAATGGAGGGACTAAGGTGCTTATTATGAAATTGATGAACAATATTATTTCAAACTATTAAGAGCATGTGCATCGCTTCTATTCTTCAATTTTTTTTTTCATTGTTCCAATCATGTGTCCTTTTGTTTTCTTTTTAATTTTTTTTTTTTTGTTTTTGGATGAGAGTAATAAAATTGATATAAATTGAAAGGCCCTTTCATGATATTATTTTCTATTTAGTATTCTTTTTTTAATCCTATAAATTGATAATAGTAGACCTGCAAAAATGAATCGGATTGGTTAATCTCTGGAAGATTAGGATTGGGTGCAAATTACAAATCATAAACAACTCAATTACAAACAGTTCAGATTCGATAATTTGTAATAATTGATAAATAATCTATCATTCCTAAGAATAAATTTTTTTTTCAATAAGATGGATAATGTATTTCTTGATGTAATAATTGAAGTTGTGTTTGAATTTATAATTTAGTTAATTATAAAATATTTGCTAGATAGAATATATAACTATTTATAAAATGTATTCTCAAATATTGAAAAAAAAAAACCTTACAATTCAAAATGTTTTTTTTCCATATGAATCTTAAAAAAATAAAAGCATAAATATTTTTATTTTTAAAAAAATATTGACGAATTTTTTTATAACTTTAGAATATGAAATCTCTATAATCAATTGAAGTATTTTGATTCATTGAGCCATAAATTTAGAAATGCATATATAATGTATCATGAATTAGGCAATTGAATAGTTTATGTAATTCAATCTATATTCAACTTATTCAGTGGGTGAAACATCTACATCATTTTTTTTAACTTACCATGTCTCCTTTTTGCCATACATCCAACCTGCGCCCTCCTCCTTTCTTGGACAATGCATAAAAATCACGTACGTTCTTTCTGGCCTCTTCAATATTTCAGTTTTATAAATTGACAACAATATTCAAAAATGGATCATCACAACTTTTAATGCACGATTCGCATGTTACAATTTTTTGTTTTTTTTTTGTTTTTTAAGTTATGAATTTCCATAATCAATGTATCATTAAGGAGCATATCATATTAAATCAAGGAAATTAAAGGCACACTTACCTTTGTAGGAGTGGAGCATACATTTATGACTCTTTGATCAATTGAGTGATTAAATATTTTTTGGAACATTATAACAATTTCTAGAGAATCCGCTCTGATCAACTTGCAGAAAATCACCCCTAGATTATTGTGGTGGTTCCTGATAATTGAAACGGGGTAAAATCGAGCCGGAAATGAAGAGAGAAGGAGGAGATGCTGAAAGTTAGAAAGAGAGAGAGAGAGAGAGAGAGAGAGAGAGAGAGAGAGAGAGAGAGAGAGAGAGAGAGAGAGAGAGAGAGAGAGAAGGAAAACAATTTTTCTCGCTAAAAATTTGATTTAAGCCTTTATATAAGCAACTGTCCAGGTGTTCTCGTTGACGAGACATGTGTACTCGTCGATGAATCAACGAGACACGTGTACTCGTCAATGAATCACAGAAGGGCGTTTGTCAACGAAGACAATGAGTTTGTCAATGAACCCTTAATGGTCTAAAATTCTTTACTCTCGGTATCTCCTCGTTGACGAGTCCATTTTTCTCACTAAAAGTTTGATTTTAACCTTTATATAAACAACTGTACACATGTTCTCGTTGACGAGACATGTGTACTCGTCGACGAATCAGAGAAGGGCGTTCGTTGACGAAGACAATGAGTTTGTCAATGAACCCTTAATAGCCTAAAATTCTTTGCTCTTGGTATCTCCTCGTCAACGAGTCCCTACTGATGCGCCCTTCAAATTTCTTTTCTTTCTCTTTATTTATTTTTCTTTTATTTTCTAGGTTTGGGTTATTACGTTCTCCCCCCCTTACGAAATTTCGTCCTCAAAATTCGTTAATCAATCGTTTTTCCCATACTTAAAAGTTTATTACTAACCACATTTCACACATTTCAATATACTCTAACATGTGAACATTTGCATCACTTTAAATTAAATGAAATTATTGCTTATCCTAACATAAACTCATTACCTGCGCCTCTAGCAGTGTCTGTCTCAACTAGACCAAGTGTGTAGACATGTGTTGGTCCACCGCGTGGTACCGAATTATTCCTCCGATTCTAATCTGGAGTGGGTGCATTGTTCAATGGTCTCTAATTTTGACCCAACAGCTCATGACAATCTTGAGCTGTGTGGCCGTACTTGCCGCACCAATAACACATAAGACCCCTACCTCGACATTCTCTCCAATGCCTATGATTACATCTCGCACAGTAAGAGCGTGTTGAGTTACCCCGACCTTGATCACCTCGAACTGGCCTCTAACCCCCAGTGTCTTTGTCTCCCCTACTAGTATCTTTATCTTTATCCACTAGTTATTAGAAGTCCTGTATCTGCAAACATACCACATGCTCGTGGATTCTTTGTTTCAATCCTCTTTCAAACCTTCTCGCCTTCTGATATTCATTTGGGACCATGAACGGAGCAAAGCGAGAAAGCTTCATGAACCTAGCAGTGTATTGCTGGATAGTGAGGTGCCCCTTAGTCAAGTTGAAAAATTCCTCCGCCTTTGCATCCCTGGTGGTGGTAGGGAAATACCGGTCATAGAAGACCTTCTTGAAACGTCCCAAGATCATCATCGTGGGTATTGTCCGTTGCTTTTCCAATAGCTTCACCGCTTGCCAATATCGTTCTGTCTTTCCTGTCAGCTTGAAGGTGGCGAAAAGAACCTTTTTTTTCTCAGTGCAATGTAGTATTGTTAGTATTTTCTCCATCGCCTGCACCCATGTCTCAGCCATGATTGGGTCAGTGCCACCCGAAAAAGCAGAAGGTTTCACATGGTTAATTCTATTGAGAGACCACTATTGATATAATGTGATAATATTACTGTCATTAGCTTCTCTTAAAACAACGAGAGCTTTTTCCGATCAAAGCATATCAAAATTAGAACTTGTTTGTTAGAGAAAATTAGGGATAGAAAAACTCATATTGAGCATATAGCCATAAATCAAAAGATTATGGATCCACTAACTAAGGATTTGATCCCTAAAGTTTTTTTCAAGAGCATGTAACTATCATAAATGTAGTTAAAATCCTTTGATATTTTCAACTAGTGGGAGCACATTATAGTTTTGAATTGTAAGTTCTTTGTCAATTTTTTAAAATTACATTTTATGAATAGTTATGTTTTCTATTAAATAGATGTTTTTTTTAAAAAAAATTTATAATTGTAGTTCTAAGAATACTTATTTTTATATTTTGTAAATATTTTATAATTAACTAAATTATAAATTCAAACACAACTTCAATTATTATGTTAAGAAATATGTTTTCCATCAAATTGAAAAAAAAAAATATTCTTAGGAATGATGGATTATCTGTCAATCATCATAGGTTATCCAATTTGAATTGTCTTTTAATTGAGCTACATATGAATTGTAATTTGCGCCTAATAATCCTCTGAATCTACTACGAACTTTCCAATCTAATTTGTAGTGATTCCATAAAAGAAAAAATTAATTAATTAATTAATTATTATTAATGTAATAATATTATATAATATAATAATGTAATAATATAATAATATAATATACTATAATAATATAATATAATATAATTTAATAATATTATATATATATATATATATATATATATATATAATATAACCTGAAGGAATTTGATTCCTCCACTTGTAATGCCCTGAACCCGAAACTGTGGTCCATAGTGTTATTTAAAAAAAATAAATCTCTGATATCAAAATAATTACACAGCGGAAGACCTCAATATTCATATACTAGAGTACTAAAAACCTTTTATTACAAGAATATCTCAAATAACAAATTTAATACATCCTTGGAAATTCTAAGATAAACCACAAATAAAAAATTTAATAATTAATCTAAACTACTTTTTCTAACCCCACCCACGCTTGCACACTCTGATTACTGTCATACTTCACATGGCATCTGAAAAATATTTGATAATGATGGGGTGAGACACTTCTCAGTAAGTATAGAATAAATTATCATTAGTGTGTGGCCAATGCATTTAATGAATACATAAAATAACCATTTGTTAATAAACAACAGCAACTGTTAATACTTTTATAGACTATACTCACACATACACCATTATTTATAAGCAAGAAATCCCAAGAATTAGGGAGATTACGAGCCCATAACATGTAGCGTTCCTTTGCTCTGATGCCTTATATAACCTTGCCCATTTAACTTGGGCATGGCTACATCTGATATGTAGAGACCCGAAGAATTATAATAATTAAATAATAAAAGAAGGAGAGAAAAAATAATTTTCTTAAGGAATTTTAGTAAGGTCTCATCGACGAGTGAAGAAGTGCTTGTCGACAAGCAGGATTTTTAGGCTCGTCGACGGGGACATGCTTCTCGTCGATGAGAAGTTACCGAAAGGACTGTTTTCAGACTCTGAAACTCGTCGACGAGGAGAAGGTGTTCGTCGACAAGCTCCCTTCATTAACTCGTCAATGAGGAAATGTGACTTATCGACAAGGCCATGTGGACAAGCTTTCTATATAAGCTTAAGACCTCATTTTTTTTTTTTTTTTTCTGTGAAAAATTGATAGAAACACACACTCTCTCTCATTCCTACGACTCTCTCCCCCTTCTCTCTAAAAATATGGCCTCATTCTTCACTGGTTCGACGATCCGAAGCTACCATGTTGCTCTCGGGACGATTCTCTTCACATCTACTGGAGTGATTTGTTGGTTAGGCTAATTTGGGAACCATCCCAAAATTTGGGTAAGATGATTATTTTAATATTTATTAAGGTATATGGTATTTCTAGGTTGAGGAAAGGTATTAGATGAGTTTATACTAAAGTTTTGTTGGGGGAAATGTGAATTTTAGGGTGTTGAGCTAGGAACACCACAGGTATAATTTTGGAGTAATTTGTGGGCGTTTCAGTAAGTCAGGTAAGGGGATAAACTAAGTCAGAATTTTACATGAAATTATTTATTATTCAACAGCAATGAATTTCAAGAAGATATATATATATATATATATATATATTGTATAATTATATTTGGGAAAATATTGTTATGAACAGGGATATGATTTAAATGTGTTTTATCAAAAATTATGATTTTGGAACAAATTTACATTCAAGAGGTTACCCATTTCTGTGTGGCATGAGTGTATATTAGAATAATATGTTTTCCCAGATCAAGTATGATATGATAGTTTTCAGGGCAATTATAAAACAATATAGGAACCATGATTTTATGATTATAATATTAAACAGTACAAAAAAATTATGTTTAGTATATTATGATATGCCAACACAGATGCCATGATTCATATTATATTATACCGGTGTAGATGTTGTGATTCATGTTATGTTATGCCAGCGCAGATACCGAGATTCATGTTGGCACAGATGCCATAATCATATATGATAAGACAAAATTTATGAAATGTTAACATGTCAGATATTATTATGAAATACGAAACAATTATGTTCAGTATACGAAATATATTATATGTTATTAGAACTCAGATGGTATGATTTAGTTCAGTTTTCAGGAGCACGGTACTGTAGCTATATGTTTAGAATAATGATAATGCTACCACACGACTAGTAGTGTGGAAGATGGTAGTCGATGTTGCTTCAGTGTAGAGTGGAGTTGTTCCCTTTGCAATCCAAGACCAGGTGGGATAGGCCCATCGTACTTATAGACTTAGGATTGATCTAGCATGGTCGGCCAACCATTGCTAGGTCCCGCCTTCGGGTTGTACAACCTAGACATGTGGGGGTAAGATATGATATCAGCTAGCTATCCATCCTGGGTGTTATTTTAGTATTGTACAATTATATAATATTATTTTCATGTATAGAAATCTAGTATGCTTTATTAATATATTACAAATCATGTTTTTCTCAGTTCTGCTACAAATAGATTTTACCAAATATGCTCATTATACTGTATATACGTATAACATGAAAATGCTCATAGCGCCACACATTAATGTTAGTTTATTTTCCTTTCTGAGAGATGTCTCACCCTAGCTATATAAACATTTCAAGAAATTCAGGTAGAGGAGCAGATAGAGCTCCGTGACAGTAAAGTTCGACCGAGCTACCCTGTCAAAAGGGTAAGTTGTAAAGTTAGGGTTGGATTTATTTTTGGGAAGTGGCCCTAGGCTACTTTTGGTCTTTTTGTGGATGATTGTATATATATAACAGTTTTAGTAGGACTCTAGTATTGTGGTTGGTTGTATGGTATGTTTGTAAGTTACGTTTCCTGTTGCTTAGGTATTAGAGTTGCATTTCTAGTATAACCTTAGTACCCATGGGTCCAGGTTGATTATGTTTTATCAGTTAAACAAGATATAAGGATTATTATGTTAAATGTTATTATGGAAAAGGAGAAAAAAATTATTATTTACGGTAAATTAGGCAGGTATTTGCATGATACCTATTAGGGCACTCGCCTTACTCAGCAAACCCTTAAGTGGAGAGTTTGCCTCACTCCAATCATATGTAATGCCACAATATAAAATACATTTAATACTTTTTTATAAATAACTTTCACATGCAAACTATAACTCACACCTATATAAATACTATAAACTGTAAGTTGTTAATACTTTTGCAACTATAAGTTGTGTACTATAAATAATTTGCAACTATACTTTGTGAACTGTATTCTCTGAAATACTTTCTTCTGTTATACTTTGTTAAATATGCTCTATTTTCATATATTCTACTATGTTATACTCTAGTTAAATCTACAAATATAAATATAAGAACTTACTCCTGAATGGATAAACGACATCCTTCCCCCTATGTTAGGTTGTGCGGCCTGTAGGCTAGACTTAGCCCTGGCCGGCCTGCCACCAGACTAAGTCAACTACACTCCATCTCTGCTAGTATGAATGGCACCCCTTAGCGGGTCTAGACTCCAAGTGGGAACTCTACACTTCACTGGCCCATTCGACTATTCAATACCAACACTCTCCTCAAGACGTGTGGTTGCACTAAGCTCTTCATTACTGTAGCTGCGGTACCGAGTGTTCTATGGCCCATCAGAGTTCTTAAACCATATATTACAATTTAACAATAATAATACTCTATACTTTACTTTCTTTTCCACAGTTCCAAAAATAGTACAATACCCACACACATTTCATTATATCAATATATCATATTATAAACTCATAACTTTAATTAAACAATAATATTATTTCTCACGCCACACAATTTGGGTGTTTCTCATAATTATATAAATTACTAGAAAATCGGTCATTCTATTTTCATTATCTCTACTTTCTCTCTCCTCAACCCCTCTTATTCTCTCCTCGATTTCCTCGGTCAAATGTGTGCCGATCGAAGAATGGAAAATACCCTTGGGTTCCATTTCTAGTCACACCAACATTTTAACTAGTTTGATTTCGTCGTTAGGGCGTCATAGGCACCACTCCTAGGATAAGGTAAGGGAAATAGATTATGTCAGTTTATTTTGAAAATATGCCTGATTAAATTGTAGTATTTGGTTTCAAAAATAATATACATGATTTTTTGAGTATTTGGACTTATGGGAATGGAATTTTTGAATTATTATACGTATGTTTTGGGGAATAAATTTTAATTAAATTAAGCTGCAGGGTTTTGATCATATCAAGATTTTTGGGAATATATTCTAATTAAGTTAAACTCCAGGGATTTGATTAAAAGATTTTTTGGGAATATTTTGGAGTTAAATTAAATTGCGGGGATTTGATCATATTTGGGTTTTTAAAAATATTGGGGATTAAATTTAAAAATGGATAATTGAGCATACCTATGTTATAATTAAATTTACCAATTATATATTTTGAAAATTGTGCAGGCAATTGGTGAAATTATAATTATTGAATAAATTGTGTGGCATGAGATTTAATTATATTTTAGTGCATAATTGAATTAGAATATTTTTATGAGTACAATTGTAATCTCCTAGAACCCTGAAAGTAACCACAATATTCCTCTGCCATAAGCGAGGGTAAGTAATAAAATAAGTAGCCTATTTTCCTTAATAGATATTGTTCAATACAGATAACAAATTTTGAGGACAAAATTTTATAAGGAGGGGAGAATGTAGAGACTTGTAGAATTATGGTAATTAAATAATAAAAGAAATGAGAAAGTAAAGGAAAATTTTAAGAAGGTTCACGTTTGTCGACGAACAGGCTTCTTGGGATTGTCGACGTGGACATGTGTCTCATCGATGAGAAGATACTGAGAGGACGGTTTTCAGGACTTGAATTTCATCGACGAGGCCACGTGTCAAGACATCTATAAATATGCAGGAAACAAGTTTTCAGCAAAGGAAATTCTCTCTCTCTCTCTCTCTCTCTCTCACACACACACACACTCATTTTCTCTCTCTAAAAATGGGATTTTCCCACTTCTATTTAGTTTCCGGCTCCATCTCTCCCCGGTTCAATGATCAGAAGCTACCACGGTGATCTTGGGGAGATTCTCTACAACATAGCCGGAGTGAAATGTCTATTTAAGAAGTTTGGGAACCATCCCAAAACCAGGGAGAGTGTATTATTTGAGCATTTTCAATATTACTCAATTCATTTGAGGTTAGATTTAGTATTATATGCTAATATACTGGAGTTTTTTGAAGTAAAATTAAGGTATTATATTTTCAAGAATAGGGTGTTTTAGGACCCTGCAAACAAGGGTTAAGGACCCAATGGGTGATATTTTAGGAACTCAGGTAAAATGATATATGGATTATAGTTTAGGAATTATGCATAGGTGGATTCGGGGAAATATAGTTGATTTATTAGAAATATGTACATATGTATTATTTCAAGATTTTGGGGATAGTACGCCGTGAGCGTAAGGATAAAGTTGGAGGCAAGCCTCCTAGCCAATTAGGTAAGGGAAATATGCTATGCTAGGAAATTCAAAAATATTATTAGTAAATTATGGTATTTTTTTTTATCAAGGTACATAATATAAGTTATATAGTTTTACAGATTTCAGAACATGAGTCTTATTAATTGTGTGACATGAGTAGATATTTGATTAGTACAGAATTTATATAATTTTCAAAATATCATGATTTACAATGTACATATAGAAAAATATATATTTACTTGACAGATATTTACCAGAAAGATATTTTATAGATATTATACAGACCAGTATTTTACAGTAACTATAAAATGTCATACTTTCCAAAACCATAACACTCAGACATTATAGTTATTATAGTCAGATATTATAGTTATTTTTTTCAGATATTATAGTATTTTCATATCAAATTTATAGTGTTATGGTTATTTTGGAAGCATGATGAAAATAGTAGGATATTTATAAAAATAGTATATACAGTATCAGACCCTGATGAATCTAGTTATGTTTAGTTAGTAGAGCACGGTACCGTTGCTATTTTCAAATAAGAGTGCAACCACATATCTCAGATAGTATGCGGATTCCGTCAAACCATGTCTGGAGAGATTGCAGTTTCCCCAGTATTTTGGGTTGAGGGGGCCAGTTTAACGAGGTAGATACCAGTTTTGTACTTAGGAGAGGATGTAGTTTTGCCGAACTGAGGATTGGTAGAGTACATTTGACTTATCAGGTAGGCCAACTAGGATTAAGTCCCGCCTACGGGCTACACAACCCTGTCATGATGGGTTAGATCATGACATACAATTTTCCAACGTAAACTTATCAGTTCTGTATATATATATATATATATATATATATATATATATATATATGTATATACGCAAATTTACAGAATTTCAGTAAATATAGTATGATACTGGAAGTATGAAAAGTAGAAACTCAGATATTACAGTTATTTTTTAAACTATGATAAATGCAAGTTATATTGTGTTTTGATTTACCAGTTTTTTACAGTTACAAACGTTGTCAATATAATTTGTGAAACTCAGTTGCCACACACTAGTAATAGCATATTTCCTCTTATTGAGCGTTGTCTCATCCCAGTGATTTAACATTTTTCAGGTGATCCAGCTAGGCAAGCAGATCAGGCTCACAGATAGAGAGATCTTTTGTACTGCCCTATTTTTAAAGGGTAAGTGTGTTCGAGGGAATTTATTTTTGAAGTAGATGAAACTAGGGTGACATGTGAACATGTATGTATGGTTGGGAAACATTGAATTCTGGTATTGTAAATATGGATGTATGGCTTTATGTTTTCTACTGCATAGATGTGTTGATTTATGTACAGGGATACCTTAGTGCCATCTGGGCCCTCAGATGTTATAGCACGTATTACAGGGGTATCAGAGTAAATAAATAAAATAATAAATGATTTAATTATTGGGTCGCTACAGTTTGGTATCAAAGCCTAGGTTGCTAGGTTTTGTAGACTCTAGAGTACAACGGAAAATAATACCAGAATATAGGAATGGAGTTTGGAGAAAGATAGAATAGGATAATAGTGAGTTAATGTTGGGGAATTAGGATGAGAATTTAGGATTCTATTTTGCAGTTTAGAGGTAGAGTTTCGGGGTGGTTTCTGTGTTTTTCTTGGGGTGACGAAAATTCCTTCCACTTTTTTCAATAATTAAATGCGAAATGTGGGTTGGCTTATTTTACAAGAATATGTATGAATTTTTACTGTTAAATTGTGTGGCATGTGATTTTGTGCAAATATATGTTAAATGTATGAGATGCAGGCTAAGTAAGTAAAGTATTAAGAATAATATATGATATGGACAATGTTGCTTGTGTATGTTAAATGCAACCATGTAAATGTAAGACAGTTGAAAGACAGCCATGTTAGAAAATTCTAGCACACTTCTGTGTAGACTAATTGATGACAGCTAAAAAGAGCTATAGATTAACTGATGATGGTTAAAGACCAGCTGTAGTATGAAGGAAAGATAAGAAAATGCAATAAAATGACTATGAAATGACCATGATATGAAATGACAAATGTGAACGATGAAATGTTGAAGATCACGTAAAGTGAAATGCAATGAAATGTATACGTTATGAACATGAATAGATGTGTATGATTGAATAATGACAAAAAGGATAATGTATTATGATACTAGAAGTACTTGTTATGATTGGGCGGGGCGTACTCTTCGCTTGAGGGCTTGCTGAGAAAGGCAAGTGCACTAGTAGCTTTAGATGTGACAGTAGCTGCATAACGTACTAGGGCAGAAGGCACCTACTTGTATGGGTGGGTAGATTTTCCTATCCTTAGGGCCTTTGCCGATAAGCTATTGTTAAATGGTATGAGTACGGGATCAATCTAACACTTGAGGCCTTACTGAGTAAGGTGAGTGCCCTGGTATGCTTTAGTAGTGACCTTAGGGTTACCTAAATATTAGAGCAGATGGGTGCTACTTGTATGGGTGGGTAATCACCCCTATCCTTGGGTAATTTCGTGGGTTAAATCTATGCAAATGATTGATTAGGTTTAGAGAATGATTTCATTGTTATGTTAATGATTTGAAAAATGTTATTAAAATGATATTTATATACCTCATATTAGCCACACGTTGTTTTAATATATTGTTTCTTTCCTTACTAAGATGTATCTCACCTGAAGATGAATTTATCTTTTTCAAGATTTCCTCAAGATTGAGTTTAGAGAGCTCGAGGTTTTATAGCATTTTTGGGAGATACAAGGAAAAAAAAAGGTATAAACATTTTAATGATGCTTTTGGGAATGCAAATATTTTATGTTTTATGTTTTAAGTCTTCAAGATATTATGAATGGTTGTGAAACATACTGGTATTTAGAATACTAAATATTTTTGGGAGATGTGTATATATTTGAATACAGGTGGATGATTAATTTATTATGGTGTATAGATAGGAGTAGAAAACTCTGGTATTATATTTTTTGGAAGATTATAATTATGTTTTCCTTTGCGTACATGATATTAGAATGTAGATTATCAGGTAAATGAATGGATTAGTAGCACTCCGAGCCCACGTAGGGGGTTGGGGCGTTACATAAGGAGTATTTTGGTTAGTATAGTATTGTAAGGTTCGGATACTCAGAATAGTTTGGTAATATTGTAGGATGGACCCAGAAGGTAGTAGTGCTCACGTTAGTGGCAACGGCAGAACAGGGCCTTCTGGTGTAGGAGGTGGGGATTCAGATGTTGTGTTACGTAGTGTGGCTCAGCAGGTCATGGCTAAGATTGTCTAGAGTTCCAAGGAGCAAGGAGGTCCATCTACAGTACAGGGATGCACGATAGAAAATTTTGCGAAAATGAACCCACCAGTTTTTCTAGAGCGGCTCATCCTGTAGTTGTAGAGAGCTGGATGCAAGAGATAGAGAAGATTTTGACTATGCTTCACTGCACCGATGAGCCGAGGGTCCTCTATGCCACATATAAGCTGACATGGGAGGTCAAGAGATGGTGGACAACCACTAGATTACTGAAGAATCAGAGATCTATTCCAGTGTCAATGACTTGGGCCCGATTCATGGACATATTCTTTGACAGATACTATCCTGCCTCGGTTAGAGAGGCTAGAGTACAAGAGTTTCTGAGTTTGTTCTAGGGATCAATGACAGTCTAGTAGTACATGGCGAAATTCATCGATTTGTCGCATTTCTGCCCTTATATTGTTCCCGATGAAGCTAAGAAGGCTAGGATGTTCAAGAGGAATTTAAAACGAGACATTTATAGATAGGTGGTAGTACTAAGGATACAAGATTTCTCAGAGCTGGTTGACAAGGCCATAATAGCAGAGGAGGGTTTTTCCTAGAGAGACTAAGATATAGAGTTAGAGGAAGAGGGCCGCACCTTCGAGTTTTTTGGCGGGTTCTAGCCGAGGCCCTTGGAAAGGAGGTAGATTCGATTGGGGTCAGAGGAAGACGAAAAAGTACAGTGGATTTCAGGGTGGGCAGTCTTATCCTACCTGCCCCAGATGTGGATGGAAACATCCAGGTTTGTGTCGGCTAGGGGAGAATGTCTGCTACGAGGGTGGGCAGTCTTAGGGACCGCCGATTTATGTACTAGCTCCCAGACCGAACTAGGGTGGTCATCAGGCACCTCGTGGAGGCCAACAGAGGAATACGGCACCGGTGAGGGTCTATGCATTGACGCTGGGAGACGCCGAGGCTGCTGGATACGTTGTCACACGTACACTTACTGCATTATCATATAAATTTATTGTTTTGTTTGACACAGGTGTCACCCATTCCTTTATATCGATGGGGTATGTTAAAGTAACTGGGGTAGAAGCACAGTTATTAGATGTAGAGCTGTTTGTAGTCATGCCGACGAGATCTATAGTTAGGTGTAGGAAGGTACTTCGGAACTTTCTAGTAAGTTTTTTTGGAGAAAGTACTACCAGCTGATCTCGTGGTACTAGATATGTAGGGGTTTGATGTAATACTGGATATGGATTGCCTAACAGCTAATCACGCCAGCATAGATTGCCATAAAAAAGAAGTAATTTTTAGACCCTCGGGTGAGCAAGAATACAGATTTGTGGGTTCACGTGTGCGTGCCTTGCCACAGCTAGTGTCAGCTATTTAGGTGAGGAGATTGCTACAGGGTGGTTACTAGGGGTATATTGCCTACATAAAGGAATTTCCAAAAGAAGAACTAAAACAGGCTAATATTTCAATGGTTAGAGAATTTCTAGATGTTTTTCCAGAAGAATTTCCTGGCTTTCCACCAGACTAAGAAATTGAATTTACCGTGGACCTATTACCAGGGTTGACACCGATATCTAAAGCACCATATCATATGGCTCCAGTTGAATTGAAGGAATTGACAAGAGTTGCTAGATAAAGGATTTATCAGGCCTAGTGTGTCGCTGTGGGGGGCCCCAATTCTGTTCGTGAAAAAGAAAGATGGGACCATAAAGTTGTGTATATATTATAGGGAGATAAACAAATTGACGGTCAAGAATAGATATCCTATTCCCTAGATTGACGACTTCTTTGATCAGCTCCAGGGGACCCAGGTTTGCTCTAAAATTGACCTGCGATTGGGTTACCATTAGGTGAAAGTTAGAGCAGAGGATGTTTCGAAAACAACATTCCAAACCAGATATGGGCATTACGAATTTTTGGTGATGTCGTTTGGGTTGACTAATGCACCAGCAGTATTTGTGGATTTAATGAATCGGGTATTCCATCAGTACCTAGACCAATTTGTTGTGGTTTTCATTGATGATATACCGGTCTGCTCGAGAAATTCTGAGGAGCACAAGCATCATTTGAGGCTGGTGTTACAGATATTGAGAGAAAGAAAGTTGTAAGAAAAATTCAAGAAATGTGAATTTTCGTTAAGGCAGGTTACTTTTCTCAGGCATGTGATCTCCGAGGACGGGATATCGGTTGACCCGAGTAAGATAGAGGCAGTGGTGAGTTGGGTAAGGCCAGGAAATGTCTAGGAGGTCAGGAGTTTTCTGGGTTTGGCAAGCTACTACTGACACTTTGTAGATGGTTTCTCCAGATTATCGGGTCTACTAACATGACTCATGAGGAAAAATGTGAAGTTTGATTGGACCAATGATTGTGAACAGAGCTTCTAGGAGTTAAAGCGGTAGTTGGTTTCAGCACCAGTACTGGCTATTCCATCAGGGGAGGATGGATTTGTGATATACAGTGATGCATCGTTGAAGGGTCTTGGATGTGTGTTAATGCATCATGGAAGAGTCATTGCCTACGCATCTAGACATCTTAAAGAATATGAGAAGAACTATCCTATGCATGATTTAAAATTAGCTACAGTGATTTGTGCTTTAAAAATCTGGAGGCATTATCTATATGGTGGGAAATGCGAAATCTTCACAGACTACAAAAGCTTAAGGTATTTCTTTACCCAGAAAAAGCTAAATGTGAGGCAAAGAAGGTGGCTAGAACTCATTAAAGATTATGACTGCACTATTGGTTACCACCCAGGGAAAACGAATGTGGTAGTAGATGCTCTGAGTAGGAAATCAGTGGGACCAGCATTGGCAGCATAGAGATTCAGCATCCGATACTGATGGATCTGAAGAGACTTAGTATAGAGTTGGTAGAGAGTAATCCTTAGGCATTTATTGCTAGCCTGATTGTACAACCTACGCTATATGAAAAGATTAAAGCAGTCCGGAGGAATGATCTAGATTTAAAAGAGCTGATAGAGAGAGTACAGGATGGACAAGGAGAAGAATTTAGTATTTCAGATGACGGGGCTCTGAGGTTCCGTGCTAGAATGTACATTCCTACAGACACCAAGATTAGGAGGACGATCTTAAAGGAGGCTCACAGATCACTATACATAGTACATCCAGGTAGTACTAAAATGTATAGGGATCTACAAAAGTATTTCTGGTGGTGTAACATGAAGAGAGAGATTGCTAAATTTGTGCAGCAGTGTTTGACGTGCCAATAGGTTAAGGCTGAGCACCAAAGGCCGATAGGGCAATTACAACCACTTTTCATCCCTGAGTGGAAGTGGGACCATATGGACTTCGTCACTGGGCTACCGCCAACACCGCATGGTCAGAATGCTATCTGGGTAGTTGTTGATCGACTAATGAAGACAACTTATTTTCTACCTATTAAAGTTAGCTACTCTATGAACAAATTAGTAGAAATTTACATTCAGGAGATTGTTCGACCCCATGGAGTGTTAGTGTCTATAGTATCGGACCGTAATCCACGCTTTGCATCACGATTTTGGAAAAGTTTGTAATAGGCTTTGGGGCCTCAGTTAGCATTCAACACAGCTTTTCATCCCTAGATAGATGGTCAAACAGAGAGAACGATCCAAGTACTTGAGGATATGCTACGAGAGTGTGTATTCAATTTTGGGGGTAGTTGGACCCAGTATTTGCCACTAGTTGAATTTGCCTACAATAACAGCTATTAGGCTAGCATCGGCATGACACCTTACAAGGCACTTTATGGTAGGAGGTTCCATTCTCCACTGTACTAGGATAAAGTGGGTGAGAGGAGAGTTTTGGGGCCAGAAATAGTGCAACAGGGTACAATAAAGTCCGATTTATTCAAGATAGAATCAGTGCGGCACAAAGTTGGAGAAAAGCTACACAGATATTCACCATCGGGAATTCAAATTTAAAGTGGGTGACCATGTGTTTCTTAAAATAGCACCACTGAAGGGAGTTATGAGATTTGGAAAGAAGGGTGAGCTAAGCCCTAGGTTTGTTGGCCTGTTTGAGATACTTGAGAAGATTGGGTTCACTGCTTATCGGCTAGCTCTACCTAGCTCTATCTAGAATACACGACGTATTTCATGTTTCCATATTGAGGAAATATGTCCCAGACCCTTCCCACGTGATCAGCTATACAGAGATAGAACTTATGGATTCACTAGCATATGAGGAAGCTCCGGTGCAGATCTTACACTGGAAGGAACAGGAATTGCGTACTAAAAAAATTTAGTTAGTAAAAGTCCTGTGGAGGAATCATGCCATAGAAGAAGCTTCGTAGGAGCTTGAAGATGAAATTAGATAGAAGTACCCACACCTGTTTAGTGGGGAACAATAGTGATTTGTAAAGTTCAAGTGATAATAGTTTTATTTTGTTTAGTATAGAGTGAAGAATGTGTAATTGTAAATTAGAATGTAGGATAAGTAATGTTTTTGGTTTTGGGAGAATTTTCTTTTATGAGTTCAATTGTAATATCCCAGAACCCTGAATGTAACCACGGTATTCCTTAGCCATAAGTGAAGGTAAGTAATAGAATAAGTAGCCTATTTTATTTAATAGATAGTGTTCAATACAGATAGCAAATTTCGAGGATGAAATTTTATATGGAGGGGAGAATGTAGAGACCCATAGAATTATGGTAATTAAATAATAAAAGAAATGAGGAAGTAAAGGAAAATTTTAAAAAGGTCAGCAGGGTCTTGTCGACGAATAAGCTTCTTGGGATCGTCGACGTGGACACGTGTCTCGTCAACGAGAAGACACCGAAAGGATGGTTTTCAGGACCTGAATTTCATCGACAAAGAGTAAGGGTTCATCAATGAGACTCCCCTTGGACTCATTGATGAGGTGACGTGGCTCGTCAACGAGGCCACGTGTTAAGACATCTATAAATATGTAGGAAATGAGTTTTCAGCGAAGGAAATTCTCTCTCTCTCTCTCACTCATTTTCTCTCTCTAAAAATGAGATTCTCTCACCTCTCTCTAAGTTTTCGGCTTCGTCTCTCCCCGATTTGATGATCAAAAGCTACCATGGTGATCCTGGGGAGATTCTCTACAACATAGCCGGAGTGAAATGTCGATTTGAGAAGTGTGGGAACCATTCCAAAACTAGGGTGAGTGGATTAGTTGAACATTTTCAGTATTACCCAGTTTATTTGAGGTCAGATTTAGTATTATATGCGAATATACTAGAGTTTTGGGAAGCATAATTAGGGTATTATATTTTCAAGAATAGGGTGTTTTGGAACCCTGCAGGCAAGGGTTAAGGACACAGTGGGTGATATTTCAGGAACCCAGGTAAAATGATATATGGATTATAGTTTATAAATTATGCATAAGTGGATTCAGGGAAATATAGTTGATTTATTGGAAATATGTACATATGTATTATTTCAGGATTTTAGGGATAGTACGCAGTGAGCGTAAGGATAAAGTTGGAGGCGAGCCTCCCAGCCAGTTAGGCTAGGGAAATATGCTATGCTAGGAAATTCAGAAATATTATTAGTAAATTATGGTATTTGTTTATCAAGGTACATAATACAAGTTATACAGTTTTACAGATTTTAGAACATTAGTCTTATTAATTGTGTGGCCTGAGTAGATATTTGATTAGTACAAAATTTATATATTTTTCAAAATATCATGATTTACAGTGTATATATAGACAGATATATATTTATCTGACAAGTATTTACCAGACAGATATTTTACAGATATTATACAGACCAGTATTTAATAGTAACTACAGAATGTTATGCTTTCCAAAATCATAACACTCAAACATTATTGTCATTACAATCAGATATTACAGTTATTTTAGTCAAATATTATAGTATTTTCAGATCAGATTTAGAGTGTTATGATTATTTTGGAATCATGATGAAAACAGTAGGATATTTATAGAAATAGTATATATAGTATCAGACCCTGATGAATTCAGTTATGTTTAGTTAGTAGAGCATGGTACCGTTACTATTTTCATATCATAGTGCAACCATATATCTTAAATAATATGTTGATTCTGTCAAACCGTGTATGGAGAGATTGCAGTCTCCCCAGTATTCTGGGTTGAGGGGGCTGGTTTGACAAGGTAGATACCAGTTTCATGCTTAGGAGAGGATGTAGTTTGGTCAAACTAAGGATTGGTAGAGTATAGTTGACTTACCTGCTAGGCCAATCAGGATTAAGTCTCGCCTACGGGTCGCACAACCCTGTCATGATGGGTTAAATCATGACGTACAGTTTTCCAACATAAACATCTTAGTTATGTATATGTATATAGATTTACAGAATTTTAGAAAATATAGTATGATACTAGAAGTATGAAAAGCAGAAACTCCGATATTACAATTATACTTTAAACTATGATAAATGCAAGTTATACTGTATTTCGATTTACCAGTTTTTACAGTTACAAACATTGTCAATATAATTTTTGAAACTTTGTCGCCACATACTAGTAATAGCGTATTTCCTCTTAGTGAGCGTTATCTCATCCTAGTGATTTAACATTTTTCAGGTGGTCCAGCTAGGCGAGCAGATCAAGCTCGCAGATAGAGAGATCTTCTGTACTGCCCTATTTTTAAAGGGTAAGTGTGTTCGGGGGAATGTATTTTTGGAGTAGATGAAACTTGGGTGACATGTGAACATGTATATATGGTTAGGAAACACTGAATTCTGGTATTGTAAATATGGACGTATGACTTTATGTTTTCCACTGCATAGGTGTGTTGATTTATGTACAAGGATGCCTCAATGCCATCTAGGCCCTAAGATGTTATAGCAGGTATTACAAGGGTATCAGAGTAAATAAATAAATAAAAATAATAATAAATGGTGTAATTATTGGGTCGTTACAGTAGTACTTTGGTATGCATGGTTGTAAAATTATATTTTTTTTCGTTGTTTGTTTGTTTAAATTAATTATGGGATGGCATTACTTTGGACCCCACCGGGTCTGAGGATATGGTGCGTGTGGTATCAGAAATAACATTGATGATGTCATTATTATGATTATTTGTGGATTAGATTCAGGGGCGTTACAATTGTGGTATCAGAGCCTAGGTTGCTAGGTTCTGTAGACTCTAGTGGAATAATACTATCAGAGTATAGGAATGAACGGTGATAAGAGTGGGAATGGGTAGCCTAGGTATGGTAAAGTGGGTCAGGCATAGGGTGATAGTGAATCAAAGTACCTAAGATGTTGGGGTTTTGTCTTGTAGCCTAGAGGTAGAATCCCCTTGACGGTTTTTTATAGTTTTCCTAAGGCAACGGTCTTAAAAAAATCATGGCAAACCATCGACTGTTTTGTTTCTGAGCAGTAAGATTGAAACCTGAGATTGGGAGTTTGGAGGTCAAAGGGTTTATTTATGTGAGAAAAGGGCATAAGGGAAATCTAAGTATTTGAGTACGAGAATGTAGGGAATTCTATAGTTTTACCTAATTTGTTATACTGGTCGGGTCCCAACAATAGGATTCTAAGAAACTATTCTTTGCTCTGTTTTCAGGATGGATCCTAGGGATAAGGGCGTAGATGTCGGAGGCAATAATAATGTGGATACTTCCAACGAAGATGATGTAGATACCTTGGAGGTGTTGTAAGGTTTAGCCCGGCAAGTTAGGAAGGAAATTCGGCGGGACCTTAGAGGACAGAATCACCCGCAGGTAGATCGAGGATGCACTATTGAGTAGTTTGCCCATATGAGTCCGCCGTTGTTTGCAAGAGGAGCAGTCCCGATTGTGGCTGTGGATTGGGTTTAGGAGATTGAGGAGCTTCTGGCTATTTTACATTGCACCGATGAGTAAAGGGTGCAGTACGCCACTTTCAAATTGATAGGTGAGGCTAAACGATGGTGAAGAGCAGTAAGGCTAGTTGAGGAACAGAAGCCAAGACTAGCGACTATCACCTAGAGTTGATTTATGGAGATCTTCTTTGATAGGTATTTCCCCGCTTCCACTAGGGAAGCTAAGTCAGAGGAGTTCCTAAATCTAACACAGGGGCACTTGACCATACAATAGTGCGCGACCAAGTTCGTGGAGTTCTCTCGCTTCGCCCCGTACATGGTCCTAGATGAGCCAAAGAAGGCTAGCAGGTTGAAGAGAGGTCTGAGGTAGGGAATACGAGCGCAGGTGGTGGCATTTCATGCCCAGAGTTTTGCTGAGCTGGTGGACAAGGCCATGGTAGTGGAGGCTAGTATACAGGAGTGAGAGGGGATAGTAAACCAGAGGAAGAGACCCTTGCCTCATGGGTTTCAAACTTTAACCAATTGGGGTACATGTGGAGGAGGCTTGGTGACTACGTGGGTCAGCGATAGGAGGTGGGACCTCGAGCTCCTTAGGGAACTCACTCACGCCCTCATTGCCCCAGGTATCATCAGAGGCATTAGGTCAAGTGCCGAGGTAGATCAGCTGGCTGTTACCGATGTGGTATGTGGGACCCTGAGGTGGCCACCAAAGGGGCACCTCCTAGGCACAGGTGTATTCGCTTATGTCGGGAGATACAAAGGGCATTGGCGACGTGATGATAGGTACTATTTTATTTTTATCTCATAAAGCTATTGTGTTGTTTGATTCAGGGGCAACACATTCATTCATGGCTCGGGAGTTCGTTAAATTGTGTGGGATATAGGCTCAGCCACTAAGCGTTAATTCATTAGTGGCTACACTAACAGGGACCGTAGTAACGTGTAGGAGGATAGTTGAAAATTTTTCGATTAGTATTTAGTGGAAGTCATTGCCTTCTAATCTTCCAATTCTCCACATGCCCGAATTTGAGGTGATTTTGGGGATGGATTGGCTAGCTTTCGGTTATGCCAATATCGACTGCTACAAGAAAGAGGTGGTGTTTTGACCTCTAGGGGAGCATGAGTTTAGATTTTTGGGGTCGCGTGTGCGCACCTCGCCATCAATTTTGTCAGCCATGTGGGCTAAAAGGTTACTCTTGAATGGGTGTTATGGGGTACCAAGCTTGGGTAAAGGAAACACCGAAGGGGGGGAGTTAATCTAGAGGATATTCCGATAGTAAATAAGTTTCTTAACGTATTTCTAGAGGATTTTTTGGGATTACCCCCCGAGGGTGAGGTTGAGTTTGCTATTGATCTATCTCCAGGAACCGCGCTGATCTTTAAGGCTCCGTGCAAAATGGCTCTAGCTGAGTTGAAAGAATTAAAGGAGCAATTACAGGAGTTGTTGGATAAGGGGTTCATCAGGCTCAGTGTATTTCTGTGGGCGCACCAGTGTTATTTGTTAAAAATAAATATAGGCCAATAAGGTTATGGATTGACTATCGGGAGATAAATAAAGTGATGATTAAGAATAAAAACGCTACCCTGTATCAATGATCTATTTAACCAACTCCAGGGAATGCAGGTTTTCTTGAAAATTGATCTTCGGTCCAAGTATCATCAAGTGAAACTTAAATCAGAGGATGTACTGAAGACTGCTTTTCGAACCTACTATGGTTATTATGACTTTTTGGTTATGCCATTTGGACTGACCAATGCTCTTGTTGTATTTATGGACTAGATGAATAGGGTCTTCCATCATTACTAGGATCAGCTCGTAGTGGTATTTATTGACGGCATATTGGTGTATTCAAAGAGTCCCAAAGAACACGAGGATCATCTGAGGATAGTGCTTTAGGTTTTAAGGGAAAGGAGGTTGTATGCCAAATTCAAGAAATGTGAGCTTTGGCTAGAACATGTGACATTCCTGGGGCACGTGATATCCAGGGATGGTATTTCTATGGATTCAAGCAAGATAGAGGTTGTAGTGGACTGGGCAAGACAAAAAAATGTCTATGAGGTCGGGAGTTTCTTGGGATTAGCAGGATATTATCGTCAATTCGTGGAAGAGTTTTCTAAGTTATTGGGCCCGCTGACAAAGTTGACCAGGAAGGGTACAAGGTATGAATGGACTGACAAATGTGAACAGAGCTTTCAAGAGTTAAAACAGCGACTGATCACTGTGCCAGTGTTGACAATCACTTTAGGCAAAGGGGTTTTCGTAATCTACAATGATGCATCTCGAAAAGGGCTTAGGTGCGTACTAATGTAACGAGGAAAGGTTATTGCATATTCTTCTTGGCAGCTTATGGAGTATGAGAACAATTATCCTACAGACGACTTGGAGTTGGAAGCTGTGGTCTTTGCATTAAAAGTCTGGAGGCACTATTTGTATGGTGAAAGGTGTGAAATTTTCAAAGATCATAAAAGCCTTAAGTATATTTTCATACAAAAGGAGTTGAATATGAGACAAAGAAGATTGATTGAACTCATAAAAGAGTATGATTGCACCATCAATTATCACCCAGGGAAAGCTAATGTGGTAGATGATGTTTTGAGTTAGAAGTCAATGGATGCGTCAGTTTCGGCAGTAGTGGCTCAACAACATATCAGGATGGACCTAGAGAGGTTTGGCATGGAAATGGTGGAAGGGAATCATTTGACATTTATCGCAAGTCTAGTAATCTAGCCGACGTTGCAGGGAAGGATTAAAGTTACTTAGATGAAAGATGCCAAACTGGTGAAAATTATGTAGAAAGTACGGAGTGGGCAACAAACAGATTTCAATATCTCAGATGATAAGGTTCTTAGATTTCACACCAAACTATGTGTACCTAATGATGCAGAGATAAAAAAAGCGATTCTGGAGGAGGCTTATCACTCTCTTTATACCGTACATCCAAGAAGTACAAAGATGTATAGAGATCTATGAGAATCCTTCTAGTGGAGCAATATGAAGAGGGAGATTGCCTGATTTGTGGAACAGTGTATGATATGCCAGCGAGTCAAAGTGAAGCATCAAAGATCAGCTGGACCGTTGTAACCACTTCATATTCCTAAGTGGAAGTGGGAGCACATCTCCATGGACTTTGTTACGAGGTTACCATCAGCGTTGCATGGACAGAACGCCATTTGGGTAATTGTGGATCGGTTAACAAAGACTGCGCATTTTGTTCCGATTAGAGTCAGTTACTCCATGAATAGGCTGGAAAAACTTTATGTGCAGGAGATAGTTAGACTCCATGGCGTGGCTATGTCCATTATTTTAGATCGAGATCCACGGTTCACCTCTCGGTTCTGGAAGAGTTTGCTGGAAGCTTTGGGATCTTAACTTACTTTCAGTACTGCATTTCACCCACTAACTGACGGAAAGTCAGAGCGAATGATTCATATCTTAGAGGATATGTTGAGGGTCTGTGTGTTGGATTTCGGAGGTAGCTAGATCTGGTTTTTGCTACCTGTGGAATTCACCTACAATAATAGTTATCAAGCGAGTATCAAGATGGTACCATATGAAGCATTGTATGGTTGAAGGTGCCGATCTCCACTGTATTGGGACGAGGTTGGAGAACAATAGATTTTAAGGCTAGAATTGATTCAACAAACATCTGAGAAAATCAAACTGATTCGGGATAGAATCAAGACAGCTCAGAGTCGGTAAAAGAGTTACGTTGATACTCGCCGACTGAAATTAGAGTTTGATGTGGGGGTTATGATTTTCCTAAGCATTGCTCTGATGAAGGGAATTATGAGATTTGGGAAAAAAAAATTGTAAGCTAAGCCCTTATTATATTGGGTCATTTGAGATACTAGAAAGAATTGGTCCAGTTGCCTATAGGTTAGCGTTAACCCCAACATTATCAAGGATCCATGAAGTATTTCATGTGTCTATGTTGAAGAAGTACATCCCAGATCCATCACATGTAATAAGTTATGAGGCACGGGAGCTTGGAGATACTTTATCCTATGATGAAGTGCCATTTCAGATCCTAGAGCGGAAGGAGCAAGAATTATGTACTAAGAAAATTCTATAAGTAAAGGTACTTTGGAGGAATCATACAGTTGAAGACGTCTCATGGGAGTTAGAAAAGGAGATTACAATAAGTAAGAGTTAGCAGATTTCGAGGACATAATTTTTATAAGGAGGGTAGAATGTAGTGATTCCAAAAAAAATAATTAATTAATTAATAATTATTATTAATTCAATAATATAATATAATATATTAATATAATATAATATAATAATATTATATATATAGAAAATATTATATATATATATATATATATAATATAACCTGAAGGAATTTGATTCCTTCAGGATTAAGGATCCAGAGTCCCCCCCCCCATTTCACACTCTCTCTATAATTTCTCTCTCCTCAACCCCTCTCCTTCTCTCCTCGATTTCCTTGACCAAACGTGTGCCGATCGAAGAACGGAAAATACCCTTGGGTTCCATTTCCAGTCACCAACATTTTAACCAGGGCGATTTTGTCATTAGAGCATCATAGGCACCACTCCTTGGACAAGGTAAGGGGAATAGATTATGTCAATAAATTTTAAAAATATTCCCGATTGAATTATAGTATTTGGTTTCAAGAATAATATACATGATTTTCCAAGTATTTGGGCTTATTGAAATAGGATTTTTGAATTATTATACATATGTTTTGGGGAATAAATTATAATTACATTAAACTGCAGGGTTTTGATCAGATCGATATTTTTGGAAACATATTCTAATTAAGTTAAACTTTAGGGATTCGATCAAATCAGATTTTTTGGGAATGTTTTGGAGTTAAATTAAATAGCGAGGATTTGGTCATATTTAGGTTTTTAGAATATATTAGGGATTAAATTTAAAAATAGAGAATTGATCATACCTACGTCATAATTAAATTTACAAATTATATATTTTGAAAATTCTTCAGGCAATTGGTAAAATTATAATTATTGAATAAATTGTGTGGTATGAGTGTTGACTTTTTGAGTCTGATCCCTATTTTGATGCTGACAAAGCACAAGTATCTCATGTGTGCATTTAGTATTTTTGAACAGGTTCATGATTCAGCACACACATAAGGTAAAGGACATGGAAGCCTGAAGGAACATAAAGATCATGTTGACCTTATTGGTCACGCCTGGTTTTGATTATGACAAATACTAATTGTATCTAATGAGTGTTTGAGGTTTTGTGCAGGAACTAAGAATGATAAGATCAAGATGTGCACAAAGCAAGAAAAGCTTGAAGACCAATTTATAATTCAGCATTGTAATATATTTATATTGGTCTGTAATAGTAAGTAGGTATTTGGTTTGTAATAAGCTCACACACTTCACATGTATGATTTACTACGTAAGCTCAAACAAACCAAAAATAACCATAGAAAGACCTTAGGGTGTACCCTTCGGTCGACCGATACCGGACTTTTTCGGTGCCTTCAAATTAGACCCTAAGTGCTCTTAGGACACTCACACTTTCACATATATTTGTTAGGCACTTGAATAGGACTTGTTTGCTTCAATATGAGACCGAAATGCACACTTGGTGCATTTTCAATCGACCGGTCAAATCAGTTCATTTCTGGCCTAGTCGACCAAACCATACCTGGGTCAACCGTTGACCAAGGTCCCGGTCGACCGAGACCCTGTAGTTCATTTGACCCCGGTTGACCGAACCACCTGGGAGTCAACATTTTGACTTCCCGGTCGACTGACCACTTTTGTACTCCAACTACCTGGTCGATCGGAGGGTCCTCGGGAGAATTCCCATCGGTATGGTCGACCGAACCATACAGTTCAAAAAGGCCCGGTCGACCGAACCTCAAAAGTTTAGGAAATCTCCCTCTCCGATCGACCGAGCCTTTCAGTTCAAAAGTCCCCTGGTCGACCGAGCCATTTGAGTCCTGGTCAACCGAAACACTTTTGGTCGACCGGACCTCTCGGGTTGCCCTGATTTTTTTACCGCAGTTAATATTTTTAAACAAGGTTAAAATACTTTAAACATCATTAAACTTTCTTAATAATACCCAATAGGTCTCCAATGGTCATATTTTCTCCCATGTCTATATATATGACTTCATTTGAAAAAATTAAGGGTGATTAGCCATTTTGATTAGGGAAAAACTCTCTGAAAAATAAAAACCCTATACTACTCACTTTCTTACTCAAACCACTCATACTTGCGTTCTATCATTGCCTACATATTTTGTAAGTTGATTGAGTGTTTTGCTTAAATAGGTTTGTTCTCCTTATGCTACTTGTTTGACACGATTTTCTTGAGAGCCAAACCTAAGGATTCTTAGGGGGCTTTTGCTAATAAGCCTTTCCTAAGAAAACTTTGTTAGATCTTCTAAACTTACACCTTCATTGCAAGATCTTGAGAAGAGTGTTTTTGTTTTTCTTTGCAAAAACTTTTTAAACACTTCCAAATATCTATTATACTTTTATCTTGCAAAATATTTTGAAGAGATATTTGTTTGTGTGATTGTGATCTTTGTTGTCATATTCTTCCAATCATATATTATTCGCTGAATACAAAGATTACACACTTTTTACAAACCAAGCATATACATCATTCAAATACTCACATACTTGAGATATCTTGCTGATTGAAATACTGGAGACATGACATCTTTGTGTGAACTTATTTGTTGAATAGCTTGTGATACAAAGATTGTTTGTTTAACACTTTCACGTACGCATTACACTGATAGAAAATACTTTGAGAGTTGAACCATCTAGACCACATTGAGCTTACATATTATTTCATATTGTGGTGTTATGTTATCGCGCGCATTTGGGTACATATCAGCTTTACACAAAAGCTTATTCATTGTACCATTTGATTGTATTTCAAATATTGTTATATTTCCAGGAACAGGCCTGTAGAGGGAGACTAGCCCTGGAATAGTCCTAGATTGGCTTAGACCCGGTTAGGTAAGCTAGGTGCGTCGTCCTGTTAAGGCGTGTAGGTTGAGGTCAGCCCCGCTAATTGACCTGGTTAAGGTTGAGGTTAGCCCTGTGTTAATTTGACCTGTTTGTAAATGGTGCCGCTCCACCCTTAAGTGAGCTATTAGTGGAATCCTCCTGCTTGCGAGCTAGAGGCGGGGACGTAAGCACAGTTGGCCGAACCCCGATAACATATCGTGTGTTCATTTACATTTTCACACTTTATATTTACCGCACATTTATGTTATCGGTGAATGATACGTATGACTTAAATTCCATATTATATTTATCAACGCATTTGGAAATTGAATAGACTGGCCCTAGGTTGTGTATATACTGTTGTGGGATAGATTAACCTAGGAGAAAAAGTTTTAATTTCCAATTCACCCCCCCTCTTGGGAATACACCAATTCTAACAGATCAATTTATCTAGCGTATTCCATGAAAAATAAAGAGCAAAAGACGAAGACATTCATTTTAATTATATATGCATTTCATTTTTATATCTTGGTCTATAATAATGTATGCATCTGCATGATAAGTCTTGTATGCTCAAAAATGTCGTATATTAACCATAGGGACTGAATGACCTTAGGAATCCCTTCGGTCGACCTTCGGTTGACCGATGCCAGGTTTTTAGGCCTACTTAAAAAGACCTCAATAAGACCCTAGTATGACTTTAGGTACCAACACTCATGCAAATATATCATACAGTACTCAGGAGTGTTAAAAATGCATTAAATTGAATACTATTGGAGGATTTGAGAGATCTCGGGTGACCGAACCCCAGGAGTTCAAAACTCCTCGGATGCCTAAACTGTTAAGAAGTCAACAGTTGACCTAACTCTCGAACGACTGAACCATTTTGTGTATACCTTCCATGTGCGCCTGAACCCTTTAAAAAGGACCCCTCACCAACTCGGGCTACTGAGGAATTTAGTTCAAAACAAGCCCCGAGTGACTGAACACGTGCGTTGGGGCTACTGAACCTAGGACCGAGCACCTGAACCTATGAACAAATGTATTTGACTTTTGTTCGGGCTACCGAACATGCACTCAGGCTACTGAACTGTTTTTAAGGCTTTTTAAAAATGTGTCTGTTAGGGCGACTGAACCTCCATTTAGCCATCCAAACCTTGTCGGGTTAAAATTATTTTAATCGAGGAAAAATTGAGTTAATGAGGGTTAATATTGCTTAAGCATTTTAAAACCTTTCTAATAATACCCAGCGAGTCCCAAAAAAAAAAAAAACACATTTTTATTGCAAAAACTCTTTCATTGGGGCAAATATTTTACTCTCCAAATCTCTCTTTATTATTCTTTAGAAAATCTTTTCAAAGAGAGCATACATTTCACTTGGGCATTTACTTCTTGCATTTATGCTTTCATAGAAAACATTTATCTTGCAAGAATCATTTGAAGAGTCAAAACCCAATTATTTTTTGAAAAATATTTTTGGGATAGTATTTTATTAGGGTCCAAATCTTTGTTGTACATATCATATACACTACTTTTCAAAGATTGAAAATTATAAAAGCATCCTTACTCTACTGAGCATCATTGCATATCATTTTAGAGTGCATGTATTTTGAACTTTATTGTGTACATTTCTGCTTATATTTTAGAAGCATTATTATATGTACAAAAATATGTTTTATTGTACTGGTTGGGTCTAACCCATTAATTGAATTGGGAAGTCTCAGTCCCGTAAGTGAGACCGGTTCTGTTTAGCCCGAAAATTAAACTGGGGAGTCTCAGCCCCGTAAGTAAGACTAGTTCGGCTCAGCCTAGTAATTGAACTGGGGTTTTCCTCTCCTTGTAAGGAGAGGATGTAAACGGCTTCTGCTCCACCTAGTTAAGTGAGCAGGTTTAGTGGAATCCTTAGGGGGTATGCCTAAGGTGGGGATATAGGCAGTATTGGCCAAACCTCGTTAACAAATTTGTGTCATTCTCTGTCTATCTTATTTAAATTCCTGCACTTAAATTTCAATATGTGTATGCTTGTACATGTTTTGTTATAACCATCTTGCATGCACACAAAACTAATTTAAATTAGCACACGTGTATGTATGCACACACTGATAACTTAATCGTTGTACATACACGTTTTCAATATTGAATGGGATATGAAATGTGGTGAATCGGCGTAATTGTTTAAATTAGCGAAAAATGTTTTTAAAACTCAATTCACCCCCCTCTTGGGAATACATCAATGTTAACAATGAGATTTAATTATATTTTACTACATAATTGAATATGAGTATTTTTGTGTTATTATCATGAAAATGTGATTTGGACTATTTGACGGAAATACTAAAAAAGTGGTGAAAATGGTGAAAATTTGAAATGACGGTTGGATGCCGAGATTGATATGACAGTTAAGTGGTGGGTTTTGGTATGACGTCTATATGTCAGGTTTGATGTGTTGGCTGTATGCCCAAGTTTGCTATGACAGCTGAATTCCGTGTTTTTATATGACATGTTTTATACTAAACTACGAAATGAGTTTATATAACCGTTTTTATTACCTAAATTGTATTATATGGTTTAAGAACCCTGAGGACTAGATGTGATGTGAGCACGGTACCATTGATAGTGATGAGATAGTGCAACCACACTGTTCTAGATAGAAGTGTGGGTATTGAAAAGTCTATTTAGCCACAGAAGGGTTGTGTACCCCCTAGAGTCTAGACTAGGCTAGGTAGGAAAATTGGACTTGCAAACATGAGGTTTGACTTAGCCTGGTGGGCCAGCTAGGGCTAGGTCCAATTTTCGGACCGCACAACCCGATCATCGGGTTTATATATGATGATGTTGTATGTCCAAAAGGGGGTTTCTTCTACGCATATATGTAAATTTATGTAAATGATATTATTTACTGAACTAATTATATTGTGAAGAAAATGTGTATTTCCAACTGTATAGGTGTGAGTTATATTATACAAATGTCATATTTTCAAGATAAAGTAAATTAAGTGAGGTGTTTGATTTCACTAAAACTCATGTTAGCCACACACTGACAATAATTTATTCCATCTTACTGAAAAGTGTCTCACCCCAATAAATATATCAAAATTTCAAGATCTACAGAAAATCAAGTCTAGGAGCTTCAAGGCGGGACCTAGACGAGCTAGTTGAGAGTGAGTAGTGTTAGGACAATATTTTGGTTATATTTTGTTGTTTTGGTTATTCGGGGTTGTAATAAGTTTTTGGAGAGATGTTGATATTAAGGTTGAGAGGTAGTACTATGGTATGCATGGTTGTAAAAGTATATTTTGTTTCCGTTATTTGTTTGTTTAAATTAATTATGAGATGGTATTACTTTGGACCCCACTGGGTCCAAGGATATGGTGCATGTGATATTAGACATAACATCGATGACGTCATTATAATGATTATTTGTGGATTAGATTCAAAGGCGTTACAATTGTGGTATCAGAGGCTAGGTTGTAAGGTTTCGCAGACTCTAGAGGAATAATACTACCAAAGTATAGGAATGAGTGGTGATAAGAGTGGGAATTGGTAGCCTAGGTAAGGTAAAGTTGGTCAGGTATAGGGTGATAGTGAATCAGAATACTTGAGATGTTGGGGTTTTGTCTTGTAGCTTGGAGGTAGAATTCCCTTGATAGTATTCTGTAGTTTTTCTGAGGCGACGGTCTTAGAAAAATCATGGCAAACCATTGATGGTTTTGTTTCTGAGTAGTAAGATTGAAACTTGAGATTGAGAGTTTGGAGGTCAAAGGGTTTATTTGTGTGAGAAAAGTGCATCAGGGAAGTCTAAGTATTTGAGTACGAGAATGTAGGAAATTCTATAGTTTTACCTAATTTTTTATACTGGTTGGGTCCCAGGAATAGGATTCTAAGAAACTATTCTTTGCTCTAATTTCAAGATGGATCCCAGGGATTAGGGAATAGACGCTGGAGGTAATAATAATGAGGATACTTCCAACGAAGAGGATGTAGATACCTCAGCAGAGCTGCGAGGTTTAGCCTGGCAAGTTAGGAAGGAAATTTGACAGGACCTTAGAAGATAGAATCACACGCAGGTAGATCGGGGCTACACTATCGAGCAATTCACCCGTATAAGTCCGCCGATGTTTGCAGGAGGAGCGGACCCAATGGTGGCTGAGGATTGGGTTTAGGAGATTGAGGAGCTTCTGGCTATTTTACATTGCACCGATGAGTAAAGGGTGCATTACGCCACTTTCAAATTGTTAGGAGAGGCTAAATGATGGTGGAGAGTAATAAGGCTGGTGGAGGAACATAGGCCAGGACTTGCGGCTATCACTTGGAGCCGATTTAAGGAGATCTCCTTCGACAGGTATTTCGCTACTTCCACTAAGAAAGCAATGGTAGAGGAGTTCTTGAATCTGACATAAGGGCACTTGACCGTACAACAACATACGGCCAAGTTCGTGGAGTTATCTCGCTTCACCCCTTATGTAATGACTTGTAATGAGCCGAAGAATAATCGTATTTAAATAATGAAGAGAGAGGAAAATGGAAATAGAAAAGAGGGTGGCAGCAGACTTCGTCAACGAACACTTCACGTTCATCGACGACGTTACATTTCGAGCTCGTCGACGAGGGTGTGCTTCGTTGACGAGAAGATATCGAGAGGCTATTTTTTCCAACTCTAAATTTCATTGATGAGGAATAGTATTTGTTGACGAATTTCCTTCTCAACCTCGTCGACGGAGTGACATGGCTCGTCAATGAGGGCCAGTGTATAAATAGGCCTAACTCTCATTTTTGGTCAAAAATTGCTTGAAAACTTCTCTTTCTTTCCTCACTTCATCCCTCATTTCTTCTCTCTAAGATCTTGGGCCAGATTTACATCGGTTCGACGATCTGAAGCCACCACGAGACTCTTGGGGAAGTTCTTTGCATATCTGCTAAAGTGGATCATCGGTGGGGCTAGTTTGAAATTCATCTCTAATTCAAGGTAAGGATATTTATTCAAAATTTGGTCTTCCTATAATTATAGGAAATGATATTTACAGAAAAATACTGAAATTTAGTTTTGGGAGTTGTCGTTTTTAGGGTCTTGAACGGGGAACCCTACGAGTGCAAGACCAGTGAATTTTAGGGGAATTTTTTTTTCAGTAATTAGGTAAGGGAATAAACTAAAGTAGTCATTTTTCATGCAAATTATTATTATTTATTAACAAATTAATTTTCAGGAAGCATGTATTATATATATATAAGCAGATTGGTAAAAATGCATATTTGGCAAGATACTGTTATTATGTTGAAATGTATATATATTATGAAATGCCAGAAAATATGATTTTAGAAGAGAATGTATGGTTTTATTCAGCATTGTGCGACATGAATATTATTTTACATGGAAAGTATTATGTTATGGCAATTTTACGAATAAGGTATGCTTTCAGAGATTATGAAATAATGCAGTACATTATGATTTCAAAATACATGATAAATGAATTTTTTATTCAAAATGATAAGTATGAAATGTTCGGTGCAAGGCCCTGATTGATAGCCGGCGCAAAGCCGTGTATTATGTATGATTTTAGTGCAAGGCTGTATTTATTAATGTTTGGCGCAAGGCCGCAGATCTAAAAGTATTCGGCGCAAGGTCGTATGTATGTATGTATGTATGTATGTTATTACATAAAATTCTATCAATCTATTTATGCTAGACAAGTATATTATCATGTATTATATGTTATCAGAACTCAAATGATAGTTCAGTTCAGTTTCAGGAGCACGGTACCATCGCTATACAAATCAGATTATTATGTTCAGACTTGTGCTAACCGCCTCTGCAAGTACAGAGGGTGGGAGATGGATAGTCGATGTGGCTTTCAGTGTAGAGTTGTAGACGTCCACCTAGCAGTCCGGACTAGGGTGTGGCGGGCCCATCGTACTTACAGACATTTTTTACTCGGTAGTGGTCGGCTAGCCATCGTCGGATCCCGCCTTCGGGCTGCCCAACCTGTCATGGGGGGTAACACATGACATCAGCTACCTATACATCCTAGGTAAATTTCAGTATTATCAGTTATATCAAACATTTCATGATCAGTATGGCTTATTAGAAATTATGAAAGTATATGATTATTCAATATGTTATGATGAATGTTTTCTAGCATATGAAATGTATTGTATATGTATTATAAAACTAAATATTCATGTTGCCACACAACTGTATTTAGTTTATTTTCCCTTACTGAGAAGTGTCTCACCCCCCCAAACTTAAATAATTTTCAGGAAACCCAAAAAGACCGGCAGATCAAGGCTGCCATTGAGATAGGTTGATACTACCCCGCTAGGAGGGTAAGTTTTGGTCTAGGGACAGGAAATTTTATGTTGTGGGTTCCTAGATATGTAAATATTTTTGTATTTTTGGAGATTGTATATAAACAAAGTATTATGGGAATTTAGTTGACTTTGGTATTACGCATTTTATGGTTATGAGAATGTGATTTATATTTACTGCTGCTTAGGTTTCCGCTATAATCGCAGATGTGTCGTCATTACCCATGGGTTCGGGTTGACTTTATTATTAAATATGTGTTATTATATGATAAGATAAGTAGGTTGTTACAGTTTGGTATCAGAGCCTAGGATTTTAGGTTCTGTAGACTTTAGAATGCAGCAGTAATAATACTAGAGTATAGGATAAAGGAATTTGAGGTTTGGTTTTGCAGTCTAGATGCAAGACTTCCATGGTGGTTTATGTGATTTTCCTGGGGTGACGATTTCAGGAAAGTCATGGTAAACTATTGTCAGGTTAGGTATCTAGGTTGCAGGATTGAACGTTGAATTAAGATCATGAGGGATGAATTAATGAGGAATATACTCTATTGGTTAGATGATATGTATAGTGAAGGGGTTCTATGTTAAGTTATTTGTTTTTTAGGATGGACCCTGGTGACAGTAGTGCCCATGCCAGTGGGAATGAGGGAGTTGGATCCTTAGAAGCTGTGGGTGGTGATTCAGATGCTGTTTCGCGCAGCGTGGCACAGCAAGTCATGGCTGTAATTGTCAGGAGCTCGAGGGAACAGGGTGGTATGTCGGCAAGCCACGGTAGCTCGATTAAGAAATTCATTAAGATGAATCCTCCGGCTTTCTTAGGAGGAATTGATCCTGTAGTCACTGAAAATTGGGTGTAGGAGGTTGAGAAAGTGTTAACAGTGCTACGGTGTACGGAGGAGCAGAGGGTGCTGTTTGCTACCTATAGACAGACTGGAGAGACCGAGAGATGGTGGACAACCGTGAAACTCATAGAACAGCAGAGGACAATACCTGTGGAGATTTCTTGGGAGCGATTTAAGGAGATATTCTTTGATAGGTATTTTACAGCCTCGTATAGGGAAGCTAAAATTGAGGAGTTTCTAAATCTGAGGTAGGGACAACAGACGGTATAATAGTACACGACGAGGTTCATTGAACTATCTCACTTTGCCCCGTACATTATTCCAGATGAGGTGAAAAAGGTACGACAATTTGAAAGAGGTCTAAGGAGAGAAATATATAAGCAAGTGTCGATACTGAATATTGTAGGATTTTTCTGATCTGATAGATATGGCCACTATTGCAGAGGTTGGAGAGTAATTAGAGGCTGAGGAGCAGAGACAGAAGAAGAGGTCCACACCTTTTGGTTCCCAACAGGGAGTCGGTTGTGGTTCGTGGAAGAGAGGTGGCTACTATAGAGACCGGAGGCAAAAGACAGGGAATTTTGGTTTTTAGGGGATGCAGCCACTTCCAGCTTGCCCGACTTGTGGGAAGAGACACCCGGGGGAGTGTCGTGTCGGGCGAAGTATCTGCTACCAGTGTGGGGAGTTAGGACATGTGATGAGGGATTGTCAAGCTCAAATTGGTGCTGCTCCTGCTCCTAGACCTATTCGAGGAGGTTATCAAGTGCCACGTGGAGGCCAGCAGAGGAATATGACTCCAGCTAGGGTTTTTCCTTTGACGTCGAGTGATGCTAAGACAACTAACGACATGGTGACAGGTACAGTTAATATGTTTTTATTTCAAGTTATTACACTATTTGACTCGGGGGGCACACACTTGTTTGTATCTATGGGGTGTGTTAAATTGTGTGGGGCTGAAATACAATCACTAGATGTTGAATTATTAGTAGCTACACCGACCAGGTCAGCGGTGAGGTGTAGAAGGGTACTCCGTGGCTGTCTAGTTGATGTTCAGGGGAGAATTTTATCTGTTGATTTGGTGATGCTGGAAATGCATGAGTTTGATATCATTTTCGGAATGGATTAGCTAGCAGCTAACTCTGCCATTATAGATTGTCGTGCGAGAGAAGTGATATTTAGACTTTTAGGAAGACCAAAATTCAGATTTACAGGGTCACGAGTGCAATCTCTACCTCGGTTAGTTTCAGCTATTCATGCGAGGAAACTACTTCAGAGTGACTGTTAGGGATTCGTGGCTTTTGTGAAGGAAATGTCAGAGAATGAAATGAATCTTACTAATACGTTAGTAGTAAAAGAATTTATAGATGTGTTTCTAGATGAATTACTAGGTCTGCCACCTGATCGTGAGGTAGATTTTCCTATTGATCTACTTCCAGGTACATCGTCGATCTTTAAAGCACCGTATCGAATAACATCAACAGAGCTAGTATAACTAAAGAAACAGTTGTACAATTTACTTAATAAGGGTTTCATACGACCTAGTGTATTTCCGTGGGGAGCTCTATTACTATTCGTGAAGAAGAGGGACGAGTCTCTGAGGATATGCATAGATTACAAGGAGATTAATAAAGTAACAATCAATAATAAGTATCCTCTACCCCGAATTGATGATTTATTTGACCAGCTCCAAGGTACATGAGTGTATTCCAAGATTGACCTCAGATCAGGCTACCATCAAGTAAAGGTAAGAGCAGAAGATGTATCGAAAATGGCTTTTAGGACCAGATATGAGCATTACAAATTCCTTGTTATGCCATTTGGTCTAACTAATGGTCCTGCAATATTTTATGGATTTGATGAATAAAATCTTCCATCCATGTTTAGATCAGTTTGTTGTTGTTTTTATTGATGATGTACTAGTCTACTCAAGGAGCTATGAGGAGCATGAGATGCATTTGAGGTAGGTTTTGTAGACGCTCAGGGAAAAGAAATTGTATGCCAAGTTCAGTAAATGTGATTTCTAGCTCGAGAAAGTTGTGTTTTGGGGGCATGTTATCTCAAGGGAGAGAATTTTTGTGGATCCCAGTAAAATTGATGCGATAGTGAACTGGGCTAAACTGATAAACGTCCAGGAGATCTTGGGGTTAACTGGATATTACCGTCGTTTTGTTGAGAGGTTCTCAGCATTATCAGGGCCTTTGACACCACTGACTAGGAAGAATGTCATATTTGAATGGGACAATAGTTGTGAGTAAAGTTTTCAAGAATTGAAGCAAAGACTTGTCACGGCACCAGTGCTGAACATCCCATTAGGGGGTGAGGGTTATACTATCTACAGTGATGCATCCTTGAAGGGACTTGGTTGTGTACTGATGCAACATAGTAGAGTGGTAGCGTATGGTTCCAGATAGTTGAAAGAATATGAAAAGAACTACCCTACCCATGATCTTGAATTAGTTGCAGTGGTACATGCATTGAAGATTTGGAGGCATTATCTGTATGAAAAGCGATGTGAAATTTTCTCCCACCATAAGAGTTTGAAGTATTTCTTCACTCAGAAGGAACTGAATATGAGACAGAGAAGGTGGTTGGAGCTTATTAAAGATTTTGATTGTACCATCAGTTATCACCTAGGAAAAGCAAATGTGGTAGCTGATGCGTTGATCAGGAAGTTTGGGAAACCAATGGTAGCAGCTATGGAGATCCAGTATCTGATCATGATGGATCTGGAGAGACTTGGCATAGAGTTGGTGGAGAGTGATCCTCCAGGGTGTATCGTCAGGTTAGTGGTACAGCCTACCCTACAGGAAAGGATTAAAGCCGCTCAGAAAGAAGATTCAGAGTTAGCAGAGGTATTAGTCAGAGTGCAGAATGGTCAAGGAGAGGAATTCTCACAGTTTAAATAGCCTAAATCCAGGTTAAATGCATAATTTTTCAGCCAAATTCACACACACACACACACACACACACTCTCTCTCTCTCTCTCTCTCTCTCTCTCTCTCTCTCTCTCTCTCTCTCTCTCTCCCCTTCGGCTCTACCTTCATCTCTCTTCGATTTCATCCTTGTCGTTCGTTGGATCGACGATCTAAGGCCACCACGATGCTCCTGGGGAAGTTCTCTCCAAGTATACTAGAGCGGATTGTCGATGGGACGAAGTTTGATTTCATTCCAAATTCAGGGTAAGGTCCTTTAAGTAAAATTTGGCTTTCCAGCAGTTGTAGGAAATGCAGTAGACGTAAAAATAATGATATTTTGTTCTGAGATTTAAGGTTTTCAGAGTATTGAGTGAAGAACCCTGCGGGTGCAGGACCCGCAACAGTAGGGGGATTTTAGCAGAAATCAGGTAAAGGAAATATGCTTTGCTAGGTAATACTAGTATGATTTCAATATGAAATATATGTTTTTATCAGATTATTATTTCACAGTAGGAATTTATACAGTTTATCAAATACATTTAAAATGTTTTAAATTACTGTGTGGCATGAGAATATGGATATAGTGCAGAAACATGTTTTTATAGTATTTTTAGGATTATGTTTTACATATTATACAAACAGGGAATATGTTTTATAGTATTTTCAGAATACCATGATTATACAGTTATCAGTACCATGACATATATTTTTACAGTTCATTTCAAAAATACAGTTGATACAGATACAATTTATCACAACGTCATGGTTAATTCAAATATTACAAAATCATGGTAAAATAGATAGATTGTATATAGTAATGTATTTTTTAGTATCAGACCCTGATGGATCAGACAGCAGAGCACGGTACCATTGCTATATACAGATATTCAGTATAGAGTGCAACCACATATTTAGATAATACGTGGTATGTAGGTCGATCAAATGCCCAAGAGCGGACAAGCTCCCCATCAGATATGGGTTAAGGAGGGCTGATCAGACTGATGGAGTATAATGGTTTATCCTGGTCGGTCAGCCAGGGTAGATCCCGCCTTCGGGCCGCACAACCTTATCATGAGTGGTTAAATCATGACACACAGCCATCCAAGGAAGTTTTCAGTTATTATTATATGTATATACAGTTTTACAGAAACAGAGGGCGTACTTATGTATAGTAGAAGTATTATGTATAGAAACCTAAAAATATAGTTATATTAAGCAACATGAGATGGTGGTTGTTATATTATTTGTACTATATTTTCAGATTCAATTATATGTGTTCATATAGAAATAGATCTTCTCAGTATTGTAACTCATTTGCCACACACTAGCAATATCATATTTCATCTTACTGAGCGTTGGCTCATCCCATTGCCTTAACATTTTTTAGGTGTTCCAGCTAGGCGTGCAGATCAGGCTCGCAAATAGAGGGGGCTTCAGTACTGCCCTGTTAGTAGAGTGAGTATTTTTGGGAATATTTATGTATAGCCCTATCCATTTGAGGGTATTTTGGGAAACAGTCTTTTATGTATATTTTGGGGACACATTTTAGCACTCTGGTATTGTATCTTTTCTTGATGATGTTTATATGGATTCTACTTCTCGATGCTTAGGTTGATGGATTGGTTTGATCTAGTAGGTATTAGAGCATTATAAATGTTGCAGTATATATATAAAAAAACACCCCTGTTAAATAACAGGTCGTTACAATTTGGTATAAGTGTCTAGGTTGTTAGGTTTTGTAAACTTTAGAGTGCAGCGGAAGCAATACCTGAGTATAGGAAAGGATTTGAGGTTTGTTCTGTGTCTGGGTACAAGATTACTGTGGTGGTTTCTGTGTTTTTCCTAGGGTGACGATTTCGGGAAAATCATAGTAAACTATTGTTGGGTCGTGTGTCTAGGTGACAGAACTGGATATTGAGTTAAGGTTAGGGAAGGTAGTTAATTTTGAATTGGAATAGGATAGGTCTGTATATGAGATAAGGTGCTTAAGTGTATTCTTGTTTTTCAGGATGGACTTAGGAAGTAGCGGCACGAATGCTGGGGGAGACAGGCCAAGACCTTCTAGTATGGGTGGTGATACAGATGTTGTACTGCGTAGCATCACTCAGCAGGTGATGGCTGAGATGGCCAGGAGTTCTTGGGGGCATGGCTATTCGATCGAGTAGTTTACACGAATGAAGCCCCCATCCTTTGCTGGAGGAGATTACTCGCTTGTAGCTGAGAATTGGGTCCAGGACATCGAAGAGACGTTGGTTGTGCTTCCCTGTTCGGATGAGCAAAAGGTAGTATTTGCAGCATTTAAGCTGACAGGGGAGGCGAAGCGCTGGTGGAGATCAGCGTGATTGATAGAGGAGCAAAGGCCGGTTCCAGTACCAGTGACGTGGGACCGATTCAAGGAGCTATTCTTCGAGCTGTATTTTCCTTCTGTCGTTCGGAGTGTGAAGGCTGTAGAGTTTATGCATCTGGTACAGGGGCAGATGACTGTATCCCAGTATGCAGCTCAGTTTATCGAGTTGTCGTGTTTTACTCCACATCTGGCACCTGATGAAGAGAAAAAGGCAAGGAAGTTTGAGGAGGGACTGAGGTAGAATTTGTTTGAGCAGGTGATTGGCTTAAGAGCTCAGACATTTACGAAGGTTGTTGATAAAGCTTCGATTATTGAGAGTGGTATACAGAGGGGTATAGCGGCTCAGAATCAGAGGAAGAGGTCTACACCTCAGGGTTTTCAGGCTAGCTCCAGTAAGGGTCCATGGAGAGGACGTTGTGATAGGGGAGATCAGAGGTAGATGACAGGACCTCGTGGGAATCAGGGTACGCCAAATGTCCGGTATGCCAGACATGGAGGAGACATCATTCAGGGGAGTGCCTGGCAGGGGGAGGTGTATATTACCGTTATGGGAGACCCGACCACATGGCACGTGCATGCCCAGGTCCTTCAGACCAGGTCCCAGCTCTCAGGCCCTATTGGGGAGGATATCAAGCACCTCGTGGAGGATAGCAGAGGAATGTGGCCCCAGCGAGAGTTTACGCGTTGACACCGGGTGACACTAAGGCTGCTACGAATGTGGTGACAGGTACATTTACTATTTTATCACATTCCATTATTGTTTTATTTTATTCAAGTGCTACTCATTCCTTTGTCTTTACATCGTATGTTAAATTATCTACAAGTGAGACTTAATTATTAGATAGAAAGTTGTTAGTAGGTACACCATCTAGGTCAGTGTTGAGGTGTCAGAGGGTGCACAGAGGGTGCTCAGAGGGTATCCTATAGAAATTCAGGGGAGAGTGCTACCAACAGACCTGATTGTGTTTGAGATGTGTGGGTTTGATGTAATTTTAGGAATGGATTGGTTGGCAGTTAATCACGCCCGTATTTATTGCCATCAGAAAGAAGTAGTTTTCAGACCCCCTAATGAAAAAGAATTTAGGTTTACTGGTTCACATATACGTGGGCCGTCGCGGTTGGTATCTGCTGTGTGGGCGAATAGATTGCTTCAGGACGAAAGTCAGGGGTTTGTAGTTTTTGTAAAGGAAGCGTCAGAGAATGAATCGAAGCTCGACAATACCCTAGTCGTACGAGAATTTCCAGATGTTTTTCTAGAGGAGCTACTAGGATTGCCTCCCGAACACGAGGTGGATTTTCCTATAGATTTGCCTCCAAGAATAGGGCCGATCTCTAAGATTCCCTATTGTATTGCTCCAGCTGAATTGAGAGAATTAAAGGAGTAGTTGCAGGACATACTGAACAAGGGGTTTATATGACCCAATGTATCACCATGGGGAGCTCCAGTATTGTTTGTAAAGAAGAAAGACGGGTCTTTGAGGATGTGTATTGATTACAAAGAAATCAAAAAGGTTACTATTAAGAATAAATATCCTCTACCCCGTATAGATGATTTTTTTATCAGCTTCAGGGTACACGGATGTATTCCAAGATCGACCTCAGATCAGGTTATCATCAGGTGAGCGTAAAAGACAGAGGATGTTGCGAAGACAGCCTTCAGGACCAGATATAGGCACTATGAATTCCTCGTTATGCCGTTTGGTTTGATGAATGCACCAGCTGTGTTTGTGGACTTAATGAATAGAGTTTTTCATCAGTATCTAGATCCGTTTGTAGTAGTTTATTGATGATATATTAGTGCACTCGAAGAGTTTTGAGGATCATGATATGCATTTGAGACAGGTTCTGCAGACACTCAGGGAAGAGAAACTCTATGCCAAGTTTAGTAAGTGTGAGTTTTGGCTTGAGGAAGTTGCATTTTTAGGCCACGTGATCTCAGGAGACAGTACTTCAGTGGATCCCAGCAAGATCGACGCGGTAGTGAATAGGGTTAGGCCGAAGAATGTGTAGGAAGTCAGAAGTTTCTTGGGATTGACAGGTTATTACCGTTGGTTTGTGGAGGGGTTTTCGGCTTGATCAGGACCTTTAACACGATTGACCAGGAAATATGCCAGATTTGTGTAGGATGAAGAATGCGAGTAGAGTTTTAAAGCAGCGGCTCGTCATTGCACTAGTACTAATGATTCCATTAGAAGGTGATGAGTATGTGATTTACAGTGACGCGTCTTTGAGAGGTTATGTAGTAATATAGCATGATAGGGTGGTGGCGTATGCGTCCAGACAATTGAAAGAATATGAAAAGAACTACCCTACTCACGATCTGGAATTGGCTGCGGTTGTATATGCACTGAAAATCTGGAAACATTACTTATATGGTGAAAGGTGTGAAATATTTTCTGATCACAAGAGCCTAAAGTACATCTTCACACAGAAAGAGTTGAATATGCGTCAGAGGAGATGGTTGGATCTCATCAAGGATTATGACTGCACCATCAGTTACCACCATGGTAAAGCCAATGTAGTGGCTGATGCTTTGAGCCGTAAATCAAAAGATACAACACAGCTAGCAGCAATAGTTCAGCACCCAATTCAAATGGATTTGGAAAGGCTCGGCATGGAATTAGTAGCAGATGATATGTTTTGATTATTCAGGGTTGTAATATGTTTTTGGGGAGATGTTGATATTAAGATTGAGAGGTAGTACTCTAGCATGCATGGTTGTAAAAGTATATTTGTTTTTTTGTTTAAATTAATTATGGGATGATATTACTTTGAACCTCATTGGGTCCAAGGATATGGTGTGTGTGGCATCAAAAATGGCATTGATGATGTCATTATTATGATTATTTGTGGATTAGATTTAGGGGCGTTACAGATTCATTTTTTCAAGTCTATTATTTTCAATTTATAGTAATAAAAAAAAAAAAAAGATTAAAGAGAAGATAATATCATGAAAGAACCTTCTTTCGATTTATATCAATTTAAATACTCTCATTGACAAATATTTTGAAAAAAAGAAAGAAAGAAAAAAGAAAAAAAAGAAAAAGATAGGTACGTTATCAAACAATGATTAAAAAAAAAAAAAAATAGAAGAATAGTAGTGATGCACATGCTCTTAATAGTTTGAAATAATATCTCATAATAAGCACCGTAGTCCCTCCAAGTATTTCTTTTCTCATCACAACAATAAGGAACTAAAAGATCTCATAACTTAATTATCAGTTATTATTTCTAAATATTCCAACAGGAGCAACTCAGGCAATTTTGAGCCTGCCTTGGGAGGAGCTCCCATCGTCAATCACTCCCATTTGTCTCATTGAACCATTTGAATAGATTCTTAATTTTTGTTTCAAAAGGAAATTGTTTTAATATTATATATTAAGCTGAATAAATTACTTCATGATGTTTTTTTTTTTTTTTTTCAGCATACTAATCAAAAATGGAGGGGCTCTATGATTTTTCCATTATATATAGATTGCAATTCTAACAAAACTAACAACCAATAGCAGCATAAAGAGATCATCAAGGCAACTTCTTATCTGATGGCTTGTGGAGGTTCTAACTTCCTTAGATTTCTTCTCTTATGTTTTCTTCTTTTTCAATGTATATGCTCCTTGAAGAAAAGTTGCGCTTGTGGAAGATGCGAGACTTATGAAAGTTACAATAATTCTCAAGCCTATATAATTGAAGTCAATTCTCTCTTAATATTTGAAAACTGCACGTGCAATACTTCTACTAAAGGTTTGTTGATATTCATGCTCATGTGTGTGAGTCTGACAAATCAAGTATACTAAAATCAAGTATTAGAATGAGGAGGGAATTGTGGGTTAGGGGGTGTTTGGTAAAATCAAGTTTTAATTGCTTGAGGTTGAATTCAAATATGATCCTGTAAACTAGTTCTAATTATAATATTTTTAATTTTAATTACATCTTTATCTGATTAATGATTCAATTAAGTTCATAATTTGTTTTTGTTTTAAAAAAATATTAACCAATGGGTGCTAGTTTCATATTTTTAAAATTTTTATTTTTATTTGGGTTTATATAATAACCACTAGGTTGCTCACCTCACCTCACTGCCTTAGCCTTACGACCCTCACCCCCTCACGCACAGCGCACGACCTCACAGGCGACTCCGCCGACTAGGAGGGGGGATACTCCGTCCGATCGTCCCCTTACAGGCGACTACGCCGCGAGAATCCTGCCTTCACCTACTCGATCGATCCAATTTTTGCATCTTCAGGTAAAAATTTCCAAATCTATAGTAGCTCCACTGTTCTAGGGTTTCGCTTGGTGCGAGCATGGAAAAAGAATGGTCCGAGTCGATGCGAAGAGGGCGTTAGTTGGAGCGGGATCTCGGATCCTGTTCTACGGTTCCGAAGGGCCAAACCATTAATGTTACCAAGGATGATGTTTCAGCCATTAAAAAGGTTGGTTATTGCTCCGTCTAATTGGCGAGAGGGATAAAGGTTGGTTGCATCGAGGAAGGTATCCAAAGATTTCACCTTTGAAGCTTAACTTTTCTGGGATCTTTTGTCGGGATGCTAGAGCTTGTATGGTGTTGGTCGGAGGTGTGGGCACTAACCAAATGCAGCAGTCTTCCAGCTTTACCTTTCATGTGATGCCAATTCCTTTCAATTTATGGGAATATGACACCCGAACAAAGACGGTAGCAAACCTATTTTAATATATTAGTATGTGTGTGCATGTGTATTGTGTCCATGATTTTAAAAATAGTCATAGTGTTTGACAATTCTCATATACTAGATTTTTAAGGTCTGATATGTCCTCATATTTGTGGTATATACGTTATAGCAATATTTTGTATCCATGTTCTTATTTTAAAAATAGTCATAGTGTTTGACAATTCTCATATACTAGATTTTTAAGGTCTGATATGTCCTCATATTTGTGGTATAGCAATATTTTGTATCCATGTTCTTATTTTATAAGCAGTTACAAAGAAAATATAAGTTATTGCTCTCAGGGTAATTTGATAATAAGCAAACAACAGAAGCAATATCTTAAACTGCTATTGCCTTTCATTATTGTCTTCCTTTATTTTTCTTTGTTGATGCTAACCAAGTTTCTTATTATCAGATCTCAGAAAAGGATCATTTTTGGAAGTGGTTCATAAAGATGGGCCGTGCTTTCAAGCGCGAAAAGAAAAATTAAATACTTCCACTCATATTCTTGCCCAGAGAATTGCTCAAGACCAATATCGAGTAGATTCACTTCATTCAAAGTATAAGCTATTGTCCACAAATCATCCATCAACAGTCACGCTTCCAGCCACGCTTGGGCTATCAATGGGTTCATTACTATATGTTGTGAAGGTGGGTCTAGGAACACCAGCCACATATCTCTCCCTTGCATTTGATACTGGTAGTGACCTCACATGGACTCAATGTGAGCCCTGCATGCTACATTGCTACAATCAAACAGAACCAATCTTCAATCCCTCAAAATCCACATCTTATTCCAACATTCCTTGCAAATCACCGTTGTGTGCTCAACTCGATGCTCATGGTTGCTTTAAAAATTCCTCCTGCCTCTATAGCATTGAGTATGGAGATGAATCATACTCATTTGGATTCTTTGCAAAAGAAAAATTAACCTTGACGCAATTTGATGTAATTGAAAATTTCCAATTTGGTTGTGGCCAAAATAATTCGCTACTCCCCGATGTAATGACGTCCGGAATCCTTGGACTCTCCCAAAGCAATGCATCTATTGTGTCACAAACTGCTAAAAAATACAATGAGGTTTTTTCTCACTGCCTTCCATCTTCACCTTGCTCTCTTGGCCACCTCACTTTTGGAAATATAAACGATGTTCGTCATCCCATGAGTTTCACGCCCTTGCTAAAGAATCCACATGTGGACTTTCCTTTTTACTTCATTGAGCTAAGAGCAATTAGTGTTTGTGGACAAAAATTACCTATAAATATATCGGTATTTTTAAAGGTAGTGACTATTATAGACTCTGGCACTGTCATCACTCGCCTACCTCCATTGGCCTATGAAGCCCTTCGAGCTGCTTTTCAAAAACAAATGTCCAAGTATCCGAGGGCTCAAAACATGGAAATTCTAGATACATGCTACAATTTTAGCACATACAATTATGTAACCATACCCAAGATTAGTCTCTTCTTTAAGGGAGATGTAGAACTGAACATTGATGCATCTGGAATCATTGCTATGCTAGACAAGAAGCAAGCATGCCTAGCTTTTGCTGGGAACGCAGATGAAACAGATATTTCCATCATTGGAAATTTTCAACAGAAAACACATACTGTACTCTATGATGTTGTTGGGGAGAAACTTGGCTTTGGTGCCTGTGGTTGCTAGTAAGCTGGCTGAGCTCTATGTGCGTTGTGCATTTATATTAATAAAATATTAATATCAAATTGTCCTCTACCTTGTATTTTCTCATAGACGCACAACTCTCAAAAACTATGTTACAAATTGAATTAATGATCTCCTACATGTTGCAATGTTCCTACTTTAGGGGTTGGATGCCAAGTGAAGGAAATTAGACCTTTTTTTTTTATCTTAAGTTTAATGGATTTGACACTAACTTTTTTTTCTCTCAATATTCTAAATAAAGTTCAGCACTACATAATTAACTAATGACTCATTTCATCGTTTTGAAAAAGTTACAATTGTTCCAATTTTTTTGCATTGTTTTTGGATTTTCCTGCAAATTTTATTTTATTTTATTTTTAAAGAAGGAACAATAATAATGATGCTAATGGATAAAAATAGATACATTAATTTCCCCATGTGACAAAATATTCTTGAAAAATAAGGAAGCAATAGTTGTGACAAAATATTCTTGAAAAATAAGGAAGTAATAGTAAAGCACCAACACATGCATACACATCCTTTCATATATTTTTTTCATCTCTATTTTTTTTTTTTTTTGTGTAAAAACAATGACATAAATAATAACAAAATTCTCACATATAAACATAGGCACACACCTACACCCACCAAGTACATCCATGTACATGCAAACCTATACTACCAACTCCCCTATGCATGCAAAAATACTTACGTAAATTTATGCATCAACGCACATGCCAATACTTTTCTTTGTTGATGCTAAGCTATGTTTCATATTATTATGCTTCATATCTTAGAAAAGGATCATCTTTGGAAGTGGTTCATAAAGATGGGTCATGCTTTCAAACACGAAAAGAAAAATTAAATGCGTCCACTCCTATTCTTCTGCAGAGAATTGCCCAAGACCAATATCAAGTGAATTCACTTCATTCAAAATATAAGCTAATGGCCACAAATTATCAATCAGTAGTCACACTTCCAACCGTGCTTGGGCTATCAATGGATTCATTACTATATGTTGTGAAGGTGGGTCTAGGAACACCAACGATTTATTCATTACTATATGTTGTGAAGGTGGGTCTAGGAACACCAACGATTTATCTCTCCCTTGCATTTGATACTAGTAGTGACCTCACATGGACTCAATGTGAGCCCTGCACACTACAATATTGCTACAATCAAACAAAACCAATCTTTAATCCCTCAAAATCCACACCTTATTCCAACATTCCCTACAAATCACTTTTGTGTGCTCAACTCAAAGCTCATGCTTGCTTTAGAAATTCCTCATGCCTCTATGGCCTTGCGTATGGAGATAACTCATATTCAATTGGATTCTTTGCAAAAGAAAAGTTTACCTTGACACAATTTGATGTAATTAAGAATTTCAAATTTGGTTGTGGCCAAAATAATTCACTAACCACCGATGCAATGATATCCAGAATCCTTGTGTTGGGCTTTGTGGAGTCTAGTTGTGTTTGATCTGAATAATGATCTGACTTGAAAAAATGCTGCGTGGTTTTTAATAAGAGATTTTAATCCTAAAGCTTAGTTCATGAAGCAAAGGTTTAGGCAAATAGGCCTGTTTTGTAGCCCATTGTTGTGCGCAGGATATAAAATCATTGTCATGGTAATTAAGTTTAATTGGCCGTCACACTTCTTGAGAGAGTGAGAGAGAAAAATGTTCTATTGCCGTACTCTCTATATTTTCTTCCTAATAATAGCTAAATCCTTGCAACTCCGTGGATGTAGGCAAATTTCCGAACCACGTAAATACTATCTTGTGCGTGTGATTAATTTTTTTTTTTTTTTTTGTGTATTTTCTCTAGTTTGTTTCTCACATGATTTAGGAATTTTGTGTTAATTCCCTACACCTTGGACTCAACCAAAACAATGTATCCATTGTATCACAGACTGCTAAAAAATACAATGAGGTTTTATCTTATTGCCTTCCATCTTCACCGTGCTCTATTGGTCACCTCACCTTTGGAAATAAAAATGATGTTCATCATCCCAAGTTTCACGCCTTTGCTAAGGAATTCACATGTGGACTTTCCTTTTTTACTTCATTGAACTGATAGCAATAAGTGTTCATGCACAAAAATTACCTATAAATATATCAGTATTTTTAAAGGTAGGCACTATTATAAACTTTGGAACTCTCATCACTCACCTACCTCCATTGGCCTATGTAGCCCTTCGATATGCTTTTTTTAAACAAATTTACAAGTATCTAAGGGCTCAAAACTTGGAAATTATATATACATGCTATGATTTTAGCAAATGCAATTATGTAACCAATTGTAAGCGTGTGTCATGCTCCTCAAAACTCCTCGAGTAGACCAATATATCATTAATGAAAACCACAACGAACTGGTCTAAATACTGATGAAAGATTTTATTCATCAAGTCCATGAATACCGCAGGAGCATTCTTCAAACCAAATGACATAACTAGAAATTCATAATACTCATACCTGGTCTTGAAAGCTGTCTTGGAGATGTCCTCTGCTTTAACCTTCACCTGGTGATAGCCTAACCTATGGTCAATCTTGGAATAGACCTATGTACCCTGAAGTTGATAAAATAAGTCATCTATATAAGGTAGAGGATATCTGTTCTTAATGGTTACCTTATTTATCTCCCTGTAATCTATGCACATCCTCATAAACCTGTCTTTCTTCTTTACGAATATCACTGGTGCTCCCCAAGGCGATACGCTAGGTCTGATAGACCCTTTATTCAACAAATCCTGCAATTCATCATTTAATTCTCCCAATTCTTCTAGAGCCATTCGTTAAGGAGCCCTAAAAAATCGGCGTCGTTCCAGGAAGTAAATCTATAGCAAAATTTACCTTGCAATTGGGAGGTGACCCAAGTAGCTCTCTTAGAAAAACACCTGAAAAATCCTTTACCATTGGTGTACTGCTAAGCTTCTATTCATTTTCTGACACCTCATTTACAAAGGCCATAAACCCCTGACATCCATCCAAGAGTAGTCTTCTCGCCTGCATGGCTGATACTAACTGAGGCGGGGAACACACCTACGAATCCACAAATTTAAATTCTTGCTTGCTTGGTGGTTTGAATATCACCTCTTTCATACGATTATCAATATTAGCATAATTAGCTACCAACCAGTTCATACCCAATATTACATCGAATCCATACATATCTAGCACAATCAGGTCAGCTAGTAACACCCTCCCCTGAATTTTTATTGGATAACCCTTGAGTACCCTATGACACTTCATCACTGACCCTGAAGGAGTAGCTACTTGTTGACCTTATAGGTCATATCCTTATTTTGATTATGACAAATACTTATGTATTTAATGTCTGCTGAGTTGATGTGCAGGTTTATCTTGGCGGTATCATATGATGGCACTAGGAGACCCTTGGAGGAAAATGAAGACCTTGAAGACCCTAGTTATAATTTAATTGCTGTATTTCTTTGATGTAAAGGGTCTGTAATAGTAATTAGGGGTCTGGTTTGTAATAAGCTCACACACACATCACCTGCTTGATTTATTACGTAAGCTCAAACAAACCGTAAACTGAATGTGACCTTAGAAAGACCTTAGGGTGTATCCTTAGGTCGACCTTCGATCGACCGATACTGGACTTTTTCGGTGTCTTCAATTTAGACCCCAAGTGCCCATAGGAAACACATATTTACACATATGTTTGTTAGGCACTTGAATAGGACTTGTTTGGCTCAATACAGGAACGAAATGCACACTTGGTGCACTTTCGGTCGACCAGCCAACACAATTCAATTTGGCCTAGTCGACCGAACCGGCCCTAGGTTAACAGTTTGACCAAGGCCCGATCGACCGAACTTCACAGTTCATTTCTTGCCTGTCGACCGAACCACCTGGGAGTCAAAATTTTGACCTCCCGGTCGACCAACCACTTTTGTACTCCAACTACCTGGTCGACCGGAGGGTCCTCGGGAGAATTCCCAACGGTATGGTCAATCGAACCATGCAGTTCAAAAAGGCCCGGTCAACCGAACCTCGGACATATGAAAAATCGCCTCATCCGGTCGACCGACAAGTTAGTTCATTTCAATCCTGGTCGACCGAACCATGAAAAAGGCTTTAGAATTAACGATACGGTCGATCGACCATTCAGTTCAAAAGTCCCCTAGTCGACCGAACCATTTCTGGTCAACCGGACCTCTCGGGTTACCCTGATTTTTTTTTACAGCAGTTAATATTTTTAAACAAGGTTAAAATGTTTTAAATATCATTAAACTTTTCTAATAATACCCAATAGGTCCCCAACGGTCATATTTTCTCCCTTGCCTATATATACGAGTTCATTTGAGAAAATTAATATGGATTAAAAATATTGATTAAGGGAAATTCTCTGAAAATCCCAAATCCTATAATACTCATATTTAATCCCCATTCACTCATGCTTACCTTCTTCGATCTCTTAAATCCTCTGTAAGTCGATTGAGTGTTTATATTTAATAGGTTTGCTCTCCCACTCATATTTGATTGATTTATTTTCATCGAGAACTAAACCTAAGTATTCTTAGGAGACTTTGTTAATAAGTCTATTCTAAGAAGACTTTGATAGATCTTCTAAGATTTGCACCTTCATTGCAACATTTTAAGAAGATTGTATTTGTTTTTGGTTACAAAACATTTTCAAAATACTTTCAAATATTTAGTGTGCTTTGTTTTGATAAATCTTTAAAGAGATATTTGTTTGTGTGAGAAAAATCTTTGTTGCAATATTCATTGATTTATATCTATAGTTGAATACAAAGATCAAACTCTTTTTGCAAACCAAACTTATGCATTGCTAGAGCTTCATATACATATATATATATATATTGAGAAAACTTGTTGATTGAAATATATGAAGTTTGGATAATATCTTTGTTTGAGCACTTAGATTGAATATCCTGTGACACAAAGATCATTTAGGTTTGCACTCTCACGTACTCATTACAACGATAGTAAATCTATTTGAGAGTTGACATCTTAGACCACATTGAGCTTACATATTGAATCATAATGTGGTGTTTGTAATTGCGCGTATTTGGGTACGCATCTGCTTTACTTGAAAGCTTATTCATTGTACCATTTGATTGTATTTCTAATACTGTTGTATTTCCAGGCACGAGCCTGAAGAGGGAGACTAGCCCTGGAATAGTCCCGGATTGGCTTAGACCCGGTTAGGAAAGCTAGGTGCGTCGTCCTGTTAAGGCGTGTAGGTTGAGGTCAGCCCCGCTAATTGACCTGGTTAAGGTTGAGGTCAGCCCTGTGATAATTTGACCTAGTTGTAAACGGTGTCGCTCCACCCTTAAGTTTATTATTTTAAATATTATAATAAAAGAGTGTGATAATACTACATTATAGGGACATTATTGTCCAATCAAAATAGTTGGGGCAATTTGGTCCAAAAAAATAGAATTTCCATGAGAATGAGATTCTTATGTTTCGTGAAAGTCTTCACATTTTCACGAAAGTGAACATTCCTCACTACCATATCCAACTCTTATAGTAAAATAAATGCAGAAATGAGATGTCATAAACATCATATTTTCTAAAATTTTGAAAGATTAGTGGAATCCTCTAGCTTGCGAGCTAGAGGCGGGGACTTAGGCACAGTTGGCCGAACCCCGATAACATATCGTGTGTTCATTTACTTTTCCGCACTTTATATTTACCGCACATGTATGTTATGGGTGAATGATGCGTATAACTTAATTTCCAAATTATATTTATCTACGCATTTGGAAATTGCATAGACTGACCTTAGGTTCAGTATTTACTGTTGTTGGATAGATTAACCTAGGAGAAAAAGTTTTAAATTCCAATTCACCCCCCCCCCTCTTGGGAATACACCAATTCTAACACTACTGACAATTCTACATCTAATAAATGGGTCTCGTTTCCAGAAAATTTAACATAGGTCGTAGACACAAAATAATGGGTGGCACCTGAATCAAATAAGACAATAACTTGATATGATAAAATAGTAAGGTTACTTGTCACGATTTCATTTGCGATCTCAGCGTCTCCCGCCATAAAAGCATAAATCCTCGTCGGAGCTACATTCCTTTGCTGGCCTCCACGGGGCAGCTGATAACCTCCCTAGTAGGGTATGGGAGCTGAGACTTGGATCGGTGGTCCTGGGCATGCTTGTGCCATGTAGTCGGGTCTCCCACAACGATAGCCGACGTCTTTCCCTACCCGACACTCTCCCAGATGCTTCCTCTCACACATCTGACACGCAGGGTAGGTTCGCACACCCTAATTCTCACGAGGTCCCGTCATTTGCCTCTGACCACCACTGTAATGGTCTCCTCTCCATAAGCCCCAGCTGGAACTCGCCTAGAAACCCTGAGGCGGGGGCCTCTTTCTCTGACTTTGAACTGTGATGCCTCTCTGCATGCCGCTCTTAATAATCGTAGCTCTGTCCACACCTCTGCGAATTTCTGAGCTCGAAAACCAATAACATGCTCAAACAAATTCTGCCTCAAGCCTTCTTCAAACTTCCTTACCTTCTTCCCCTCATCTGGTGCCAAATATGGGGCAAACCGAGACAACTCAATAAATAGAGTTGCATACTGTGATACTGTCATCTGCTCTGAGTTAAGTGCATGAACTTTGCTTCCTTTACGTTTCGAATGATAGCAGGGAAATATCACTTGAAGAAAAATTCCTTGAATCGTCTCTACCTCATTGACACAGGATCCGATCTCTACTCCTTAATCAATCTCGTTGATCTCCACCAGTGTTTTGCCTCTCCTGTTAGTTTGAATGTCGCAAATACTCTACAGCGTTTTGCCTCTCTTATACATGGAAGCACTGTTAACATATCCTCAATGTCCTAGACCAATTCCCTAAATGCATTAGGAAAAACCTACACTACTTATAAGATAATTAGGAAAATTCTTAGAGGGCTGCCACCAAAATGGGAACCAAAAGCCACTGCCATAACCGAAGGAAGAAATTTGAAAAAAACTTCCTTAGATGAGCTTATAGGTTCTTTACTCATATATGAAATGACAATGAATGAAAAGAGTGGAAAAACCAAAGCTCAAGATTCAATAGCTTTTAAAGCCTTAAAAGAAAACTCAAGTAGTGAAATGGATGAAGATGAAATAGCCTTCATATCTAAAAATCTAGTAAGGATACTAAGAAGGAGAAACAAATTTAAAAGAAGAAACCAAGATACCGAATTAGAAGAAAAAGATATTAGCAAGAAATCAAAGGATAAAACTCCTACATGTTATAATTGCAACAAAGTTGGACATATAAAACCAGAATGTCCACTACTATTTAAGAAAGAGTCTAAGAAGAAAAAGAAAAAGGCCATGAAAACCACTACTTGGGACATGATGAGTACAAGTAGTTCAGAAAATGAATCAAATGACCAAGAGGTTGCTTATAAATGCTTTATGGCTTGGGACAATGAGGAAAGCTCCTCATCTAAATCTTCAAATAATTCTTGTAGTGATGAATCCAATGATGAAAGCATGTCATCTTATGAAGAACTTCAAAATGACTTATTCAAGGTGCACAAGATGTTAATTAAAGTAACTAAACAAAACACTTAATTGAAAAATAAGAATGAGGGTATAATGAAAGAATTGGAATCCCTTAGAAATGCTAAAAGAGAAAAGGATTTAAGAATCAATAAAATAGAAAGTAAAAATGGAGCTATGACAAAGGAGTTAGAATCCAAAAATCTTGCTGAAAAGGAAAAAGACTTGAAAATCAAAGAATTAGAATGCAAGAATGAAAAATGATAGAAGACCTTCGATCCCTATCCTCTATAGAATATAAGAAAGATATATATGTTTCTGAATTAGAGGATAAAGTAAGAAAATTATCTCAAGAATTAGAGAAATCACTAAAGAAGGTTGACAACAAGAAAGAGATAGAGATAAATGATCTCAAAAATCATATTGAAGATAAAGAAAAGATCATCTATAATTTTACAAAAGGAAAAGCAAACTTTGACAAAATGATAAGTTTACAAAAGATGTCCTTAAACAAAGAAGGTATTGGATTTAATGGGATTGAAACTAAAAAAGAAAAAGAATCTTTACATGGGTTATTTTTCAAAAGAATCCAAAGATCATACTAGTACATATTCTAATGCCTACACTAACATCATATGCTATCAGTGTAAGAAAAATGGGCATATAAAGTTTGAATGTTCATTCAAGAGAAAGGGTGTGAAAACTAAACAAGTATGGAGAATCAAGGAAACATTCTTTATTAAACCAAGCGGACCCAAGAAAGTATGGGTACCAAGATGAAATACTAGTTCATAAATGAAAAACTCCATGGATTAAGTCATTCCCCTTTAAAAAATTGAGAAAGTAACTAAATAGAAACACTTAAAGATGAATTAAAGAGCATATTATAATGAATTCAAAATGGCATTGATGGCCAAAATCATAGGATGATTTTTTACAAGGCTTAACTTAAGAACATCTTAAGAAATATCAATACAAAAAGAGGATTAATTTATATTCATTAGACGAGAATTAGGAATGATGCATGTTCGAGAAGTTATTTGAAAAGAAATCTCCTTGGCAGGCGACTACCACCTGGGTGATAGGTGACTACCATGTTACTAACTTGGTTTGTTTTTTTTTTTTTTTTTTGACAGGCGCCTGCCTCATCATAGTAGGTGACTGCCTCACAACGGGTAAAAGCTTAAAACCCTATTCTAAATCATTTAAATGACTCTCAAGTGCTTGCCCCTTCTCTTCTCACCCTAAAAACTCTCATTCCTATTCTTCTTCAAATCTATTTCTCCTCCAAATTCGTCCAAAATCCTGATTCAAACCTAACCTCTACATTATCTCCCCTAATTTCTAGGGATTACCAGATTCAACCTTCAAAGCAAACATGCCTCGAACCAAATCAGTTGCTAACAAGGGTGCCTCTTCCTCCACACGAATCAACAACGATGAAGTAGAAAAGTGGTTAGTAACTCCTTACACCAAAACTCTCTACAGAAATCAGATTGCTTCAGTAGAACCGATTCTAGGTAAAGTACTCGATGTCACATTCTTCCATTCTGATTTTCCTGAAATCCTAGAGCTTTTTAAAGAAATTGGATGGGAACGATTTATCACATATCAAGCCAAAGGGTTCAATCCAAATGTGGTATGAATTTTCTATGCTAACATGGAGAAAATCAACAATGGGTTAAAATCAAATCTCCTAGGGCAGAATATCCATCTTACTCCCACATCTTTGGGAAAAATTCTTCGTGTTAAGCTGGGAGATTTCGAAGTTCAAATTGCTGAAAAACAATGGATAATGGCCCAAGGATTCACTCCAAAGGAATTCTTACCTCTTGTCATAACTTATACACCTACCTCTTTTGGGCATCCACCCATTTACAAACAACTCAATCTCTAAGCTATAATCTTACATAAACTTATCACGTATAATATCCTACCTCGATCCGATTCCCATGACCATGTTTCTTTTTTAGATTGTTTTATTATGTGGTGTATTCTCAAAGGGAAAAAGCTGGATCTTTCAAGCTTACTTCTCAAATGGATAAATATGAAAGTTAATGCCCCTCGTAACATTCTACCATATTTTGGGATATTGAATATGGTATTTGCACATTTTAACGTTCTCGCACCATCGTTCAACTTCATTAGCAAAACCCATTATGATATCTTTTCTTACACAATTCTTAAACGTATGGGATATAAGAAAACTACTCAAGGATGGTTTCACAAAGGTCATCGTCACACCACATCTGAACCACCTCCTTAGCCTTCCATACCAGCCACTTCAGTACAACTAGACCCAGAAACTCCGTCTTGGTTCCTACCATTTTACAATCACTATATGAACTTCACCAATGGGATGCAATTTGGTCTGGGCACTTTGGGAAAAGGTTTCCACTGTGGAAACTCATTGTTCTCAGCGTGTTGATAAGATCGAGAAGCCTTTCGCTAGTTCCTCTTAAGGCACGACTTCAATGGATATCAACTTCGTTCCATCTAGTGATGAAGAATCTGCTGAAAATTCTGATGAACAAAAAGAAAAAGGAGATGGGAGTGGATACAAGGAAAATTTAGATTAATCCTGGTGATATTTTCATATCTTAGCTTATGTAATAGTATCTCTATGTATTTCCCTGGACAACATTTTTGTGTTTGTAAGAACTTAAGTACTTTGTATTTCATATCTCCACTATGCTTTACGTTGTATCACCCTCTTTTCCTTTTTGATTGATGTCCAAAGGGGGAGAGTGTTTAAGAGAGAGCAAAAATAAATATGAATGTACTTAATATGTTGGTACTTGATCATGCTTGGTAATATGAATGCACTTGATATGCTTGATATGCTTACATGTCACGCCCTGAACCCTTAAATGGGACCCAGGGGTGAAAATGTAACCTAACATGTCGATGTATCATACAAATCATCCACAGATATAGTACAAAGGATAAGGGTCCGACCCCGTGGGATTTTCAAGCACCCTAAACACATCCAAACACAATCATATACACAGTAGAAAAGGTCATTCTATATATACTTATGCAGTACCATACTAGAGTCTATACAATAGCAGAAATAGGCTCTATCATACAATGTACAACTAGGTGCCTAACACATCCCAAAATGGCAACCCATCAAAATACAATCCTAGCACTTACCCAAGCGCTAAACGCTGTACACCGGCCACTACGGGATTATGCGCCGAAACTGCGTAATTGGACGCTTAACTTGGGCTTTACCGTTTATATTTTTAATTAAATCTCCAAATTTATTCAATATTTTAATAAAGTGTCAAAATCATCATTCTTGAATTTTATTGCACTATTTATGAGAATTTGGTAATTTTTTGTCACAGGAAAATTCCCGGGAATCAAAACCGACACCTGTTCGTATTTTGTACATAACTTTTCCATCCGAGCTTCGATTGAGACGATTCAAATTTCTTGAAAAAGAAGAAAGGATTATCTACAACTTTCATGTTTTGAGTTTTGTGAGATACGGGCTCCATAAGAGCAGAATTTGCAATGAATAGAGAATGAAAAAAATAAAAAAATATAGCAATTCGGGTTTCCTATTCGGGTCTAGGGCTTTCCCCCCTATCCTATTTAACCCTTCTTTTTCTCTTCCTGCAAAGGCAGCCCCCATGGCTCCCCATTCTCCTCTTCTCCTTCTTCTTCTTCTTCTTCTTCTTCTTCTTCTTCTTCTTTAGTTTGTATTTTTTGTTCTTTTCAATTCTGCTTCTCTCCCCTTGTCTCTCTTCCTTCCCTTTGTCTTTCCTCCCTCACTCTCCCCCTTTCCTCTATTTCTCTTGGCCTCCTCTGCCCTCTTGCAGTACGGCCAGCCTCCTCCACCATCTTCAGCAGTCCCCAAGTACAGCAGAACACTAGCCGACTCCATAGCAGGACCACCAAAGCGCAGCAGCAACTTCACGGCTCTGTGGATTTGTTTTTCTCTCTCTCTTTTCCTTTCTTTCTTTCTTTTATTTACTTTTCTTTGAATCTTGGAATATTGAAGAAAGTTTAGTTTTTTTTTTAATGTTATTGGAGTTTTCTTTTTTTTTGTTTAAGTTGAGTAATGTTGAGTATTTCATTATTGTTAAATTAATCTCTTTGTTTATCTAATTGATAGTTATTTTAATTTAGCATTCTTAATTAAATTCAGATATTTTTTTGTTGAAATTCAATTTAGTTAGGGTCTATGATTAGTAAAGGTTGTGCTTTTATTGTGTTCCATTATTGTTTATGTCTTTTAAATTTCCGTTGAGTTCATGTTTACATTAAAATTGTGAGTCTTGATTTGATCTCTTAATTGTGCTAAAGGTTCGATTTTTAGTAGGTTTGGTTTTTTTTTAGTGTGTGTCTAATTTAGTTTCCATTGTGTGTTTTTAATTCCATGTTCTAGGTTGCCATTTTTAATTAATGCGTGTCCCAATGTTTCCTTAAGTAGATTAGAGTTTGCGTTTTTGCTCTCAATTTCATTGCATGCTAGGTTTAGAGTTTTGTTTGTTTCGTGTTTAAATTGTGATTGTGGTTGCGTATTTTTAATTCCATGTTTAAGGTTTCCATTTTTAGTTAGTATACTCTAGTGTTTCCTTAAGTAGATTAGGGTTTTATTATTGTTATTTAATTCTGTGCGTGCTAGTTTTAGGACTTTAATTTGTGTTTTCATTTAAGTTTCTACAATCTTGAAAACCCGAATCTGAACTGAGTTCAGTACCTTTTTAATTTTGATTGGAAGAAAGTAAAATTTGAGATTAAAACGCATTCCCTGAGAAGACGATCTAGCCCTTGGGGTTAATATTACACGATAGAACTCCTATACTTGGGATAACTTTCGAGCTGCTTATTTTTCGAGTGAGTCACTACGCTCCCTACACCAGGACGCTAGTTCTGGTTACTCAAAGGATTTATAAAAATGTACATAAAGTAAGGGTGAGACACCTCTCAGTAAGGAAGAACACAGGTTATATCGATGTGTGGCATTTGAGTGTTATCATGATGCAACATTCATGCAATTAAATGTAGTTCCAGTACTAATTTTACACAGTGCATACAAGAACACAAACACATGATCAGCAATCTCGGTGTGGTCACACCCATCGGCCCGAAGCCGACCCATGACATACGGCGTTGGCCCGTAGCCAACCCACGTAACACGGTGCCACCGGCACATGGCTAGTCCCCTACTCCCATGGCATCGTACCAACGCTAAACTAGTGGATCCACACCCTTCAGCCTGATGTACCGGAATAGGCTCACGCCCTCGAATATAGAGCCGGACACTCTCGGTACCTAGAACAATTTGAAATGCGTTCCTACTAAAATTTTAACTAATCACACACACATGCATGCTCATATAACCAAAAAAACCACACCCATTTGGTAATCTAAAATCATGGTTTTCCAAAAATATACCGTTTAAAACAAGTCAAGGCACGACCATCCCTATAACACAATATAAATCAACGTATATATATTTGGTTTTCAACAAAACCAGGGATGCAGCCCGTCGCCCCCTTTTTCCCAAAACTGTAATCATGAAAAACCCATAGTTTTTCCCGTTAGATACCCCAAAATGAGTAGCCAAAAAACACATAGGACCGTGAACCACAGTTCTACCGAGTCCGATTTTGAAAATAACCGATATAAACACAATTCACCTTATCTTTTCCCCAAATAGCCAATCTCGAACTCTAAGTTCCCTAAACAGCGAACCGAGTTCCAAAATCTATAATCAACAGTATAGAATATACTCACAACATTGTTCCCTATAAAACTACCAGATTAGAATTGAAAACCAAGCCTTACCTCGATTTTAAGTCGAAACCCGAAAATATTTGAAACGAGATTCCAATCCACGTAACTTGTAGAGAATCCTTCCACGATCCTCGTGGTAACTTCATATTCACGATTCTCGCGACGATTGGCGAAGAAATCTAGAGAGATAGAGAGTAGGGAGATTTCTATAGAGATAGAGAGATAGGATTTAGTTTTCTTAATTAAGAAGTAATGAAAAATTCTATTTATAGCCCCTTAACCCAGCCACTTCTCGTCGACAAATTGCTTCCTCGTCGACGAGCTCTATAGTCTTCTCGTCGGCAAGACCAAGACCTTGTCGACAAGTCTGGGATCTCCGGTTTTCCTAAACCCCTCGACTTCTCCTAGTAGAAGAGCCTCTAAACTTCGTCGACGAGGGATACAAGGCCTTCATCGACAAATTCTGGCTTCGTCGACGAAGCTTGTTCAAATTCCAAATTTACTCCTCTCTTAATTATTTAAACCCATATATCACGGTTCGGGTTCTTACAATCTCCCCTCCTTACAAAAATTTCGTCCTAGAAATTTGCCATCTCTCATTTACAAACTCATACTTACAACTGAACACATACATGCAACTCCAAAGATAACTGGCGACTACTACAGCGTAGCCCTATCATACACATACACATACATACCCTCACTTATGGTAGAGGAATACAGTAGTTTATATACAACCGTCTTAGGAGTTCATAATACACATAGTCCCGATGACTAACCACCTATCGCAACCCAAAGTAGGGTAACATACAAGTGCTCAAAACAACTATGGATACTTCCGGTGTATTTCCGTTTCCAGTTCCCAAGAAACTTCCTCAACCTCGTGGTTTCGCCACAATACCTTCACTAACGGTACCTCTTTAGTACGAAGCTTCTGAACTTTACGATCTAGAACCTGAACATGTATCTCCTCATACGCTAACATATCCCCAATTTCCAACTCATCATAACTGATAACATGTGAAGGATCCAACACGTACCTTCTCAACATGGATACGTGAAACACATCGTGGACCCTTGAGAGTGCTTGGGGGTAGTGCAATCCTATAGGCCACCGGATCCACTCGCTCAAGTACCTCGAATGGTCTGACATACCTTAAGCTTAGCTTGCCCTTCCTCCCAAATCTCATCACCCCTTTCATCGGGGCGATACGCAGAAATACCTTACCCCCCCCCCCCCACCTTAAACTCTAACTCACAGCGGCGAACATCTGCGTAACTCTTCTGCCGACTTCGATCTGATTTAATCCTCTCCCAGATCAAACCCACCTTCTCAAATGTCTGCTACACAAGTTCAGGTCCTAACATCTGACGTTCACCTACCCTATCCCAACACAAAGGAGATCGACACCTCCAACCATACAAAGCCTCAGACAGTGCCATCCCGATATTAGCCTGGAAGCTGCTATTATACGCGAAATCTATGAGTGGCATAAACTGTATCTAGTTACCACCAAAGTCTAACACACAAGCTCACAAAATATCTTCCAAGATCTGTATCGTACTCTCTGATTGTCCATCATTCTAGGGGTGGAACGCTGTACTGAGAGTAAGTTTCGTCTCCAATGCCTCCTGCAAACTTGTCCACAATCGAGAAGTAAACCTCGAATCTCGATATGACACAATGGATACCGGTACTCCGTGCATTCTCACAATTTCATACACGTACATATCTGCTAGCCTACTTAAAGGATAGCCAACCTTTATTGGTATGAAATGAGCAAATTTCATCAATCTATCCATGATCACCCAAATAGCGTTGTGCCAGTGAAGTGTTGGCAGCAATCCGGTCATAAAATCCATGGAAATATGCTCCCATTTTCGGACCGGAATAGGCAAAGGCTACAATGGCCCTGCCGGCCTCTGATGTTCAACTTTCACCTGCTGACACGTCAAACACTGCTCCACAAACTAAGCAATCTACCTCTTCATACTAGACCACCAGAAGGTCTCGCGCAAGTCCCAATACATCTTTGTACTACCACGATGTACCGTATACAAAAAACGATGCACCTCCTCAAAAATCGTCCTTCTGATCTCATCATTCTTGGAACACAGAGCCTAGTCCCAAACCTCAACACACCTATGTCAGAGACGTTAAACCCTGTAGCTAGTCCCTGCTGTACCTTTTACCTAACCTCTGTCAACTCTGCATCACTAGCTTGGGTGGCCTTTATACACTCAAACAAAGTCGGCTGGACCACCAGACTAACAAGATAAGCCTAATGATCACCAACCACTAACTCCACACCAAGGCTTCCCAGATCTTGTATAATATGATGCTGAGCTACAACTGCCGATATAGCCGCAAGCTCTGACTTCAGACTCAACGCATCAACCACCACATTAGCCTTCCCTGGGTGATAACTGATTGTGCAATCGTAGTCCTTAATCAATTCTAGCCACCGTCTCTACCTCTGCGTGAAGAAATACCTAAGACTCTTATGGTCAGTGAAGATCTCACACTGCACCCTGTACAGATAGTGTCGCCAGATCTTCAGTGCATATACAATAGCAACCAATTCCAGATCATGTGTCGGGTAATTCTTCTCGTACTCTTTCAATTGCCAAGAAGCATACACTACTACCTTACCTCACTGCATAAGCACACATCCCAAACCCTTCAGAGACGTGTCGCTATAAATTACAAACCCAACGTCCCCTGAAGGAATTGTTAGAACCGGGGCAGTAACCAGCCGGTGCTTCAACTTCTGAAAGCACTGCTTGCAATCACTGGTCCACTCACTCCCTTCCTGGTCAATTAATTCAGAGACCCAGATAGTTTAGAGAACCCCTCCATGAACCAACGATAATAACCCGCTAGTCCTAGAAAAATCTAAACCTCCTGCACATTCTTCGGCCTCACCCAGTCGACCACAGCTTCAATCTTGCTAGGATCAACTGAAATACCATCACCAGTTACCACATGGCCTAAGAATGCAATTTGACTCAACCAGAATTCACATTTTTTTAGCTTAGCATACAGCTTCTTCTCCCGCAAAATCTGTAATACTAACCTCAAATGATCCTCATGCTCTTCCGAACTCCTCGAGTATACCAGAATGTCATCAATGAACACCACCATGAACTGGTCCAGGTGCTCATGGAAAACCCTGTTCATCAAATCCATAAGGCATAACCAAAAACTTGTAGTGGCCATATCTAGTTAGAAAAGTCGTCTTCACTACATCCTCAGTTTTAACCCTCACTTAATGATATCCTGACTGCAAGTTTATCTTCGAAAAGACCCGCATCCCCTGCAACTGGTCAAAAAGATCATCGATACGAGGTAAAGGATAGAAATTCTTCATAATTGCCTTGTTAATCTCATGATAATCAATGCACATCTGCATCAACCTGTCCTTCTTCTTCACAAACAATACTGGAGCTCTCCAGGGTGAAACACTAGGTCGAATTAAACCCCTGTCCAATAATTCCTACAATTACTCCTTCAACTCTCAAAGTTTCTCTGGAGCCATTCGGTACGGAGCTTTAGAGATTGGTTCCTTGCGAGGAAGCAACTCTATCGCAAACTCCACCTCACGATATGGAGGTAAACTGGGTAAATCATCCGGAAACACATCCGAAAACTCGCTGACTACCTGAATATCCTCGAGTCTCAACTTATCCCGCAACGGTTCCTCCATACAAGCTAGGTACCCCTGACACCCGTCCAAGAGTAACCTCTTCACTTGTAGTGCCAACAGAATCTATGGCGCTGGACACACACACGATCCATGAATTCATACCCCTGCTCCCAGGAGGTCTGAAAATTACCACCTTCCTATGACAGTCGATCATGGCATAACCGGAGAACAACCAATCCATCCCCAATATGACATCGAACCCTGACATGTCGTATACCACAAGATTTACCAGTAGCAACTTTCCCTGAATTACCACTGGGCAGTCTACCAACATCTTCCTACAGAAAGATACACTCCCATATGGCGTAGTAACAGATAACACCTTGTTCATGTCTCGGGTCTCAACTCCACACTGTCCCACAAAATTCACAGACACAAAGGAATGGGTTGCACCTGAATCAAACAAAACAGAAACTTTATTTGAAAGTAACAATAAGGTACTTATCACCACGTTCCTTACATGCTTAGCGTCTACTAGAGTAAAAGAGTATACTCTAGCCGAAGCTATATTCATCTGAACGGTTCCCCGAGGTATCTGATTACTCCCTCAGTTCACACTAGATGCAGGCACGTCTCGCCTCGGTGCATGAAAATCACGAAACATGTGACCTAACTGGCCATAGTTGTAGTAATTAACTCCAAATGACTGGCACTCATCCTCGTGCCATTTGTTGCATCTAGCACAACATCCACTAGTCTAGCTCATCTGAGAATCTTGGCACTCAGTATTCTGACGGTAACCTGAGCCCTTGTTCCTCTTCTTCCACGATCCCTGATGAGATCCTGTTTGAGACCCAAAAGGTATTGGCCTCTTCCTCAATTCCTGATCCACCTCGTCCTCTTGGATACTGGTCTCAATCACCGTGGCTTTATCCACCAACACCGAGAACTCACGGATCTGAAGCATACCCACCAGTCTGCGGATATCCTTCCCTAGGCCCTTCTCAAACCTCTGAGTTTTCTCATACTCGCTCAATATCAGGCATGGCGCAAACCTAGACAACTCTATATACCGAGCTGCATATCCCTGCATCGTCATACTCCCCTGAATCAGAGCTGAAAACTTATCCGCCTTTGCATCACGTATTGAAGCTAGGAAGCATCTATCAAAGAACACCTCCTTGAAACGACTCCACGTCATCTCCTCGGGACTGGCTCTCTGCTTCTTCAGCAGACTCACCGCAGTCCACCATCGACCCGCCTCCCCAGATAGCTGGAAGGTAGCATAGAGGACTCGCTGCCAATCCGTGCAGTGCAGAACTTCTAGAATTCTCTCAGTCTTCTGCACCCAGTCCTCCTCTATCGTTGGGTCAAGTTCTCCAGAGAACGTCGGAGGATGCATGCGTGTGAACCTCTCAATGTTGCACCCTGCAGAAGTAGGAGAGCGTTCGCTCCTCACACTCCGCCCGATCTCCCGTAACACCTACCTCGTCAAACCTCGAGGCACAGAAGGAGACTCATCACTCGCAGTCTCCTCGAAGCCACTTCCCACGTCATTATCCTTAGGCTCCATTCTGTAACACAATAGAAATATATCAGTATCCCTACAACACATACAGTTAACACAATGATCTACACTAATCGTGTTAACTACTCCCTGCTAGGTCTAGGTCTGTCCTATCGCACTAACATGAAAGTTGTTAATGATCTGCCCTGCTTTTACAGGAATCGTCTTTCTAGGAAAAACATGGAATACCATCGACAATTCTCGGTCTAGCAACCGAACAACCCTAAACCAACTCTACCCGTATCGAACATCCTATACTCTGGTATGTACTCACAGCTAAGCCTAACCAAGTCTACAGGACCTAACAACCTAGTTAGCTCTGTTACCAAGTTGTCACGCCCCGAACCCTTAAATGGGACCTAGGGGTGAAAATGTAACATAACCTGTCCCTATATCATACAAATCATCCACAGATACAGTACAAAGGATGAGGGTCCAACCCCGTGGAGTTCCCAAACACCCTAAACACATCCAAACACAATCATATACATAGCAGAAAAGGTCATTTTATATATACATATGCAGTACCACACTAGAAAAAGAGCAGAAATAGGCTCTATCATACAACGTACAACTGGGTTCCCAACACATCCCAAAATGGCAACCCATCAAAATACAGTCCTAACACTTACCCAAGCGCTAAACGCAGTACACTAGCCACAACGCTCCCTACACCAAGACACTGGTTCTGGTTACTCAAAGGACCTGTAAAAATGCACATACAGTAGGGGTGAGACACCTCTCAGAAAGGAAGAATACAGCTTATATCGGTGTGTGGCATTTGAGTGTTATCATGATGTAACATACACGCAATTAAATGCAGTTCTAGTACTAATTTTACACAGCGCATACAAGCACACAAACACATGATCATAAATCCCGGTGTCGTCACACCCATGGGCCCAAAGCCGATTCTTGACATACGACGTTGGCCCATAGCCAACCCATGTAACATGATGCCACCAGCACATGGATAGTCCCGGACTCCCATGGCATCGTACTGGCACTAAACTAGTGGATCCACACCCTTCAGCCTGATCTACCGGAATAGGTTCACGCCCTCCGATATAGAGCCGGACACTCTGCCAATTTATGGCCAGCGATTTCATACGCCCTAAAATATAGAGTCGGACACTCTCAGTACCTAGAACAATTCGGACCGCTTTCCTACTAGCATTTCAACCAATCACACACACATGCATGCTCATATAACCAAGAAAACCACACCCATTTGGTAATCTAAAATCATGGTTTTCCAAAACTATACCGTTTGAAACAAGTCAAGGCACAACCATCCCTATAACACAGTATAAATCAACATTTACATTTGGTTTTCAACAAAACCAAAGATGCAACCCGTCGCCTCCTTTTTCCCAAAACTGTAATCATGAAAAACTCATAGTTTTCCCCATTAGATCCCCCCAAATGAGTAGCCAAAACACACACAAGACCGTGAACCAAAGTTCTACTAAATCCGATTTCGAAAATAACCGATATAAACACAATTTCCCTTACCCTTTCCCCGAATAGCCAATCTCAAACTCTAAGGTCCCTAAACAGCGAACCGAGTTTCAAAATCTACAATCAACAGTACAGAATATACTCACAACATTGTTCCCTACAAAACTACCAGATCAAAATTAAAAACCAAGCATTACCTCAATTTTAAGCCGAAACCCAAAAATCTCTGAAACGGGATTCCAATCCGTAGAATTTGTAGAGAATTCTTCCATGATCCTTGTGGTAACTTCAAATTCATGATTCTCACGACAAATGGTGAAGAAATCTAGAGAGATATAAAGTAGGGAGAGTTCTAGAGAGAGAGAGATAGGATTTAGTTTTCTTAGTTGAGAAGTAATGAAAAACTTCTATTTATAACCCCTTGACCTAGCCACTTTTCATCGACGAGACCAAGACCTCGTCAACAAGGTTCTATAGTCTTCTCGTCGATGAGACCAAGACCTCGTCGATGAGTCTGGGATCTCTGATTTTTCGAAACCCCTCAGCTTCTCCTCGTCGACGAGCCTCTGAACTTCGTCGACCTCGTTGACGAGGGATACAAGGCCTTCATCCATGAAGCCTGTTCAAATTACAAATTTACCCCTTTCTTAATTATTTAAACACATATATCACAGTTCAGGTTCTTACATTGTACTTGGTGATCATACTTGATAAATATTTGATGTACACTTGATGATACTTGACACATACTTAATACATATGTTTGTAAACCCATGCTTATTGAAAGGGGGAGCCATGAGCCATAATTCTTATTAAAAAAGGGAGTACTTTAAGGAGTATTTTCCTACTTTTTTCTCTAGATTTGTCATCACCAAAAAGGGGGATATTTTTGGCCTAACAAGGCTTACAATTCTTATTTTGATGATAACAAATCACGATAAGTTTGATAAGGTTTGTTTCAAGTGAAATTCTTTCAGGAAGAAGGCAAAGCTTAAACAAATTCCAAGCTTAAAAGAATGATAAAGATCATGATGAATATACTATGCAAAAGAGAAAGATGATCAAAAGCTCAAAGATGATATATGATCATGGAAGAACAAGGACTTACTTAAAGATCAAAAGTATAGAATTTTAAGGATGTTTTTAAGTAAGTACTTCATGTAAACTTTAATATAAACTGAATTGAAGCTCTTATAAATCAAAAGAAACTAAGAAATATATTTTTAGAAAAACCCTAAAATATGTTTTAAAATCAAAGTAAAAAAGGTCTTAAAAGAAGAAAGGTTTTTCAAATAAATATAAGTGAACATTGAGAGCCAAGCAACTGCCCATATAGGCAGTAGATTGCCACATTTTAAAAGAAATAATCGAAGGAGGGAGTAAGGTGTCAGGCGACTGCCTAAGCACTGCCAGAAGCCTGGGTGGTCAAGCTAGGTGACTACCTGGGTTATGGAAGGCGATTGCTAGCCTTCTGGGTTGTTCAGTTTCCTTTATGGCAAGCGATTGCCAAGTTGTGGCAGGCGACAGCCACTCGACAAAATTTTTAAAATTCTCAATGAGAAGATTTTTTAAATGGATTTCTTGGGCACTACTCTTTTGAAAAACTTGAGGATTACTCCAAGTAAACTTGGGGGGGTAAGGAACTACCTTTTAAACATCTATAAATAGCCCCAAACTTCAAATATTTCTACACCAAGAAATTTTCTAGCAATCAAAGTCCTCTAAAAGCTCTCAAACTCTCTTGTGTTCATCCTACTTCTACTACTGAGTTGGTGCTGATGCGAATTTCAAAGAAGAGCCTTCAAAGTCTGAATCTTTCAATACTTGAAATATATATTTGGTGATCTAAACTCAATTAAGCTTCAATCTTTTTATATTGATTTACTTTGAAGTATATTTGTGCTGAAAATTGTTGTACTAATTAGCTTTTTGTGTGAGCAAATTCTTTGTACACAAACATTTGTTTGTATCTTGTAGATTGATGAATCCAAGGATTGTTTGGATCATTGGCTAAGCAAGGGAATATTGCTTAGAGAGGTGGGCTCTGGCCTAGTTAAGGAGTGACCGGACGAGGGGATATCGTTTGGAGAAGGCGGGCTTTAGCTTTAACCAAGGAGTGTTGTAAAGGTTTTTTCTGCCCATTAAAAGAACATGTTTAGTGAATCCTTTGGTGGTTTACCAAAGGTGAGGACGTAGGCTGGGTATAAGCCAAATCTCGTAAAAATCTCCATCTCACTCTCTTTTTCCCTTACTCTTTATTTTCAACATATTTAAATTGCGTGGATGGTTTAAATTGGAAATCATATATACTACGAAATCAAGTAAATTTGAAGTCTGATTTTGATTTGGGTTGCGAAAACCAAAAGGGAGTACGTTGGTTACACCATATATTGTGGAAACCATACGGGAGTACGTTAATTGGTTAACATCCCAAAGATAAATTAACTGAGAGTTTAGTTGAGTTCTAAATGTTGGGAAGAGTGTAGATATTGTGTTAATTGAATGTTATATTGCACATCATATTGAAGAAGCAAATCCATCAATACATGACTTTATATCAGCAAGTACAAAATTTCATACATACAGGGCTTATATAAACAAACAAGTCATTTTAAGTTTTTATATTACCAAAGTGTTCTATGTGTTAATTTTGGTTTGGTTGTTTGTTTTCAAATTGTGATTGGTTGATTGGATGATTGATTACTTGGATGGTTGAATGATTGTGTTATTGTGAAGTGAATTAAGAAATAAGTTTTTGCTAAAAGTTTGAAAAATCAATAAAAAATTAAGAATTCTTAAAAAGATTTAAAAGAAATTTTTATAATCCAATTCACCTCCCCTCTTGGGTCTACACCTTGATTTTTATAAACCATTTATTATTTTACCTAGGTTCCTAAATATCACCCACTGGGGTCCTCAACCCATACCTGAAAATCCCAAAACGCCATATCCTTGAAAATATAATACCCTAATTTTACTTCACAAAACTCCAATATATTCACATATAACACAAAATATAGGCTCAAATAAACCTGGTAATACTAAAAATACACAAATAATCTTCTTACCCTAGTTTTGGGATGATTCCTAAATTTCTTAAATCAACATTTTGCTCCGGCCATGTTGTAGAGAATCTCTTCAGGATCTCCGTGGTAGCTTCTGATCGTTGAACCGAGGAGAAACCAAGCCAGAATCGTAGAGAGAGCACATTCTAGAGAGAGAGAGAGAAATTTTTTTCTGAAATTCTCACAAAAAAATGATTTCTAGCCTTATATAGATAGTTTGTCCACGTGGCCTCGTCGACAAGCCACGACACCTCATCAATGAGTCCATGAAGGAGGTTCGTCGATGAGCACTTAATCCTCATCGATGAGTTTCAAACCCGGAATAGCCTCCCGATAAGTTCTCATTGATGAGATACATGCCCACGTCGACGAGCCCAAAAAGGATGCTCGTTTATGAGCGCCCTGCGTTCGTCAACGTGACCCTGTAAGTCCCCTTTTACGATTTTCCTATTTCTCTCTTTTCTTTTATTATTTAATTACTATAATTCTTCGGGGCTCTACATTTTCAGTTGATGCCAGAGCATAGGGAAGCTACTTGTATGGGCGGGTAATCTTCCCTATTCTTGGAGACTTTGTCTATATACGTAGCCCGAGGACTTACCGAGTAAGGTGAGTGCCCTGATACTGGTATTAGAGCAGAGAGAAGCTACTTGTATGAGTGGGTAATCTTCCCTATTCTCAGATATTTTTATTAAAAATAATTATGAATGTGAGTATAAAATTTGAAGTCGGAACGTATGCATATTAAATGTAGGTATATACTCAGAGATTTATGTTGATATTAATGATGTGTTTTCTCAGTTGGGGTTGATGATGATTGGCAAAAGATTGTATATTTTATAATATTTAAACACTCTGCCACACACTACTATGATTTGTTCTTCCTCACTAAAATGTGTCTCACCTTAGTGGATGATTATATTTTCAGGTTCATCAGGAGATTGAGCTTAGGGCTTTAGGGCAGGGTAGTATTTTGTGGTAAACTTCAAAGTGCTTGTAATGGTAGTTCGTATAAAGTTATGTTTTTAAATATTGAGATGTAGTATAAACAACTGTTGTAAATGTTTCAGGGTTTATAGATAGACTCTGGTATTTATATCGAGGTTACATATTTTACTTCCACTACATGATTATGGTATATGGTGTCAGAAACATGTGAATGTGACACGCAACCTCCGGGTTCCACTTGGCGGGTTCAAGGCATCATAGTTGGTATCAAAGCCTAATGGTCTTGTGGACTTTAAGGATAATGAATACTATAGCATAGGTTCGAGTTAGGATAGGAATAAGAGTGGATAGGTTAGAATGAATAGTGATCTGGAAACTTTGAGGTGGTAATCCCTTAATTGTCTTCTGTATTTTTCTATAGGTGACAATTTCTAGAAAACTACGGTAAATCCATTAATGGTTTCATTTTTGGGTTTAGAGAATGGAATTTGGGCACGTAAGTTGGAACAACAGGCCAATTGAGCATGTGGTTGTGTTGGAATTATGATTTTGTAGTAAGATAGTATGAATGAATCGCGAATTATAACTTATATGTTATGGTGAATTTTCGAGTTAAATTTGTTTCAGATGTGATAAATGAGGGATTATAAGTTTATTTTTATTCTATCTTCAAGATGGATCCTAAGGGGGAGGGCATTAATACTAGAGGAGATATACATGTGGATACCTCTAGTGAGGATGACGTTGATGTTACGGAAGTGCTGCGTAGCATAACATGTCATGCTAGGAAGGAAGCACGGAGACAACAAGGATAGCCACTGGCAGTTGGGGGCTACAAATTTCAGTCGTTTACCCGACGAATCCGCCAGCTTTTGAAGGAGGTGCAAACCCGATCATAGGTGAGGATTGGATTCAAGAAATGGAAAAACTCCTAATTATGCTACACTGTACTGAGGAACATAAGGTACAATACGCCACCTTCAAATTGGTCAGGGAGGCTAAGAGATGGTGGAGGTTAGCAAAACTGGTATAAGAGCAACGAGCAGGGTATACATCTTACCCGGGGTCGTTTCAAGGAGGTGTTCTTTGGCAGGTACTCCTCGGTTGCCACCCAAGAGGCGAAAGTAAAGGAGTTTCTACACTTGACTCAGGGGTCCATGTCGGTGCAATAACATGTGGCTACATTTGTAGAGTTATCACGTTTTACTCCACACATGGTTCTGGATGAGCCACTAAAATCTCGGATGTTTGAGAAAAGATTGAGATCAGGTATATGCGCTCAGGTGGTGGCATTGATGACTCAGAGTTTCTCTGAGCTGGTGGACAGAACCATGACAGTTGAGATTAGTATACAAGAGTGTGAGGCAAAGGTGAAATAGAAGAAGAGATCCATATCTTCTAATTCATATACTGTTGTTCGACAAGATTCCTAGAGGGGAGACCGAGAAGCTGGGGGTTAAAGGTCGGATAGGGTTGATCGGGATTATCGGGAGAATTCATTCCGAGCCCTTTATGCTAGATGTAATTGGAGGCATTGGGGAGAATGCCAGGGTGGGATGACTATGTGCTATAACTGTGGCAAACTTGGCCACATAGCTCATGATTGTCATGCTCCACTGAGCAATGCACTCGCTTCTAATCAGAATAGAATGTACAACCCAGTACCTCGCGGCAGCGATGCCCCAATTCATGTCGCTTGGTACGCCTGAAGAGGACAAACCTAAAGGTGCAGGTAATATATTTATGATAGTATAAATGATAGACTTGCTTGATTTTAAAATGATTCAATGATTTGTTTGTTAGAATTGATTGAATATTGTGAACGTGGTTAATTAGTTTTTAAGTTGTGAAAAGGTGGGATTAACGAATTTCAAGAAGGAAATTCTTTTAAGGAGGGGAGAATGTAATAACCTAAACTTAGAAAAAATAAAAGAAAATAAATAAAAGAAAAAGGGGAAATAGAAGAAAGGGAAAAGAAATTTTAAAAGAGTAACAAGCAGACACTCGTCGACGAAATAGATTTTCTCGTCGACGAGCGATCTTTTGAGCCTCGTCGCCGAGTATGCATGTCTTGTCAACAAGGACTAACCGAGAGGGTTTGATATATTTTGAAACTTGCCAACGAGTGTTCTTCATGGGATCATCGACGAATCCACGTGTCTCATCGACGAGTCTCTGTCTATAAATAGTGATTACTTTCATTTTTAGTGAGAAAATCTTGAGCTTTACACTTCTCTCTCTAAAAGTTGGCCCCTCTGCCTTCTCTCTTCGATGTCGGGTTAGATTTGACCTGGTTTGATGATCCGGAACCACCACAGGGTTCATAGGATCATTCTCTGCAAAGCTACGAGAGCTAATCGTTGATTTAGGGTTTTGGGGTACCATCCCAAAATCAAGGTAAGTAGGATATTTTAAGTTATATTGTTCATATGGAATGTATAGGGCCTAGGGAGTGATAAATTAGCATTTTGTTGAAGTTTAAGTTGATAAACTCAGGTTTTTGAATTAGGTTCGAGGCAAGTACCGTTGGCATCGTTTCAGGGTTTTCGCAGGCATAATTTAGAAGAACAGGTAAGGGGAACTAATTATAGTTGAATTTTTGTTAAAGTTTAAACTGGTTCAATTGAGATTATAATATATATGGAAAAGAAATTGTGAGGTAGGAATACAACTTTTACAGTTTAATTGGTTGTTGTAAGAATAGGATGACGAAATATACTATTGGATTGAGAACAAAGGTTAATTGTGGATTCTGGCATGTTGTGAATACTGATTGGTGATGAATGTTAATTGATTGTGAATACTGTTGCTTGAGTTTGTTGCGTGACAAATAATGTGATATGTATGTGTGGAGTTTTGTGTGGTTATTTGTGTGTATCACAATATAACATTGGCAGGCCTGAGGAGTTCGTTATATTACCTAGATGTAGTCCCGATATACGTTGACAGGCCTGAGGAATTCATATATTGTCATTATATATTGGGGTACAGCATTGGCAAACCTAAGGAGGTTATTCTACTGATATACTACGGGTAAGTCATGGGGATTTGTATTGGTGGTTAGTGGTGCCTGAGTGGGCCACATTGTGTTCATGTGATGATGTTTGTCCTATGTGGGCCAATCATGTGTGGACCATGTGATTATGTTTGTCTTGTGTGGACCAGTGTTGTGTGGATCATGTGATGATGTTTGTCCTGTGTGGACCAATCCTGTGTGGACCGTGTATCGTTTATGTGGAATATGATATGATAAAATGAATGATATATTAATTTAATTATATATTGGTTTTTTGAGTCCGATCTCTATTTTGATGCTGACAAACACAAGAGGTTCTTATGTGCACTTTTAAGTGCATGAACAGGTATAATTCAGGTCACACATAAGATCAAGAGGACATGGAAGCAATGACATGACTCAAAGCTCATTTATGGCGTATTTCATAGAGTTAAAGAGCAAAGAAGAAAGAAGAAAACATTTGTGTTTTATTTGTATTGCATTTATTTTCATATCTCTAGTCTGTAATAATGCATGCATCTACATGATATGGATTATATGCTCAAATAACCGTAGTTTGACCATAGGGAACTGAATGACCTTAGGGTTGTCAATCGACACCAAATTTTTAGGGTTATTTCTTAAAGGCTTTAGACTGACTTTAGGTCCCTGAATATTTCATAAAAAATATGCCCTATAGGTTTAACATTAATCATACTATGAATAGAGTAAATTTTATAAGAGAAAAAGGACCGAAAATGCCCAATTTGGCATGTTCGTTCGACCGAACTTAGTTACACTGAGTTTCTTGATTGACTGAACTCCCATCGGGTCAACAGGTTGACCACTCGGTCGACCGACCAGATATATATAAGTAGACCAGGTCAACCGAATCTCATCCAATCAATCGACCAGATTTATACAGGCAACGCCCTAGTCGACCGAACCCCCACGTGGGAATCGCCAACTGCCCGATCAGCCGACCCACTCAGTTCAAAATCACCTGGTCGACCGAATCGGGCAAAAATAAAAAATTGCCTTTGGAAACCCTAGTCTGGTCGACCGAACTTTCAGTTCAAATTTTGCCTGATCAACCAAACTTGGACACTTGGTCAACTGAACCTTAAGTTTGGTCGACTGGTGCTCTCGGGTTGGTGAATTTTTTTATCGCAGTAAAACGAGTTTTTTTTAATTAAACATCATTAATATTTTTCTAAAATGACCTCCGTGTCCCCAACGGTCATAATTTTCACAAACTCTATAAATACCCCCCTTATTACTCCTGATTAACAACTTTGATTAACTTTAATACCTCTCAAATCATTTTCTTAATCAAAGTTTCCCCACTCATATTTTCATTGTAAAAGTTACAATTTATACTCTCCAATCTCTTCCAATCATAATTTTGAAAATCATTTTGTAGCGAATATTTTACTTAGGGCATTTATTTTACACTCATTTACATTTACTCTTATTTGCAACTTCATTTATTAAAATCATTTTTTGAGAGAAACTTTAATATTTCTTCTGGTTATTTTTTTAGATAAACATTTTTTTGGGAGAAATTATTTATTGCACAAATACTTTTGAAAACTCCAGATTCTCTAAATACATTTATTTGCAAATATTTTGTTGGATAACGTAATAATCATTTTATATGTTCATATTTTTTATTTGTTCATTAATTATTTAGATAAGCACCCTTTACTCTACTGAACTCAAATCATATCATAAGAGAGTGCATACATTTTTATGAGCGTAATGTCTACATCCATGCTTGTATTTAGAAGCTTTTTTATATGTACAAAAATTCTTTTATTGTAACGATTGGGTTCAACTTAGAATTGAACTGGGAAGTTTCAGCCCCGTAAGTGAGACCGGTACGGTTCAGCTCAAAAATTGAACTGGGAGTTTCAGCCCCGTAAGTGAGACTAGTTCGACTCATCCTAGTAATTGAGCTGGGGTTTTACTCACCCCGTAAGGAGAGGATGTAAATGGCTTTTGCTCCACCTGGTTAAGTGAGCAGGTTTAGTGGAATCCTTGGGTGGTATGCCCCAGGCGGGGACGTAGGCAGTATTGGCCGAACCTCATTAAAAAATCTGTATGTCATTCTCTCTTTATCTTATTTAAATTCCTGCACTTAAATTTCAACATGTTTATGTCTGTTCATGTTTTGTTATAACCATCTTGCATGCACACAGAACTAATTTAAATGAGATATACAACATATGTATATGTATGCACACACTGATCACTTAATCGTTGTACGTACACGTTTTTCAATATTGAATGGGATATGAACTGTGGTGAATCGGCGTAATTATTTAAATTAGTGAAAAATATTTTAAAACCCAATTCAACCCCCTCTTGGGATCACACCAATTCCATCATTATATATATGTATATATATATATATATATATATATATATATATATATATATATACACACACACACATATATATATATATATGGCAAAGTAAAACTTTCTGCCAAGAGCTTGCTGAGAAAGGCAAGTGCCCTGGTATTTTCAGTCAATGCCAGAGCACAAGGAAGCTACTTGTATGGGCAAGTAATCGTCCCTATTCATGGAGACTTTGTCTATATACATAGCCCGAGGGCTCACCGAGTAAGGTGAGTGCTCTGAAACTAGTATTAGAGCAGAGGGAAGCTACTTGTATAAGCGGGTAACCTTCCCTATTCTTGGGTATTATTATAAAAAATAATTATGAATGTGAGTATAAAATCAGAGGCCAGAACTTATGCATATTAAATGTGAGTATGAACTCAAGGATTTACGTTGATATTAATCATGTGTTTTCTCAGCTGGGGTTGATGATGATTGGCAAAAGATTGTATATTTTATAATATTTAAACACTCTACCATACACTGCTATGATTTGTTTTTCCTTACTGAGATGTGTCTCACCCTATTGGATGATTATATTTTCAGGTCCATCAGGAGATTGAGCTTAGGGCTCCAGGGCAAGGTAGTATTTTGTGGTAAACTTCGGAGTACTTGTAATGGTAGTTAGTATAAAGTTATGTTTTAAAATATTAGGATGTAATATAAACAATTGTTGTAAATGTTTCGAGGTTTATAGATAGACTCTGGTATTCATATTGAGGTTACTTATTTTACTTCCATTGCATGATTGTGGTATATGGTGTCAGAAATAGGTGAATGTGGCACGTGACCTCCGGACCCCACTTGGCGGGTTCGGGGCGTTACTGACTTGACTTTGTCACAGTGGCTTTTTCCACTAGTTTTGCGAAATCCCAAATCTACAAACATGTCATATGCTCATGAATCCTCTGATTTAGGCCCCTTTCAAACCATCTCACCTTTTGGTACTCATCTGGAACCATGGAAGGTGCAAAGCAAGAAAGTTCTAAAAATTTAGCAGCGTACTGCTAAATCGTGAGACGCCCCTGAGTCAGGTTGAAAAATTCTTCCGTTTTTGCATTTCTGGTGGTGGCAAGAAAACATCGGTCATAGAAGGCCTGCTTGAAATGACCCCAGGTCATTGCCATAGGTACTGCTCGCTGTTATTCCAACAGCTTCATCGCATGCCTCCACCGTTCAGCTTCTTCTACCAATTTGAAGGTGGCGAAAAGAACCTTTTGCTCCTCAGTGCAGTTCAACACTACCATTGTCTTCTCCATCTCTTGGATCCACGTCTCAGCCTTGATCGAGTCAGTACCACCCTCAAAAGATAAGGGTTTCAAGCGGGTGAATTGATCAATCATGCAACCCCGGTGCACTCATGGGTAGCTTGATCCCTCGAAGTCTCGTATCATCTCTTCCTGTTAGCTTTGTTGTATTCCCAAGAGGGGGGGTGAATTGGAATTTAAAACTTTTTCTCCTAGGTTAAACTAGTTCAGCAACAGTACATTCACAACCTAGGTCTATCTACCCAAATGAGCAGATAAGTGTAATAAGCAGAATTTAAATCATGCGCATCATTCACACAATAACATACACGTGCGGTACATATAAAGTGCGGAAATAAAAATAGACACATGATATGTTATCAAGGTTCGGCCAACTGTGCCTACGTCCCCACCTCTAGCTCGTATGCCCAAGGATTCCACTAATGCTCACTTAACAGATGGAGCGGTACCTAATACGGCTAGGTCAATTAGCACAGGGCTGACCTTAACCTTTACAAACTCTCCTTGCGGGGCGGAGAAGGCCCCTAGGACAAATTTATAGGGCTGACTCCAACCTGATCCTTCAGGGCTAGATCAAACCCCCTCAGGCCATGGCTAGAAATACAGCAGTATTTTTCACAAAGTAACCGGTACAATGATTATGCTTCATGTAAAGAAGATATGCACCCAATACGCACAATCACATACACATCAACAATGTAGGTAAATGTAAGTTCAGTGATGTGTATTTTTGTGCAAGCTACACTCAACAAGATATGATCACTAATTTACTCAAGAGTGTTCTAAACAAGTTGTATCTTTGAAACAAGTTAAATGAAATCTCAATAGCAAATTCAAAGAAGTTAATCAAGTATTCAAACTACCTCAAAAGATTTTCCTTTAATGTAATATGCTCAAGATTAGTTTGAAAAAATATTATAACTTGTAGAAAATGTTTTTGCACAACAAAAACAAGCTATAGGAATCTTTGCAATGACAATGCAAAAATCCTTAAGCTAATGAGTTTTTCCCAACAATAGATTTATCAAATAAAAATCTGTGGGAAAACTCTTGCTTGACTCCCCAAAAATAATGTCAAACAATCAAGCAAATCAATGGGAGTATGAGCAATCCTACTATACACTAGCACAACCAATATACTCTCACACTATCAAGATGTATCAAGGGAGTGAATATTTGAGAGTATTTTAGGCAAAATGTGATTTTGAGATAGAGAGGATTTTTACTAATGATTTTGGCTAATCTCCCACTAATCCTCACAAATGAACCTATATTTATAGGCAGGGGTAAAAATATAACTTTTTGGAACTTTTTGGAATTATTAGAAAAGATTCAAAATGTTTAAACACACTTTACCCAACTTAACCCAATTTTACCGCAGTTAAAACAGTTTTAACCCATCGAGGTTCGAGTGGCTAAACCGAGGTTCGGTCGCCCGACCAGATTCAGTAATAAAAGCCACTCCTGAAGGCTTGGGCGCCCATGTCAGGGCTCGGTTGGCTAAACCAAAGTCAGAAAGTTTTGGTGCGCAGTTCGGGTGCCCGAAGATACGTTTGGTTAACCAAACTGAGGAATTTGGTCGCCCGAGGCCTATTTTGAACTGAAAAGTTCGGTAGCCCGAGTTGGTGAAAAGTGACCTTCTAAGGGTTCGGTCACCCGAGGGTGATAGGGTCATTTTAGGTTCAGTCACCCGAAGCTTGGTCAAACTATTGACTTCTCAACAATCGAGGGCCCAAGGAGTTTTGAACTCCTGGGGTTCAGTCGCCCGACCTCTCACATATTTGCCTATTATGTTCAATTTAATTTCAGTCTGATCCCCTGATTGAGCAAGTGATTATGGGGACATTCTTACGTGCAAGTGTTGGAACCTAGGCTCTTTTCAAATACACCCAAAAACCTAGCATTGGTCGACCTGCCCTAAGGTCATTCGGTCTCTATGGTCAGTCTATGGCATTTCCGAGCTTACAAATCCTACATGCATGACATGCGAAGATTATTACATACCAATATAAATTATTACTTATCCAAATAATATAAATTACAACAATAAGTCTTCAGGGTCTTTAGTCTTCAAGTCTTCTCATGTGCCAGCATATAATCTAATAATATAAACCTGCACACAAACTAGATAGACATTAAATACCATAGTATTTGTCTTTATCAAAATTGGGTGTGACCTATAAGGTCAACACCTTCCTAACCTGACAAGATATTCCTCGCAATAGTCAAGAGGTGTCAATTAATCTCATCCCGGCTGGAAGCTCCCAATTCGCTTCTTCCTCTTTCATCCATGCCTTTGCCTCTAGGATCCATCCCTGAATATATCTAACAGAGGAAAATTTAGAATCTCTACATCTTAATATATCTGACATAATAATAAAACATGAAACAAATTTCATATCCAAATCCTCAATTAAATATCCATCATCCAATTATCCACAATCATCTTAACCTTTAAATTCAAATCCAAATTTCTGTTTTTCTGCTTAGAAACATCATTGTCAATGGATTTACCGTGGTTTTCTGAAACCGTCGATTGATTCAAAAAATCACAAAAGTTCATCAAGGGATTTCTGCCTCCATGCTACAAAACAAACTCAAACTCCTGTAAGTACCTTAATCTACCCATTCCTACCCTTATCCAACTCTGGTATTAATCCTACTAAAGTCTGAAAGACCGTTATGCTCTCATACCAACTGTAACGCCCCAGACCTGCCACGTGGGGACCGGAGTGTTATAAGACCGTACACACATCTCTGATACCATTCCTGCACCAAAATTAATTAAATAATCTCTAACAAAAAACAAGAGTGCTATACATATACATATGCAAATCCATAAAAAGGTACAACCGAATCCTCCATATTACATAACTAGGATAATTTAACATAAAACATGACATAAACTTGTTCTTTTTATCCACGCACCAACTAAACCCTACCTAGAGCTTTATAAGCTCGATCAGTTGGAACACTTGAAAAGTTTAAATATTCGCTGGGGTGAGACACCTCTCAGTAAGGAAGAAATAAGTTATAACAGTTCGTGGCTGAAGTGTTTAATATATATTTACCAAATATACAAATAATTGTATTTCACTATCAATAATAGCTGAGTAAATGCATTCTAAATTACACCATTGTTAACTTCTCTGTCACCCAATTACATACAAATATACGTAATTATTTTTATTGATAATTCCCAAGAATAGAGAAGTCTACCCGCCCACACAAGTAGATTCCCTCTCCTCTAGTGCTAACACCAGGGCACTCACCTTTCTTAGTAAGCCCTCGAGTTATGTATCTAGATAAAGTCTCCGAGAATAGGGAAGGTCACCCGCCCATACAAATGGCTTCCCTCTACTCTGAAATCCACAAATAATTACCAGAGCACTCGCTTTTCTCAGTAAGCCTTCAGGTGGAGAGTTCAACTTTACCATAAATACTCCTGTAATTAAAGTTACACATATCCAATGTTGTCATTTCATAGAGTTCCACACATATACGCATACCACAACCAATCCACATAGGATAATTCGAACAGTTTTCAATCACATCCACACAGGGTTCATATCCACACAGAATATAACAACCACATAGGATTCTAATCCATATAAAATACATGTCTACACTTGACTGGTCCACACAGGACTAATTAACCACACAGGTTACAAGGTCCACACAGGACAGATCATCACACAAATTACAACACACACCACCCTGTTTATGGTAAATAGGTAAAACAAACTCCTCATACCACTGTCAATGTTTTACCGCCTAAAATAAACACCCATATTGTAATGACCTGCTTATCTTATCATATAATAAAACATATTTAATAATATAGCCAATCTAAATCTGTGGGTAATGGGGACACACTTTTCATACACAACAGAAACCTAGGCAGTAGTAAATATAAATTACATCCACCAACCATACAGAACATAATAATAGAGTCAGCTATATTCCTAAATATTGTGTTTATATACAATCTCGAAAAACACATTAATATATACATATCTAGGAATCCACCATATAAATCTCTTGTTCCAAGATCAAAACTTACCCTCCTAGCGAGGTAGCACCAAACTAACTCAATAGTGGCCTCGGTCCACATGTCTTTATGGGTTTCCTGAAAATTATTTAAGTTGGTGTGAGACACCTCTAAGTAAGGGAAAATAAACTAAATATAGCTGTGTGGCAACATGAACATTTAATGCTATAATAGATACACAATACATTTTGCATACTAGAAAACATTAATCATATCATAACTGTGTAAACATATACTTTTATATTTCTAATAAATCATACTGTTCTGAATTGTATGATATAGCTAATAATACTTAAATTTACCCAAGATGTATACCTAACTGATGTCATATATTACCCCCCATGACGGGTTATGCAGCCCGAAGGTGGGACTCAACAATGGCTGGCCAACCACTACCGAGTCAAAAATGTCTGTAATTATGATGAGCCTGCCACACCCTAGTCTAGATTGTCAGGTAGACATCTACAACTCTACAATGAAAGCCACATCAACTATCCATCTCCCAACCCCTCTACTAGCAGGGGTAGTTAGTACAAGTTTGAAACATAATAATTTGATCTGTACAGCTACGGTACCGTGCTCCTAAAACTGAACTGAATTATCATCTGGGTTCTGATAACATATAATACATGATAATATACTATTTAACATAAATATATGTATAGCATTTTCTATAATAACATAAATACATACGGCCTTGTGCCGATTTCTTTCATATCTACGGCCTTGTGCCGAAATCATACATACATATGGCCTTGTGCAGAAATCATAAATATTACTCGACCTTGTGCCGAACATTTCATACGTATTAATCTGAATAAATAACCTATTTATCACGTATTGTGAAATCGTAATGTACTACATTATTTCATAATCCCTAAAAACATACTTTATCTGTAAAATTGCCTTAACATAATACTTTTCAGGTAAAATAATATTCATGTCACACAATGTTGAATAAAACTATACATTTTATTCTGAAATCATATTGTCTAGCATTTCATTCTAAAAACATACATTTCAATATAATGGCAGTATTTTCCCAAATATGCATTTTCTCAATATTACTCAAATTTAATACATGCTTTCTGATCATAAATCTACTAATAATTTATTAATTATTTTCATGAAAAAATAACTATTTTAGTTTATTCCTTTACCTAATAACCCAAAAGCCCCTATATGGTTTTTGTCCTGCACCTGCAGGGTTCCTCGTTCAACACCCTAAAAACGACAACTCTCAAAACTAAACTTCAGTATTTCTTCATGTACAACATTTCCTATAACTATGGAAAGACCAAATTCTGAATAAACAGTCTTACCTTGAATCAATGATGAATTCCAAACTAGCCCCACCCACGATCCACTCCAACAGATTTGTAGAGAACTCTCCCAAGAGTATCATGGTGGCCTCAGACTGTCAAACTAGCAAAAATTCGACCCAGAAACTTAGAGAGAAGGGGTGGAAAATGAAGAGGAGAGAGAGGGGAGGGTTTCTATGCAAAATTTAGCTGAAAAATTGTGTTTAGGGCTATTTATATACTGGCCTTCATCAACAAGCCACATCACCTCGTTAACGAGGTCACGAAGGAAGTTCATCGACGAACTCTCACCCCTCATCGACAAAATTCAGAGTCGCCAAAACATCCTCTAAGTATCTTCTCGTCGACGAGACACGTCGACGTGCCCCTCACGTGCACTCGTTAATAGAAACCCTGTGTTTGTCGACGAGGACCTTTTTAATTATTCTTTTAATTCTTTTTTCCTCTTTCTTCCATTATTAAATATCATAATTCTCCGGGTCACTGCATTCTCCCCTCCTTATAAAATTTCGTCCTCAAAATTTACTATTCATATCATTCATCATCCCTTAAAGGTAAAATAGTCTACTTATTTTATTATTTATCCTCACTTACGGTGGAGGAATACTGTGGTTACATTCCAAGTCTTGGGAGATTACATAAGTTAAAAAAAAATTCCTCCAAAACTAAAATATTACTTCTTAACTAAACTATTACATGTACCTGCAAAAGAAACATTGTACAATCATTACATTTCCTTCATCATGACTGAACTCCGTGGAACAACTGCGGGTATTTCTGTCTTATCTGTTCCTCGAGTTCCCAAGAAGCCTCTTCTACCGCGTGATTTCTCTATAGAACCTTTACTAGAGGAATCTTCTTGTTCCGCAATTCTTGTTCTTTTCTATCCAGAATCTGTACTAGTACCTCCTCATAAACTAGTGAATCACTAAGCTCTAATTCCTCATAACTAATTATATAAGAAGGGTCTAGGATGTATTTCCTCAATATTGAAACATGGAATACGTCGTGCATCCTGAATAACATAGGTGATAAAGCTAACCTATAGGCAACCGGTCGAACCTTCTTAAAATATCAAATAGACCAATGAACCTAGGGCTAAGTTTACCCTTCCCTCCAAACCTCATAACTCTTTTTAACGGAGATATCTTCAAAAATACATTATCACCAACATCGAATTCCAAATTCCTGCGGTGATTGTCGACATAACTCTTCTGTCGGCTCTGAGCTGCACTTGATAGTTATGGTGCAACCCCAAGAGGGGGGGTGAATTGGGTATTTAAAAATTTGTTGCCTAGGTCTACTGATTTTAACAACAATTTAATTTAGCCTAAGTTTAGTCTATGCAATCATCAAACACACATACACGTTCAGTAAATGAAATTGCGGAAATGTAAAGAACACACATGATATGTTATCGGGGTTCAGCCAACTATGCCTACATCCCCGCCTTGGCCACACCAGCACAAGGATTACCACTAAAATGCTCCCTTAAATGGGTGGAGCAGCACCTATACAACCAAGTCAATTCAAGGGGCTAACCTCAACCGACACGCCTTAACAGGATGACGCATCTAGCTTTCCTAATCGGGTCTAAGCCAATCCAGAACTAATCCACAGGGCTAGTCTCCCTCTTCAGGCCTGAGCCTAGAATACAACCAATGTGTATAAAAATGTTTGTACATGGAAATACACTTCAACACAAGCAGATGTGTGCACCAATATAGCTCAGTCAATAATGCAAGCACGAATGATATGTAAATATGCTCAGTGCTATAATGTGTGCTAAACACTCAATCATGTATATATTTTCGGTCCAGATCAAGAGTGTATATCTAAGTAACATTTGAAACACAATGTTTGAGTATCACAATATCAGGTCAGGGTTTCAAATATGCTAAGCAAGATAAATTAAACAAACTCACTAGGATATTTCAATGTATAAAGCACAATGGAGTTGTTTGAAAGACTAGTTTTTTGAGAAAAGATTTTTGCACACAAAATCTAGATTTAGGTAACTTGCAACAAGAATGCAAGAACCAAAAACTCTCAAAGTATTTTCACACAAGATTTATCAAATGAAATTGGTGGAAGAACTTTTAGGCTATACTCTCAAATAAAATTAATCAATCAATATACCGAGAGAGAGTATAAGCTAAAGAGATTTAAGCACAATAGCCTTATAGAAATACTCACAATGCTTAGAGAAAGAGAATGAGGAGTATGTGAGTGTTTGCAAGAAATATTTGACTAATATAGGGTTTTGAGAGTTGAGAGAATTTTTACCCTAATCAAGTTTTCTAATCCTTACTAATTAAGACAAATGAACTGGTATATATAGGCAAGGAGGATTTTTTTATCATTGGGGACACAATGGGTATAATTAGAATTTTTTAAAACATCATTAAGAAAATTAACCCACTTTACCCTATTTAAAAAATTAGTAAAAATTATTTTAACCCGCAAGGTTCGGGTGCCCGAACAAACACAGTCAAAAATTCAATTTTAAGACGTTCGGGTGCCCGAGTTGAGGACCGGTTGACTAAAACAAAGTCAATAGCCAAATGTCCGAGGTTCAAGTACTCAAAGCTAAGTTTAGTTAACCGAACCAAGCAGTTTAGTCGCCCGAGCCTCTATTTGAACGTAAACAGACGGTTGACCGAGTAGTTGAAAAGTGCTTTGAAAAGCATTCGGGTGCCCGAGGAAGATACGTTCAAAAGAGGTTCGGTCGCCCGAAGCTAAGTCAACATGCTGACTTATTCGGTCACCCAAGCCACTTTACATGGCATAGGTTCAGTCGCCCAAACCCTCTCAACCTTTTCAATTTTCTGTCCAATTTTAGCCAATTGTAATTCCCATGATATGAAGATGATAATGGGGACTTATTGTGCATTTTGCTTAGAGACTTAAGGACTCTCTATCCTAACGGGAAAAACCCCTAAGGTCTGTGTAGGTACCTAAAGTCCAACTATGATCATTTTTAGCATACCTACCTACCATGCATGGTGCAAATTATTACAAGCCATACACGCGCACAGTTCATAATAAATTACATCCCAGAATGAAGAAATAATCAAATGAATACAAAATATAACACATAGATCTTCATTCTTTGGCAAGAACACCGCACGCCATCATGATACGTCTTTCAGTCCTAAAGCATGCACAAGGTGAACCTGCATGCACTTTTCAGTACAATCATCAGTACCAAGAGTATTTGTCATAATCAAAACTGGGTATGACCAATGTGGTCAACAATCTCCCTCCTTTTGATGATGACAAATGCCTTATGCAAAAGTGGGTTCAGCAAAGAAAGGCTCCCCTTGACTTTATGCATAAAGATAATTAAAGTAAAAGGTAATAAGAGATGTGAGCATAATTAAGCACAGTATTACCCACTTTTTCCTCTTCTCCCCCTTTTGGTAACAGCAAAAAGGGTTAAGCAATAAAGCGCGAAGGCAAAGAACATCAATTAGATACAAGAAGTATATTGGGAAGATTAAAAAATTCAGCAATATGTCGTTTGAAAGTAGACTAGTCCCAATCATGACTCTGTACCTAAGTGACCTATTTGGAGTTATAAAGAATTGTATATGGCATATTTTAATCAATTAACTCAAACAGAATACGCATCAAGGAAGTATAAGTAGCATGTGGCACGTTAACAATTTTATTGTTCTATACTCCCCCAATGGATGATTATGCAAGGATGAAGATTAATCTTTCATTTGGTTTTCACTCATCCTTTCAAAAATATTTTAAAGTTAATTTTATCATAATAATCTTTAGGTTCCAAAATAAACAAGTATGCCCATAAGGTATAGTATATTAAACGTGTGAGTATGATACCGATTGTTATAACTGCGTGGTAGAGAAGATACCAATTGTTAAAACAATACCACTAGTTATAAGGATAAATTGTTAGTTTTGAAAAAAACATGATATCAAATATAGATTTACCAAGATGTGGATATTGATACCAATTGTTATTATATTTTCCAAAAGATATAGAGGTGAATGCAAGATATATATATATATATATATTTTTTTTTTTTTTTTTCTGAGAGCCTAGTGATTTTGAGATAAATGACTCCCCCTAAGAATATGCATTTTCTTTATAAATCAACTTGAATAAAATTCACAAATTTTTTTAGAAACACACTCAAGTTTTAAGGAGTTTAGTATCAATAAAATGATATTAGGTTAAGTGCAAAGGTTTCAAAAAATTTGGCAGCATTTTGTCTAAAGATGTAAGCAATCCATAAGAATCTGCCAATATTCTAAACAAATACGCATAACCAACCCCAAAGAGTTTAACCAATTAACACAAATGAGCCAAGCGTAAGTGTTTAGACTTTAAGTATAAATCACATTTGCACACAACAAAGCACATCATCTCAATTGTTTTGGGCAAATGTCTACAGAAAATTCGGTAGCATGCCGGCTGTAAATAGGACATTTCTCAAAATTAACCTGCACAAAAACGATTCTCAAACAGGCAGTATTTCAAGAATAAGGCATGCGAGAACCTATAGTCTACCAGCAAGCAATTCTCGACCATTGCATCCGCCATGCAGGAGGCTTTCTATACGAAGCATGTATTTTAACAGAATAATCATTTAAACACAAACACATGCAAATCAAAGTACTGCATATATATATATATATATATATATATATATATCATAACCAAATAGCACAATCACCATATCGTAGTATCTGTGTGTGTGTGGTGAATGTGAAAGTCAAATAGGAACAAATATATAAGTTGTTTTAAGTATAGGTACAAACTAAATAAAAGAAATGTATCTGAATAAAATAACATAGATGATCAAATAAGGAGTTGTAGAATGACGGACTGGATCCTTATGAAGCACTCCTAGGTCTCTCCTTCGTCATGATCATCATCTCCCTCCTCCCCACTCAACTCCATCTGGTTGTCCTCACCGATATCATCATCATTCATCTCGCGTAGTCGCTCACCAAGGATATGGAAGTTAGCCCGCACCTCAGACCAAAAATCAGTGAACTCGCTGTAAAAGGAGTCAAGTCTAGCCTGAGAAGAAGACGCCTACTCAGTCATGGAGACTTGGAACTCCTGAAACGAGGTGGAGAGATCGGTGATGGCTGTCATGATCTCGGCGGTAGATGGTACATGGGGCAGCTCCTGCAGGACCTCCTGAGCTCCTGGCTCTCTCTCATGTGCAATAAGAAACCACATGTTGCTAGTTAGCTCGTATCCCATCAAACTTAAGGTGGTGGAGTTGAAGACGTCAGATGGTCGTACTTTCTTGATGGTGGCAAGTGGTGACCTATTCAGCCTCTCCCTAACAAATATCCTAGATAAAATCCCACCGTAGGGTAAAATGATCCTTTTTCCCATGGTTTTGACAAACATCCACCATAGGATCAATCTAGGTAGGTCTAGCTTCTTCCTGGTGAAAAGGCACCACATGACAAAGCAGTCCAAATAGGACACATGATCCCTCGATCCTGACTTGGGCAAGATGTTTTAGGAAATTAGGTGGTGTACCACCTTTGCCTCCAAAGTCAAGGATCTATAGCTAGGGGTATGGGTCAAGTCAGCTACAGGGTTTGTCATGACCAAATTGACAAAAGTACTCATAGTGAAGTCTTGCTCAGCAATCCAGGTGGAGGAAGAATCGGGGTAGATGAAGTCGCCACAGTGGATGTCAAAAGTCTCCGCCAAGTATACATCATCAAAGTGGATGTCTGTCTCTAGCACCTTGGTGTAGTAGCCCTAGCCATCTTGAGCAAGATTGGCATAGAAGAGCCGGACGAGCAGCAAGTACATCCCCCTGGGCTGAAAGGCGATGAGCTCGTACCATCCCTGATATCGAAACATGTCTAGAACATTGTTGAAGTGGGTCTGCATGAATGCGATATCGAGTATTTTTCTCACAATGGGATCCTTCAAACGAAACCCCCTCTCATATTTTATTCATCGATCGGGTGTGGGAAACCACTGATCCAATGGAACACCCACGGTAACACGTCTCTCTTCTCTAACCATGAAAATGAATCTAACAGAAGGCTGGGGAAGGATGTGAGAGGAAAAAGCTAAGGAGGCTCTTAAATGTATAGAGAAAATGAACCATTTTTCGTGTAGAACCATATATATCAGCACGGTTCGGGCACCTGAGCATTGGTTTGGTCACCCAAACAGCTTTAATTACGAAGGGTCACTGAGTCTGTTCAGCAACCCAAAACAAGGTTCGGTTGGCTGAATTTCAGGCGCCATTTTGTATTTTTGAGGGTTGGCCGCATGAACATATTTTGAACAAATATAATTGGTCGCCCGAAATGCTTAGTTTGATAGCCCAAATATATATTTGGGGACCCGAAGATAGTTTGGCAGCTCGACATAATTTGACCTTGACAGTTTAGCCACCCGAAGTGTGGTCAACGGCTTAGTCAACCTTCTGGTTTGGTCGATCGAGGTACAAATGTACTTATGGGTTCGGTCGCCCGACCATGGTCCACTTGTTCTTATTTGATCTAAGTATTAAGGAAAGAGACCCTATGGATTATTTATAGGATTTAGGACAATGAAATGGCTTCAAGGTAAGATTAGGAGAAGATTTATGACTTTTATTCCAAACCTCAAAGCTGAACAATGGACTAAGTATGCTTAACGTAAGATGTTCATATTTGAGCAAGGGGTTAAGCAATATGAGGTTTAAATGCAAGGCACATATGCCATGTCCATGTAGGAAATAGCCAATAATTTATATTTTAACCAACATGAATACTCATTTAGACCAAATTGGTTCTGTACTTGAATTTACATATTGGCTTAATTCTCCAAGATGCTTGGTATGCTTTTGAATGGTGAAAATACAAGATTTCATATTAATTAGCCCCAAGCCACTACCTAACCCTTTAGAGAATGCTACCCACTACAGCTAATCCTAACTACTAAGGAAGAGCTATGTGATCATGTAATTCCTGTTTGAGCAAGTCCTTCCTTTTCTTTCTTAACTACCCATATCATTTTTCTTCTTTTTACTTTTGATGGGTTATAAGTTGGTGATTCTTTGGCTTTCCATACTTGTTTAGGTTTCACACCTTTTCTTTTAAATTGGCAATCAAATTTTGTGTGTCCCTTCTTTTTACATAAGATGCATGTGGTGTGAGTGTATGGACTAGAGGAGGTACTGGCATAATGTTTCGATTCTTTTACAAAGTACCTCATGTATAGGTTCTTTCTTTTCTTATTTTCAATCTCATTATAACCTATGCCTTCTTTATCTAAGGTTATCTTTTGTGCACCTAGCAGTTTATCAAAGTTTTCCTTGCCTCTAGTGAACGTATAAATGATCTTAGATTGGTCTTTTATCTTCTTCTCTAGATCTTTAATTTTTTTGTTTTCCAAATTTTTACAAACATTCTAAAGTTTCAAGAGTTCTTTAGACATATTGTTTGCTTTACTTTCAAGATCTGCAATCAAGTAATCTTTACTATCATCATTAGAAATTTTAGATCTCAAAATAGTTATCTCATTTTGTAATGATTCATTCTTGCTTTCTAGACTATTGATTTTCAAAATATTTTCTCTTTCAGCAAGAACTTTAGAGTCACATTCTTTCATGCATGCTTCATACTTGTTTTCCAATGCAGAATATTTCTTGTTACATTTAACAAGTAACTTATGATTCCTAAGATATTCAATTTGCAAGTCCTCATAAGTAGGCATGTTTTCACTATCAATGCTATCATATGATTCAGTATCAGACGCAGTATTCAAATCAGCACAAGAATCATGCTCATATTCATCTACTAAGACTGATGGAATTGAAGTAACCTCATTATTGGTTAAAGCTAAATAACACTGGTTACCTTCCGTAAGATCAGTGGAGCCTAAGTCGCATGGAGAGATGACCCCCTTTTGCATGGACGCACCATATCTCCACTCAAGTTCGTCCCAAATTTTCTTAGCACTACTACAAGCCATAACCATATATAAAACGTTAGAATCTAAATCATGGAGTAAGGTATTCATGGCATCAAAGTTTACTTGTACTAAGTCCCTATCATGATCATTCATTTCAAACTCAGATTTACGAACATCAGTACACCCAATAGACTTCATAGGCACACAATCACCCTGATCATTGACTTTCCCAAATTTCCAATTTAGAGCTTTTAAATACACAATCATTCTAAATTTCCATATAGTATAATCAATACCACAGAATACAGGTGGGTGTGTGAGTAATCTTCCCTCACAGCAAGAGGATGCACTAACACGAGCCATCATGATCTTTTACAAAAAAACATCTAAGTCTAAGTAACGAGGCTCTGATACCAATTGATAGTTATGGTGCAACCCCAAGAGGAGGGTGAATTGGGTATTTAAAAATTTGTTGCCTAGGTCTACTGATTTTAACAACAATTTAATTTAGCCTAGGATTAGTCTATGCAATCATCAAACACACATACACGTGCAGTAAATGTAAATTGCGAAAATATAAAGAACACACACGATATGTTATCGGGGTTCGGCCAACTGTGCCTACGTCCCCGCCTTGGCCACACTAGCACAGGGATTACAACTAAAATGCTCTCTTAAATTTATGGAGCGGCACCTATACAACCACGTCAATTCAAGGGGCTGACCTCAACTGAAACGCCTTAACAGGATGATGCACCTAACTTTCCTTACCGGGTCTAAGCCAATCCGAAACTAATCCACAGGGCTAGCCTCCCTCTTCAGACCCAAGCCTAGAATACAACCAATGTGTATAAAAATTTTTGTACACGGAAATGCGCTTCAACACAAGCAGATGTGTGCACCAATATAGTTCAATCAATAATGCAAGCACAAATGATATGTAAATATGCTCAGTGCTCTAATGTGTGCTAAACATTCAATCACATGTATATTTTCAGTCCAAATCTAGAGTGTATATCTAAGCAAGATTTGAAACACAATGTTTGAGTATCACAATATCGTATCAGGGTTTCAAATATGCTAAACAAGATAAATCAAACAAACTCATTAGGATATTTAAATGTATAAAGCACAATGGAGTTGTTTGAAAGACTAGCTTTTTGAGAAAATATTTTTGCACACAAAATCTAGGTTTAGGTAACTTGCAACAATAATGCAAGAACCAAAAACACTCAAAATCTTTCCACACTAGATTTATCAAATGAAATCGGTGGAAGAACTTTTAGGCTATACTCTCAAATAAAATCAATCAATCAATATACCAAGAGAAAGTATAAGCTAGAGAGATTTAAGCATAATAGCCTTGTAAAGATACTCACAATGCTTAGAGAAAGAGAGAATGAGGAGTATATGAGTGTTTGCAAGAAATATTTGGCTAATATAGATCTTTTAGGGTTTTAAGAGTTGAGAGAATTTTTACCCTAATCAAGTTTGCTAATCCTTACTAATTAAGACAAATGAACTAGTATATATAGGCAAGGAGGACTTTTTGACCGTTGGGGACACAATGAATATAATTAGAATTGTTTAAAACATCATTAAGAAAATTAACCCAGTTTACCCTATTTAAAAAATCAGTAAAAATTATTTTAACCCGCAAGGTTCGGATGCCCAACCTGAGGTTCGGGTGCCCGAACAAATACAGTCAAAAATTCAATTTTAAGAGGTTCGAGTGCCCGAGTTGAAAACGAATTGGCTGAAACAAAGTCAGTAGCCAAATGTCCGAGGTTCGGGTGCCTGAAGCTAAGTTCGGTTAACCGAACCAGGAAGTTCGATCGCCTGAGCCCCTATTTGAACATAAATAGACAGTCGCCCGAGTAATTAAAAAGTGCTCTGAAGAGCATTCGGGTGCCCGAGGAAGATACGTTCAAAAGAGGTTTGGTCACCCGAAGCTAAGTCAGCATGTTGACTTGTTCGGTTACCCAAGCCGCTTTACACGGCATAGGTTCGATCGCCTGATCCCTCTTAACCTTTTCAATTTTCATTCCAATTTTAGCCAATTGTAATTCCCCTGATATGAAGATGATAATAGGGACTTATTGTGCATTTTCTTAGAGACTTAAGGACTGTCTATACTAACGGGAAAAATCCATAAGGTCTGTGTAGGTACCTAAAGTCCAACTGTGATACCCCATGGATGAAAGACTAAAAAAGATTAGATGTTACTACCCATATCAATAAGGTGCACCTTTCTTTTCGGGAACTTTCCAATAAGAACTCCATAGTTAAGTACGCTTGGCTTGGAGCAATCCTGGGATGGGTGACCACCTAGGAAGTTTTTTCAAGAAGTGTGTGAGTGAGGACAAAACACACTGAAAAGGACACGTGTTGGTTTGTGGGGCTAGTCATTAGTTTGATAAGGCCTGCCTCCTGTTGTCTAGTCCAGGTGGAGGAGGAGAGACGCAGTGCTCCCTAGGAGACCCAGGTTGGGGCGTTACACTAACTATGGTCGTTTTGAGCATACCTACCTACAATGCATGATGCAAATTATTACAAGCCATACACGCGCCTAGTTCATAATAAATTACATCCCAGAATGAAGAAATAATCAAATGAATACAAAATATAATACATAGATCTTCATTCTTCGGCACAAACACCGCATGCCATCATGATACATCTTTCAGTCCTAAAGCGTGCACAAGGTGAACCTGTATGCACTTCCCAATACAATCATCAGTACCAAGAGTATTTTTCATAATCAAAACTGAGTGTGACCAATGTGGTCAACAGCACTGATTCTATCCCTGATGAGCCGAACCTTATCATATGCTTGTTGCACCAATTTTGGTCCCGCGACTCGCCGGTCACCCATCTCATCCCTATATAGAGGAGAACGACATCTCCTACAGTATAGAGCCTCCAACGGTGCCATGCCAATGCTGGCCTAATAACTATTATTATACGCAAACTCTACCAGCGGCATAAATTGAGTCCAACTACCCCAAAAATCTAATACGCATGCTCAAAGCATATCTTCCAATATATGTATCGTCTTCTCAGTTTGCTCGTCTGACTGAGGATGGAATGTCATGCTAAAAGATAACTGAGACCCTAAAGCTTCCTACAAGTTTCTCCAAAAATGTGATGTGAAACACGGGTCTCGATCTAACACTATAGATACTGGCACCCCATGGGAACGAACTATTTCCAGAACATAAATCTCCACCAAATGGTTGAGGGAATAGCTGATCTTGGTAGGGAGGAAATGGGCGGTCTTAGTCAAATGGTCAACAATCACCCAAATGGCATTCTAGTCGTGCGATGTCGATGGTAGCCTTGACACAAAATCCTTGGATATATGATCCCACTTCCACTCTAGGATAAATAGCAGTTGCAATTGACCTAGCGGCCTTTGGTGCTTAGTTTTCACTTGCTAGCATGTCAAACACTAGGCTACATACTCAGTGATCTCTTTCTTCATACCACTCCACCAATAAAACTCTTACAGATCTCTATACATTTTCGTATTTCCGGGATGAATTGTGTATAAAGATCTGTGAGCCTCCTCTAATACGGTCTTCCTGATGTCAGCATCAACAGGAACACACAATCTAGAATGGAACCGTAAAGCTCCGTCATTTGTAATGCAGAATTCCTCTCCCTGACCAGTTTGCATTCTGACCATCACCTCTTCTAATTCTGGGTCTTCCTTTTGAGCGGCTTTAATCCTTTCCTACAAAGTAGGTTGCACTACTAAACTGGCAATACATACCTGAGGATCACTCTCAACCAAATCTATGCTGAGTCTCTCCAAATCCATTACGATCGGATACTGAATCTCTATAGCTGCCAACATTGATCCCATAGATTTCTTGCTCATTGCATCAGCTACCACGTTTGCTTTCCCTGGGTGGTAACTGATAGTAGAATCAAAATCTTTAATTAACTCTAACCAGCTTCTCTATCTCATCTCCAGTTCTTTCTGAGTGAAGAAGCACTTTAAACTTTTGTGGTCGGAGAAAATCTCACACCGCTCATCGTATAGGTAATGCCTCCAAATTTTCAATGCATGCACTACTGCAACCAATTCAAGATCATGGGTAGGGTAGTTCTTCTCATACTCTTTCAACTGCCTAGAAGCATACGCTACTACCCTACCATGCAGCATCAATACACAGCCAAGTCCTTTCAATGATGCTTCACTATAAATGACATAACCCTCACCCCCTGATGGGAAGATCAGCACCGGTGCTATGACTAGCCTCTGTTTCAATTCCTAAAAACTCTGCTCACAACTGTCGTCCCATTTGAATTTGACGTTCTTCCTAGTCAGTCATGTCAAAGGCCTTGATAAAGTTAAGAATCCCTCAACAATATGATGATAATAACCAGCTAACCCCAAGAAATACCTGATCTCCTGGACGTTCATCGGTCTAGCCCAATTCATTACCACATCAATTTTACTAAGATCCATAAAAATTTCGTCCCCTGAGATAACATGCCCCAAAAACATAACTTTCTTGAGTCAAAAGTCATATTTACTGAACTTGGCATACTACTTCTTTTCCTTGAGCGTCTACAAAACCTGCCTCGAATGTATCTCATGCTCCTCTTAGTTCCTTGAATAGACCAGTACATCATCAATAAAAAAAACAAAAAACTGATCTAAATATGGATAAAAGATCATATTCATCAAATCCATAAATATTGCAGAAGCATTCGTCAGACCAAACAGCATAACAAGGAACTCGTAATGCCCATATCTGGTCCAGAAAGCCGTCTTCAATACATCTTCCGCTCTTACCTTTACTTAACGGTAGCCTGATCTAAGGTCAATCTTAAAATACACCTGTCTATCCTAGAGCAGGTCAAACAAATCATCTATGTGGGGTAGAGGATACTTGTTCTTGATTGTAACTTTATTAATCTCCCTATAATCTATGTACATCCTCATAGACTCGTCCTTCTTCTTCACAAACAGTATTGGAGCTCCCCATGGGGATATAATGGGTCGTATAAAACCCTTATCAAGTGAATCCTACAACTGATTCTTCAGTTCTGCAAACTCTACCGGTGCCATTCGATACGGTGCTTTAGAGATCGGCGTTGTACTTGGAAGTAGATCAATAGGAAAATCTACCTCACGATCAGGTGGCAGACCTGGTAATTCATCTGGAAACACATCTATAAATTCTTTCACTAATGATGTATTAATAAGCTTCAATTCATTTCCTGAAATTTCCTTCAGAAAGGCCACAAATCCTTGACAACCACTCTAAAGCAGTCTCCTTGGCTGAATAACTGAAACCATCTGAGATAGAGATTGCATTCGTGACCCTGTAAATTTGAATTCTGGTTTTCCTAGATGTCTGAATATCATTTCTCTCGCATGACAATCTATATTGGAAAAGTTAACTGCTAGCCAATCCATGCCGAAAATGATATCAAACCCATGCATGTCCAGCACTACCAAATCAACAGATAAAATTCTCACCTAAACATCAACTAGACAACCACGGAACATCCTACTACACCTCACTACAAACGCGGTCAGTGTAGTCACTAATAGTTCAATGTCTAATAACTGTATTTCAGCTCAATACAAACGAGTGTGTGGCCCCTGAGTCAAATAATGCAATAACTTTAAACAAAAGCATATTAACCGTACCTGTCACCACGTCGCCGGCTGTCTCAACATCACCCGGCGTAAAAGCAAAAACCCTGGATGAAGCCATATTCCTCTTCAGGCCTCTACGTGGCGCCTGATAGCCTCCTCGAGCTGGTCTAGGAGCAGAAGCAGCACTAATCTAAGTCTGACAATCTCTCATCACATGCCCTGGCTCCCCACACCGGTAGCAAATACCTTGCCCGGCACGACACTCCCCCGGGTGTCTCTTTCCACAAGTCGGGCAAGCTAGAAATCGTTGCATACCCTAAAATCATGATTCCCCGTCTCCTACCTCTGGTATCTATAGTAGCCACCTCTCTTCCATGAACCATGACTAGATCCCTGCTGGAAGCCAAACGGCGAGGACCTGTTCCTCTGTCTCTGCTCCTCAACTTCCAACCGCTCTCCAATTTTTACTATAGTGGCCTTATCTACCACTTCAGCAAAATCCTGCAACTTCAGTATCAACACCTACTTATATATTTCTCTCCTTAAGCCTCTTTCAAATTGTCGTAACTTTTTCGCCTCATCTAGAATAATGTACGGGATGAAGCGAGATAATTCAATAAATCTCGCCGCATACTACTGCACTGTCTGCTGTCCCTGTTTCAGATTCAGGAACTCCTTAATCTTAACTTCCCTAGACAAAAAAAAAAATGCATGTCAAAGAATATCTCCTTAAATCTCTCCCATGTCATCTCTACAAGTATTGTCCTCTGCTGCTCTAGGACTTTCACTATTGTCCACCATCTCTTGGCCTCTCTAATCAATCCATATGTAGTGAACAGTAACCTCTGCTCCTATGTACACTGCAGCACCGCAAACACTTTCTCAATCTCCTACACCCATTTTTCAGCGACTGTAGGATCAGTTCCTCTCGAGAAAGCCGGAGGATTCATCTTAATGAATTTCTCGATCACGTGGTCTGTTGACGGACCACCTTGTTCTTTAGAACTCCTGGAAATTTTAACCATGACTTGTTGTGCCATGCTGTGCAGTATGGCATCTAAATCACCACCCGCAGCGCCTAAGGGTATAGCACCCTCATTTCCACTAGCATGGGCGCTACTTCCACCAAAGTCCATCCTAAAAACAATGAACTTAACTTAGAACCCTATCACCATAACATATCATCCAACTAATATAATATATCCTTAATTAATTCATCTCTCCTGATCATAATTCATGGTTCAATCCTGCAACCTAGATACCTAACCCGATGATAGTTTACCATGGCTATCCTGAAATCATCACCCAAGGAAAATCACACAAAACATCATGGAAATCTTGCATCCAGACTACAAAACTAGACCTCAAATTCCCTTATCCTATACTCTGGTATTATTACTGCTACATTCTAGAGTCTACAAAACCTAGTATCCTAGGCTCTAATACCAAACTGTAACGACCTACTTATCTTATCATATAATAAAACATATTTAATAATATAGTCAACCCGAACCCGTGGATAACGGGGACACACCTGTCATACACAGCGGAAACCTAGGCAGCTGTAAATACAAATTACATCCACCAACCATACAGAACATAATACCATAGTCAACTACATTCCTAAATACTGTGTTTATATACAATCTCCAAAAACATAGAAATATATACATATCTAGGAACCTATAACATAAATCTCTTTTTCCTAGAACAAAACTTACCCTCCTAGCGAGGTAACACCAAACTAACTCAACGGTGGCCTCAATCCGCCGGTCTTTCTGGGTTTCTTAAAAATTATTTAAGTTGGGGGTGAGACACCTCTTAGTAAGGGAAAATAAACTAAATACAGTTGTGTGGCAACATGAACATTTAATGCTATAATAGATATACAATACATTTTGCATACTAGAAAACATTAATCATATCATAACTGCGTAAGCATATACTTTTATATTTCTAATAAATCATATTGTTCATGAATTGTCTGATATAGCTAATAATACTAAAATTTACCCAGGATGTATAGCTAGCTAATGTCATGTATTACCCCCCATAACGAGTTGTGCAGCCCGAAGGCGAGACCTAACAAGGTTGGCCGACCACTGCCAAGTCAAAAATGTCTGTAAGTACAATAAGCCCGCCACACCCTGATCCGGACTGCCAGGTGGACACCTACAACTCTACACTAAAAGCCACATCGACTATCCATCTCCCACCCCCTCTACTAGCAGGGGCAGTTAGCACAAGTTTGAAACATAATAATCTGATCTGTATAACTACGATACCATGCTCCTAAAACTAAAATGAACTATCATTCGGGTTACGATAACATATCATACATGATAACATACTATTTAACATAAATAGATGGATAGCATTTTCTGTAAAAATATAAATATATAAGGCCTTGCGCCGATTTCTTTCATATCTGCAGCCTTATGCTGAAATCATACAAACATATGGCCTTGCACCGAAATCATAAATATTACATGGCCTTGCACCCGCTATCAATCACAGCTTTGTGCCGAACATTTCATACATATCAATCTAAATAAATAATCTATTTATCATGTATTCTGAAATCGTAATGTACTACATTATTCCATAATCTCTAAAAATGTACTTTATCTGTAAAATTGCCTTAACATAATAATTTTCACATAAAATAATATTCATGCCACATAATGTTCAATAAAACCATACATTCTATTCTGAAATCATATTTTTTGGCATTTTATTCTAAAAACATATATTTCAGTACAACTGTAGTATTTTCCCAAATATGTATTTTCTCAATATTACTCAAATTTAATACATGCTTTCTGATCATAAATCTACTAATAATTTAATAATTATTTTCATAGAAAAATAACTGTTTTAGTTTATTCCCTTACCTGATAATCAAAAAGCCCCTATATGGTTTTTGTCCTGCACCCGCAGGGTTCCTCGTTCAACACCTTGAAAACGACAATTTCCAGAACTAAACTTCAATATTTTTTCGTGTACAACATTTCCTATAACTATGGAAAGACCAAATCTTGAATAAACAGCCTTACCTTGAATCAGGGATGAATTCCAAACTAGCCCCACCGACTATCCACTCCAGCAGATTTGTAGAGAACTCTCCCAAGAGTGTCGTTGTGGCCTTAGATTATCGAACCGGTGAAAATCTGACCTAGACACTTAAAGAGAAGTGGTGGTCTCAAATTTGTAGAGAACTCTCCCATAACTCTACCATTATTTAAATACCATAATTCTCTGGGTCACTACACATATAACGACCTCCTCATACCACTGCCAACGCCATATCGCAATTTATATGAACCACAACACAAATCAATAACAAACCAACCACTCAAGCACATCCACGCATCTACTACAGTATACAAAATCAGACAGTATCCACAACCAACCAGTATTTTCAACTAAGCGAAATACGCAATCCAAATAGTATTCACAGTCACACAATAAAACATAATTTCGCAATACTCGCAACCATTTAATTTTCAAAGTTGTTTTCATACCACACGATTTTTACCAATATAATATATATCAAAAACAATATTTTCAATACCTACACTATTCAAAATAATTTACCTAAATATATAGAATTTTATACCCAAAATTTAACCAGTTTAAAATTAATAAAAAGTTGTTATAAAGTATTTCCTTTTACCTGTTCCTCGAGATTCTGCCTAAAATCGAACAAAGACGAGTCCCTATATTCCAAAAATCTCAACTTACTCAAATCTAAAAAAAAAACACTCATTTAATGCTTCCTAGGTTCCATATATTTTAAAATAATAATAAAATTCTAAAATATCTCACTTACCCTGATTTTGGGATGATTCCTAAGTACTCCAAACCGAAAATCTGCTCCATCTATGTTGCAGAGAATCTTCCCAGGATTCTCATGGTAGCTTCCGATCATTGAATCGGGCTAAATCTAGCCCAAAATCTTATTGAGAAGGTAGTAGGGTCAAATTTTAGAGAGAGAAACGAGAGGAAAGTGATTTTGTTGCTGGAAAATGAAAGATTTTGCTATTTATAGGCAGGGACTCGTCAACGAGACACGTGGATTCGTCGACGATCCCATAAAGAACACTTGTCGACAAGACCATGAGTTCGTCGACAAGTTTCTGAATACCTCAAACCCTCTCAGTAACTCCTCGTAGATGTGACATTGCCCTTGTCGATGGGCCAAAGAAGAACGCTCGTCAATGAGACCAGTTGGTTCGTCAACGAGTTCTCACTGACACCCTTTTAAAATATTCCTTTTTCTTCCCTTCTCTCTTTCCTTTCCTTTTCTTTTATTATTTTTTTATTTCATTAAATTTTTCGGGTAGTTACATGGGCATACTTGATTTTAAGAGGAGACTCTGCTAAAATTTTAATAGAAGTTAAAAAAATTTTCTTTTTCACACCAAACATAAACAACTAATTAAGGGTGAAATTTTTGGTATTTATGACTATTATAGTAAAAATGTCAGAGATATATATCATTTTATAGGCAATAGCAACTTTAAAATTTGCATTGAATAAAACAAGTTTACAACATGAAGTCATAAAATGCACTGCCATTGTTAACCTTTATAAAATTCATTGTATAGATGATAGCATATTCAATATTTGCATTCAATAGGATATTTTAGAGCATGAAGTCACAAAATACAGTACAGTTAATATCATATTACATTCCAATTGGTAGTTAGAAATCATTTACGCTCAACTTAGAAAGGGGCTCAACCTTCAACTTCTACTTCTTGACAACCGCCTTTGACACTAACTAGAGCTGCTAGTTGGGTTAATAGTTAAAGAAAATAACTACTTTTGACAAACTACTTGACCTAGAAAAATACTCATTCTTTACTAATATTACATGATATCAATTCAATGTGAGTCAAGTATATTCTAAACACAATATAAACAAACTATGTAGTATCTTATATCTTTATTTCTATTCTCGTGTCATTTTTGTCCTCTTCATTGTAGACATCCCAATTTTAACCAGCCCGTTCTGAGGAGACCCTGCGTGATAAAAGTTTACTTGAATCTCAAGAGTGGGAGGATTCGATTGAGTCCCATTTTATTTCAAAATTGAGTCATTTTATTTCAAAAATTGAGTCCCAGTTATCCTTAATTTCAAGTCCCCGCATCGAAAAAAATGAGTTCCGGTCATGTTAAAAATTTAAGTCTAGGCTATTGAGTTTTGGTCGTTTTAAAAATTGAGTTCATTTATGTCTAAATTAAGTCTTTTAATTTTTAAATTACATTTTAAAAAAAAATTGAAATCGAGTATTTTAAATTTTAAAATTGATTTCTTTCAATCTCTAAAAATCGAATCCTTTTTATTTTTGAGTCAAATTGACTTCGGGTCCTCTATGTTTTTAGGAATCAAAAGTCACTTTCTTTTTACCGGGCCTCTCCGTTATTGGGCATTAAAATTAAATACATGGGCTCTTGCAAATAAAGGCCCATGCATGCTAACAAAGAGAAGGGACTGACACTTTCTTTAGAAATTATAACAATAAACAATAAAGTTTAATGGATTTGCTACTAACTTTTCTTCCCTCAATATTCTAAATAAAGTTAAGCACTAACCTAATTAACTAATGACTCATTTCATCACTTGTGAAATTGTTATTCCTTGATATAAGATAGAATATAGTGAAAATTTTGTAAATGTAGGTAATAGTTGTTCTTTTTATATTCTATATTATTTCATTCAACATGTAACAAGAAAGGAATGTCATTTCCATATTGATATTTAGGATTTTTTTTGTCTATTCCTTACTATGAACTCATAAAATATTTCATATTATTATTTATTTTATCCTATCAACATAAATTTTTGTCTAACTATTGTAGCTAACCTATTATAACTAATCTATTTTTAGGAATAAATATTTTGTGAACACAATGTAGGATAAGTATTGTAGTGATTGACTATGTAAAACCTAGTTTCATAAAGATAATGATGGCCTAAGTAGCAATATAAGAGGGATTTCATCATGTGCAGACTGGTCGGGGAGTTTGACCTCGACTTGGGATGGCGATGGGTAGGAAATTTGTGATTTGGTTTGTTGGAGTAGCCACTAACTTGTTATTCACCTAGATCTAGTCAGTTCATCTAACTACCATCAATTAGTCTCCAGGCTAATCATAAGGTCAATAAACTGATAGTCTCAGTCTATTTTTACCAAAATTGGATTCAAAAATACAATCATTCGAGGGGAAAGTATCAGCACTCCTTGTGTACCTATTCTAAGAACGTTACCTAATCAACTATGGATTATCTCAAATTAATTCATATGACCCTTAAATTACTCCTAATTAAAAATTAATAGAAATTTTAAAATAATTGCAAAAATGTGATGTAATTTTAGAAATGTCTAATAGGATCTCCAAAAGAGGCGATATGAAATATACGTGACCCTGTTAGAATAATATACATGAGGTCTAAAATATCCCTTTTCTCTTTGTTTTATCATCGGGTTGCACATAGACACACACATACAAAAGTGAAGCATAAAATGATTAAATATGCAAAATGATCATGCAAATGCATCAAATTAAACAAAATGGTCCCAAAAAATCCCCTAGTTTTAAGAAAACTTTTTATAATTTTTTAAAATATTTCAGGCTATTTCAATTTCTAGGGGCAATTTGATCATTTGAAAAAGCTACAATTTTCCAAAATTTTTCCATTGTTTTTGGATTTTCCTGCATATTTTATTTTATTTTATTTTATTTTATTTTTTTAAAGAAGAAACAATAATAATGATGCTAATGGATAAAAATAGGTACATTAATTTCCCCATGTGACAAAATATTCGTGTAAAATAACGAAGCAATAGTAAAGTACCAACACATTCATATATTTTTTTTTCACACATAAACATAAGCACACACCTACACCCACGAAGTACATCCACGTACGTGCAAACCTATATTACCAACTCCCCTATGCATGCAAAAATACTCACATAAATTTATGCAAATGAGATTAACACTACACCCATGGACCCATGGACACTTGATGGAGTTAAAATCATTACTAAAAATGAGTCATTAGTGTCGAAAATCAAAACCGACACTAATAATCTAAGTATTAGTGACGATTTTTAAAACCGTCACTAATAATGCTCTTTTCGTGACGAAACTGAAATCGTCACTAATACTTTCGTCATTAAAAATATTTTTCCCACTCAAACTATCACGGAAAAATATTAGCGATGATTTTTCGGGTATTAGTGATGAAAATTTTCCTCAATAATAGTGACCTATTAGTGATGATTATGATCCGTCACTAATGGTAGACTATGATCTGTCACTAATAGTAGACTATTAGTGATGGATCAGAAGCAACACTAATAATGCATTTTTTTTACCTCTATTAGTGACGATTTTTAACATCCTTCACTAATAGTCTAGTATTAGTGACGATTATTAAAAATCATCACTAATAATGGTAAAAGAAATAGTCAACTATTGGTGGCCTATTAGTGACGGTTGTTAAAAACCATCACTATTAATTGCCTATTAGTGACGGTTATGATCCGTCACTAATAGTTGACTATTGGTGATGGATCATAACCATAACTAATAATGCTAAAAACCGTCACTAATAGTCTAAACCTAGATCCTTTATTTCCCCTCGTGTGCAGAAATTGATAGTTATGGTGCAACCCCAAGAGAGGGGTGAATTGGGTATTTAAAAAATTTGTTGCCTAAGTCTACTAATTTTAACAACAATGTAATCTAGCCTAGGGTTAGTCTATGCAATCATCAAACACACTTACACGTGCAGTTAATGTAAATTTCAGAAATGTAAAGCACACACACGATATGTTATTAGGGTTCGGCCAACTGTGCCTACGTCCCTGCCTTGGCCACACCAGCACAAGGATTACCACTAAAATGCTCTCTTAAACGGGTGGAGCGGCACCTATACAAGCCAGGTCAATTCAAGGGGCTGACCTCAACTAACACGCCTTAACAGGATGGCGCACCTAACTTTCCTAACCAGGTCTAAGCCAATCCAAGACTATTCCACACGGCTAGTCTCCCTCTTCAGGCCTGTTCCTGAAATACAATCAAAGTGTATGAAAATGTTTATACATGGAAATGCGCTTCAACACAAGCAGATGTGTGCACCAATATAGGTCAGACAATAATGCAAACACAAATGATATGTAAATATGCTCAGTGCTCTAACGTGTGCTAAACACTCAATCAAATATATATTTTCAGTCCAGATCTAGAGTGTATATCTAAGTAAGATTTGAAACACAATATTTGAATATCAAAAAATTAGATCAAGGTTTCAAATATGCTAAGCAAGATAAATCAAACAAACTCAAAAGGATATTTCAATGTATAAAGCACAATGGAGTTGTTTGAAAGACTAGCTTTTGTAAAGGATTTTTGCACACAAAAATTAGGTTTAGGTAACTTGCAACAATAATGCAAGAACTTAAATCCTCAAAGTCTTCCCACACAAGATTTATCAAATGAAATCCATGGAAGAACTTTAATGCTAGACTCTCAAAGAAAATCAACCAAACAAATAATCCAAGTGAGAGTTATAGCTAAGTTGGTTCAGCACAATAGCCTCGAAATACTCACAAAGCTTAAAGAAATCACGAATGAGAAATATATGAGTGCTTAAAAGAATATTTGGCTAATATAGGGTTTAGGATGTTGAAAGAATTTTGTCCTAATCAATGTTTTCTAATCATAACTAATTAAGACAAATGAACTGGTATATATAGACAAGGAGGATTTTTTGACCATTGGGGACACAATAGGTATAATTAGAATTGTTTAAAACATCATTGAGAAAATTAACCTAGTTTACTCTATTTAAAAACAGTAAAAATTATTTTAACTCGCAAGGTTTGGGTGCCCGCCATGAGGCTCGGGTGCCCAAATAGACACAATCAAAAAATCAATTTTAAACGGTTCGAGTGCCCGAGTTGAGGACCGGTTGGCTGAATCAAAATCAGTAGCCAAATGTCCGAGGTTTGGGTGCCCGAAGCTGAGTTCGGTTAACCGAAACAGGTAGTTTGGTTGCCCAAGTAGTTGAAAAGTGCCTTGAAGAACATTCAGGTGCCCGAGGAAGATACATTCAAAAGAGGTTCGGTCGCCCGAAGCTAAGTCAAAATGTTGACTTTGATCGGTCGCCCGAGCCGTTTTACACAGCATGGGTTCGGTCACCCGAACCCTCTCAACCTTTTCAATTTAAGTTCATATTTTGGCCAATTGTAATTCCCCTGATATGAAGATGATAATGGCAACTTTTTGTGCATTTAGAGACCTAAGGACTTTATATTCTACCGGGAAAAATCCCTAAGGTTTGTATAGGTACCTAAAGTCCAACTGTGGTCATTTTGAGCATACCTACCTACCATACATGATGCAAATTATTACAAGTCATACATGCGCACAGTTCATAATAAATTACATCCTAGAATGAAGAGATAAATACATAAATACAAATACAGCACAAAAATTTTCATTCTTCAGCACGAACACCGCATGCCATCATGATATGTCTTTCAGTCCAAATATACGTGCACGGTGAACCTGCATGCAATTCTCAGTACAATCATTAATACCAAGAGTATTTGTCATAATCAAAGTTGGGTGTAACCAATGTGGTTAACAGAAATCCTAAAATTTTTCCCCAAGTCCTCCCTCTCCTGCTAGCTCCCCCCTCCCTGCGTTGTTCCCTCCTCCCTGCAAGATCTAACGTTGTCATCGCTACCCCACTGTCGAACGCTCCTTTCGTCGCTGCCCACCGCCGCCGCTACGTAGGTGCCTGCTGCCCCTCCTCCTCCCCCTCTTCTTCTGTGTGTGTGTGTGTGTGTGTGTATGTGTGTGTGTGTGTGTGTGTGTGTGTTAATGTGTATTTTTTTTGCGTAGTGTGAGACTACATCATTCTCCCTGGAGATCACATGGTGAGAGACCACCCTATCTAGCACTACCATCATCCCCTCCTATCCCTTATACACCCCCACGACCTCTTTCCATTAAAAAATATATACACTTCCACCATTGTGACCAAAGCTTGTTTGAAGGACTTCTGGCGTGATCTAAGCTCATGTTGAGCAATATCAAGTCATCCAATGATTTTCTTGGGTAAGCTTGTTACTTTTCTTAAGCCCTTGTTGATTGTGAGCCCTTTCTTGAAGCCTAGCAAACCTTATTAAAGTAGACCCTTGAATCCTTGAATTTCCTTAAAATTCCGTGTGTGTTCAGGCAATTGAAGGCATAGATTCGGTAGACTAAACCGCTACTGCCAGTTCAGAAATTCTGTTTCTAAAATCTTTAGGCGACTGAGCACCAAGTTCAGGTGACTGAAGACCATCTAAACCTATAGTTTTCAATATTAATATCACTTTGCTAATATCAATCATGGGATTTTTGATTTGTTAACGTAGAACTTACATTCTTGAATTTTGAAATAGCATCTTTTTTGCATAAAACTTGATTCCTTGATAAAGGAACGATTGGGATTTAATTTCTAGATAAATCATACACCTTTTCAAAAACCTTACAACATGTGAATCATAGCATAATTTATTGTAAAGACCCGAAAAATTAAAATAATTAGGAAAAATAATAAATAAAATTAATTAATTAATTAAAATTATTAATCAACTAATTAGCTAAACATTATGAAATTGATGTATTAAATAAATAAATAAAAAGAAATAGTATGAAAGAAATAAAAATTAAAAAAACTAATTGAAATAAGATATATATATATATATATATATATATATATATATATATGTTTAAAAATAACTTCAGGAAGAAGGAAGAAGTCAATACATGTTCATTGTCTGCTTTACTGGAAATATAGGTCAAATAATCTCTACAATTTATTTAATACTCAAAATAAGCGTTAGTAAGAAAAACGGAGATAACTAACCCTACTCACCTTGACTGATTTTAGAAAACGTAAAATAAATTCCAACCAATCATTTCAACTAGTCAAATTATCCAGAGAATCCATTACTTAAATCTTGTAGCTTTTTTCTTTACTTTGATTGGTTCATTTTCAAAAATAATAATCATTAACACAACCCAAGGCTCAAAACCCTCAATTTAAACGGATGGCTTTTGAAACTTGCATGATAATCATATACATACACATATAATTTCCATTTTAATCGATAGAATTTACAAAATAATTGGCTTAATCCATTCCTCTTATCTGGTTTCCTGAAGTTACGCCTATAGGGATCCCAAAACTATGTGCTCACACAAACCCTGAATTCATAAATTCTAGTTTAATCAACTCAACCCCAAGTAAAATGCTATTTTAACATTTCCTAACCCCACAAACTCCAAATAAATGATTAAACTCCCAAAAACATCAAATTTTCTCAATTCCCTAAATCTTACCCTAACCTTGGAGTGGTGTTTGGAAAGTTCAGTTCAAAAATCTACTTCGTTAGACTTGTAGAAAAATGCTCCTAGATCATCATGGTGGTTTTTGATCGTCAATTTGGCTAAAGAATGGGGAGAAATTAAAGTGAGAGAGTGGGTTTACCTTATCCCAAAAGTGGTACCTACAACGCTCCTACAACAAATCCACTGGGTTAAAATGTCGGTGGTCGAGAATGGAACTCAGTGGTATTTTCTGTTCTTCAATTAGTGCACATTTGGCCGAGGAAATCGAGGAGAGAGAGAGAGAGAGAGAGAGAGAGAGAGGGGAAGGCAGAGGAAAGAGAGAGGCGTAAAGAGTTGGAGAAGTAGGGAAATGTCTCTATGATTCTTTTAGGAAACTTATAAGTTAAGTTTTATATATATATATATATATATATATGTGTGTGTGTGTGTGTGTGTGTGTGTGTGTTTACATATATATCCATCATATTATTTATTTATTTATTTTAGGATCACTATACCTAAATATTTTTGGGGTCATTACATTCTCCCCTCCTTATAGAAATTTTGTCCTCGAAATTTGTTAATTGTTTACTAACCTCACCCCCCTCCCCCCCCCCCCCCCCCCCCCCCCCCAAAAAAATATGTAAACCAATTTAAAATTCAAATCCTCAATTTAAACATAAAACACCCAACTTGACCTCAAATCGTCAAATCACAACACCTAAATTACCAAGATATTCCTTCAAAGACTTTTCTCCACAAATCAACCAACCTAACTCTCGAATTCTAATTTCAAGTTGCAGTCTCTCTTTCAGAAACATCACCGCCAATGGATTTACCGTGATTTTCTAAAACTCACGACTGATACAAAAAATCACAAAAGACCATCAAGGGAATTCTTCCTCCAGGCTTACGAAACAAAAACTCAAAAGTTCTAATAATATCTTGATCTACCCGTTCCAATTCTTGTCCTAACTCAAACCTATACTCTGTTATAAATTCATCCTAGAGTCTATGGGACAACCTAAAGTTCTAATACCACTCTGTCACACCCCAAACCCGCCAAGTGGGGCTCGGGGTCTGATGTGATCATTTGTGTCTGATACCATAACCTCAATCACACAGTAGAAAAATAAATAAACATCCTCAATAATATACCAAAGTTCTATATAAACATCCCAAAAAAAATTTCCCAACATCCAGTATCCATATATACATCTCAGAAAACTCAAAAACATGTACCTAAAAATACATCCAAGATATGTACCCTCTCACAAAAATGCTATGCCAGCAAACCCAACCCTGAGCTCGCTAAGTTTGACCGCATGAAGGTCCTGAAAAAGACGAATTGTATAACGGGTGAGACACATCTCAGTAAGATGGAATAGATTAATACCAATGTGTGACTATCATGAGTTTAGTGTATACAAAATATCATCACTTGTTAATTAACCACAGTTATAAAATCATTCTCAAACCATATTCACACACACACTATTATTTATAAGAGAAAGTTCTCGAGGATAGAGGAGATTACACACCCATACATTTAACTCCCCTCTGCTCTAATACGTTGTTCAACCTGGTATGGCTACAACAGATACCTATCAAGGCACTCGTCTTTCTCAGCAAGCCCTCGGGTGGAGAGTTTACTTAGCCCCAAATGCATATAATACTATTATACACACACACACACACAATTATTTATAAGCGAAAGTTCCTGAGGATAGGGGAGATTACACGCCCATACATATAGCTCCCCTCTACTCTAATACGTTATATAATCTGTTATGCTCACAACTGATGCCTATCAGGTCACTCGCCTTTCTCAGTAAGCCCTTGGGCAAAGAGTTTACTTTACCCCAAATACATATAATACTACTATATTAAATATTTTTAATACTTTGTTACTTTACTCTTTATGTTGTTATCTCTATAAAACCCAACTCTTCATAATCTCTATTTTCACATGGTCTGTTCTCCTATCACATACTCTGCTATCACATTTCACATCCTCTGTCTTCATATATTTAGTATTCACATACACTGTTCTGTATTTACATGCACTGTTCTATTATACTCTGGTTAAATCTACATATAAGAATTTAGAATTAACTGTCAAATGGATAAAAATCGACATGCTTTCCCCCATGATGGGTTGTGCGGCCCATAGGCTGGACTTAACCCTAATCGACCCACCAAACTTAAATCAATTCCCAACACTTCAGTCTGCTAGTCCGATTGGCTTTCCCAAGTTGGCCTAGACTCCAAGGGGAACTCTACCCTTCACAACTCAATCGACTATTCAATACCAACACTCTTTCTAAGTCATGTGGTTGCACTAAGCTCTCCATAACTCTTGCAACGGTACCGTGCGTTCTATGGTCCACCGGAGTTCTCAAACCATACATTGCAATTTAACATTAATATTCTGCTTGGATTAAACAATTCTAAATAAAATATAATCCCAACACATTTTAGTATTTCAACATATTATACATATTTCATAACTCAACACAATATTTTCATTTTTCCTCATGCCACATGATTTGAAAAATACACATGTTAATACAACTACTAAAATAATAAGTTAATCCAAGTTCATTATCTGCTTTACTGAAAATATAGGTTAAATTATCTCCACAATGTATCTAACACTCAAAATAAGCGTTAGTAAGAAAAACAGAGATAATTAACCCTACTCACCTTGACCAATTTTAGAGAATGAAAAACAAATTCCAACCAAACATTTCAACCAGTCAAATTATCTAAAGAATCCATTACTTAAATCCTGTAGCCTTTTTCTTTACTTTGATTGGTTCATTTTCGATAATAATAGGTATTAACACAACCTAGGCACAAAACCCTCAATTTAAATGGTTGGCTTTTGAAACTTGTTGTGACGACCTCAAAATTTACATCATTTATATATATATATATATATATATATATATATATATATGAATTACTCTGATATCCCCTGCTATGAATCTCGAGTCTTGGAAGGCACCGGGGTAAATCTGAATATAAAATCACACCTATGCAGCGGAAATGTAATCCATACATCCATACACATCATACAATACCAAGGATCTGTATTTCCAAACCATACTATATAATACTTCTCTCTCTAAAATATATGTCCCAAAACACAAAACTCTACACAAACTTACCCTCTAATCCAGGGTAATCAAATAAACTCTCTATCCGCGAGCCTAGTCAACTTGCCCAGTTGGCTCACCTGAAAAATGTTAAAGTCATAGGGTGAGTCGACGCTCAGTAAGTGCAAATATGCTATTACTAGTGTGTGGCAACTAAGTTGTATACTGTTAAAATAACAACTGAACTGTAATGAAATAGAAAATATGTAAAACATGTCCATCATTTTCATAATTTAAAATATAACTGTATCAATTGTATTTTCTACTTTTGATACTGCTAATATCATACTATATTCATTAGATACTGTAAAACTGTATCCATATACATAATTGTGCTTTATCCCTGGAACTTTGTATGTCATGATTTGACCCCTCATGACAGGGTTGTGCAGCCCATAGGCGGGACTTAATCTAGTCGGCCCTCTAGATAAGTCAATATACTTTACACTACCTCAGCCCGGCCAAACTGCATACTCTCCTAGGCGTAGGACTGGCTACTACCTCGTCAAACTGGACCCCTTAACCCAGCAAATTGGGGAGCTGCATCCTCTCCGAGCACAGTTTGATGGTACCCACACACTATCTGAGATATGTGGTTGCACTCTATCTGTATATAGCAATGGTACCGTGCTCTGTATTCTTTATATGTATCTGTCTGTAATCATTCCTCAAGGGTCTGATACTATATATATACATATATACACTTTTACTGTTTTCATTATGTTTTCAAAATTACCATAACGCTATCTTTTGTATTGTAAATATTGTAATCTCTGTATGCTGTATCTATAGCATCTTGATGCTATCTCTGTATATCTGTCTGTATACTCTATCTATATACTCTGTCTGTATACTTTGTATGTTATGGTAATAGGAAACATGACACACTATAAACACTGTATATACTGTTCTGAATAAAGCTGTAATATACTGATCTGAGTAAAACTATAATATTCTATTCTAGATAAATATCTGTGATATACTGATTTGTATAAAACTATAACATACTGATCTAAATAAAACTATAATATTCTATTTTAGATAAATATTTGTGATATACTGATCTGTATAAAACTATAACATACTAATCTAAGTAAAACTGTAATTTACTATTCTGGATAAATATCTATGATATACTGATCTGTATAAAACTAAAACATACTAATCTAAGTAAAACTGTAATTTACTATTCTGGATAAATATCTATGATATACTGATCTGTATAAAACTAAAACATACTGATCTGAGTAAAACTGTAATATACTATTCTGGATAAATATATGTGATATACTGATCTGTATAAAACTATAACATACTGATCTGAATAAAAACTGTAATATATTATTTTGGATAAATATATGTGATATATTGTCTATATCTATGTATTCAGTACAGTCTGATATACTGTAAAAATTATATAAGTTCTTCATCACATAAATATCTACTCAGGCCACACAAGCATTTAAAACTCATATTCTGTAAAACTCGGTAATAAGCTAGTATATACATATGTGTAAAAATCTCTGATAACATTATAAAATTTCCTAGCATAGCATATTTCCCTTACCTAGTTTCTAAAAAGTCCCTACTGTACTCTAACCCTATACCCGCAGGGTTCTCCACTCAACACCTTCAAAATGACATCCCCCAGAACAAAGTATCAGTATTTTTCTACATACAACATTTCCTATAACTGCAGGGAGAGTAGATTCTGAATAAAACACCTTATCCCGAGTTTGGGATAAAATCCAAACCAACTCCACCAACGATCAGCTCCAACAGACTTGTAAAGAACTTCGCCAGGAGCGTCGTGGTGGCCTCAAATCTTCAATCCAGTGAGAAACAGGACCAGGATCAAAGAGAGAAGGAAGGAGAGGCGTTTTAGAGAGAGAGAGAGAGAGAGTGAGTGATTGCTGCGCCAAATTCTGCAATTTAATCCGGGTTTTCACTATTTATAGCCTAGAATTCGTCGACGAAACATGTCCTCATCGACAAGCTCTTCTTATATCCTCATCGGCGAATCCCCTATGTTCGTCGACGAGATGTTGAAAATTCTTCGGGTTATTACATTCTCCCCTCCTTATAAATTTTCGTCCTCGAAATTTACTATATGAGTTGAACACCATCTATACACTTCATCATCCCGTAAAGAAAAAATGGTCTACTTATTTTATTACCTGCCCTCACTTATGGCGGAGGAATACCATGGTTACATTCTATGTTCTGGGAGATTACACAAATAAAATTAAAACTACTTACTATCTAAATAGTACATGTACCTGCAAAAGAAACATTACCTAACTATTATAATTTACCTAAGTACCTCTATACCTCTTGGAACAATTGCGGGTATATCTATCTGATCTGCTCCTCGAGCTCCCAAGAAGCTTCCTCTATAGCATGATTTTTTCAAAAAACTTTGACTAACTGAATTTCTTTTGTACGTAATTCTTGTGTCTTCCTGTCTAATATCTGTACTGGTGTTTCTTCATAAGATAATGAATCCTTGAGTTCTATCTCTGCATACCTGATGATGTGCGATGGGTCTAGGACGTATTTCCTCAACATAGCAACATGAAACACGTCGTGTATTCTAAATAAAACTGACGGCAAAGTTAGCCTATAAGCAACTGACTATATTCTCTCTAGTATCTCAAAAGGACCAATATACTTAGGGTTCAACTTGCCCTTCTTTCCAAACCTCATAACTCCTTTCAGAGGAGCTATCTTCAAAAATACTCAATCTCCCACTTCAAATTCTAGTTCTCAGCGGCGAGTGTCTGCATAGCTTCTCTGCTGATTCTGTGTTGTATTGATTCTTTCTCTAATTAATCGGACCTTTTTGGATGCCTGTTGAATTATCTCTGGACCCAAAACTCGCCTTTCACCTACTTCGTCCCAGAAAAGAGGAGAACGACATCTCCTGCCATATAATGTCTCATAAGGTGCCAGGCCGATGTTAGCCTGATAGCTGTTATTGTAAACAAATTTAACTAACGACATATACTAAATCCAACTGCTTCCAAAATCAAGCACACAAGCACGAAGCATATCCTTTAGTGTATGAATCGTCCACTCAGTCTGACCATCTGTCTGACAATGGAAAGTAGTGCTAAAAGCTAATTGTGTACCCATAGCCTCCTGAATACTTTTCTAGAATCGTGAAGTAAACCAATGATCTCGGTCTAAGACTATGGATATCGGCACACCATGGACGCGAACTATCTCATGAACATAAATTTCTACCAACCTGTCTATGGAATAACCGACTTTAATAGGGATGAAATGGGGGGTCTTTGTCAATCGATCAACAACCACCCAAATCGCATTCAACTCCTGTCGCACTGGTGGTAACCCCATAACAAAATCCATAGAAACGTGGTCCCACTTTCACTCTGGAATAAACAACAGCTGCAACTGCCCTGCTGGCCTCTGGTGCTCAGCTTTAACCTGCTGACACGTCAAGCACTGTTGTACAAATTCAGCTATTTCTTTCTTCATCCCACTCCACTAGAAGTACACCCACAGATCCCGATATATTTTAGTGTTACCTGGATGTACAGTGTATAGGGATCTGTGAGCCTCTTCTAATATAGTTTTCCTGATCTCGGTATCTGTAGGAACACTAAGCCTAGCATGGAATCACAAGGCTCCGTCATCTGATATGCTGAACTCCTCTCCCTAACCATCCCGCACTCTAGCCATCACCTTTGCCAACTCCGCATCATCACCCTGAGTTGTTTTAATCCTCTCGTATAGCGTAGACTGAACCACTAGACTAGCAATGACTGCTTGAGGACTCTCCTCTACCAATTCTATGTTGAGCCTCTCCAAATCCATCAGAATTGAGTGCTAAATTTCCATAACTGCCAGTACCGGTCCCTCTAATTTCCTGCTTAGAGCATCTGCCACTACATTCATTTTTCCTAGGTGGTAACTAATCATGCAATCATAGTTTTAATAAGCTCTAGCCACCTTTTTCGCCTCATATTCAACTCTTTCTGGGTAAAAAAATATTTCAGGCTCTTATGATCCGTGAAAATATCGCACTTTCCACCATATAGGAAATGCCTCCAAATCTTAAAAGCATACACCATCACACCAAGCTCTAAATCATGGACAGGATAATTCTTCTCATATTCTTTAAGCTGTCTAAACGCATATGCAATAACCCTTCCGTGCTGCATCAACACGTATCCAAGACCCTTCAAAGAGGCATCACTATATATTACGAACCCATCCTCCCTTGAAGGAATAGCCAGTACTGGAGCTAAAACTAACCACCTCTTTAACTCCTAAAAACTCTGCTCACAGTCGTCGGTCCAGTCAAACTTTATATTTTTTTCTCGTAAGTCGTGTTAATGGACCTGATAGCTTGAAGAAACCATCCACAAAACGCCAGTAATAACCTGCTAATCCCAGCAAACTCCTGATTTCCTGAACATTTCCCGGCCTTTCCCAACTCACCACTGCCTCTATTTTACTTGGATCAACTGATACACCTGCTTTAGAGATCACATGGCCGAGAAAAGTAACATGTTTTAACTAAAACTCAAACTTTTTGAATTTTTCATATAATTTTCTTTCCCTTAATATCTACAACATCAGCCTCAAATGATGCTCGTGCTCTTCAAAACTCCTCGAGTAGACTAGTATATCATCAATAAACACAACCACAAACTGGTCCAAATACTGATGGAACATCTGATTCATTAGATCCATAAATATTGCTGATGCATTAGTTAACCCAAATGGCATCACTAAAAACTCGTAATGCCCATATCTAGTACGAAATGCGGTCTTCGAAATACTTCTGCTTAAACTTTCGCCTGATGGTAGCCTGACCACAAGTCAATTTTAGAGTAAACCTGAGTCCCATGAAGCTGATCAAATAAATCATCGATCCTAGGGTGAGGGCATTTATTTTTAACTGTTAGTTTATTTATCTGCCTATAATCGATACACAACCTCATGGTTCCATCTTTTTTTTCACACTGGGCCTCATAAAACCCTTATCCAGTAATTCCTGTAGCTGATCTTTTAATTCTTTTAACTCAATTGGAGTCATATGGTACGGTGCTTTAGATACTGGTGCAGACCCCGGAAACAAATCTATAGTAAACTCAATCTCATGATCAGGTGGCAATCCAAGTAATTCTTTTGGAAATACATCTGGAAACTCTCACTACGGGTATGTCAACTTGTCCCAATTCTTCTTTTGGCAAATATTTTATGTATGCGACGTACCCCTGGCAACCACTTTGTAACAATCTCCTCACCTAAATGGCCGACACCAACTGTGGTGAGGTACGTATGCATGATCCTATGAATCTGTACTCTTACTCGCCCGGGGGTCTAAAAATTACTTCCTTCTGATGACAATTAATACTGGCGTGATATGTTGCTAGCCAATCCATGCCTAATATCACATCAAACCCCTACATATCTAGGACCACGAGATCCGCGGGTAGTACACTCTCTTAAACACTCATTGGAAAATTTCGAAACACTTTCCTGCACCTTATTATAGATCCCATCGGCGTACCCACAGATAATTCTACGTCTAACGGCTGTGTTTATACTCTAGTCATCTTTACATATGCCGTCGATATAAAAGAGAGGGTGGCACCTATATCATACAAAACAACAATTTTATATGGTAAAGCAATAATGATACCTGTGACCACGTCTCCAGCCATCTCAACATCTCCCGGCGTCAATGCATAGACCCTCATCGGCACAGTATTCCTCTTTTGACCTCCATGGGGTGCCTGATATCCACCTCGAAATGGTATAGGATTCAGTGCATAATTGGACAACATCCGACATGATCGAGCCATATGGTTGGGCCTCCCACAATGATAACAGACATTCTCCCCCAATCAACACTCACCAAGATGTCTCCGTCCGCATCTAGGACAAATAGCATGAAGTTGTCCGCCTTGAAATCCTCCATGCTCTACCATTTGCCTCTGGCCTCCGCCAGATCTGCCTCCTCTCCAAGGGCCTTGGCTAGGACCTGCCTAAAAACTCGAGGGTGCAGTCCTCTGACTTTATGTCTCCGTCTCTCTAGATAGACTCTCCTCCGCTATAGTGGCCCTGTCAACCAACTCTGCAAAATCCTAGATCCTCAGTACCGCCACTTGCCTATAAATATCTCACCTCAAGTTTCTCTCGAACATTCTAGCCTTCTTCACTTCATCGTCGACAATATATGGGCAGAAACGCGAAAGCTCGATAAATCTCGCTGCACACTATAGGACAGTCAATGATCCCTAGGACAAGCTCAGAAACTCCTATACTCGAGCCTCTCTGACTGAGGTGGTAATATCTATCGAAGAACACGTCCCTGAATCGAGCCCAGGTCATCGGCATTGGTATAGCCCTCTACTCCTCTAACAATCTGATGGCTGCCCACCATCTCTCAGCCTCCCCTGCCATCATATACGTAGCATATAAAACTCTCTGCTCATCGGTGCAATAAAGTACTGTCAGAATCTTCTCTACCTCTTGCACCCAGTTCTCTATAGCTGCAGGGTCAGTCTCTCCAGAAAACGCTAGCATATTCATCTTCATAAATTTCTCTATGTTACATCTGAGCTAAAGATGGACCTTCTTACTGTCTAGAGGTCCATGCAATCTTAGCCATAACTTGCTGAGCCATACTGCGTAGCACAGCATATGAATCCCGCCTACTGCACTAGAAGGACTAGCACCATCGTCCCCACTAGCGTGAGCGCTATTGCCTCCTGGGTCCATCCTGCAAGCACATAGAACACCGTTTCAGATTTCTATTTCCCTACAGACCCAACTTATTTAACTAAAACTCCAAATTCTCTATTAACCATCCCTCATGATCCTAACCCCAAATCACATCCCATAACCTAAATATATAACTTGTCGATAGTTTACTATGACTTTCTTGAAGTCGTCACCCCAGGAAAAATACAAAAACCACCACGAAAATCCTGTATCCAGATCACAAAATAAAACCCCAAATCCTTTTCCTATATTCTGGTATTGTTTCCCCGCTGCACTCTAAATTCTACAAAACTATCAACTTAAGCTCTGATACCAAATTGTGACGACCTCAAAATTTACATCATTTATATATATGAACTACTCTGATACCCCTTGCTATGAATATTGAGCCTCGGAAGGCACCAGGATAAATCTGAATATAAAATCATACCTATGCAGCGGAAACGTAATCCATACATCCATACACATCATACAATACCAAGGATCTGTATTACCAAACCACACTATATAATACATCTCTCTCTAAAATATTTTTCCCAAAACACAAAACCCTACACAAACTTACCCTCTAATCTAGGGTAATCAAATAAACTCTCTATTCGCGAGCCTAGTCAACTTGTCTAACTGGCTCACCTTAAAAATGTTAAAGTCATAGGGTGAGTCGATGCTCAGTAAGTGGAAATATGCTATTACTAGTGTGTGGCGACTAAGTTGTATATTGTTAAAATAACAACTGAACTGTAATGAAATAGAAAATCTACAAAGCATGTCCATCATTTTCACAATTTAAAATATAACTGTATCATCTGTATTTTCTACTTTTCATACTGCTAATATCATACTATACTCATCAGATACTATAAAATTGTATACATTTACCTCAGCCCGGCCAAACTGCATACTCTCCTAGGCGTAGGACTGGCTACTATCTCGTCAAACTGGCCCCCTCAACCCAGCAAACTGGGGAGCCGCATCCTCTCCTAGCACAGTTTGATGGTACCCACACACTATTTGAGATGTGTGGTTGCACTCTATCCGTATATAGCAATGGTACTGTGCTTTGTATTCTTTATCTGTATCTATCTGTAATCATTCCTCAGGGATCTGATACTATATATATACACATATAATTTTTTACTATTTTCATCATGTTTTCAAAATTACCATAACGCTATCTTTTGTATTGTAAATACTGTAATCTCTGTATGTTGTATCTATAGCATCTTGATGTTATCTCTGTATATCTGTTTGTATACTCTATCTATATACTCTGTCTGTATACTCTATATGTTATGGTAATAGGAAACATGGCACACTATAAACACTGTATATACTATTTTGAATAAAGCTGTAATATACTGATGTGAGTAAAACTATAATATTCTATTCTAGATAAATATCTGTGATATACTGATTTGTATAAAACTATAACATACTGATCTGAGTAAAACTGTAATATACTATTCTAGATAAATATCTGTGATATACTGATTTGTATAAAACTATAACATACTGATCTGAGTAAAACTGTAATATACTATTCTGGATAAATATCTGTGATATACTGATGTGTATAAAACTATAACATACTGATTTGAATAAAACTATAATATATTATTCTGGATAAATATCTATGATATACTGTCTATATCTGTGTATTCAGTACAGTCTGATATACTGTAAAAACTATATAAGTTCTTCATCACATAAATATCTACTAAGGCCACACAAGCATTTAAAACTCATATTCTGTAAAACTAGGTAATAAGCTAGTATATACATATGTGTAAAAATCTCTGATAACATTATAAAATTTCCTAACATAGCATATTTCCCTTATCTAGTTTCTGAAAAGTCCCTACTGTACTCTAACCCTATACCCGCAGGGTTCTCCACTCAACACCTTCAAAATGACATCCCCCAGAACAAAGTATCAGTATTTTTCTACATACAACATTTCCTATAACTGCAGGGAGAGTAGATTCTGAATAAAACACCTTACCCTAAGTTTGGGATGAAATCCAAACCAACTCCACCAACGATCAGCTACAACAAACTTATAGAGAACTTCGCCAGGAGCGTCGTGGTGGCCTCAGATCTTCGATCTAACAAGAAACGGGACCAGGATCAAAGAGAGAAGGAAGGAGAGGCGTTTTAGAGAGAGAGAGAGAGTGAGTGATTGTTGTGCCAAATTTTACAATTTAATCCGGGTTTTCACTATTTATAGCCCTGGATTCATCAACAAGACACGTCATCTCGTCAATGAGTCTTTAAGGAATTTCATCGATGAACTTCCTCCCTCGTCAACGAATTTCAAACTGCCCCAAAAACCTCTCCCGATATTTTCTTGTCGACGAAACCTGTCCTCGTCGACGAGCTCTTCTTATATCCTCATCGGCGAATCCCCTGTGTTCATTGACGAGATGCTGAAAATTCTTCGGGTTATTACACTTGTGGTATCAGAGCCTCGTTACACTAGACTTAAATGTTTTTTGCAAAAAGATCGCAATGGCTCAGTTTGGTGTATCCCCATTTGGTGTGGGACGATCCCTTTCAGATCCTCCATTGTTTTATGGTGTAGATTTCATGGTTTGGAAAATTAGGATGACTGTTTTTATAAAATCTAGGAATTGGAGGGTCTGGCAAGTGATTGATAAAGGAATTTGTATGCCAGTAAAAAATGATGTTAATTTGTTGCATGCAAATTCACATACCATGGACATGCTATATTGTGCTTTAGACTCTAATATTTTATTTGAGATTATGGCATGTACAAATGCAACGGAGATCTGGGTTGAACTGGAAAATAAATATGGAGAGACCTAGGAAAAGGAAACCATCACTCCAGAGGTGTCATGTTCAAATGATCAGGGAGTGGTAAGTGATAAGGAAATGACATTAACAGAAGAAGAGGTATATGATTCTAACTCAAACTCAATTAATGATTCTTACATTAACTGTTGTGATATGTCAAATCTTGAATCATCTGTTAAATACCATGATAATTCTGTTGATGATGCATGTGATGATTTTTATGCTGAATGTCATATTGTGTCATATGATGAATCATCTAATATTCCCTGTGACAATATTGTTGAAATTGTATGCAATGATTCATATAATAACTATGGTATATCTTATGATGAATCATGTGCTGAATTGATAAATGAAAGCATGCCTTCGTATGAAAAGCTAGATAAAACTTTGTTGAAAATGAATAAGTTTCTAGCGAAGTTATCTAAGCAGAAATCCATTTTGAAAAAGAAAAATAAAAGCATGGCAAAGCAATTAAGAAAAATAAAAGATTATTATGTCATCTTAGAAAAGAGAAAGACTAATAAGATCTTAAAAATTATCTGCTTAGAAAAAGAAATGGATGATTATTCTAAAGCTACACTCGAAGTTAAAAATGAAAAGAATAATCATAATAATGATTACGCGCCGAAACTGCGTAATTAGGCATCTTAACCCGGGCTTTACGGTTTATATTTTTAATTAAATGTCTAAAATTGTCCAATATTTTAATAAAGTGTCAAAATTAGTATTCTTGAGTTTTATTGCATTATTTATGAAGTTTTGGTAATTTTTTTTGTTGCAGGAAAAAACTCAGAAACTAAAACCGATACCTGTTCGTATTTCATGCATAACTTTTCTGTCTGAACTCCAATTGAGACGATTCAAATTTTTGGAGAAAAAGGAAAGGATTATTTACAACTTTCGTGTTTTGAGTTTTGCGAGAAACGGGCTCCAAAAGAGTCAGATTTGTGATGAACAGAGAACAAATAAAATGAAAAAATAAAAAATATATATTTGAATGGGTATTTGATGTGACCCGGCCATGCATGGCCGGGTCGGGTTAGGTAATCCAGGTCATAGGGCTTTTCCCCATCCCCTTTAAAACTTCACTTTCTCCTTCTTCTTTTCGGTGTGTGCCCCCGCACCCCTTCTTGTTCTTTATTTTTTCTTTTCAATTTTGTCTTGCTCCTACCCTGATTCTCCTTCCCTCCTTCTCGGTATTCTTCCTTTCCTCCTATCTCTTTCTTCCATCTCTTCTCTCACTAACTCTCTCCCTCTCTTTTGTCTCTTGGTTACTCTCTCCCTTGTACCAGCTCCTCTCTTTTTCTCTGTCTTTCTCACTCGCTGTCTCTCCCTCAACCTCTCAATTTTCTTCCTTGAATTCCCTCTGCCTAGCACTGCCACAGACTCCAGTTCCGGCCTCTCCAGCAGCCACCAGCCCGAAGACCTCCATAGCTCCTCGGCCAGCCATGCCAACACCAACCCGAGCAGCCAACTCCAGCCGTGGCAGCCCCTATTCCAGCAGCCTCTCCTCCAGCCCAGCTCCGGAAACACCATCCAGGCTAGTGCAGTCCAGCCACCCGAGAAGCTCCATCCGGCCAAGAATACCCGAGGCACTCCAGCAACTTCCATGGCAACAACTGTTCCAGCATCCCCTGTTTTACTCTCTCTCTCTCTCTTCTCTCTCTCTCTCTCTCTCTCTCTCTCTCTCTCTCTCTCTCTCTCTCTCTCTCTCTCTCTCTCTCTCTTATTTCTTTATTTAGTAATACTAATGTTTTAATTTGTTAGTGTTACTTAAAAAAAATCTGAATTTTAATGTTTTATTCTTATTGTAGTAGCTATTTAATTTTTTTTCGTTTTGTTTTGTTTTTCACGTAATTTAGTGGTGGAGTGGTTTATTTTCGTAAATTCGGTAATTCTAAATATATATATATATATATATATATATATAAGAATAAAAAAAAAAAAAAAAAAGTGCTTTGGTTCAAAGAAATTAGGCTAGTCATCTTTTCAAGATTTAATTTTTATTTTCCGAAGCTTGATTTAGTTTAGGGTCGGTTTTCATTAAAGTTTGTGTTTTTATCATGTTTTTTTTTTTTTTAATTCATTAATAATTTAGTTTTAATTCAAGGTCCTTCTTGTTAAAGGTTCGTTTTTTTATCGTGTGTATTCATGTCTAGTTAAGTTTCCTTTGCATGTTTTAATTTCATATTCAAAGTTCCCTTCTTTAATTGACACGTGCTTTAATGTTTCCTTAAGTAGGATAGGGTTTTCATTCTTGCTTTTTAATTTAGTGAATGTTAGTTTCAGGGTTTAAATTGTGTGTCATTTAATTTGTCAAAAGTGAAATTGAATCATCTTGAAAATCCTGAATCTGAACCAAGTTCAGTACTATTTTGTTTTCGATTGGACGAACGTAAATTTTGAGATTAAATGCATTCCCTATGGAGACGATCTAGCCCTTGGGCTTAATATTATACAACAGAACTCCTATACTTGGGATAGCTTTCGAGCTGCTCATTTTTCGAGTGAGTCAAATAAACCCTTAAGAATTAAAAAGAAAAACATTTTCAAGAAGGGTTCAACCCTTAAATCCAATAGCTATTTTTATGCCTCACCGAACAAAAATAAGATGTGTAAGCATAATCTTTCACGTATTTACAAAACCTACTTACACTATAAAATAAAATGGCACATTCAATCTTCATGTCCATCTAGTAGTGACAGAGGCCTAGATAAGAAAATGAATTGGATTATCATAATGGTGAATCTCTCGGGATCTAAAGAAGATCGAATTCCAATAGAAATTGTATAAATATTTTAGTCTTTCCTTAGTTCCTAGGTTTAGGGGTTAGTAATACCAATAGGCCTAGGAAGTGGCTTAGGTTTAAAATGTAGAAGCTTTGTACACACATCCACTTCAAAATGGACAAAGCATTTTTGCTTGGTAAATAATTCAAATGCTTAACTCATACTTAAATGTAAACATCTTAAGTTAAGCATACATTGTCCATTACACTAGATTGTGGTTTAGGGAATCCATCTCACACTATATATCATTTAATCCTAAACCCATCATTGAACTTAAAAGCCAAAATCATCATCAAGACATCACTCTAGGGCATATTAATTAGCACAAATATTTTTTGAAAAATGTCCTACTTTTGAATACTCTTTTGAACTTAAATAAAATGTTTAATCCTTAAAAGTATTCATTCTTTACTTATCACTCAAAGCTCTCAAACTCTAAGTCAAACCCATTAGAGCTTTATATACTTAAAGATATGTTGAATGGCTAAAATTATTTGCACTAGGTTTCAAATCTAGATTATGAAATGAAATTTGAAAGAAACCTATGCATGATGAGTTAAATTTAAAAGTCATTCAAACTTGTGCCTTTCACATGTATTAGATTCATAAGAAAAAAGGTAGACATAGGCTTATCACTTTAATGAATATTCTTTGTGACTGTTGGTCCAATAAGCCTAAAGCATTCACACCAAGATTAAACCATTCAAAATCTTATAACTCTTGGCTAAAGAAATTAGAAAATGAAAAAGGCATTAAATGCGTTGAGTGTAGAACTCAGGGGGAGCTTTTATTCTTCATATCTATATAAATTAAAATGCTCTCATATCCGTATATTGTTTATGCCTTATGCTTTTCTGTGTATCGCATTGCAGCACTATCCATGATTTAATGAATGGTTATAATCTCTTTAATGGATAGTTTATATTTTTCTAGCACTAACTTCTATTGAGTTATATTGAATATCTTGAGTTGATTATACTACTGGAATGCATGCTTAATATAGAATGTCTCCTACATGGTGGATGCAGTTGATGAGAATTGCATGCTGGTAGTGGATTATAGGTTCTCGCATGCTCAAATTGATTTATTTTAAATTGTTTGCTTAAATCTATCAGGTTTTGGTACATGAAAATTTTGGAAATGTCTGATTTACAGACGACATGCTACCAAAATTTAGGCAGGATTTTTCCCAAACCAAAACCTTGTGTTAAAGTTGATTATGATAAAATTAGTGTTAAAATCTTTTTGAAAGGATGAGTAAAAACCAATTGAATAATTAAACTTTCATCCTTGCATAATCATCACATATTTAGAGGAGCCCAGCTCCATCCCTAGAGAAAGAGAATAATGATCTCATATGCATCAATTCACCTCTTGAATATCGAGGCTTTTTAGAAAACCCTGAACATCATATCATGTGCTTAATGGTCTATGAATATATATGGATTGTTCTAGGTTATGAGTATCATTTCATGTCTTAGTATATCTTTTCTGATGCATGTGTAATACATAGGGATAGCTATATTGGTTGCATAGAAGAGTAAATTAATCTTTACCAGTATATTTATTTCAAGAGATTTAAAATGATGACTTATACTACTAAGAATATTAAAAATGGTCTTTAATTGGTATAAGCAGCTTATTGCATCTAAGCTAGAATTCAAATTGATAGGGGGAGCATCTTAAATTAAAATCCTATCTTGTTGTGCTCACCAATACTTTTGGCTTAGATCAGTTTGTTATTCACTGTGGTATGTGCTCAATTGTGATGACCTTATTGAATATCTTAATTGAAAAATATATTGTTTTACCACATGTTCTTTGTGTTTACCATATGATCTTGCATGTGATTGATAAATTTCTAGAATCATTATGGTTGTAATTTTCTGGTTATATTATGAATTATACTTAAATGCTAAAACTAGAAAAATGTTGCTTGCTTGCATGATCTTCAAATTTCTTTTGCAAGCAACCCCCAGTACTTTTTGCAAACATCATAAGGGGGATGTATATTTATATGTACGTACATATATATTTATGGTAATATTTTATGGCAAGAACTAATTTCAAAACTAAATTTTATTTTTCCCTCTTGCCTTATTATTATTATATACATATATGTTTTTAAAACTGCATAACTATTTTAGCAACTTCACATAAAAATGCATGCGAACTAGTTAGACTGTTTTATGCTCAAACATTCTATTTAGTATCATATGCTGTGTGTTTTAAACTCAAATCTTTCATGGGTCTTATGATATGCTTCAATTGCCATGGTTTGTGCATATTTATGGTTTAATTTGGTTTTCATGTCATTTAAATTTTTAAATGACCAGTTATAGAGTTTGTGTGCTTAATTTTTAAACCTTTCATGGCTTTATACTCTATGAATTTGTTATGATATGAAAAGCATAACTATCATATCTCGTGCTTGTTGATAGTTATATTTATGAATTGAGAATACTGAACTATTTGAGTTGATTTTTGTGGATATATTATAAATTTAAAACTCAATCAGGTCATTTCAATATATGTATTTTTGGGAAAATGCTCTACTTTCAAACGGCATGCTACCAAAATTTCTAAATTTTTTCCCAATCTTATCATGTATTTAAATGATTTATACTCAAATGTCTTGCTTATATGTTTTATATTTATAACCCTTTTTATTGTTGCCAAAAGGGGGAGAAAAGGCAAAATTAGGTACTTTGCTAAAATCTAAATTTAATTACCCACTGATAAATCATTTAATTTTAGCTTAAATTGTCTTCATGCATAAAGTCAGGGGGAGTCTTTCTTGGTTGTACCCACTTTTGCATAAAGTATTTGTCATCATAAAAAAAAAAAAAGAGATTGCTAACCTAATAGGTCATACCTGGTTTTGATAATGACAAATACTCTTGGTATTTGATGACTTTCAAGCTTGTGTGCAGGTATGTAATTAGCAAATCAACTAATGGCATATGAAGACTCAAAGTCCAAAGACCTCAAAGACCCCGAAGATTTCTTGTTGTAATTTATATTATATGGGTCTATAATAGTAACTAGGTATATCAGTTTGTAATAATCTCTACATGTCATGCATGTTGGTATGTGTAAACTCAAAATGACCGTAGAATGACCATAGGGGTTGAATGACCTTAGGACACCCTTCGGTCGACCGACGCCAAATTTTTGGGACTATCTCAAAATAGCCCTTGAAAAGACCTTAGTGTGACTCTAGGTTCCAACACTCGCACACATATCATATAATATATAGGAGTATTTAATCTATGCTAAAAATGAACATTATTAGGAAAGTAGAGAGAGCTCGAGCAACCGAACCCTTGGAGTTCAAAACTCCTCCAACACTCGAATTGTTGAAAAGTCAACAGTTGACTTAGGCTCTCAGGCGACCGAACATATTTTTTCAGACCTTCCTCGGGCACCCGAACCCTTAAAAAGGAACTTTTCACCAACCCGATCGACCAAACCTCACCTTCAAATCAGACCCCGGGCGACCGAACACACAAGTTTGGGCTGCCGAACCTATGATCGGGCACCCGAATTTATGAAGAAATGTTTCTAACTTTAATTCAGGCCACCGAACTAGAACTCAGGCGACCAAACCTATTTAAGACCTTTTATGACTGTGTTTATTCGGGCGACCAAACCAAGGTTCAGCCACCCAAATCTCACCGGGTTAAAAAGTTTTTAACTGAGGTAAATACGAGTTATCTTGGGTTAATTATGTTTAAACATTTTTTAACTTTTCTAATAATACCTAATAGGTCCCAAACGGTTATATTTTTTACCTAACCTATAAATATGAGTTCATTTGTGAGGATTAGGGTGAGATTAGCCAAAAACAATTAGCAAAAAAATCATCTCTACTTGAAAATCCCACTTTGCTCAAATACCCTCAAATACTCATTCCTTTGATAAATCTTAGTATTGTAAGAGCTTAGCGAGTGTGTTTGTGATTGCCAGTATTGCTAATACTCCCAGTGTGCTTATGTGATTGAGATAATGTTTTTGGGGAGTTTGGCTTAGGTTTATCCCATAGATTTTCATACTATAAATCTTGTGTTGGGATAACCTAGTAAGTTTAGGATATTTGCATTGTTATTGCAAGTTTCCAATAGCTTTTTTTTTGGTTGTGCAAATATATTTTCAAACAAGCAAAATATTTTTAAAATAGATTAGCTAGCTCTATTAAAAAGATAGCAAAAGAGATTTTAGGCGAATCAAAGGGAAGATTCTCAAATAGCAAAGAAAGTTGGTGGTGGGATAAAGATGTACAAAAAATCATAAAGACAAAAAGAATTTGGTATAAAACGTGGCAAAAATGTAGAAACAGCGATAACTTTGAAAAATATAAGGAGGCAAGAAAAGATGCAAAAAGGGCCGTTAGTGAAGCTAAACATAGATCATTTAATAGTTTGTATGATAGATTAGGTACAAAAGAAGGGGAAAGAGATATATTTAAACTTGCTAAAGCTAGAGAAAGGAAGAACAAGGACTTAGGAAATGTAAAATGTATAAAAAGTAAGGATGATATTGTCTTGGTTAAGGACGAAGATATTAAAGAAAGATGACGAAGTTACTTTAGTAAGTTGTTTAACGAAAACCAAATAGAAGGCTTAAATTTAGAATTGTCAAATGAGGAAAAGACTAAAAATATAAGATTTATTCGAAAAATTAGAGTTAACGAAGTTAAGTTTGCACTAAAAAAGATGAAAAATGGGAAAGCTATGGGACCAGATAACATCCCAATTGAAGTTTGGAAATGCTTGGGTGATCACGGAATTATATGGTTAACTAATTTATTTAATACAATTGTACAAACTAAAAAAATACCAGATGAATGGAGGAAAAGCACTTTAATACCTATATACAAAAATAAAGGAGATATTTTAAAATTGTAATAACTATCGTGGAATTAAACTTATGAGTCATACGATGAAACTATGGGAAAGAGTAGTTGAGCAAAGATTAAGGTTAGAAACGAAGATTTCAGAAAATCAATTTGGTTTTATGCCTGGGAGATCTACCACAAAAGCTATTTATCTTTTAAGAAGATTAATGGAAAAGTTTAGGGAAAAGAAGAGGGACTTGCATATGATATTTATTGACCTTGAGAAAGCATATGATAGGATACCTAGGGAAGTTCTATGGTGGGTTTTAGAAAAAAAGGGTGTGTGTTGTAGGTATACCGATGTCATTAAGGATATGTACGATGGAGTAATGACTAGTGTAAAGACTATAGATGGAGAAACTAGAGAATTTCCAATTACCATAGGTGTACATCAAGGATCTGCTTTGAGTCCTTATCTTTTTGCTTTAGTGATGGACCAATTGACTAAGAGTATTCAAAAGGAGGTTCCATGGTGTATGTTGTTTGCAGATGATATTGTTTTAATTGACGAAATTAGGAATGGAGTAGAGGCTGAGTTAGAATTATGGAGAGAAGCTTTGGAATCTAGATTCTTTAAGATAAGTAGAAATAAAACAGAATATATGAAATGTAATTTTAGTAATGATAGGAGGAATATTGGAGACAAAGTTAAACTTGATGATGAAGAAATAAATAGCACTTGTAGATTTCGATACCTTGGATCTATTATGCAAGTTGAAGGAGAAATTGAAGATGATGTAATGCATAGAGTTAAAGCAGGTTGGGTAAAATGGAGAAGTTCTTCAAGTGTTCTATGTGATCGTAGAATACCCTTAAAATTGAAAGGGAAGTTTTATAGGACAGCTATAAGACCAGCTATGCTATATGGATCAGAATGTTGGGCGACGAAGAAACATAATATCCAAAAAGTAAAAGTTGCCGAGATGAGGATGCTTAGATGGATGAGTGGTATAACATTGAAAGATGAATTAAGGAATGAACATATTCATGGTAAGTTAGGTGTAGCTCCTATAGAAGATAAGATAAGGGAAGGACGACTCAGATGGTACAGACACTTGCAACGTAGGCCTTATAGTGCACCTGTGAGGAAGAGTGACTTAGTTACTGTGGGGGCAAGGGGTAGGGTAGACCTAAAATAACTTGGGAGGAGATAGTGAGTAAGGATTTAATATCTTTGAATCTATCAAAAGAAATGGTCCATGATCGCATAAATTGGCGGAAAAGGATTCATATAGCCGACCCCACTTAGTGGGACTAAGGCTTGGTTTTGTTGTTGTTGTTGTTATTGTTGTTGTAGTGTGCCGACTTCATTGAAGAAAATCTCCTTAAACTAGTTTGAATATCTGATTGATATCTTTAGAATACTGATGTATTATTAATTTGTGCTATGCTTAAATTCCAAAGTATTGCTTGTTTAGAACACTCTTGAATATTATTGTGATCATATCTTGTAGAGCGTTATTTACACATATATACACATCACTGAGCTTACATCTACCTACATTGTTGATGTGTATGTGATTGATTAAGTATACTGCGCATATTGGGGTACATATCTGCTTTACATGATAATCACTGTACTAGTTTATTGTGAAAAATACTGTTGTATTTCTAGGCGTGGCCTGAGGGGGTTTAATCTAACCCGGAAGGATCAGGTTGGGGTTAGCCGTATGAATTTGACCTAGGGCGTTCTCCACCCCGCAAGGAGAGTTTGTAAATGTGCTAATTGACCTAGTTGTATTAGGTGCCACGCCACCCATTAAGTGAGCATTAGTGGAATCCTCGGGCTTGCGAGCTAGAGGCAGGGACGTAGGCACAGTTGGCCGAACCCTGATAACATATAGTACGTGTTCTTTACATTTCCATAATCTATTTACTGCACGTGTATGTTATATTGTGAATGATTAGGTTTACATTTGCATAGACAGACCCTAGGTTAAGTAACATTGTTAATCTGGTCAAACCTAGGTGATAAATTTAAATACCCAATTCACCCCCCTCTTGGGATTGCACCAAAGCTAACAACTTGCATGATAATCATATACATACACATATTGTAGTGACCTAAAGAATAATAGTATTTTAATAGTAAGAGGGAGAGAAATGGAAACAAAAATAGAATGAAAATAATTTCAGGAAATTACCAGGCTTCGTCGACGAATACAGGGTTTCGTCGAGGAAGGTCTTCAGAATCTCGTCGACGAGAAAATACCGAGCGAAGGTTTGGGCTACTCTGAATTTTGTCGACGAAGGGTAAGGTTCATCAACGAATCTATTGAAGGACTCGTCAACGAGGTGATGTGTCTTGTCGACGAATTTGGCCCTATAAATAGTGAAAAACTCGGATTTTTATCTAATTATAGGTTCCTCTCTCTCTCCTCTCTCTCTCTCTCTCTCTCATACGGTCTCTCTCACTTCTCTCTTTGTTTTTGGGCCTGTTTCTCACAGAATCGAAGATCTGAGGCTACCACGACGCTCCTAGCGAAGTTCTTTGCAAGCCTTCCAGAGCTGATCGTTGGGAAAGTTGGGTTGAATTTCGTCCCAATCTCTGGGTAAGGCATTTTATTCAGTATTTGCCTTTCCCTCAGTTACAAGAAATGTTACAAGTAAGAAAATACTGTTATTTTGTTCTGAGGAATTTTGTTTTCAAGATGTTGAGTTAGGAAACTTGCGGGTATAGAACCAGAATTTTATAGGGGCTTTTCAGAGTTAAGGTAAGGGAAATATGTTATACTAGGAGTTTTAATAATGTTAACAGAGATTTCATAGACACATATTTATACCATTTGATTATACAGTTTTTGTAGAGTATGAGTTTAAATGCTTGTGTGACCTGAGTAGATTTTCATGTGATGAAGAATTTATATGGCGTTTATAATATATCATACTATATTGGATACACAGATATAGACAGTATATACAGTTTATATAGTTTTTCCCAGTATATGGAGTTATACAAAATATACAGATATAAATATATATTCATAGAGATTATATAGAGAAATTTACATGCATATATGACTTTTATACGAATAGTTTTATGAAATAGATATATATATACATATACATGTATACAGTTTTACTCAGATCAGTATATATATTACAACTTTATACAAAACAGTATGTACAGTGTTATAGCATGCCATGTTTCCTATTACCATAACATACAGAGTATACAGACAGAGTATATAGACAGAGTATACAAACAAATATACAAAGGTAGCATCAAGATGCTACAGACACATTATACAGAGATTACAGTATTTATAGTACAAAAAGATAGCGTTATGGTAATTTTGAAAACATGATGAAAATAGTAAAAGAGTATATGTGAGTGTGTGTGTGTGTGTGTGTGTGTGTGTATATATATATATATTGTATCAGATCCCTGTGGAAAGATTACAGACATATACAGTATAGATATAGAATACAGAGCACGGTATCGTTGCTATATATAGATAGAGTGCAACCACATATCTCAAATAGTGTGTGGGTACCGTCAGCCATGCTCGGAGAGTATGCAACTCCCTAGTTCAGTGGGTGGAGGGGGCCGATTTGACGAGGTAGTAGCCAGTCCCAAGCCTAGTAGTGGATGCAGTTTGGTCAGGCTGAGATAGGGTAGAGTATATTAACTTATCTGGAGGACCGATCAGATGAAGTCCCGCCTACAGGCCGCACAACCCTATCATGAGGGGTCAAATCATGACGTACAGAGTCCTAGGGATAAAGCACAGTTATGTATATGTATACAGTTTTACAGTATATGATGAGTATAGTATGGTATTAGCAGTATGCAAAGTAGAAAATACAGATGATACAGTTATATTTTAAATTGTAAAAAGAAAGATATGTTTTATAGATTATTTATTGCATTACAGTTCAGCTACTATTTAAAACTATTCTTAACTTAGTTGCCACACACTAGTAATAGCATATTTCCACTTACTGAGCGTCGACTCACCCCATGACTTTAATATTTTTCAAGTGAGCCAGCTACGCGAGCAGATCTGGCTCACGAATAAAGAGTATTTTAATTACCCTGGTTCTAGGGTAAGTTTTTGACAGAATTGTGTATTCTTTTTGGGGAAGATGATGATGGAGGAATTATTTTGTATAGATATGGTCTGTATATATTGAATTCTGGTATTGTATAGTATATATGTAAATGGTTGTATGATTTGTATTTCCGCTGCTTAAGTATGGATGTAGATACACATATATATATAAAAAAAAAATGGTAAGAATTTTGAGGATGTTACATATATATTTTCAATTTTAACCGGTAGAATTTTCAAAATAACTAGCTTAATTTATTCATTGAACAGCTTTGAATTATTTACCAGGCAAATAATGCCTTGTCCATTTGGAAGTGGATTTCATTCAATTATGTCACAGACAATGTTTTCATATTTTATCCAATCATCATGATATTTCTTCATTAAGTGATTAGGTTGGATATTTTACATGACTTTTCATATTGGCTAAATTTTCAAAGAATTTTAAGTACGCACCACTTCCTGAGCCTATAGTCATCACTACCCCTTAAACCTAATCCTAAGATCTAAGGAAGAATTAAATGATTATGTAATATCAGTTGGAATCCATTTTTCTTAAGTCCTAAGGGGTTTGTCTTTCTGATTACCCACATCGTCTTCTTGTCTTTCCCCCTGGCACTTCTACATAGGCAGGTAAATTTAGTGTGTCATATCATTCCAATGAATAAGCAAGTTTTATGTATATGTAAAGAGACATGCTTACTCATTCTATTTCCATCGGATAAGGCATTAAAAAGCTTATGGGATGTGAAGGATGAATCCTTTTTGAAAGAATTATTTCTTTAACCTCCTAAGGATTTATTATGATTATTCTTTTCATTTTTAATTTTGAGAGCAACTTTAGAGTAATCATCTATTTCTTCATCTAAGGAGAAAATTTTCAATATCTTTTTAATTTTATTCTTCTCTAGGATAGCACGATATTCTTTTAATACTTTTAATTGTTTTACTATCCTGTTAGTGTCATTTTTCAACAATGTTTTCTACTTAGACAACCTATCTAGAAGCTTATGCATTTTACATAAAATATTTTCTACTTTTTCATTCAAAGGCATGCTCCCATCAATCAATTTAGCACAAGATTCATCACCGAATTTACTAAAAGAGTTGTTACCAGAATCAGTGCATGCATCATAATCAACCAGTATATCACAAGATTTAGCAGATGATTCATCACAAGTTATATCACAAAATTCTTCATGAGAATCATCGCATGCATCATCAATAGATATATCACAAAACTCAATAGATGATTTAGTATATGATATAACACAACATTTGACACAAGAATTATCAATTATGCTAGACTGAGAATCATATACCTTCTTTACCATTAATGCAATTTCTTTATAATATACCACATCCAAATCATTAGAGCTTGACACTTCTAGGAATATGGTAACCTCTTCTTGGGACTCACCATATTTCTTTTCAAGTTCTTCCTAGATTTCCTGTGCACCTTCACATGTCGTAATCTCAAGAAAAATATTAGACTCTAAAGCACAATACAATAAATCCATGGCATTAGAATTAATTACATTAAAATCATTTTCATTTATTTGTACACATCTTCCTTTAGCAATCACAAGTCAGACCCTCTAGTCCATAGATTTTATAAATACGCTCATCCTAAGTTTTCAATGGGTGTAATTTACACCACAAAATAATGAAGGACTGGTGACTAACCATGCCTCTCCGAATAGGGATACACCAACGAGAGTCATTGCGATCTTTTACAAAAGTTGTTAAGCCTAGTGCAACAAGACTCTGATACCAATTGTTAGCTTGGGCGCAATCCCAAGAGGGGGGTGAATTGGTATTTTAAAAATTTATCCCCTAAGTCAATCCACTAGCATCAGTATTACACAATCTTAAGGTTAATCTAGTGCGTATAAAATAAATCAATATATATTCAGTGAAAATTAAACTACACAAGTAATTTAAATATGCATACACGGGAAAGCAGTAAAGAGAGACAACATCAGAAATGTTATCAGGGTTCGGTCAATACTACCTAGTCCCTGCCTTGACACACCCGCACAAGGATTACACTAAGGCACACTTAATGGGAGGAGCGGCACCAAATACAATCAGGTCAATTAGCACAGGGCTGACCTCAGCCTTTACAAACAATCCTTCTGAGCTGAATTACTGCCCCCTTAGGCCATGCCTGGAATACAATAGTATTTTTCACAATTTAACCGGTATAGTGATTGTGCTTCTCAGTAAAGTAGATGTGTACCAAATGTAATCAATCATATGCGCATCAACACTATAGGAAATGAAAGCTCAGTGATGTGATTTTGTGCAAGCAACACTTTCAAGAATGTTCAAAACAAGTTATATCTTTGAAACAAGTTAATATCGAATCTCAATGTTCAATCAAAGTTTCAAAGATGCTTAATCAAATATTCAAACTAACTCAAAATATTTTCCTTCAATGTAATGAGCTAAAGAGTAGTTTGAAAAATACTATAACTTATAGAAAATATTTTTGTACAACAAAATCAAAGCTAAGGGAATCTTGCAATAACAATGCAAAGATCTCTAAACTTGTTAGTTTATCCCAACACAAGATTTATAATATTGAAATTTGTGGGATAAACTTAACTAAATTGCCCAAAAATGAATCACACAATCAAACAAGAATAGATGGAGTATTAGTATTATCTAATAATCACAAGCACACTCAATAAGCTCTCATAATATCAGGATGTATCAAGAGAATAAGTATTTGAGAGTATTTTAGGCAATATGAGTTTTTGAAAAAGAAAGGATTTTGCACTAATGATTTTTGCTAATTATTGCTAATTCATACAAATGAACTCATATTTATAAACATTGTCAAAAATATAACCATTTGGGACCTTCAGGGTATTATTAGAAAAGTTCTAAAATGCTTAAAAAATATTAATCCAATTAACCCATCTTTACCTCGGGTAAAATAATTTTAACTCGAGAAGGTTCGGGTAGCTGAACCCAGGTTCGGTTGCTCGAACAAACTCATTTTCAAAAACTTCTTAAAATAGTTCGGCAACCCGAGTTCTGGTATGGTAGCCCCAACAAAAGTCAGTAGCATTTGTTCATAGGTTTGGGTGTCCAATCAGTGGGTCGGTAACCCAAACTCAAAGGTTCGGTCGCCCGGGCCTATTTTTGAACTGTTTTCCTCGGTAGCTCGAGTTGGTGAGGCGTCCCTTTCAGAGGGTTCGGGTGCTCAAGGAAGATATGTTTAAAAACGATTCGGTCGCCCGAGAGTTAGGTCAACTGTTGACTTTTCAACAGTTCGGGCGCCCGAGGAGTTTTGAACTCCAGGGGTTCGGTCGCCCAAGCTCTCTCAAACTTCCCTATAATATTCAATTCAATTCATATTTAACACTCCTGAATTCTGTATGGTATATGTGCATGAGTTTTGAGACCTAGAGTCATACTAGGGTCTTACTAGGCTTACAATATATCATATATGCATGACATGCAGGTAATTATTATAGACCATATACCTAGTTACTATTACAGACTCATATTACATTAATTGAATTTACAATATGAAAGAGAATTTTCAAGATCTTCATATCTTGTTTCAAATGTTATACCTTGAAATGCTCATATAAACTTGTACATACACTTGAAAACTATCAAATACTTAAGTATTTTTCATTATCAAAACCAGGTGTGACCAATAAGGTCAACATATATTATTAAATTTCTGCCTTCAAAATTGCATTAAGTTTCATCTACATGTATACAAATTAAAATCAACTAAGACCAAAAAGAAATGCTCAACATAAACACATTACTAGTACATATGTTAACGTAATGCTACCTAGCATTAGTTTGAATTATTTTTTTAGTATGTAGAATAGCTAGGGGCTAGAAGATGATTATTGAGCTCGCATGGCCATGTTTGGGTAGAAATTGGTTACGTGCCAATGGTATTTTTACCAACGATTTAGAATAACTGCTGGTATAGCTAGAATTTTACAAACAGTTCTTTTGGATGGATAAAATTGCAGGTAAAAGAGTACCTTTACCGGCGAATATGCTTTCCGCTTTGAAGCCAATGGTAGAGTTTAAGATGGCACCATAAAATCCTGTGAAATTACAGCGTCAAAACGACGTCATCTTGAACCCTCAAAATTATTTCCCCACCCAAATTCATCACAAGCCTAAAGCTATTGATTTGCTCCAAAGAAAGAACACACACGAAAATAAGCTCTGTGTTAGGCAGTGACAATGTAATGGGTGAAAAGGGGAGAAAGATACAACTATAATTGTATTCTCTAGGGATTTGGAATGAATATATGATTATCTATGTGATCGTTTGTATGATTATTCTATTGTTGTTGAATAATACAAGTAGTCCCTTTTACTGTGGTGTTTTGTTGCCTTGGATTGTGATGTCTCTGATTGTTATGGTCTTATTCGGTGTATAAGAATATATTGCTCGTGTGATATCCTATTGTTCTTTGGTTTTCTTGAGTATTGAGACTCAACAGGTGCTCGTAATTGCAGGCTTGAACGTGTGAGACTTGGCTGACTTGTCGAGGGAGAGCTCTCAACGAGTGTCACACGGCCCTTACTTGAGTCCCATTTTGGGGGTCCGTGACAGTTCGTATCAGAGCACAGTTTGTGCGAGCACCATGAGTGGTAATACGAGAAACAAGTCAGGAAAAGTGGAGCGCATTGAGGCGCTTGAGACACAACTTGTAACCCTGGAGAGAACATGCGGTGAACTCCAAGGGTTAGTGGCAACATTGATAAAAGAGAAAAGCGTGCCAACAGAGCTTGAGGCCGCTGAAGAAAACCCTAGAGAAACTCATTATGGGGTATCAAAAGTTGTAGAGAGACTTGAGGAACTTGAAAAATTCATTCCACGTGTGAAATCCCTAGAGAAACGGCCAAGAGAGCTTGAGGCCTTCCAGAAGAGTATTGAGCAGTTGCAAGCCTTTGAGAGTAGGCTGGAACATATTGGGGCATATTGCCATCTCTTTCATCCCAACGGGGAGAGCCAATAGAGCTTGAGGCCTCCTTATGGGAGCTAACGGATAATTTTGATTTCCTTGCAGAAGATGTTAAGGAGTCCATTACTGCTTTGAAGGAAGATTTGAAGGAGATGGGCAATGTCCGAAGTGCGGTGGTCCAAGTCCAGAGGGATTTACAAGAGATCACTGTGAAAGTGAATGCAATGACACAGTTAGCCCAAAGGCCGGTTGCAGATGCCATTCAAAGTTTTCGATCGAAGGTTCCGGAACCTAAAAGTTTTGGGGGTACGTGAGATGCCAAGGAGCTAGATAATTTCTTCTTTGATATGGAGCACTACTTCACGTGCTCAAGAGTGGATCTAGAAGTGGACCGGGTAAATCTGGCAACGATACATGGTAAGGGATGCAAAAGTGTGGTGGAGAATTAAATGGAATGACATTCAGCACAATAGATGTGTTATCAACACATGGGAGGGGTTGAAACGGGCGTTGAAGACTCAATTCTATCCCGAAAATGTGGAGTACATAGCAAAGTGCAAAGTAATGGAATTGCAACAGACTGGCTCAATAAGGAGCTATGTACGAGAATACCAAGCCTTGATGTTGGACAATATAGACATGACCGAATCAGACAAACTAAATCATTTTCTTCGGGGTTTGAAGACATGGCCAAGGAATGAATTGCGTCGGCAGGGTGCAGGTGATCTCTCTTCTGCTCTCGCTGCTGCCGAACGATTGGATGATTTTTCAGATAATTCTGGAAAACGAAATTTCCCTACGTCTGCCAATAATGATTCCAGGCCCAGTAAAGTGTATAAGCCCACAAATGGGGGAAGGGATAGGGAGACAAATAGTTCTTGGAAAGATAAAAGAGCGCCCATGGTTAAGGAGTGGAAGGGCTGACGAACGGGGGGTGGAGAGCGTTGACCGATGTCCCGTTTTCTTTACATGGGACCATATCGAGTGGCAAAGTGCCCTGAACGTAAGGCTTTGAATGCTATAAAGGCCCTTCGAGGGGAAACCGAAACCCTGACAGCAACCCCAAAAGAACAACCGAATATGGTGGGAGCATTGAGATTTTTGGGGGCATTAAAGCGTCAAGTAATTAACAACAAGTCTCGGGAGAAAGGACTAATGTATGTTGATCTACTTTTGAATGGAAAGAAAATTAGGGCCATGATTGATACAGGGGCCACCTATAATTTCATTGTTGATTCTGAAGCTCAACGGTTAGAATTGCAAGTAGATAAGGATGTGGGCAAGTTAAAAGCAGTGAATTCTCCAGCGTTAACCATGGTGGGGGTGATACCTAAAGTGGCATGCCAAATAGGATCATGGTCTGGAACAATTGATTTCACTGTGGCACCCGTTGACGACTTTGATACGGTATTGGGGATGGATTTTCTTAAAGTGACACGCTCAATGTCGATCCCAGCTGCGGATTGTCTTGTGATTATGGGAAGTGCACCTTGTGCGGTCCCCACAGCCTACAACAATTTCGATGAGAGGAAGTTGCTTTCAGCCCTCCAATTCAAAAAGGAGTAAAAAGGGGAGAATCTTCTTTTGTGGTTCTACCGATAGTCTCAGAAGATGCAGAGGTAGGGAAATATCCACTTGAGATTAAGGAAGTTTTAGAAGAGTTCAAGGAGGTGATCCCGGAACAGCTACCGAGGGTTTTACCACCTCGACGGCAGATTAACCACGAAATTGAACTTTTGTCAGGAGTAAAGCCGCCAGCACGTGCCCCTTATCGAATGGCGCCGTCGGAGTTAGCTGAACTTAGAAGGCAACTGAATGATCTTATTGCAGCAGGGTTCATCCGTCCTTCAAAAGCACCTTTTGGGGCCCCAGTGTTATTTCAGAAGAAATAAGATGGTAGTTTGTGCTTGTGTGTAGATTATCGAGCTTTTAATAAGGTGACAGTGCGCAACAAGTATCCCATTCCACTGATTACTGATATTTTTGACCAGTTAAGTACAGCTAGATATTTCACGAAACTGGACTTGAGGTCGGGATATCATCAAGTGCGCATTGTTGAGGGAGATGAACCGAAGACCACTTGTGTCACCCGGTATGGAGCATTTGAATTCCTTGTCATGCCTTTTAGGCTAACAAATGCACCCGCTACCTTTTGTTCTCTAATAAATCAGGTTTTTCGGGACTACCTTGATCAGTTTGTTGTTGTTTAGCTTGATGACATACTGGTTTTCAGCGCATCCTTAGAAGAACATAAAGATCATCTTCCAAAGGTTTTTCAAAAATTCAAAGAAAATCAGTTATATGTAAAAGGAAAGAAGTGTGCTTTCGCTCAAAAGCGTATTAAATTCTTGGGGCATATCATTGAGGAGGGCCAGATACGAATGGATTCAGCTAAAGCAAAAACTATCAAGGAGTGGCCAACACCTACATCCGTTAGAGAATTGCGGTCTTTCTTGGGTCTAGCCAACTACTATCCAAAGTTTATAGAGGGGTACTCCAGAAGAGTTGTATTGTTAACAAATTTACTGAAGAAGCGGGTACCATGGGGGTGGTCAAAAGAGTGCCAATCAGCATTTATTGAATTAAAGGAAAAGATTGTAGGAGATCCTGTGCTAATCCTTCTTGATGTGACAAAACCGTTTGAAGTGCAAGTAGATGCCTCAAACTTTGCATTAGGGGGAGTTCTCTTGTAAGAAGGGCATCCAGTTGCTTTTGAAAGTAGAAAATTATCGGGTGCCGAACGGAACTATACAACACAGGAAAAGGAGCTTCTCGCAGTGGTACACTGTCTTCGGGTGTGGAGGCACTATCTCTTAGGGTCCAAGTTTGTGGTAAAAACCGATAATGTGGCAGTTACTCACTTTTTGTCACAACCTGGATTAACGTCAAAACAAGCCCATTGGCAGGAGAAGCTAGCTGAATTTAATTTTGATTTTGAATATAAAGTAGGGAAGACGAATGAAGTGGCCGATGCTTTAAGTAGAAAAACCGAAGTGGCAGCATTGAAACTCATTAGTCATCTATCAACTAGTAGGGTGGCGTTATCTTTGAAGAATCTTATTAGGAAACATTTAAGTACAGACCAGCAGGCACAGTCCCTGAGCACACTAATAGAAGAAGGAAAAACTTGACAATTCTGGGTAGAAGATGGACTGATTATGACTAAAGGCAGGAGAGTCTATGTGCCCAAAGCGGGAAACTTAAGGAAAACCCTACTAAAAGAGTGTCATGATTCATTGTGGGCTGGTCATCCGGGATGGCGAAGAACTCACGCATTGATTACACAGGGGTACTATTGGCCAAATATGCAAGATGATGTGATGAATTATACCAAAACTTGCTTGATCTGTCAACAAGACAAGGTTGAAAGAAAGAAGACCTCAGGCTTATTGGAGCCATTGCTTGTTCCTACCAGGCCATGGGAGAGTGTCTCTTTGGACTTTATTTTCTCGTTGCCAAAAGTAGAGGAGTATGACACAATTCTGGTGGTAATTGACCGGTTCTCAAAGTATGCAACTTTCGTACCAGTCTCGAAGCCATGTTCAACAGAGAAGACAGCTCAACTATTCTTCAAGCATGTAGTGAAATATTGGGGTGTTCCAGAAAGCCTAATCAATGGTAGGGATGTTAGATTCACGGGGGGATTTTGGGGTGAACTCTTTTGCTTGATGGGTTCAAACCTTAATCTGTCCACCAGCTATCACCCACAGACAGATGGTCAAACTGAACGTTTTAATCGGATGCTGGAAGAATACTTGCAACATTTTGTTAACTCCAATCAGAAGAATTGGGTTACTTTACTGGACACGGAACAATTCTGTTTTAACACCATGAAATCTTTTGCGACTAATAAAAGCCCTTTTGAGATCGTGACAGGTCAGCAACCGACTCTCCTGCACACTCGGGATGGTCCATACAAAGGAAATTGCCCAAAAGCATACCAATTCACAAAACATTGGTTGCAAAACATCGAAGTCACTCGAGCTCAGTTAGAAAAAGCATCGAAGCGCATGAAGAAATGGGCTGACAAAGGGAGACAACCGCAACAATTTGAAGCTGGAGATCTGGTTCTTGTAAAAGTGCCGCCGGAGACATTTCACTCTCTTCGCGGCAAGGATAAAAGGCTGTTACGCCGTTACGAGGGTCCAATTAGAGTGATCGAGAAGGTGGGACATGCATCTTATCGGCTTGAGCAGCCCGAGTGGATGAAAAGCCACAGACGTCCAGTTCATCCTGTATTTCATGTAAGCAATTTAAAGTCATTCCACACATATGAAGCAGATCCGCACCGACAAAAGCTAAGGAGATCAACCATTTCCAGAAGGCAGCCTATCAACAAAGAAGTCCAGGAGATCATTGCAGACAGAGTCGTCAATGCAGAAGGTCATCAACAACAGTAATTTCTAGTTCAGTGGCTGGGGCTGGGGGAAGAAGAGAATAGTTGGGAACCCGCAGCAAACCTTCAGCATGCCGTACAGAAGATTGAAGATTTCAGAAATTTGAAGACATCAGGAGAGTGAGACGGCCTTCTACAACACATCGACGAGGACGTCGATAAAATGAGTGGGGGAGGATGTTAGGGAGTGACAATGTAATGGGTGAAAAGGGGAGAGAGATACAACTATAATTGTATTCTCCAGGGATTTGGAATGAATATATGATTATCTATGTGATCGTTTGTATGATTATTCTCTTGTTCTTGAATAATACAAGTAGTCCCTTTTATTGTGGTGTTTTGTTGCCTTGGATTGTGATGTCTCTGATTGTTATAGTCTTATTCGGTGTATAAGAATATATTGCTCTTGTGATATCCTATTGTTCCTTGGTTTTCTTGAGTATTGAGACTCACCAGGTGCTCGTAATTGCAGGCTTGAACGTGTGAGACTTGGCTGACTTGTCGATGGAGAGCTCTCAACGAGTGCCACACGGCCCTTACTTGAGTCCCATTTGGGGGTCCGTGACACTCTACTACTGCGATGTCTCCTTCATTGAACTACTCCATCTCCATAGAATACGAAATGGTGCTGCTCCTGCGATGTCTTCTGCTCGTACCATGAACAATGCTTTTTCTCTGGCCATTGAAAGGGAATACCAAGCGACAATCGGTCTGCTTAGATTTTGCCACTGAAGGGGAAAATCAAGCGACTAATCAATCTACTTAGATTTTTTTTTTCTCTCTACTCCGGTTGTGGAAAGGTATGCACAATATCTTCCCTCACCAAAACCCTAACTCGTTTCATTTAACATGAACTTTTTTAGAAATCTCTTCCTTCTCCAACATTTTTCAAAACTCTGCCTTCACTCTTTGATTTTTACATTGTTAAAGAATAGCACATTCTTGTTAGTTTTCTGAAATTCGAAACATAGGTTTCCTAATTGAATAAATGCAAAGGAGATGAGCAAAAAAGAACAATCTGGGGACCCCCAATTGTTAAGATCTTGATTTGTTGCAGAATATTAGTCAGTTTATTGCAAGCCTGAATTTCGAAACATAGGTTTTGAATTTGTTGTAGAAAAATCTGGGGACCCCCAATCTGAAATTCAAAACACAGGTTTCCTTAGAAATTCAGTTTATTGCAAGTCTCCGAGAGCAGCAAAAGATGAAATAAGAGAAAACGACAAGGGCATTTTCTGCCTTCTAGACTTAAAACTTTATAGGTATTAAATTGGTTTTCCTCCATCCATGTGGTATTTTTTTAGTTTTAATAATTGTATTAAATAAATTAGTTAACTATATAATTCGACCTAAGCATTTCCAAACTTCAATTGGAATGCTATCCTATCCTAGAGGTTTCTCATTCTTCATCTTTTTCTTTTAGTGCAACTTTACTTTGTTAACTCTAATTTTATGAATAAATCTCATATTTTTAATTTTTTCCATATTTGTCAAATCTAAGTTTAAGCCTTCTATTTAGTTTTCATTAAACAACTTATTAAAATAACTTCGCCATCTTTCTTTTATGTCTTCATTCTTAACCAAGACAATATCATCATCACTTTTTATATATTTTACATTTCCTAAGTCCTTATTTTTCATTTCTCTAACTTTAGTAAGTTTAAATATATCTCTTTCCCCTTCTTTTGTATCTAATCTATCATACAAACTATTAAATGATCTAAATTTAGCTTCACTAATAGCCTTTTTTGCATTTTTCTTGCCTCTTTATACTTTTTAAAGATATCCATGGTTCTACATTTTTTGTCATGTTTTACACCAAATTCTTTTTATCTTTACGACTTTTTGAACATCTTTATCCTACGACCAACTTTCTTTGTTATTCGAGAATCTTCCCCTTAATTCACCTAAAATCTCTTTTACTGTCATTTTAATAGAGCTAGTTAATCTACCCCAAAGAGTATTTATATCTATCCCATTCTTTATAGTTCAATCCCCATCTTTGATCATTTTATCTTTAAATTTTATTATATCTATCACATTCTCTATAGTCCTTTACTTCGTCAACTCTTTTTCTCATTTGTAAAATCTAATTTTAAGTCTTCTATTTTGTTTTCATTAAACAACTTACTGAAATAAGTTTGTCATCTTTTTTTTTTATGTCTTTGTCCTTAACCAAGACAATATCATCCTCACTTTTTATACATTTTACATTTCTTAAGTCCTTACTCTTCCTTTTTCTAACTTTAGCAAGTTTAAATATATATCTTTTTTCTTCTTTTGTATATAATCTATCATACAAACTATTAAATGATCTGTGTTTAGCTTCACAAACGGCTTTTTTTTGCATCTTTTCTCACCTGTTTATACTTTTCAAAGTTATCCATGTTCTTTTTGTCTTTACGGTTTTTTTGACATCTTTATCCTACCACCATTTTTCTTAATTATTCGAAAATCTTCCCATCGATTCACCTAAAATCTCTTTTAATATTTTTTTTAATAGAGCTAGCTAATCTACTCCAAATAGTGCTTATATTTATCCCATCTTCTTAATCCAATCCTCATCTTTGATTATTTTATTTTTAAATTTTATCATATTTTCTCTCTTTAGATTCCACCACCTAGTTCTTTAACACTGCTTTATTTTATCTCTTTTCTTCCATTTTTTAATGCATATATCTAACATTAAGACTTTATGTTGTGTGGTTAGGCTTTCTCCTAAAATACCTTTACAATCCTTGCATGATAAACGATCTACCCTCCTAGTAAAAAAAAAATCTATTTGATTTCTAGTTCGACCACTTTTAAAGGTAATTTAGTGTTCTTCTCTCTTTGTTAAAGTAAGTATTCATTATAATAAAATCATATGACATAGCAAAGTTTAAGATCATATCCTCAAGCTAATTTTTGTCTTCATATTCATATCCTCTATGTATCTTCTTATAACCTTTATTATCCCTTCCAACATGTCCATTCAAATCTCCTCTTATGCATTTTTTTTTTTGAGTCCTTGGTATGTCTTGTATACAATCCATATCTTCCCAAAATTGTCTCTTAAGATTTTCTACTTAGTCTACTTGAGGAGCATAAACACTAATGATATTTTTCATTTATTGGCCTAATACCATCTTGATTTTTATAACTCTTATCACCTACTCTATTTACATCAACAACGCTATTTTTAAGTTTTTGTATATAATAATTCCTACTTCATTATTATGTTTTTCTTTTCTAGTATATCAAAGTTTAAATCCTGATTTATTAATTTCTCAAACTTTCTCCCCCACCCACTAATTTTCTTGAAGGCAAATTATATTAATTTTTCTTCTAATCATTGTGTCTACAATTTTTATATTTTTACCCGTAAGTTTTCTTATATTCCAAGTTGCTAATCTAATCCTAGTTTTCTGAACTAGCTTCTTAACCTACCCATGTGCTGAATGATGCAGGAATTCTAGCATATTTGACACCATACCTGGACGACGACTTAGCCCACCCTTGCCCACTTTTTGCTACACCTAAGTGGTAAAAGTGCAACACATCGCTCGTAGGGGATGCCCCTGCAAATATTTGATAAAGATTCATATCATAGTGATCTGATAAATTTTACACTGATTGCCCACTACCTAACATAACCCTCCTCCTTTACCTAGGCTTGGAATCAGCTGTGTGTGAAAAACTTAGGACTTTTAGTAAGGGAGAGAATTTGGCTAAGGCACCATCACATGTTAATCTTTCACAATTTGAAAATTTTGTTGATTTCTTAATCTTTGATGAAGGTAAGGTATATTATTGCATTCTCACCTCTCCTAACTCTTATGTTTTGGCGCTGTCTCTATGATACTAACTTTTATATGACTATCCATAATTTTTATTTATAGAAACGCAGCAAAATAAACAAAGCTAATAGGAACAAGCAAGTAGATTTTCTTACAGATGGGCCAAAATCTATTGCCTAGTATGCTTATGACATGGTATGTAACTATTTGTTACTTAATGAACTACTTTTGTTAGATTTACATTTACAAATATAATGGTTGTATTTTAGGAGCAAAGGGATGGAGTACCTCCACCAAGGGACAAGGTGTACTAAGACCTCCACACAAAGAAAGATGGAAGACCAGTTAGTAAAGTGGCAAAACAAAATATTGTATGATTTAAATAATTTTTTTATTAAATATTATTTTTTATAGATTTGAACCTTCACTGTTTCTTTAATAACTTTTCTCTCCTTATAATGTAAAGCAAAGAATGGACGAGCTTGATCTAGGTGAAGGGTGTTCATTGGACACATCAAGGCAATATTGAGTTAGGGTTGATGATTAATATGCAAAAGTGATTGGCAAAGAACGGTGTGGCCATATTCGTGGATTAGGACTTGGTTCAACACATTCAATTTTAGATTCCATGACTTAAATAGAGGAAAATTTGCAAGACATAGAAGCAGTTGATGTAAAGGGGGGGCTTGCTTCGTTGAGATCAAGCAATGCCAAAACGCAAGAAAAAGTAGGTAACCTACGAGCTAGTATAAAGGCAATAGAGGCCAGAACAAGCAATGACAAACTCAAGAAAAAATTAATAACTTGCAAGCTAGCCTACAGACCATACTTGCCACTTTACATTCTCGTGGTGTTCAGGTTATGAAATTTTTTTTTTTTCTTTATGAATTCCTTTTCTTATTTTTTTAGTGTTGGGATGTTGGTCATGCTCTTTTTCTTTATATATATATTTTAAAATTAATTTTTTCTTTTCTTGAATATATGGACCAAAGATAAAGGTAGTGGCCATGGAAATTTAGAGTCTCCTACTACACATGGATCTTCTTTGGGGAGCACCCAATGTTAAGGTATACGATGTAATTGCTTTTTGTTTTTTCATTCATGGAACTGTTTTGCTTCCACTATTTAGTACATCATATAAATGTTGGATCCAACTTCTAAACCGCTATTGTTTCTTCTATTCAAAGTATCCGCTGCACTAGATAAATAAAATGATTTTTTTAAAAGCAAGAAAATGACTGCAAAAGTTCCAAACAGACGAAACTGCCTAAAAACCAATCATTTGTTAGAAAGTATTTATTTAATTTGTTTGGAGTTTATGTTGACATTGATGGTGAGTGGGGGAAGCAGTTGTAGTGAAGCAGTATTTTAAGATTGATTTTTTTGCAGCTTGGGTTTATTAATGCAACTGTGGTGGGAACAATATGTATGTTTGAGTTTAGATCTAAAGCAGTCAAATCCTTACCTTAGGTTTGGGTTTGTGTTCATATGTTTATGCTGGGTTTTACGTCTTCAAAGTATGGCTGGTTGTAGGCTAGAACATAGCTAGGGATGAGTTGTGAAAGTGTGTGGGTTAGCTGTGATGTGCAAGTGCGTGAAAAAATTAGGATCAGACCATTGGAACCTAAGTACAATTTATTAACAGCTGCTTATAAACAAATGAAACCCCCTTAATTGAATCTTTTGGTCCTTCAATTAAGAATGATCTGTGGACAACCTAAACATGTAAATTTACTTTGGCTTGGAAAAATACCTTTGAAACCCCTGTAAATTAAGATGAATAATATAGAGGACCCTTGCCCTTATATTTTTGGGCAATTTCCTATTAGCCTAGGTTTACTAGACATACTTCTTCCTGAGAGCTGAGAACAAGGTAGGCGCGTGCACGAAATTTTTCATGTGTATGTGCACACTGCTCAAGTCGAACTCGAACATGTCTACCTCAGAGTCCTACATCAAGGTTGATTAGCAACATATTTTCCTTTGTGATTGCCTAGTAGAATTAAGAGCAAGACCACCCGAGACAAGGAGTGATATTAGTTTAAGGCTACTAGCATAATGGAATACTATAAATGCAGTAAAGCTAAGGTGGAGGATCTCAGAAACTCTGGTTATCATGAGATATGGAAACTAATGTGAGCAGCAACAGTATATATATCATTGTTGAAAAGTAATTAAGAAGTAAATAAAAAAACCCAAATTTTTGTTGAGATGATTGAATTTAAAAAACCAAAAATAAAGGTTCAAATAGAGTTCAACACAGGCACATAAAAATTTTAATTTGAGAAATGAATGCCATTTTAATTCATTAAGGACATTAATATGAAAAATCATTTATCCAAAACAAGTTTGATAAAATAGAACCAAAATTTAAGAAGTAGATGAAAATTTTAATAATCTAACAAAGAAAAACTGCTAAAGACACTATCTTTTAAAAAAAAAAAAAATTTAAATGCCAATTTCTATTTAACTAGGGACTAAAATGAAATTTGCACAATCTAAAAATGTTCAATACATAGAAAGAAAGAACATAAAAAAAGAAAGGTGTACGACATAAGAACTAAATAATGTCTAACAAATACTAAGCATATATGCGTATATGGTATCCAAAAACTCTTCTCTGGCTGAAAATTAGGCGCTTAAAGAAAACTTAAAATACAAGTAAACTTAGCAAACTTGGTTGATTTAAACACTCAGGTGTCTAAGTAGGGCATACGAAGTCCAAAACAAGTGGAATCAGTTCCGACACGTCCGTGACATTGAGTTGGATGTACCGGAGTTGACGGTTCTCAAAAACTCCTCCCCGACTGAAACTTAACAAACTTAGTTGATTTAAGCATTCAGGTCTCCAAGTCGGGCATACGAGATCCAAACCGAGTATATATATTAGGTATAGCGTATAAGTTTATTTATGTTCTCTCTCAGGAAGTTGTTTGCTACAATCATGAGCTGATTTTGTTTTTTGAATTTAAATTATTGAATGGCATTAATAGAACTTAATTAATTTGCTTTCTATGATACTAATGGCAAGAACATATATGTCCTGGAGAACATGGTATGGGCAGTGTGTAGAGAGAAGACAAAGTTGGCAAAGAATTTTGAAGCATTTCGGAATGCAATGGCAGTTGCTTTAATTAGTTCCTAGGAGATAGTCTTATCTAGAAATGTTTAAACTTGGGAACATGTTATCGTACAATTTATCTTTTTATTTTGTGCAACGACCATTTACAAGACGATTTAGATTTAAATATTCAATTTAGTGTTTTGGGGTTTTTTATTACGTGAATGTTGAGACATTCGTATTTAGCACAACTTTTTCATATAAATTGGGATCCTTTTACTAAATGAATGGTACCAAAGATACAACGACTTTTAAGTGTACTGGTTAAATGATACCAAAAAATGGTGCTCGTCAACTTACAAGTTTGTTGATATTAGCAATTGACTATGATTAATTATAGCAGCGGTTTAAAAGGGATATGTGATTTATGCCAGTGGCTTTAATGATTCGTACCATCCACTAAATTGATTTATGCCAGTGGTTTTTAACCACAAATACGTGCAGTTTTTTACTTCTAGATGCGGTCTACTTGAGAGTATGTGATTGTGATTGATAGACTTGGACATATGCCAGAGGTTTTAAGAACCACTGGTATGCAGGTTTTGCAACGGTTTTACTATGATTCTATGCTTAGCGGTTGTGTTCTTTATACCAACGGTTTCTAAGCCTATAGCAACAGTTATAACCGTTGGTGGAAATTAAATATCCTGCAGTGTATACGCTATGTACTACAGCAGTTTGCCTACTTAATTCTCCTTTCTTTTTTCCACGAGGAAATAATAGTGATAGTTGAACATACCTATAAGAATTCCCCCTTGAACATGCTTATGGTCAGGATCCGTTGTGGAGTCTTGGACCTCTTCTTACTAAGTTCAAAATGTTTTTGTAAATGTAGATGATCAATTTCGGAGCATCCGGTGTCATTGTCAAATGTTATAAAAATGAAATTTAAGAATCAAAAACAAAAACTATACACTAAAACTGGCAACCTATAATTAATATTTCAAAACCAAAACAAAATATTAAAAGTACGAGAGCTTGTCATAATTCTACATCAAATGTATTTTAAAAAAATCTTGATCATATGAAGATGGAACACACTATACCCTTGAGGATTGTCCTTTATTAGTCTAAACAAATTCCAATTGCCTTATTATAATTGAATCGAGACTAATGCACCAGGCACTAATTTTGACAATCATGTTGTATAATGAATGCAGACTATATCTATGACATGCGGCCCAATTTTGCTCTGCTCTGTGGCATTCTTATAATTAAGAAGGGTTTAGAGACTTGAGGTTAATTGAGGGAGTAAGATTAGAAAACCAAACTGATAAATTAGATGTGGGGGGCTTTTACATTGATTTCCCTCCAGTTGGTACATTGTTCTTGGTCCACACTATTCATTTCATTGTTCATTGTTTTTGTTCTCCTGGTTTTCTCTCGCCCCCCATACAGGAAGAGTTCATGGTTAGAATCCTCCTAAATTAGGAATAGGGGGATGAGGGAGGGGGTTAGAGTGTTGTAATGTGGCCATTTGAATGTAAACATTTAAGCTATGTGTTAGGGTGTGACAATGTAATGGGGAAAATGGGGGAGTGAGATACTGTTATAATTGTATTCTTCAGGGATTTAGAATGAATATATGAATATCTGTGTTATCGCTTGTATGGTGATTCTCTTGTAGATGAATAATACAAGTAGTTCTTTTCATTGTGGTATTCTGTTACCTTGGATTGTGATGTCTCTGATTGTTATAGTCTTATTCGGTGTATAAGAATATATTGCTCATGTGAAATCATATTGTTCCTTGTTTTCCTTGAGTATTGAGACTCACCTGGTGCTCGTGCTTGCAGGCTTGAACGTGTGAGAGTTGGCTGACTTGTCGAGGGAGAGCTCTCAACGAGTGCCACACGGCCCTTACTTGAGTCCCATTTTGGGGGTCCGTGACAGTTGGTATCAGAGCACAGTGTGTGCGAGCACCATGCGTGGGATTAGGAGAAATAAGTCAGGAAGAGTGAAGCGCATTGAGGCGCTTGAGACAAAACTCGCAACCCTGGAGACAACGTGCGGTGACCTCCAAGGGTTGGTGGCAACATTGATAAAAGAGAAAGGCGGGTCAACAGAGCTTGAGGCCGCCGAAGAAAACCCTAGAGAAAATCTCTATGGGGTATCAAAAGTCGTAGAGAGACTTGAGGAACTTGAAAAATTCATTCCAAGTGTGAAATCCCTGGAGAAACGGCCAAGAGAGCTTGAGGCCTTCCAGAAGAGTATCGAGCAGTTGGAAGCCTTTGAGAGTAGGCTACAACATATTGAGGGCATATTGCCATCTCTTTCGTCCCAACGGGGAGAGCCAATAAAGCTTGAGGCCTCCTTACGGGAGCTAACGAATAATCTTGATTTCCTTACAGAAGATGTTAAAGTGTCCATTACTGCTTTGAAGGGAGATTTGAAGGAGATGGGCAATGTCCAAAGTGCGGTGGTCCAAGTCCAGAGGGATTTACAAGAGATCACTGCGAAAGTGAATGCAGTGGCACAGTTAGCCCGATGGCCAGTTGCACATCCAAATGAGAGTTCTCGATGGAAGGTACCGGAACCTAAAAGTTTTGGGGGTACACGAGATGCAAAGGAGCTAGACAATTTCTTCTTTGATATGGAACACTACTTCACGTGCTCCCGAGTGGATTTAGAAGTGGACCGGGTCAATATGGCAACGGTATACCTGGTTGGGGATGCAAAATTGTGGTGGAGAACTAAATGGAATGATATTCAGCACAATAGATGTGTCATTAACACATGGGAGGGGTTGAAACAGGCGTTGAAGGCCCAATTCTATCCAGAAAATGTGGAGTATATAGCAAAGTGCAAAGTAATGGAATTGCAACAGACAGGCTCGTTAAGGAGTTATGTAAGGGAATACCAAGCCTTGATGTTAGACATTGTAGACATGACTGAATCGGATAAACTGATTCATTTTCTTCGGGGTTTGAAGACATGGCCAAGAAATGAAATACGTCGGCAAGGTGCTGGTGATCTCTCTTCTGCCCTCGCTGCTGCTGAACGGTTGGATGATTTTTCAGATACTTCTAGGAAGCGAAATTTCCCTACATCCGCCAATAATGATTCCCGTCCCAACAAAGTGTATAAGCCCACAAATGGGGGAAGGGATAAGGAGACAAATAGGTCTTGGAAAGATAAAAGAGCGCCCATGAATTGGGAGTGGAGGGGCGGACGAACAGGGGGTGGAGAGCGTCGACCGATCTCTTGTTTTCTTTGCAGTGGACCACATCGAGTGGCGGAGTGCCCCGATCGTAAGGCTTTGAATGCTATGAAGGCCCTTCGAGGGGAAACCGAAACCTCGACAGCAATTCCAGAAGAACAACCGAATATGGTGGGAGCCTTGAGATTTTTGGGGGCATTAGAGCGTCAAGTAATTAAGAACAAGTCTCAGGAGAAGGGACTAATGTATGTGGATCTACTTTTGAATGGAAAGAAAATCAGGGCCATGATTGATACAGGGGCCACCCATAATTTCATTGCTAATTCTGAAGCTCAACGGTTAGAATTGCAAGTAGATAAAAATGTGGGCAAGATAAAAGCAGTGAATTCTCCAGCATTAACCACGGTGGGGGTGGTACCTAAAGTGGCATGTCAAATGGGATCATGGTCTGGAACAGTTGATTTCACTGTGGCACCCCTTGACGACTTTGATGTGGTATTGGGGATGGATTTTCTTAAAGTGACACGCTCAATGCCGATCCCAGCTGCGGATTGTCTTGTGATAATGGGAAGTGCACCTTGTGCGGTCCCCGCAGCCTACAACAATTTCGATGAGAGGAAGTTGCTTTCAGTCCTCCAATTTAAAAAGGGAGTAAAAAGGGGAGAATCTTCTTTCGTGGTTCTACCAATAGTCTCAGAAGATGCAGAAGTAGGGAAATATCCACTTGAGATTAAGGAAGTTTTAGAAGAGTTCAAGGAGGTGATCCCGAAACAGCTACCCAGGGTTTTACCACCTCGACGACAGATTGACCACGAAATTGAACTTTTGCCAGGAGTAAAGCTGCCAGCACGTGCCCCTTATCAAATGGCGCCGCCTGAGTTAGCTGAACTTAGAAGGCAACTGAATGATCTTATTGCAGCAGGGTTCATCCGGCCTTCAAAAGCACCTTTTGGGGCCCCAGTGTTATTTCAGAAGAAACAAGATGGTAGTTTGCGCTTGTGTATAGATTATCGGGCTCTTAATAAGGTGACCGTGCGCAACAAGTATCCTATTCCACTAATTGCTGATATTTTTGACCAGTTAAGTACAGCTAGATATTTCACGAAACTGGACTTGAGGTCGGGATATCATCAAGTGCGCATTGTTGAGGGAGATGAACCGAAGACCACTTGTGTCACACGGTATGGAGCATTTGAATTCCTTGTCATGCCTTTTGGGCTAACAAATGCACCTGCTACCTTTTGTTCTCTAATGAATCAGGTTTTTCGGGACTACCTTGATCAGTTTGTGGTTGTTTACCTTGATGACATACTGGTTTTCAGCGCATCCTTAGAAGAACATAAAGATCATCTTCGAAAGGTTTTTCAAAAACTCAAAGAAAATCAGTTATATGTAAAAGGGAAGAAGTGTGCTTTCGCTCAAAAGCGTATTAAATTCTTGGGGCATATCATTGAGGAGGGCCAGATTCGGATGGATTCAACTAAAGTAAAAACTATCAAGGAGTGGCGAGCACCTACATCCGTTAGAGAACTGCGATCTTTCTTGGGTCTAGCCAACTACTACCGAAAGTTTATAGAGGGGTACTCTAGAAGAGTTATATTGTTAACGAATTTATTGAGGAAGGGGGTACCATGGGGGTGGTCAGAAGAGTGCCAATCAGCATTTGTTGAATTAAAGGAAAAGATTGTAGGAGATCCTGTGCTAATCTTTCCTGATGTGACAAAACCGTTTGAAGTGCAAGTAGATGCCTCAGACTTTGCATTAGGGGGAGTTCTCTTGCAGGAAGGGCATCCAGTTGCTTTTGAAAGTAGAAAATTGTCGGGTGCCGAACGGAACTATACAGCACAAGAAAAGGAGCTTCTCGCAGTGGTACACTGTCTTCGGGTGTGGAGGCACTATCTCTTGGGGTCCAAATTTGTGGTAAAAACCGATAATGTAGTAGTTACTCATTTTTTGTCACAACCTGGACTAACGTCAAAACAAGCCCGTTGGCAGGAGAAGTTAGCTGAATTTGATTTTGCTTTTGAATATAAAGTGGGGAAGACGAATGAAGTGGCCGACGCTTTAAGTAGAAAAACTGAATTGGCAGCATTAAAAATCATCAGTCATCTATCAACTAGTAGGGTGGCGCTACCTTTGAAGAATCTTATCAAGGAACATTTAAGTACAGACCAGCAGGCGCAGTCACTAAGCAAACTAATAGAGGAAGGGAAGACACGACAATTCTGGGTAGAAGATGGACTGATAATGACTAAAGGCAGGAGAGTCTATGTGCCTAAAGTTGGAAACTTGAGGAAAACCTTATTGAAAGAGTGTCATGATACGTTGTGGGCTGGTCATCCGGGATGGAGAAGAACTCATGCTTTGATTACACAGGGGTACTATTGGCCAAATATGCAAGATGATGTGATGAGTTATACTAAAACGTGCTTGATCTGTCAACAAAACAAGGTAGAAAGAAAGAAGACCTCAGGCTTATTGGAGCCATTGCTAGTTCCTGCTAGGCCATGGGAGAGTGTCTCTTTGGATTTCATTTCCTCGTTGCCAAAAGTAGAGGAGTTTGACACAATTTTGGTGGTGATTGACCGGTTCTCAAAGTATGTAACTTTCGTACCAGTCTCGAAGCCGTGTTCAGCAGAGAAGACAGCTCAGTTATTCTTCAAGCATGTGGTAAAATATTGGGGTGTTCCAGAAAGCTTAATTAGTGATAGGGATGTTAGATTCACGGGGGGATTTTGGGGTGAACTCTTTCGCTTGATGGGTTCAAACCTTAATCTTTCCACGAGCTATCACCCACAGACAGATGGTCAAACTGAACGTTTTAATGGGATGCTGGAAGAATACTTGCGACATTTTGTTCACTCCAATCAGAAGAATTGGGTTACTTTACTAGACACGGCACAATTCTGTTTTAACTCTATGAAATCTTCTGCAACTAATAAAAGCCCTTTTGAGATTGTGACAGGTCAACAACCGACTCTTCCACACACTCTGGATGGTCCATACAAAGGAAATTGCCCAAAAGCCTACCAATTCACGAAAAATTGGTTGCAAAACATCGAAGTCACCCGAACTCAGTTAGAAAGAGCATCCAAGCGTATGAAGAAATGGGCTAACAAAGGGAGACGACCACAACAATTTGAAGCTGGAGATCTGGTTCTTGTAAAAGTGCCGCCGGAGACATTTCGCTTTCTTCGTGGCAAGGATAAAAGGCTGTTACGTCGTTACGAAGGTCCAATCAGAGTAATCGAAAAGGTGGGACATGCATCGTATCGGCTTGAGCAACCCGAGTGGATGAAAAGCCACAGACGTCCAGTTCATCCCGTGTTTCATGTAAGCAATTTAAAGTCATTCCACACAGATGAAGCTGATCCGCACCGACAAAAATTAAGGAGATCAACAATTTCCAGAAGGCAACCTGTCACCAAAGAAGTCCAGGAGATCATCGCAGACAGAGTCATCAATCTAAACGGTCGTCAACAACAACAATTTCTGGTTTAGTGGTTAGGACTGGGGGAAGAAGAGAATAGTTGGGAAACAGCAGATAACCTTCAGCATGCCATACAGAAGATTGAAGATTTCAGAAATTCGTAGTCAACGACATCTACATCGACATCAGAAGAGTGAGAAGGCCGTCTACAACACATCGACGAGGACGTCGATAAATTGAGTGGGGGAGGATGTTAGGGTGTGACAATGTAATGGGGAAAATGGGGGAGTGAGATACTGCTATAATTGTATTCTTCAGGGATTTAGAATGAATATATGAATATCTGTGTTATCATTTGTATGGTGATTCTCTTGTAGATGAATAATACAAGTAGTTTTTTTCATTGTGGTGTTCTGTTGCCTTGGATTGTGATGTCTCTGATTGTTATAGTCTTATTCGGTGTATAAGAATATATTGCTCATGTGAAATCCTATTGTTCCTTGTTTTCCTTGAGTATTGAGACTCACCTGGTGCTCGTGCTTGCAGGCTTGAACGTGTGAGAGTTGGCTGACTTGTCGAGGGAGAGCTCTCAACGAGTGCCACACGGCCCTTACTTGAGTCCCATTTTGGGGGTCCGTGACACTATGTTTAATAGGAAGAATGGTTATTTTTTCAAAATAGAACGAGATTTGGGAGTTGAAGAAATGATTATTTTTTATATATTTTCATCTAACTTGTAATAAAGAAATAGAGATTCTCATGACAGAATTTGAGAATAATTACTTCTTATTTATTGTGTATTATAAATTTGTAAAAAAATTTACTATGTTCTTTATTTTATGATAATAATATAATTTTTTTGTACTAATTGTAACTAATATTTTATAATTGATTTCTTCATGAGCCAAACGTAACCTTAAAAATAGTCACATGCATTCATTTCTTTTGGATTATTTATATTGTTTGTCTTTCTAAAATGCCATGGATAGGATAGGATCTTACGACTAATTTGTTTGATGAAGTGTATAAATGCTAGCCTTACTCAAAAAGTTTATATTTTCTAAGGTGACCCTTTAATCTATGAAATCACGACCTACTTAAATTTTAGATAATTAAAACAACCGATTATAAAATATCATATCACGTAGTAAAAATATGAATATATATAATATTTTTTTTTTAACTATTATAGCTTATTTTTAAAAGAAATATGTTTCTAGTTTGTTGAAAATATAAAGAATTGCTTGTTAAATTAAAGTAATTGGAATTGGCATTAGCAATTGCAACGTAAAAAAGGGCAAAGAAGACAATTACTTAAAGATAACTTTATCACTGATAGAAAGCACAGTGGACATAATCTCCATGCTCCCTATAATGTTCCTCATATGATTGTGCATGCACAAACAATTGCCATCTCTAATCAGTAATTACCAAACCCAATTTCTACACACAAAGTCCGAGGCCTTTCCAGTAACTGTTCATCATTAATATACACTTTAACTTGTGTGAAAAATTGAAATCCAAACCATAAGTTTAGATTTATCTAAAATTAGATAAAATACAATAGTAAATTTTATTTAAATGAAATCCAGAAATTCAAATTGAAGACTTAAATGTTCATGCTCCAAAAAGCAAGAATGTTCTTTGCCTTCGTCTAATTCTCATATCAACCTTGCTATCTATCTCATTTTGCAAGTTTCTCTTGTGCATTCTCTTCTCTTCATTCCTTTCTCCCTCTTCCTTGATCTCCACCTGCTCTTATTATGCTTTTAAAAGTACAAGCTAAGCATAATGCTTTGCATTCTTAACCATCGTGGTTTTCATTAAAAGATTTTTTCTATAATAGGGGATGGAGACTTTGTACACAGGAGGTTTCTACCGAGGCTTTGTTATTGACAATGGCCGGTGATGGAGTTGGCCGTAAAGCTTGATTATGCATTGAAGCACAAGCCTAAAAACCTACCCTACTCCAATTCTTCCGAGGCTTGATACCCAATCCACACCATAACTTAGATAATAAACTAGTAGCAATTTTGTGGTTCCAATGTCGAGTAATGAAGCAATAGGATTCAAAGAAACAGTAAGATTACCATTCCCCACTGCATATCACTGCATGAACCCTTGTGCTCAAATAATGATCAAGCAGTAAAACATAGCACCATAAAACACTGATGATGGAACATATAGCAATCTAGAGGTTCATGAAATTCCAGTTTGAACTCTTCTTCGAGCTTAGGAGTGCTTAGTTTAGCCTATGGATGGAAATGGAAGATTGTAGGAAAACATTAAGCACAGATGAAAAATGAAAGTACCAAAATGCAAGTTAACTTTCTCTTCTTCACTGCACCAACTGCCCAAAACGACATTCTTCAAGCACAAACAAGGGAGAGAAGATGGACAATTTAACACTGTTTTCGTCTAATAAATCAGCGCAAGGATGCTTTTATTAAAGCTACATTTAAGTATTTCTCAGACAGAGGAATACATGGTGTTTTGGTCGGCATAATAAATGCCTCTTGCTTGATAACTGCAGCTTCAGATAATTGAAGAAGATGGACAACAACAATAATAACTTATCTTCTACCAACCTATTTGATCCAGGACAACATACTTCAGAAGTCGAATGGGGATAACTAAATTGAATGGAAATCCATATCAATACAATATTCACAAAGTTTCGATTTCAATTCAAAAAAGTAAGTATACATGGCATGCCCGTGGTCTTCAAATTCAGATCCCATAAAAAGGGCCTACAATTATACAAAAGTGAAACACCAAATGGCAACCTTCACATGCAGCTCATACTAGAAAACTTGCATCACAGAAACATCTTTGACTTTAATATCAGGTTGTTACTTTTGCCAAATATTTCTTCTACCCTCTCGCATGATCTCAAAGGCAAGTTTGTATCTTTCAAAAGATGTCACTCCTGACTCAATGTAGTTACGAGCTTCTTCTCTTAAACTCCATACCATCAAGGCCTTGAGATCCTGAGAGCTGCCTCCAGATTCAACATCATGTAAGATACCATATTTGGCATTCTTAGTCCATCGATGTAAGATGTAACAAGATGGAATTTCCCTTATGTTCAGCATTTGGAACACTTTCAACACATGCCTACACAGCAGCCCTTCAAATTCAAACATCTGACAGCTACAATTTACACTGAGATTGGATCCATTGAAAGTTACAATGTGTTTTTCATTCTCATTCCCACACTTCCTTAACAAATATCTGCTAATAATCCCTTCTTCATATATCTTTAATCCAAAATAACCATAACAATCCAAAAGTTCTTTTTGAAATACTTTAAAGACAGCATTTGTGTAAAGCCTTCTGCATTGTTCTTCTACAGGCTCTTTTGTGTGTAAAATTGGCTGCAAATTAAAAGAGTCAAAGTCATCTTGATTTTCCTCCTCACGACTCTGTTGAAGACTTCTTTCATACTGTAAAACAAACTCCCTAAGTGGTGTTTGGCAATTCAAAAGTGTGCCAAAGTATGATTTCAGAGTTCCATTCAAGGGGATTCCTGCAAAGAATGTGGCACGCAAGTACAATGGAACCCAACTTTCACACTTTGCATGCATTTCTCTCAGCCAAGCATTCTCCATCAGTCCATATTTATTGAGAATGGCATTCCATGCAGAATCAAATTCGGCATCTGTCTGACTCTGAAAAATACACTTATCATATTCATACTTGAAATCACTGTCCATGGAAAGTAGTAGACTCAAATTCTCCCATTCCTTAACTTTAATTTGCCATGCAGAAAAACGGTGACGCGTCCCTGGAAAAACTTGTGCAATTGCTTCTTGGATGACCTTGTCCTGATCAGCTATTATTGACAGTGGTCGGCATCCAGACATTGCCCTCAGCCATGCCTGGAATATCCAAGTAAAAGACTCCTTGGATTCATCAGCAATTAAAGCACAACCAAGAAGCACTGGTTGCTTGTGGTGGTTAATTCCAACAAAAGAAGCAAACGGCACCAAATAATTATTTTTCCTGTATGTGGTATCAAAAACAATAGCATCACCAAACTGACTGCACGCAAATCTAGAGCGGCTATCAGCCCAAAAAACACTCCTGCATTTGCCATCATCAACTTCTACTGCATAAAAGAATCCAGTATCCTCAGCTTGCCTAGACTGAAAATACTCAAGAAACACATGATACCAATCACTTCCGATGTTATTATCTCGACCTATCTTGATAAGGTTAGCATCATCTGTCTCAACTAAACCCAAATTTTCCAAGACACTACTCACTTCCTCTCTAAATCCCTTTGAAGAAGCAGAAAGTTTCTTGCTGGCTTCCCCTGGGGAATCAAGATCATGATTATGTTCTTTTACAAGACGGTCTACTACCCACCTTCCTGAATCTCTCCTGCGTACCCTTAAGTATGCCCGACATCCAACTCTCGAAGGATGCTGATGCCCTTCCTTTGAGCACACAAATCTTCGGGAAGAAATTGACCCGTCATCCCTTGAACGGAACAACTGACCAATTCGAACTTTGAAACCTGTATTAGATGCGTATGCATAGTAAAATTTGTATGCTTCATTTGCTGAATTGAACTCAAGACCCAGGTAGGGTTCAACTTTTGGGAGTCTTTCCCATTCTTCCCTTTTAAGGCGTTTAACATTGATGACACCAGATGGACATGGGCGTCCATCATCCTCCTCGTCCTCATCCTGAACCGATGGCCTACGGTAAACAACTGCTTTCTTTGAAACAGTAAGGGCCTTCAATGGTATTGGGGGTTGATTGGTTTGCCCTGAAAGTTCAAGTTCATGATTGTGATCCTTCTGGATATGATCAAGTAACCACTTTCCAGATTCTTGCTTTTGTACCCTTACAAATGCAGGACAACCTGTCCTTGAATTCAGCTGAAAGCCCTCCTTTGAACACACAAATCTTCGAGAAGTAACTGAGCCATCAACCCTTGATCTATACAGCTGACCAGTCCTGATCTTAAATCCCACCTGCATTGCATATAAGTTGTAAAATTCCCGTGCATCATCCGCAGAGTCAAACTCTAACCCCACGTGCGGCTCAAGTTTAGACTCTCCTTCATCATCTATATTGCCACCATTTCTTAAGCCAATTGCACGCAGCGGCTTTGCTTTTAAGTTCATGGTATTGTTCCCACACAGTCTCCTGATCATATCAGCATCTGAACTATGCGCAATTTAAGAAGTTAAAAAATACATATACGCTAAGAAATCATTCATCATCAGACATAAGACAAGAGGCCATGATAACACCTAAGGAATTCAAGAATCAATTAAAGCCCAATACTCCAATATTTAACTGGGCAAAATTAGGTTTAAAAAAAAAAAAAAAAAAGCAACTTTCACGTCTAAAATAAATCAACATGGGAGAATTCTTGATCATCCAATAAGAAAATTGTAGCCTTAATCCAACAGAACATAAATCCACCCAACATAAACATAGAGCATCTATCTACACATACAAATAATCAGAAAAGTTGCAACTAATACAATATCAAATCGAAACCAGAAGAAGGAAACTCAATAAACGGATCGCCAAACATTGGGCGATAAACAGGAAATGGGTATTAGGGTTTCTACCTTGTCGAACGCTAGGTGGAGGAATTAGAAGTGAGAGAACAAGGAGACGATGGGATCGGCGGCCGCTTTATCGCCATTGCAACTCAAAACGCGTTTGCTTATTTGGTGGGGTACGGGCGAAATGGTGACAAACGGCGCCTCGGAGTGCAAAGCCAAAGAGAGCTAGAAAAATTCTTCGAGGAGATGCCTGCGAGTGGTGTTGTGTCTGGGTTAAGGTGTTAAACCCTGAGCAGGCATGGCTAAATTACCATTATAGCCTTCGCTTAGTGGCTTAGAAGAAAAACAGTGAGGAGGCTGGTTGAAGTATCCAATAGAATGCTTTTTTCCCCCCTCTCCTATTTGGAATTTTGGTTGAAGTAAAATTGAAAAATGCCAAGTGGATGATTTGTCTTGGAAACAACATTTGTTATGAATAAAAACTTAAATGATACCCCACGGTATGGCGCAATGGAAAGGTATCAGCAAGTAAGAAGGAGTATCGGGGTTCAATTCTAGATAGATACACTCACGGACCAGCGGTACCTATGGATAGTGAGAGTTTACTCTATTAGCCAGCGGAAATCGTGAATGGTAAGGGTTCGTTCTGTGAACCAGCGAAAACTGTGGATGGTAAGAGTTCTCTGTAAGCCAGTGGGGACCGTGGATGGTAATGGAGATATGTTCCGAGAGTCGGGTTGACCGAACGTCCAATTGATGCACAGAAGTCGTATTCGCATTCGGACTTTACCCTGATCAACGAGACTTGGGGGCAGAGGACGTTGATCCGTAGGTTTGGTGCTGCACTAAGGGGTTTGAATGGCTTGTTGGTGGTTGGAGTTCCTATGTAATTAAAAAGAAAAAAAAAAACTTAAATGATTGTTTTTTCAACTTTGTTTAGCTTGGACAAAAAATATTAGAAAAAATTAAGAAAAAATAAAATATATATATACCAAATCTATAAACAAAATTTTTATTTTACACGTTATTAATATCTAATTATTCTTAATTTTTAATCATATTAAAACAAACTTTTATTTTTTATAGTATTTAATAGAGAAAAAAATATAAAATAAAATGAGTTTCCTCCTTATTTTCCTTTCCTTTTCTTTTTCAAAGTAAAATTTTTGATCCAAATGAACCCTTAAAGAACATATAGTAGACGCATGCCAACTATAAAAGTCTATGGTTTGTGAATCAATTAATGAAATTTTATCTTCTTATAAAACCAAAATAGTAAATAATTCAAAAATAGAAGTGATATCATTTTAAATTGATGAGTATGAGAACATAATAAGTTTAAAAATAATTTTGGTTTCTTGGCGTATTGTAAATTAATGGTGCATTGTAGATTAAAAGATGATGATTTAAATAGATATTTTTATTCTTATAATAATTAGCCCACAATTCTTTAAGTCATGATCTAAATATTTAATTATTAAAAATCTCCAATTCAAATCTTTAAATGAGATGGCAAAAGACTTAAAGTAGGGTGGAAGAATAGTAAGTTCTTTCATTTGTCATATGACTAGTATAAAGTAAAGGGCATTAGCATATAAAGTTTAAAAAATAAATCACTATTTAGGAGATACCTAGTATTTCTTGTTTACTCTAATGCTTATCTTAATTTGATTGTTCACAAAAATCTCTCTCTCTCTCTCTCTCTCTCCCCCCCCCCCCCCTATTGAATACTCTTACTAATTACACTTAGACTACACAATGAGATGTAATTCATTTCTTATTTTGTATCCCTCTAAAGATTTGAACCTGGTACCTCTAACTCAAAGATGTGAGCTTCAAATTTTAACCTAACTAGTTATATATTCAAGTCAAGTTGACACAGTAAAATACTCAAATTCAACTCGACTTGGAAATGTTAAATTCGAAACTATACTTGAGTTCAATCGATTTCATAATTATTAAACTCAAACTCGACTCGACTATAAGTTCACAAAATTCAAGATTGACTTAATTATAATATTAAATACATATACAAATATACATGTTGGTGGTAAACCAAGCCTTGAATTGGTTTTATTTGTCAACTTAATTTCTTATTGGTTGATTGTAATTGGGTAATATGGGATTGCCCACACTGGATAACTGCCTTAGGTCATATATATATATATATTGATATATTGCTGCCACAAATTGGAATCGAGAGAATAGAAGGGTTGCTGAAGTTGTATCTTCTCATTGGACTTCTTGTTCTTTTTTTTTTTCTTTTTTTTCTTTAATCTTTATTAAATAATATTTCATTAAGTTTTTCTTTTCTATAATTCGTATCAAAGCCTATGATCCGAGATGGCGGGGATTCAATCAACGATCCCGCGATTCGATGTTAAATCGAATTTTGAATATTGGTGGATTCATATGCAAGTGTTCTTTGAGTTCCAAGATATTTGAGACATTGTGGATCAAGGTTACGAAGAACCAAAAGACAAAGCAACTTTACTGGTAGCAGAGAAAGCAAAGTTAGTTACTTCTACACAGAAGAACATCAAGGCTTGACACTATATTTTTAAGGCCATTGAACCAATGATTTTTGAGAAGATTGTGCTCACCAAAACGGCAAACCAAGCATGGGATGCTTTTTTTTTTAATATTTATTTACATTGGAACTCCAGCCACCAACGAGCCCTTCGGACCCCCTGGTGCGGCACCAAACCTACGGATTAGCGTCCTCCGCCCCCAGGTCTTGCTAATCAGGGTAAACTCCGAATGCGGACACGGCTTCTGTGCATCAATTGGACGTTCGGCATCGCATTAGGATATTGAAAGAACGAAGAAGGTGTGTTTGCAAACCTTAGGAGAAAATTCAAGCTTATTTAGATGGTGAAATCGGAAACAATTTTCGATTATTTTTCGCAGACATTAGCTATCATAAATCAGATGAAAGCTAATAACGAAGAGTGAAGGATGTGCATATTGTGGTCGAACCCTAACAATTAGGTATGAGTACATAGTTACCTCAATTGAAAAATTCAAGGATTCAACCATGATGATGCTAGAAGAATTGTTAGCATCCTTACGGGCATATGAGCATCAATTAAATGAGAAATCGCAAATTGGTGTTGAAGAAACCCTGCAGAGTTAGTTAAATATTAGCAATAAAAGGGATGAACCAAAGAAGAAAGTCGGATCAAATCAAGGAAGTCAAAATTCATGTAATAGGGGTAAGAAAATTTTCAAATCAAGTTCCATAATAGGACAATAAAAGCGGGATAAATCCAAAGTATAGTGCTTCAATTGTCAAAAACAGGATTGATTATCAAGCCAAATTTTTTGAAAATTATGAAGAAAAATCATATACTACTTTAGTGGCATGTTTGGGGACCATGCATGATCACACTGATCATTGTTCTGAAAATTCGATAGCAACTCCACAGTACTAGTTACTAATAAAGGAAAAATTTCTGTTATTTTGAAAGATGGATCACGCAATTTTATTTCTAATGTATTTTATGTCCCGAGTCAACGTAAAGATTTATTGGGTGTGGAACAATTGTCAGAAAAAGGATATGACATGCGGATCCATAATAAAGTTTGCACTATTAATGATGATCATAAATGAGTTGTGATTACAAAGGTAAATATGGCTCCCAACTGACTATTTCCTTTGAAAACTAATTATGGATGTGCTCCTTGCTATAGTTTTGTGACTATTGAGGATGACTGGTTATGGCGCATACGTTTTGGGTACGTGAATTTTAGAAGCCTAGGATTTCTTGTTTGCAAGAATATGGTTTTTAGGTTGTCACAAATTGATTTTCCTAAGAGGGTAAGCGAGACTTCACTCCAAAAAAACTCGTTTTTAGTGATGAAAGTATTAATGACGAATTTTCAAACTGTCACTAATAGTATCCCTACAAATTATTAGTGACAGTTTTCAAAACCATCACTAATAGTACCATTTTTAGTGACGATTTGAAAACCATCACTAATAATTAGTCTTTAATGACGATTTTTAGTCGAAAAAATGTATAATTTATAGTGATGGTCTTAGGCTTTTAGTGACGGAATAAAACTATTACTAATACTCCATTATTAGTGACGGTTTTAAAATTCGTCACTAATAAGTAGTTGTCACCGTCGTTTAAGTGACTAATTTGAAACCGTCACAAATAACCTTATTTTTTGTAATACTTGTGTTACTGGGAAGAAATTCAAATAACCTATTCTCAAAGGAAAATCATGGAGGGCGATGTGATTGTTGGAGTTGATTCATTCAGATTTATGTGGTCCAATTGAAGAAACATCAATGAGTAATAACAGGTATTTATTACTTTCATTGATTATTTTAGTCAAAAAACCTAGTTTATTTTTTTAAAACAAAATTTGAAGCTTGTGATGTATTTAAGTCTTTTAAGATTTTTGTTGAAAAATAGACAAAATATAAAATAAAATATTTTTGAACTGATAGAAGTCAGGAATATATTGTTTGTGATGATTTTTTAAAAAATCATGGAATTAAACATGAGTTAATTGCTAGATGCACTTCCTAGTAAAATGGTATGGTAGAGAGGAAAAATAGGACTATTATGGATATGGTTCAATGCATGTTAAGATCTAGAAATTTGCCTTGGGCAGAAGTCATTTCTTGTGATGTTTATATTTTGAACAAGACTAGGGCAAAAAGTGTTTATAGAAAGACCCCGGAGGAAGTCTGGAGTTGATACAAACCAAATATTCATCATTTACGAGTACTTGGTTGTATAGCCTATGTACATGTTCCAGATGCTATTCGGAAGAAGTTGGATGATAGAGGTGAAAAATGTATTTTTTGTCAGTTATAGTACAACAACAAAAGGTTACAAGTTGTATAATATTGAGACAAGGTAGAAAATTGTAAGTCGAGATGCCACTTTTAATGAGCAAGCTACATGGGATTAGTCTCAAAAGAAGGTGGAACCACCAATTACTGTTCTTGAAGAACCTGCGAATCAGTTTGAACAACCTCTTATTGATTCATCTTCATCAGTTAGGCTTCCTATACATGCAAAGTCATCTTAGTGACCTCAGATACAACGCGTTTTGCCAGCGTGCTTGTAAGATTATGTTGGTAATGGTAATATTAATTTATTGAATGAAGATATTATTAATTTTGCCTTATTTGCAGATTGTGGCTTCATATGATGATGTGTTCAAATCATTGGATCCGAGCAATGGATGAAGACATTCATGCCATTGAAAAATTGAAAAATCAGACTTGGGAACTTATCACACTTCCCAGAGGAGTAAAACCCAGTAGAGTCAAGTGGATTATTAACACGAAATACAAGCCGAATGGTGAGGTGGATAGCTACAAGGCGAGGTAGGTAGCGAAGGGATATATAAGAAGAAACTAGGTATTATTTTGAAGTTCGAGTTTTTGTATCAAGTTGGTGTTTATCCATGTATATTAAGCTTACCATGAAGATCTCCTTAGCGCTAACAATACATAATGTACATATAATATTAAATATATTTATAAAATATGTTTTATATGACATATATGATATAAAAATAATAAAATTGAAAAACTCAATTAGGCTCAAAACTTAACTCGAGTATTATAATGAGTTCAAACTCGACTTATTAAAATACTCAAGTAGTTCGAACTTGACTTGAATTTGAGTATAATTAAGTTGAGTTAGGAAACGAACCGAGTTCGAGTATCTCGCTAGTACGCTTGACTCACTGACACCCCCCTAAAGATATCTCCTATGAAACAATCCATTATATTTTTAAGCACAATAATGGTTGAAAATAATCATTTTCTTTTTCATCTCTTTATAGTGTAAATAAAATCCAATTATAGATCCAATTTAGTATTGACTGAATATTATAATACTTTATCTTTAGAGAGTTTTATGCACCACACCTTGCTAAGATTGTTTGTTACATTTAGTATTAGAATTACCCTGAATTATTGTATTTTGGGCATGTGAGCATCAAATATAGGTATGACCTACTATAATGGCAACATTTAAGATTCTACAAGAGATTATATTACGATATTGCATAAGTCACGTATTAGAGAAATATTTGTCGTATAGGAATATATGAGATCTTAATAGTATTATTGTAGTGACCCGAAAAATAATGTTATTTAAATAATAAAGATGGAGAGAAATGGAAGCAGTAACAGAAGGAGGCAGCAGACTTCGTCAACAACATTACATTTTGGATATAATAACCCCAGAAATTTTCCAAGCACTCGTCGACGAACACAGGGGTTTCATCGACGAGGGTTCTTTAGGATCTCGTTGACGAGGTCCCGTCTCGTCGACAAGAAGATACTGAGAGAGGATTATTGGGAAGTTTGAAATTTGTCGATGAGGGGGCAGGTTCGTCAACAAACTTTCTGCAGGACTTGTCGATGAGGTGACGTGGCTCGTCAATGAATCCCATAGTATAAATAGTGCAAAACTTCGGATTAATTCAGAAATCCAACATCGCTCTCTCTCTCTCTCTCTCTCCTACGGCCCCTCTTCTATATCTCTTCGATTTAGGTCCTGTCAGCCGCCGGATCGACGATCTGAGGCCACCACGACGCTCTTGGCAAAGTTCTCTTCAAGTCTGCTAGGGCAGATCGTCGGTGGGATCAAGTCGAATTTCTTCCTAAAATTAAGGTAAGGTCTTTTAGTCAATTTTTGACCTTCTAGCAGTTGTAGGAAATGATGTAGGCAAAGAAATATTGATATTCTGTTATGAAAAATGTTGTTTTCAGGGTATTGAGTGGAGAGCCCTATGGGTGTAGGACCCGCTATAGTAGGGGATTTTTAACAAAAAATATATAAGAGAAATATGATATGTTAGGTAGTTCTAAAATGATTTCTAGTATGAAATGTATATTTTTACCAGGTTATTATTCACAGCAGGACATTATACAGATTATTAATTATGAATATTATGTATTAAATCATTGTGTGGTTTGAGAATATAAATATAATACAGAAGCATGTTTTACAGTATTTTCAGGGTATGTTTTATAGAATATACAACCAGTGGATATGTTTTATAGTAATTACAGAATACCATGATTATATAGTTTTCAGTACCATGATTATACAGTTTCCAGTACCATGACTTACAGATTACAATTCAGTTCAGAAATACAGTTGACACAGTTACAGTTTATTTTAATGTCATGATTATTACAGTTATTTCATAATCATGGTAATTCAGATAGTTGTATATAGAAATATACTATATAGTATTAGACCCTGTTGGACCATTACAGTTTACAGAGCACCGTACCGTAGGTACAGATATTTCAGTTCAGAGTGCAACCACCTATTTAGATAATACGTGATAGTAGGTCGATTGTTTCCAGACGTGGACAGGCTCCCCATCAGATATGAGTTGAGGAGTGGCTGATCTGATTGAGGGAGTATAGTGGTTTACCCTGGTCAGCCACCAGGGTAGATCCCGCCTACGGGCCGCACAACCCTGTCATGAGGAGTTAAATCATGACACACGGTTATCCACAGGGAAGTTTTCAGTTATTATTATGTATATACAGATTTAGAGAGACAGAGAATATACTTATGTACATTAGAAGTATTTTGAATAGCAACCTAATATACAGATATGTTAAGTAACCTAGAAATGGCGGTGGTTTCTATTACTTGTACGGTATTTACAAATCCAGTTATACACGATTATATATAAACAAATTTTCATAATATTGTAACTCATTTGTCACACACTAACAATAACATATTTCGTCTTATTAAGCGTTAGCTCATCCCATTACTTTAACATTTTTCGGGTGACCTAGGTAGGCGAGCAGACCAGACTCGCATATAAAGGGACTTCAGTACTGCCCTGTCAGTAGACAGTGAGTATGTTTTTGGAGTATTTTTGTATAGCCCTAGCCCAATTGAGGGTATTTTGGGGAATAATCGTACATATATTTTGGGAAACATTTTAGCACTCTAGTATTGTATATAATTATATGTGATTATGTTTATTTGATTTCCGCTTCTCGCTACTTAAGTTGATGGTTGGGTTTAATCCAGTGTGGTATCAAAGCATTATAAATGTTATAGTATAAAAAAAAAAACCCAAGTTAAATAGCAAGTCGTTACAAATTTGGTATCAAAGCCTAGGTTGCTAGGTTCTATAAATTTTAAAGTGCAGCGGAGGTAATACCAGAGTATAGGAAAGAATTTGAGGTTTGTTTGGTTGTCTAAATACAGGATTTTCGTTGTGGTTTCTGTGTTTTTCTTGAGGTGACAATTTCAGGAAAATCATAGTAAACTATTGTCGGGTCGTGTGTCTAGGTGACAGAACTGGATTTTGAGCTAAGATTGGAGAGAATAGTTAATTATAAATATAGGATTTGAGTGTACAAAAGATAAGGTTCTCAAGTGTGTTTTTGTTTTTCATGATGGATCTAGGAAGTAGCGGTACGAACGCTGGGAGGGATGGAGTAGGACCTTCCAGCATAGGTGGAGGAGATACAGATGCTGTAATGCGTAGTGTCACTTAGCCGGTGATGGCTGAGATGGCCAGGAGCTCTAGGGAGTGTGGCTGTTCGATCGAGCAGTTTACGCGGATGAAGCCCCCATCCTTTGCTAGAGGAGATAACCCGATTGTAGCTGAGAATTGGGTCCAGGATATCGAGGAGACGCTGGTTGTGCTTCCATGTACGGATGAACATAAAGTGGTATTTGTAGCATTTAAACTGACAGGGGAGGCGAAGCGCTGGTGGAGGTCAGCGCGACTGATAGAGGAGCAGAGGCCAGTTCCAGTGCCAGTGATGTGGGACCGATTTAAGGAGCTGTTCTTCGAGCGGTATTTCCCTTCTATCATTCGGAACGCGAAGGCAACAGAGTTTTTGCACTTGGTACAAGGGCAGATGACCGTATCTCAATACGCTGTTCGATTTATCGAGTTATCGCGTTTTGCTCTACATCTAACACCTGATGAAGAGAAAAAGGTAAGGAAGTTTGAAGAAGGATTGAGACAGAATTTATTTGAGCAGATGATTGACTTCAGAGCTCAAACATTTACAGAGGTTGTAGATAGAGTTGCAATCATCGAGAGAGGTATATAGAGGGGTATAACGGTTCAGAGTCAGAGGAAGAGGCCTGCGCCTCAGGGCTTTCAGGTTGGCTCCAGTTGGGTTCCATGGAAAGGAGGTCGTGATAGGGGAGATTAGAGGCAGATGACAGGACCTAGTGGGAATTAGGGTATGCCGACTTACCCGGTATGTCAGACGTGTGGGAGACATCATTTGGGGGAGTACCGGGTAGGCAGAGGTATATGTTATCGTTGTGGGAGACCTGACCACATGGTACGTGAATACCCAGGTCAGCCAGACCAGGTCCCAGCTCCCAGGCCTTATCTAGGAGGTTATCAGGCACCTCGTGGAGGACAACAGAGGAATGTGGACCCGATGAGGATTTACGCGCTAACACCGGGTGATGTAGAGGCTGCTGCAGATGTGGTGACAGGTACATTTACTATTTTATCATATCCAGTATTTGTTCTTTTTGACTCGGGTGCTACTCATTCTTTCATCTCTGCATCCTATGTTAAATTATCTGGAAGTGAAACCCAGTTATTAGATATAGAATTGTCGGTAGCTACACCGTCAGGGTCAGTGTTGCGATGTAAAATGGTACTCTGGGGCTATTCTATATGAAAATTAGGAATAGCTTCCCAAGAGGGGGGGTGAATTGGTTTTTAAAACTTTCTTTTAACTTCTTTTAAGAATCCTTAACTTCTTTAAACATTAACCAATTCTTTAACATGTTTGTTTAATTTCACCAATCACACAACAACTTAATCTCTTTAATTAACCACAAAGCTAATAAAACATTCAAACAATTAATCACAATCTCCACACCAACACAACCACACTTTATTTGTCAAATATAAGTTCACTGCAGCATTATTAAATTGATGAAATCATTCAAGATTTAGCACTCTTGGAATACAAATACTATCCAATCAATCTCAAACTTTATACCATTCAATCACAATATCTTTTGTTGTCAGCCCTGGATATGAAATTGTAAGCCCTTTATATATGGTTTTACTTCTTCAATATGATGTGCAATATAACATTCAATCAACACAATATCTACACTCTTCTCAATATTTAAAACTCAACTAAACTCTTGGTAAATTTATTTTTGGGATATTAACCAAATAACGTACTTCTGTATGGTTTCCGCAAGATATGGTGTAACCAGTGTACTCCCTTTCGGTTTCCGCAACCCAAATCAAAATTAAACCTTAAGTTTGTTTGATTTCCAAATATATGTAGTTTATATGATTTTTAAATTTAAACCATCCACGCAATTTAAATATGCACTGAAAATAAAGAATAGAGAAAGAGAGAGTGAGACGGAAATTTTTACGAGGTTCGACTTATACCCAACCTACATCCTCGCCTTTGGCAATCCACCAAAAGATTCACTAGTTCAGTTCCGTTGACAGGTTGAACAATACCGATTACAACACTCATTGGTTAAGGCTAGAGCCCGCCTTCTCCAAACAATATTCCCTCGTTCGGTCACTACTTAGATAGGCTAGAGCCTGCCTCTCTAAGCAATGTCCCCTTGCTTAGCCAACGATCCAAACAACCCTTGGAACATCAAAGAACTATAAGAAACACAAGATAAGATCTACGTACAAGTATACACTCTCAAAGAGCAAGTTAGTACAATTTCAGTACTATATACTTCAATGTAAAAATATCAATATGAAATAGAATGAAGTTCTAATGTAGAATTCACCAATATCTTTCTTAGATGAGGATTAGCAGTAGGAATTCAAAGGAAGAAGGATCAGCACTTCAGAATTCTCAGCAAAAGAATTTTTCAATGAGTGAACAAGAGAGCTTTGGAAGAATAAGAGTGTTTTCAGTTGTACAAACAGATTTTTCAATTCTTGGATGTATTTTGATTTGCAAAACCATGTATTTATAGGCTTTCAAACTTGTTTCCATGTTGCAAAAGTTTCCTTTGAGAGTTTCCCAATTTTTTAGAAATTTGGAGCTCAAACGACTATATTTTAAAAATAAGAGTTTAAAAATTTTTGCCCGTTGAACAGTGTTCAGATGTCTGAGGATTCGAGGTCAGACGTCTGAAGTTCCTGAAACCCTTTAAAAATAGAACTAAATACAGGGTCAGATGTCTGAAGTCAGGGTTTAGACGTCTGAGGTTTCAAGTTCAGACGTCTGAAGTTTTAGGTTCAGATGTCTGAAGTCGTGAGTTCAGACGTCTGAACTGCTACTGCCACTTTCTGTCTTGTTCTATAAATTCTTTAGACGTCTGCACTTAATCTTCAGACGTCTGAAGTCTCTACTTCAGTCATATGAACTGAAAAGTTCAGTCATCTGAGCTATTAAAATCCTATTTTATAAAATATCTTTCTTTAAAACTATTTTGCTCTCTTATGATCTTTATAAAAACTTAATTCAATATACTTAAATAGGTACTTAAATCTTTATAATCTCTTGAAAAAGTTTCAAAACATATTTCAAATGATATTTTAAATATTAAAGCACTTACATGAGACTTCTAAGATATTAACATTCTAAGTTCTTGAATCTTCATGCTTTGTCCTTGGATTGAGTCCATCTTTTCTTCAAGCTTCCATATTCTTTAAGCTTTCTCACTTTACCTTTCTTTGACTCTTTGGACTTTAATATGCCTTGGCTTTCAACAACTCATTCATGTCCTCATATTCTTCAAGGTTTCATATATCATCTTTAAATTCATGCTTTGACTCATTTAAGCTTCATTTGATCCTTGTAAGCACTTTGACCTTGCTTTCTCATATATGAGCCCTGAAATATCATTACTCACACATATACATTAAATTTTACTTGTTTGTTAGCATCAAAACAAGATAACAAGATTTTAAGCCTTGTAAGGCCAACACTATAGAAATTCAGGGGAGAGTACTACCAGAAGATCTGATTGTGTTTGAAATGTGTGGGTTTGATGTAATACTGGGTATGGATTGGTTGGTAGTTAATCATGCCAGTATTGATTGTCATCAGAAAGAAGTAGTTTTCAGATCCCCTGGTGAGCAGGAATTCAGATTCGATGGTTCACGGGTACGTGTGCCGTCGCAGTTGGTATCTGCTGTGCAGGCAAGCCGATTACTCTGGGACGGAAGTCAGGGGTTTTTGGCTATTGTAAAAGAAGTGGCAGAGAATGAATCAAAGCTTGATAGTACCCTAGTCGTACGAGAATTTTCAGATGTTTTTCTAGAAGAGCTACCAGGGTTACCTTTTGAACGTAAGGTAGATTTTCCTATAAATTTACCTCCAGGGACGGCACTGATTTCTAAGGTTCCTTATCGTATGACTCCCATTGAATTAGGAGAATTGAAGAATTAGTAGCAAGACTTGCTGAGCAGGGGATTTATACGACCTAGTGTATCGCCGCGAGGAGCTCCAGTGTTGTTTGTAAAGAAGAAAGACGGGTCAATGAGGATGTGTATCAATTACAGAGAAATCAACAAGGTTACTATTAAGAATAAATATCCTCTACCCCGTATTGACAATTTGTTTGATTAGCTCCAGGGTACACGGGTATATTCCAAGATTGACCTCAGATCAGGCTATCATCAGGTAAAGGTAAAAGCAGAGGATGTAGCAAAGATAGCTTTCAGGACTAGGTATGGGTACTACGAATTCCTCGTTATGCCGTTTGGTTTGACGAATGCCCCAGCTGTGTTTATGAATTTGATGAATAGAGTCTTTCACCAGTATCTAGACCAGTTTGTGGTGGTTTTTATCAATGATATACTGGTGTACTCGAGGAGTTTTGAGGATCATGAGGTGCATTTAAGGCAGGTACTGCAGACACTCAGGGACGAGAAATTTTATGCCAAGTTTAGCAAGTGTGAGTTCTGGCTTGAGAAAGTTACATTTTTAAGCCACGTGATCTCAAGAGATAGTATTTCAGTGGATCCCAGCAAGATCGATGCAGTAGTAAATTGGGTCAGCTTGAATAACGTATAGGAAGTCAGAAGTTTCTTGGGACTGGCTGGCTATTACCTTCGATTTGTGGAGGGATTTTTCGCTTTGGCAGGACCACTCACGCAGTTGACCAGGAAAAATGCCAGATTTGTGTGGGATGAAGAATGCGAGTAAAGCTACCAGGAATTAAAGCAGCGGCTCGTCACTACACCAATACTGACGATTCCATCGGGAGGTGATGGTTATGTTATCTACAGTGATGCGTCTTTGAAAGGGCTCGGTTGTGTTCTGATGCAACATGGTAGGGTGGTAGCATATGCGTCCAGGTAGTTGAAAGAATATGAAAAGAACTACCCTACTCACGATTTGGAATTGGTTGCGGTTGTACACGCACTGAAGATCTGTAGGCATTACCTTTATGGTGAGAGGTGTGAGATATTTTTTTATCACAAGAGTCTAAAGTATTTCTTCACACAAAAAGAGTTGAACATGCAGTAAAGGAGGTGGTTGAAATTCATTAAAGATTACGACTGCACCATCAGTTACCACCTAGGTAAAGCAAATGTGGTGACTGATGCTTTGAGCCGTAAGTCAGAGGATACAACGCAATTAGCAGTAGTAATTCAGCACCCGATTCAGATGGACTTGGAAAGGCTCGGTGTGGAATTAGTGATGATCCTTAGGTGCTTATTTTCAGTTTTGTGATACAGCCTGTACTGTATGAGAGAATCAAAGATGCTTAGAGAGATGATCCAGAGTTAGTGGAGGTGCTTGCCAAAATACGGGATGGTCAGAGAGAGAAATTCAGTATTGTCGATGATGGGGCCCTCAGATTTCGTTTCAGATTGTATGTGCATGCGGATGTCAGCATCAGAAGAACGATTCTAGAAGAGGCACATAGATCTCTATACACTATTCATCCTGGCAGTACGAAAATGTATAGGGATCTGCGGGAGTATTTCTGGTGGAGTGGCATGAAGAGGAAAATAGTCAAATTTGTGTAGCAGTGTTTAACGTGCCAGCAGGTTAAGACTGAGCACCAGAGACCGGCTGGTTAGTTACAGCCACTTTTCATTCTCGAATGGAAGTGGGACCACATATCCATGGATTTTGTTACTGGGCTGCTGTCAGCACCGCATGGTCAGAATGCTATTTGGGTGGTGGTTGATAGGTTGACGAAAACAGCGCACTTTCTGCCCATTAAAATCAGCTACCCTATGAACAGGTTCGCAGATATTTATATATAGGAGATTGTTCAACCCCATGGAGTGTCGGTATCCAAAGTCTCAGACCGTGACCCTCGCTTTACATCACGATTTTGGAAGAGTCTGTTGGAGGCTTTGGGGACTCAGTTAGCATTCAGCACTGCTTTCCACCCTCAGACTGATGGTCAGACAGAGAGGACAATCTAGATATTAGAAGATATGCTTCGTGCCTGTGTGCTAGACTTTGGAGGTAGCTGGATTCAGTTTTTGCCGCTAGTTGAATTTGCTTATAATAACAGTTATCAGACTAGCATCGGCATGACACCCTATGAAGCATTATATGGTAGGAGATGTCAATCTCCTCTTTTCTGGGATGAAGCAGGTGAAAGGCGAGTTTTGGGACCAGAGATAATTCAGCAAGCGTGCAATAAAGTCTGACTTATTCGAGACAAGATCAGTGCAGCATAGAGTCGGCAGAAAAGTTACGCGGATACTCGCCGCCGAGAACTAAAATTTGAAGTGGGTGATCATGTATATCTGAGAATAACTCCACTGAAGGGGATTTTGATATTTGGGAAGAAGGGTAAGTTGAGCCCTAGGTTTATTGGCCCATTTGAGATACTTGAGAAGATTGGGTCAATAGCCTATCGGCTAACTTTACCGCCATCTCTATTTTGAGTTCATGACGTATTTCATGTTTTTATGCTAAGGAAATACGTTCCAGATCCTTCCCATATCATCAATCATGCAGAACTGGAAGTCAGTGAGACTTTAGCATATGAAAAAGTTTCAGTACAAATTTTAGATAGAAAAGAACAAGAACTGCGTAACAAGAAGATACCACTAGTAAAAGTTCTATGGAGAAACCACGCGATTGAGGAAGCCTCATGGGAGCTTGAAGATGAAATTAGACGGAAATATCTCCACTTGTTCGATGAATTATAGTATTGATGTATATGTTAGGATGGTAATTTTATTTTGTTGAGTTCAGTATAATTGTAATATAGAGTATATGTTAGGTAGTATTTTGGTTTTGGAGGAAATTTTCTTTTATGGTTGTAATCTCCCAAGACTACCCATATAACCACGGTATTCCTCCGCCATAAGTGAGGGCAAGTAATAAAATAAGTAGACCATTTACTTTTGAGAAGGAAGGATCATATGAATAAGTGAATTTCGAGGATGAAATTTTATAAGGAGGGGAGAATGTAGTGACTCGAAGAATAATGTTATTTAAATAATAAAGAGAGAGAGAAATTGAAGCAGTAACAGAAGGAGGCAGCAGACTTTGTCGACGACGTTACATTTTGGATATAATAACCCCAGAAATTTTCCAAGTACTTGTCAACAAACACAGGGGTTTCGTCGATGGGAAGATACTGAGAGAGGATTATTGGGAAGTATGAAATTCGTCGACAAGAGGGCAGGTTTGTCAATGAACTTTCTACAGGACTTGTCGACGAGGTGACGTGGCTCGTCGACGAATCCCGCAGTATAAATAGTGCAAAACTTCAGATTAATTCAAAAATCCAGCGCCACTCTCTCTCTTCTCTCTTTCTCCTACGGTCCCTCTTCTATATCTCTTTGATTTCGGTCGCGTCAGTTGCCAGATCGACGATCTGAGGCCACCACGACGCTCCTGGTAGAGTTCTCTTCAAGTCTGCTGGGGTGGATCGTCGATGGGATCGAGTCGAATTTTTTCTCAGAATCAGGGTAAAGCCTTTTAGTCAATTTTTGACATTCTGACAGTTGTAGGAAATGATGTAGATAAAGAAAATATTGATATTCTGTTCTGGCAAATGTTATTTTTAGGGTATTGAGTGGAGAGCCCTGTGGGTGTAGGACCCGCTACAGTAAGGGATTTTTAACAAAAAATAGGTAAAAGAAATATGCTATGCTAGGTAGTTCTAAAATGATTTCCAGTATGAAATGTATATTTTTACCAGTTTATTATTCACAGCAGGACATTATACAGATTATTAATTATGAATATCATGTATTAAATTATTGTGTGGCTTGAGAATGTAAATATAGTACAAAAGCATGTTTTACAGTATTTTCAGGTTATATTTTACAGAATATACAATCAGTGAATATGTTTTATAGTAATTATAGAATACCATGATTATATAGTTTTCAGTACCATGATTATACAGTTTCCAGTACCATGACTTACAAATTACAGTTCAGTTCAAAAATACAGTTGACACAGTTACAGTTTATTTCAGTGTCATGGTTATTACAGTTATTTCAGAATCATAGTAATTTAGATAGTTGTATATAAAAATATATTATATAGTATCAGACCTTGTTGGACCATTACAGTTTATAGAGCACGGTACCATAGCTATAAATATTTCAGTTCAGAGTGCAACCATCTATTTAGATAATACGTGGCAGTAGGTCGATTGTGCCCGAACATGGACAGACTCCCCATCAGATATGGGTTGAGGAGTGGCCAATCTGACTGAGAGAGTATAGTGGTTTACCCTGGTCGGCCAGCCAGGGTAGATCCCGCCTATAGGCTGCACAACCCTGTCATGAGGGATTAAATCATGATACACAGTTATCCACAGGGAAGTTTTCAGTTATTTATTATGTATGTACAGATTTATAGAGACAGAAAATATACTTATGTACATTAGAAGTATTTTGAATAGTAACCTAAAATACAGATATGTTAAGCAACATGAAAATGGTGGTTGTTTCTATTACTTGTACGGTATTTACAGATCCAGTTATACACGATTATATAGAAACAGATTTTCATAATATTGTAACTCATTTGCCATGCACTAGTAATAGCATATTTCGTCTTACTGAGTGTTGACTCATCTCATTACTTTAACATTTTTCAGGTGACCCAGGTAGGCGAGCAGACCAGGCTCGCAGATAGAGGGATTTCAGTACTGCCCTGTCAGTAGACAATGAGTATGTTTTTGGAATATTTTTGTATAACCCTAACCCAGTTGATGGTATTTTGGGGAATAATCGTACATGTATATTTTGGGAAACATTTTAGCACTCTATTATTGTATATAATTATATATGGTTATGTTTATTTGATTTCCACTTCTCGCTGCTTAGGTTGATGGTTGAGTTTAATCCAGTGTGGTATTAGAGCATTATAAATGTTATAATATAAATAAATAAAAAACCCAAGTTAAATAGCAGGTCGTTACAATTGTCATGTGCCTTTATTTATTTATTTAAAAACATACAAGGCCTACTGGGTCAAAAGTAAATCATACATTACAAAAAATTTTACATTTAAATCTAATGTGGATGTTGTTATATAGGTGAGCCACACATAGAAGTGTGATCCATTTTCTTGAAGGCAGCAAATAAAATGAGAGTTTATTGTTTATAACCATCATTCTTAAACGTGCCAGGACCGACTCTTCATAATATAGGGCCCTAGGCGAATGGTTAAATTAGGGATCCTAAATATTTTCTTTTTCTTTCTTCGTTTTTCATTCATATTTTCTCGTTGACATAATTAAATTTCAAAATTAACACTAACTATAAATTGATAAATTATGAAAACAAATAAAAATAAATTTAATAAATCTACAGAAATAATAGATTGAAAAAATATAACCTGATTATTATTATTATTACAAATCGATCAGCAAGTAAGGTTTTAGAGATATCGGATTTTTACCAGATACAACGCTTTACCCTCAAAGCTTTCAAAATCTAAGAAAAAATAGGAAAAAAAAAATCAGAGTGAAAATAATAGAAAATAATGCACAAACATTAAAATCAAAATTAGGGTTGATGAAAATTACAGAGAATTAGAGGCCCGAAGATGATGAACACAAGAGTCAGAGCAAAAATCATAGAGAGACCAAGCGATGAGAATGAGAGAGTGTGAGAGAAGGAAAGATTTTTTTAGAGAGGTTAAGAGAAAGAGATGAGAGTAATAGATAGAAACATAATAAAGTTGTTAGTTGAGAAGTTAATAAGACTTGAAAAAAAATAATATTAAATTGTATTTATTTTACATTTTAAAATACAATTTCATTTATTTGTTAGTTGAGAAGTCAATGTATGGGAAGAGAGCATAATAAATAATGTTAACATTATTTAATTAAAAAAAATTTGGGGGCCCTAAAATTTTTGAGGTCATAGGCAAACACCTCAGCTGCCTAATCGTTAAATCAGCCCTGAGACGTGCACTAAATGCATTTTAGTGAATAGTTATACAAGAACAATGTTATGTTTTAATATTGTGAAATATCTTTTATGAATCAAAAAGTCTTTTATGAACCAAAAAAGTCTTTAAATAGGATAGAAATACACATTTTCATGGTAGAACTTAAAAAGAAAAAGTAAAGAGTCTTTTTCTATCTTATATTTATGATAGAAAAAAAAAAATCAAAACAATTGTTTTCAAAATATTCATTAATGGGGAGGACTTTTATACATACATTTGTAATAAGGCTAGAAATAATAAAGTTCAGGTGGCATTAACATTAACCTCCACTGCATTATTAAGCGTCTACGCCAAGGAAAGCTTGAAGCTGAAGGCAGATCAGACTGGTCGCCGCCGGACCGATGGGCCTCCTTCCATGGCAATTATCCGTTTGAGAGAGAGAGAGAGAGAGAGAGAGAGAGAGAGTGAGAGAGAGAGATCATCATGTCGTTCTCTTTTTTCAAGCCATCGAGGCCAAGAACCCCGCAGGAGCTCGCGAAGGCGATCAAGGACAGCCTGATGGCTCTCGACACCAAAACCGTTGCAGAAGTTAAAGCCCTTGAAAAGGTTTGTCTCCGTTCTCCAGTTCCTGGCCGAAAGAATGGGGAATGGAGAAGAAAATGCTTTTAAATGGTTTAATTTCTTTAGCATTCAAAGGCACTTTTGTTTAGCTGCTTTTTTCGTGTTTGCCTTCCCTTCCGGGAACCTAACCGATGTTAAATGGGCCCTAAAATTAACATGGTTTAGCCATTTCTTAGACTCTTCTAATAATCAAAAGCACAGTATATGATCATATCGTATGTGTATCTTTGAGTGCATCGGCACATTCATCGACTGCAATCTATATCTCATCCATCACAATGCTTAATTGTATATGGGGAATTAGGATATGAATGAGGCACAGGAAAGTGGCATCCCTAATAAAGGCTAATTTTGGAGAAATGTAGAAGTTTTGAGCACAGTACCTATTTTCTTTAGATTTAAGTGTAGCTTCAACGGGTTCAATGGGAGCCTTCAGGACCATCTTGTGTGAGGAATGTAGTTTCCTCTTTACGGATGCAATGGCTATTAAAACCGTCTTGAATTTAAATGTTCTTTTGATTAAGAACGAATGATGTTTGATTTTGAAGTATCCCAGCTATCCCATAGCTGGCTGCATAAGTAGGGCCTACCTACACCTCCAGCTGGATATAATGCTTGCTTGTGCATGACAAGTAGTTTGTAGTTAGCGTAGGCTAGAAAGTAAGTGGGAATTCAAGGAGGAACAACAAAGTCTTGGGGAGAGTTGGAGATCATGTTTAGTTTATGTGACTATGGAACTATTTGTGAAGGAAGGTATGATGGCCCATTTAACTGAAAACAATGGAAGAACAAATAACCTAATCCCATGTTTGGGAGAGGCTTTGGATTTGGATTTATGTGGATTTGTATAAAATGTAATACAAAATTGTATGAAGCTGTGTTTGGGAGCATGATTTTTGGGCCTTGTATTTAGATTTGGATGGATTTGGACAATTTTCAATACATTTTTCTATTAAATTTTATCCAAATCCAAATCTAAGGCCTTTCCAAATATAGGGTCAAGTTTTGTCGAAATTCTCCTAAATCCAAATATAAGGCTCGAAATCTATGCTCCCAAACACAACGTAATTATTTTGCAATTTTTATTTTTTATTTTTTTTTAAAAATTTATGCAGTGCAATTTTACTATGAATACATATTACCAAAAAATCAGAAGAGAGAGAGAGAGAGAGAGAGAGAGAGAGAGAAAGAGGGCCATCAATACATTTGTTTCATCAATTTAAAGAAAATTGAAAAAAGGCAAAATCAAAATGGAAAATCTACACCTTATATTCATGAGGAAAAAAATTGAGAATGATAAATCATAGTACCTTCAATAAGCATCTTAGCTCAAGGATGAATGCTAAAAGGAAAGGGATTGGACAAATTTAATGAGCAATGTCTGATGAACTTGTTTTTTGGTATTTCCTTTCAGCTTTTAAGGCATTAGCTAACAGTGTAAAGTGCATAAATAGATTACTTATCCCCTGATAGAATACAGAATGAAGTGTTATGCAGATAAAATTAAATTGTTACTACATCAAGTAAGTAATCTGAGGGACAGACAATTAGTGTAGCACAAGAGAGTGGGTCCTCAGTAGAAAGAGTGATTATAAATTTAACTGTGAGTATTAACTCACTCTTCATGTAGGTACGGACATCATTTTTCTGCATGTGTTTGTCTTATGTAGTCTCAAACTAAGGGACAGTTCCTTAGATAACTCATTTGGGTAATTATTAGTAACCAGCTTCTTGTAGTTCAATCTCTCCTAATTTGACAATAAAGTACACAACAAACTCTAGATTGACAATTCAACACCATTGATATCTAGTCTCTTGAATTTCAAGATCTTGGCATACAGGTGAGATTTACAATGGCCAATATTCTTCTCAATGTTAAGCTCTCTCTCTCTCTCTCTCCTCCATTAATATGCAAGCTATTATTTATATATGTGTGCATATTTATTTATCAATTTATTTATTTTTGTAGGCTCTGGAAGAAGTTGAAAAGAACTTTGTGACAATGAGATGTATGCTTTCCGGAGATGGAGAGGTTGAACCAAACATGGACCAGGTCACACAGCTAGCACTTGAGATATGTAGAGAGAATGTTCTCACTCTTCTCATTCACAAGTTACCTATATTGGGTTGGGAGGTAAGCTATTGTGATTCCTAGCACTTTGCCTCATAATAACACACATTGATGCATCACATTTGGTGTAGGCAAGAAAAGATTTAGTTCACTGCTGGTCCATATTGTTGAAGCAAATGGTGGGCTCATCATATTGCTGCGTGCAGTACATTGAGAACCATTTTGAGTTACTGGACTTCCTTGTTGTGTGGTGAGTTTATTTCACATTTTTGTGTAATCTTTATGTTTTCCGTTATCCTGTTTATCTCACGCACAGTCGATAATCTGCTCTCTCTCTCTCTCTCTCTCTCTCTCTCTACATATACATATATATATATATATATATATATATATATATATAAACTAATTGAGGTTTCCACCTCTAGGCATCCATGATGCAGAAATTCCAGAAATTTCATAAAGGAAGCCCTAGAAATGTTGTTCTTTGATAGGTCTGGGATGGGGAGGGGGGATCTATCGAGACAAAGGTTGCTAAAACTTATATTATGAGAATGTGTAACTGGTTTATTTCTTTTGCTGTCCAATTTCACATAATTCCAAATCCAAGGCCTTCATATTCCCAAATGTGGCACTAGTGATTTTCTTGGTTCTTGAGAGTTGCAAGTACTTCATTTGCAGCTGGAAAAATTAGAGATTATTGACAAGAATTTTTTATTTAAAATTGCCCTCACATCAGATTATTTTGGATTATATTTTGATCACTTCGTTTTGATCTTTTGGTACAATATTATTTTGATAAGGAAAAATGAAACTATTTGTAGAAAAAAAAATGTATAACAAAGGAGAGATTCCCTCCCAAAAGTAGAAAAGGAAAGGAAAATACAAAGAGGAAGTATTAGCCACAAAGAGGGAAAATAAAATTTTTCCATAAAGAACTATAAGAAGCTCCTTCTAACTAGGCAAGAAATAATGTATAAATCATGCATAATGCCGATTTTCTCTTTTCAATGATTGTTGCTGTCACATCCATAACTGAAAGAGTGACTGGCCTTACCTCTGCCACGAGTTTTCAACTTGGTTATGAGGCCCTTTTCAAATTAGAATCCTTTAGGGGTCTAGGTTAGCTACTAAAAATTTCCTTTGTATTTTAACATTATCCTGGGTCGTAAGAATAATTATTCCATTTTCCCGTACCAATAAGGTTCAGAATAGAAACCTAAATCTAAAACAAGGCGTCAAAACCCAATTTGGCAGAAAAACCATTTATTATTAAACCACTTTCACATTTCGGTGTATACAGAACATCATAATCTAGACTTGACAAAGGATACATTACAACAAACGAATAATACATACAACTCCTGCCCGCACATAGTTTGCCAAATATTCAGCTTCTTAAAACATTTTAACAACACGGAATCCATTAGGCTATTTTCATTCCTTGGTGCCTACAAAATAATTGGGAGCAATGAGCTAAGCTCAATAGGCTTTTCATTCTGAATTGTAGTGTGTGCATGTGTGTTCAAACACACACACACACACACACATGTATATGTACCATTTAAACCTTTCAAAAGCATGACACCAATGGAAGCCTACAAAATAATTGGGAGCAATGAGCTAAGCTCAATATGTTTTTCATTTTGAAATGTAATGTGTGCATGTGTGTGTTCAAACACACACGCACACACACGTGTGGATGTACCATTTAAACCTTTCAAAAGCATGATGCCAATGGAACACCCAACACGTCCAAGAAATAAAGGAACCATGTCATAAGGTGCATAAGAGAACAGAATCATTCAAGCGACCAGGAAGAGAACATGTAGGTATAACATAATGCAAGGATATACACCTCTTTTGTTTCAATATAAATTGTCAATTGAACAAACCAAACTATCAAGAAACAATCAAAACCGCTCTATTAGGTGCATGGGAGAGAAATTAGCATTTCATATCATCACCTTCATTCATTCGCCCCCACCTTTTTTTTCCAATGGCCTCCACATCCATGCAAATGCCCTTAGGTAGGTCACGTAAACCTCGCTCCTCAAAGCCTGGTCCTGCTTGTCAACAATCCGCCATGAACCAATCCTGCAAAATCCTATTTGCAAATCAATCATCAATCCATCCTCGATGGATTTCCAATCTGGACCACTCTCGCCCCTTAGGGTCTAGCAATTCCTGCTCTTTTGTCAATGGAATACTGTCAATATTCCAATTAGACTGCTCTTAACTCAATAGGCGTGGCAGGTCCTCACTTGTCTTGTCTTCATCATTTCCAAGTTAGAATATCCCATCACACACACCAATATTTGATTTTCGGATGTTTTGTCTCAATTGTACCACACCATAATGTGTATCACAATGTCAAATCACATAACGTCTACCATAGCAGATCACCACATTGCATGAACTAGCATTACCACTCTGGTATAGTTCGGCAAAAAAAAAAGAAGACAAACTACTTGATCACATAACCACAAATTATATAATTTATATTTATAGCAATAACCTCAGTCACCAAAGTGGATCGGCCAAGTCAAAACTCTAAATTCATATGAATATTTTATATTTCCTTTTAAGTTAATATTTTTTTGATTATTTAGATATATACATAGATATAAGCCAATGTTTTAAAAGGCGAAGGCAGGAAGCCAAGACGTTTTAACCCTTAAGAGGCGAGGTGTATGCCTTAAGGTGTTGAGGCGTAAGTCTTTTGAGAATTTTAGTTTTAGATAAAAATATGTAAAATTGCATATATGTTTAAATAATTAAGAAAATCACAAATAAAATGTCAAAAAAAAAAAAAAAGTTACAATTTGTAGACTGCATGCTGACCATTCAAAAATTACTCACTCGAATTCATTATGTATATTATTGTTGAGAATTTCACTTGTGAGCTTGTCCCACATTGGAAAATTAAAGTGGATGATGGGTGCTTATATACATGGTTGGACCCAAGACCCAATAGGCTTAAGCTTTTGGGTCAAGTTGGTGTTTACCCATGTGTATCAAGCCCACCCATGGGCTTCTCCGATTCCTAACAAATGGTATCAAAGCCGACAGTTCGTAAGTCTGGGTAATCGACATCGTAAAAGTCGAGACGTGAAGCTAATTCTCCTGACGTGCTAACAGTTGGAGGACCAAGTGTGTGACTGAGGCCAATAAGGATCATCTAGGTTGCGGATGGATCCGAATAGGGTCAAGACGTGAGAGGTAGGATTGGTTCGGAGGCACGTGGAATGCAATCCGACGCACGTAAGGCGCCAGTGGTAAGGCCCACTTGAGCAACTGTTGGAGAATTGGGCTTACTCTTAGAAGGGAGACGATTTCCGTTCAAGGGGGAGCAGTTAGAACTCACAAGTGAGGGGGTGATTGTTGAGAATTCCACTTGTGAGCTTGTCCCACATTGAAAAATTAGAGTGGATGACGGGTGTTTATATACATGGTTGGACCCAAGACCCAATAGGCTTAAGCTTTTGGGTCAAGTTGGTGTTCACCCATATGTATCAAGCCCACCCATGGGCTCCTCCGATTCCTAACAATTATGATGAGAGATGGGAATAACATTACAAAGTTTAAATTATTTTCAAGTTATAAGATACAACTCTCAGTTGTTTCTGAAAGGTTGGGGTTCATGAGTTTTAGAAATGAATTTATATTATGAGTTATGACATCCTTTTGTATAAACATGTAGTTAATAAATTTCTAGCCAAATCTAACTTGAGAATCATACAACCAAATTGCGTAAGCCTCGACTAAAAAGGCACAAAAGCCATGACTTTTTTAAAAGTGTGTAAACCTTAGTGCTAATACATTGGCCTTTTTGGGATTTGGCAGTGCCTTGAGGTATGCCACAACGCAAGCCTCGATTGAGCCTTTTAAAGAAACATTGACATAAGCATATGCGAACACATGCCCCCCATCCTCCACCCCAACATATATGTATATACCTGTAGATAATTATTTGCCTTTATACAGTTTTAGGGTTTGTTGACACTGCTGAAGTTTTCCTGTACTTTAAACACAAATATAATATATGTCTATATGCAATCTCGGGGGTTTGTCCCCACTAACATGCATTGGTGCCATCGACACAAACATAAATATTTATGTAATCACATTCGTATTTACACTTTCTCAAGGATTTGTGCACACCATGAATGTACACCTGTACCCCAAATTTAAATTTGTCATAAATTATATTTGAAAGGTCCACATGGCCACATCTAAATAACTCATAAATCAAACAACTCTCATCACCAAAATTAGTCATAGTTATCTTAAAATTCAACCACCTAAAAATCATTTTTCCTGCTACACTAAAATTTCAACAATATTATCCAATTAAAATGCCGCTTGAACAAATGAATATCAGGAAATCCATTCCCACAACAATGTTTTCATAAAAAGTATTATAATTTTAGAGATAATGGCCTAAACACACAACCCTATACTAAAACCCCAAATCTCAAAAGTGAGAGCTTCAAGAAAAACCTACCTCATAGTAATTCTCTTGATTTTTTATTTGGACCATTCCAGGCTGTCCAAAATCAGATCCAAAGTCATGTAGAAAAACTGTCTCTTTTGTTCTTTCCTTCTTCTTCTCCTTCTTCTAGCTTGATTTTGGCTGCCCTCAAGGTTATCCTATTTGACTTTTTTTTTTTTTTTCAACTTACTTTTTCTTATTTTGACCCTTATCAATTTAAATTTTTACGAATCTACCAAATCTTTTATTTCTTTATCAGTTATGTCCTAACAAATTGCCAATTTTCTTTCCCCAAACTCATTTCCAAATGTTCCTATTTCAAAGTGTTTTACATAGGTCAACCTATTGGATCCCACAAGGCATTAAAATTGTCTAATATTTAAATTGAAATATTTAAAAGCTTATCTATTACCAACTTGTCTTCGGTCAATGTACCAATATCCTAAACACAATAATAATGTTCAAAATAATGTGATTCATGTACAATTAAATAATTTAAGCACTTAGTTTCTTAAAATAATGATTTAACATTGATAAAACCAAGTAAATATTTTACCAATATATATATATATATATGTTGGGCCAACTTGTTTATATAAAATAAAACATACAACTCACATAAAATTTACATTTTGCATGGAACATTAATTATTTCCACTTATGATTCTCATTTATTGTTGTACAATAGATTTTCCAAGCTTTATCTTTAACTCCAACTAACAACCCACATGAGCAAAAGGTGCCATAATTATACTAATTATGCATTTAATCAAATAATAAAATCAAACACACAAAAACAAAAAAAAATTGTGAGCAAAATATTTTACAGATACTTTTTCACCTCAAGCATCATAGCTACTATGTGTTTGTTTTAATTAAATGCTTCAATCATGTATGCTACTTATTGTTGTCATTTTTAAGCAGCTATGATAACAAGGACATTGCATTGAATTGTGGAAATATGTTGAGAGAATGCATCAAATTTCCAACACTTGCCAAGTAAGATGTCCAAACTTCTACTCTTGCTGGGCATTCTTAGTGGTTGTTTATGATATTGCTCAAGTTGATGCTGTTTTAGTAATTAGGGTGTTAGGAGGTGAAACGGATTCAAAGAAGTTATTGAAAGGATTTTTTCTGTGTGCATTTGTCTTCGCATATTTGTCGTTAATACTGTTAAAGAAATCTAAAATAGTTGGCATTCATGTGTATGTTGCAATTGTCATCATGATGTGCTTTCCTAATTATAATATAAAAATGATTGTGCAGCTTTTGCTTGCCTTGAAATTGCTTAGAGTTGCAAAATTAAAGGCTCATATTCGTGATGCTTATGCCTCAACCCCCCAACTACTAGTTGACATGATCCTGTATGTGCCCTATGTCAACCCACATACTTTGTGACTGCTGAAATTTTGATTAAAATGAATGACCTAACTTGAAGATAGGTCTCTCCATTTATTTATAATACAAATTAAATACATTCTAATGACAATAATATCCTTACTCTCACTAATTAACATATTAACACATTTAATAATAATAATACTAAAAGACATAAATAACATCTAAGACTCCCCCTCAAGTTGGAGCATAAATGTCATATGCTCTTAGTTTGTTACAAATACATTTAGCATAAGTACCCCCCAAATCTTTGGTAAACAAATCAGCAAACTACATATTAGACTTCCCATAAGTGGTAGTAATGAGCTTCTACACAAATTTCTCTCGAACAAAGTGGCAATCAACTTCAATGTGCTTCGTTCACCCATGACAGACTGTGTTGGAGGCAATATGAAGAGCAGATTGATTGTCAGACATCAACTTCGTAGGTTGAGAATGTGAAAAACCCAATTCTTCCAAAATGTTCTTCAACTAGACAAGTTCACAAGTAGTGTGAGCCATAGCGCTATATTCTGATTCAACACTTAACCTAGCCACCACAATTTGTTTCTTACTCTTCCAAGAAACCAAATTGCCACCAACCAAGACACGGTACCTGGTTGTAGATCTCTGGTCGGAAGGTGACTCAGCCCAATCTACTTTTGTATATCATGGATATTAGTGTGACCTTGATCACGACATAAAGGCCTTTCCTAGGTGCACCTTTGAGATATCTCGAGATGTGAATTACTGTGTCCCAATGACTTGTCCTTGGAGAATCTAGAAATTGACTCACAACACTTGTTGCAAAAAATATATCCGACCAAGTGACTAGGAGATAATTTAACTAATCCAACAAATCTTTGGTATTGCCGAGGATTAGGTAGCAAATCACCGATATCCAGCACTAATTTGTTTTTAGTAATCCGTGGGTGTTTTAATTTGTTTAAATCCCAACAATCTAATTTCATCCAATAGATCGAGAACATACTTCCTTTGTGATAAAATAGTTTCCATACGAGATCTAGATACTTCTATACCCAAGAAGTATTTCAACGGTCCCAAATCTTTGGTTTGAAACTTAGTTTGTAGAAAAAGTTTGAGACTCTAAATACCTTTATCATCACATGTAATAACAATATCATCCACATAAAAAACAAGAAGGATCCTACCCAATGAAGTTTGATGATAAAACATGGAATGATCTACTGCACACCTTCGAAGACCAAACTCGAATACTACAGTACTGAAACGACTATACCATGCTTTGGGAGACTTTTAAATCATATAGTCCCTTCTTGAGTCGACACACTAAGCCTGACTCCCTTGAGTGACAAACCTAGGTGGTTGCTCCATATAGACCTCCTCCTCATGGTCACCATGCAAGAAGTCATTCTTCACATCTAACTGATGCAGAGGCCAGTGACAAGTAGTAGCTGAGGAGATGAATAAACATATTGATGTAAGTTTGACAACCGGAGAAAAAGTACTAGAATAATCCAAACCATACATCTGAGTATACCCCTTAGCTACAAGACGAGCCTTTAGACAAGCCATAGAACTATTAGGGTTGACTTTCATAGTGTAAACCCAACCGAAAACCAACCACAGACTTGTCAGGAGGAAGAGGTACCAAGTCCCAAGTGCCGTTGTGATGTAAAGCATTCATCTTTTCAAACATAGCATTCCTCCACCCAAAGTGGGCTAAGACTTCTGAAACAGATTTAGGAAGGGTAGTAGATGATAAAGCAGAAACAAAATAATAATAGGAGGCTAATAAGAAGTCATAACAAACATAGTTGGAAATGGGATGTTGAGTACATGTGCATTTACCTTTCTGAACAACAATGGGAGGATCAACATCATGAGGAATATGATCGTTAGACGAGGAAACTAAAGGTATGGTAGTAGAAGCTAGAGGGGACTCTTTTCCTTAGAGTCGCCATTGTGAATACACAGTATACACCTGCAAATTAGAATGATCAAGACAATGAGAAGGACTTGAACTACATGGAGACTCAAATGGTTGGTTGGGCAAGGACAGCAAAGTAGAATTTGGAAGATTAGACAAAGGAAGAAACTCATGGAGCTTAGAAGCACTTAGGGACTGGGTGTAGTAAGGTGTAGACTTAAAGAAGGTAACATCAGCAGAAACAAAGAAGCGATACAACACAGGACTATAACAATGATATCCATTTTGAGTATATGAGTAGCCCAAAAAGACACATGTTATAGCACGAGAATCCAACTTATCGACCCTAGGAGTTAGTTGATGAACAAAGGACACACACCCAAATATATGAGTAGGATGAGAGAATAAAGGTGAATTAGGAAAGAAAATGAAGTAGGGAATTTTACCACTCAGAACAGAGGATGGCATCCTGTTGATCAGATAGTGTGCAATAAGTACAACATCACTCAAAAACACTTTAGGTACATGAATTTGATAAAGTAAGGTGTGAGCGATTTCAAGGATATGCCTATTTTTCCTCGCAACCCCATTTTGTTGAGGAGTGTGGGCACAGGATGATTAATGGACAATACAAATTGAGTTATGTAAGTACTGAATTGTGCACTGAAGTACTCTTTAGCATTATCACTTTGAAGTATTCGAATTGGTAAACCAAATTGAGTTTTTATTTTAGAACAAAGGGCACAAAATACATGAAATAATTTGGAATGATTTTTTATTAAATATAGCCAAGTCATTCTTGGATAATCATCCACAAAGGCTACAAAATAACGGAAACTCAAGTTGGACACAACTCTACTAGGATCCCAAAAATCAGAATGAGCTAACATAGAAGGGCTTGCAACCCATTTATTGACTCGGGAAGCAAAAAGGACATGATGGTTCTTTCCCAACTAACAAGAAACAATCAAGACTAGACATAGAACTCAAATTAGGAACAAGACATTTTAACTTTTCTAGTGAAGGATGGCTAGGACGACAATGAGTTTGGAAAGGTGTAGCAATAGCAGTGCAGGCAGTAGAAGGAGATAGCGGATCAAAGTGATAAAGTCCACCAGCTTCACGCCCTCCGCCCATTGTCTTCCTTGTCTTCAAATCCTGAATAACCACAAAATCAGGAAGAATGTCACTAAAAAATTCATGGATTAGTAATCTTGCTAACAGACATAAGATTGAAAGGAAATTTAGGGAATATACAAAACCAAAGGAAGAGAAATAGAAGAATTGGGATTTACAGTCCCAATTCCTTTGACTGCTGTGGTGGATCCATCAGAAACAGTAACGCAAGGTAAATTTTTAGAATATTTAAGAGTGGAGAAGATGCTAGGTATACCTATGATATGATCAGTGGCAGTGGAGTATGACCCAAGGACTAGGACGAGAAGTATTGGATGACTAGCATACTGTGAGATTACTTGTTTGGACAAGAGATGCAATGGAAAGAGAAGTTTGTTGTAACTCTTGATACTGCTGGAACTTGGTCTTCCTTTGACATGGATACAATACGTTGCCCCTCACTCAGCCCCAAAGGTTTGGAGTTGGTGGTGGCTGCATTGGCTGCCCCCAAAGGTGTGAAGTTGGTGGTGACTGCATTGGCAACACGTGAAGGTCCACCATAGAGATCCTAACACTGCTCAATAGTATGATTACTCCACCCACAATGAGTGCTCTTGAGAAGAGTACCTCTACCTCGTTCGTCTCTACCACCATGACCACTCGAAACACCACGATTACTTTTGTGGTTATTTGGTAGATAAAGGTTGTCTTCTTAGAGCCAGATGCAAGAGTAGGAGAATGCGTGCTAAAGGAAGCACAAAGGACACGAGAATAAACATTGGCAAATGATGGCAGCTTGGCACCACTAAGTATATGGGATCGGACTGCCTCAAACTCAGGTCTCAAGCCCACTAGAGCCTGAAGGACTATCATCTGTTCCCTCTGCTTCTGCATCTCACGAGCGTCAGCAGTTTTAGGTTGCATGACGTTAAGCTCCTTATGAATACGATTCGTCCCTCCAAAATAATCTGCGATGCTCCTATCTCATTGTTGTAATTGAAAGTACTTCTGGGATAAGCCATACATATGTGTAATGTTACTAGAGTATAGAAGCTTGACATAATCCCAAATCTCCTTGCACATATCTAGATGCATACACATCCATGCAATCTGTGGCTCCATCGAATTTCATAAGAGGGAAACAATTAAGGCATCTTATTGAACCTACACTTTTTTTCTCTTCTCGTAAAAAGGATTAGATTGGAGCAAGTGGTTAGATTTTCCTAATCCTACTAAATAAACCTGAACAACTTTAGACCATTGAACATAATTCTTTCTGTTCAACTTTTGAGTCATTATCTGTGGCAGTGATGTAGGAAACAGATTTTTGGGATTCATAGACTCCATCCCAACACTCAAACTTGCAGTCACACCAATGTCAAACAAGAAGAACAATAAAAATTAATCGGGGCAATCACAAACTATGTGAAGCACCGGCACAACCACGGACGAGATGAATGACTCATCGACTGATATAGCACGCCACTGCTTCACAACTGGATGCACGAACACTGCCACTGCTCCAATAAACTCACAAAGAAGCCTTTACAAACACCAAACATAAATTAACAGAGTACTGCAAGTGCATGGTCAAAAAGGTTGGATTTTTTTAGCAAAAAACGTGCACAAAAGCTTGATAATATTGTCTAAAGAGGGGATCAGAACATGGCAGATGGACAAAAAAAAAAAAAAATGTTGGCTAGAAAGTGGAAACTCACTCACGCGCTGATGCATGGGGTCGGCACTGTTGGCAGTTAGCCAGCGCGTGGGACCTTTTCCGGTGATGGGATTTTGTGGGGTTAGGCTTCAGAGGGTTCTCTGTTTGGGTATATGGTTGGTTTTGTGAAATAATGAGGGGTGGAGGTGGATTTGAGAAGGACAGCGACAGGAATGTGTTTTCCAGCGACAGCTGAGTATAATAGGGTTTTGGTTGGATCACACTTTGATACCATGTTGAGATTTTGATTAAAATGAATGACCTAACTTGAAGATAGGTCTCTCCCTCTATTTGTAATTTAAATTAAATACATTCTAATGACAATAACACCCTTAGTAACTCTCACTAATTAACATACTAAAACACTTAATAATAATACTAGAAGACATAAATAACTTCTAACAGTGACTATATGTTGGAATTTAAGTTTTTTTTTTCCCTCTGCAAAGAGTAAGAATGAATTTATTATGAGCTCAGGGAAAAACCAAAAGAATACAGGCTGCCTCTAAAAGAAAGGCAACAAAACAATCAGAAAAATTTGAGACATGAATGACTAGAAGACTCTTAGGATTTACATCTTCTAGTCTGAGCCTAACATCTTGGATGATTTTTTTAATCACTTCTTCAATGTTAAGATGATTGCCAGCATACAGTATAGAATATCTTAGTCCCCAGGTAAACTGCAGCAGACCATATAAATCTGTGAATGTCACCTTTTTTCCTTGCTGGGATTTTAGAAATCCAGTTGAGATTATCTTCCCAAGTAGCGAATAATCTGGAGACGTTAAAGGAAGAGGAAGCTTTTCATAAAACAACAACAACAACAAAACCAAGCCTTAAGTCCCACTAGTTGGGGTCGGCTATATGAATCCTTTTCTGGCAATTTATGCGATCATGGACCATTTCTTTTGAGCTTTTCCTATATATATTTGTAACTTCACTCTTGAAAAATAGATGATTCCTATCTTCAGTACCTTTTCCACAAAGAAGACAATCAGCACCAAGTACTTTCCCCCATGAGAGAAGCTTATTTAAAGTTGGGAGTCTGTCCAAGATTGCTAGCCAAGTAATATAGGCATGCTTTGGGACTAAGCTCTTCAACCAGATGACCTTATAACATGAAACTTTTTTTTTTTCTCTCTTATTGAATTCCATACAGATTTAAAGGAAATTTAAGTTTTTATTAAATGATCAATTGATCGCTGTTTGTTTTTATCTATATATCTCGGAGTTTAAATTCCTTCTAAATATTAAACTATTGAGTGTCGTTTATTTTATCTACTTTATATATTTAAGAAGAAAACGAACTAGAGCAAACGTCCTTTCAAAAGAAGGAAAATTTTAATTTTTCCCTTGGAATTTCTGTTGCCTAACTAAATTCTGTTTTTTTTTTTTATGCACTTGAAAAGATGGGTCATGGATTGATTTTTACTGTGTTTAATTCATATCCTATTGAAGTGATTCTCCCAATACATTGGCTCAGTTAACCACTATAAATGGTGGAACAAGAGTGTTTGGTATCTAGGGCTCTCCCTCAACTTTAAAAGACGCTTACGGCTGTTTAGTTGTGGAAAACAATTTTCATTTTCCATTTTCAATTTTCCAGAAATTAAAAAAAGGCCACATTGTTTTCCAAATTTTCAACATTTATGTGGAAAACTTGGAAAACAATAAAAAGATGTTCTCCAACCCTTTTATACAAATGTTGGAGAATTCGAAAACAAGATGGTAGTTTCGTATGCATTTGGAAAACTAGAAATGAAAAATGTTTTCCACAACTAAACACACCTTTAATCCCTTGAGTACTCCATTGCTTTTGACAAACACAAATCCTGATTTTTATGGTTTAATAGGCCAAGTTTTATCTTTATTTGAGTGTAAAATCTTGAATCTTCACTCACACACATCTCTCGACCATTGTTTCCATTTCACCCTTTGGGAACCTTTGATTCAACTATATTAATGAAGAAAAAAATATGTTTAATTGTTTGTACCATCTTAAATGTCTCACTTTATGATATATTGCTTGGGTTACTCTTACATTCCTATTACATGAATTTGTTTTTGACCTAAGCATCATTTCTCATTACAGCTTTTTTGACTGATTGTATTTAATTTCTCATAGCTTTATGACGTGTGCTGAATTATTTGGCTTATGTTGTGGATTGAAACTTTCATTGGTGCTTCACAGACAACAAGAGTGAACAGATTGCTTTATGGTTGCATGTTGGCGTAATGGTTTAAGAACTTTAGATGTATGAACTAACAGCTAATGCTTCATTTCTCTGAAGAGAATCATTTTGTGAGTTCTACCCATGAAAAAGTAGACAGACTGATTTGATTGAAAGGAGTGCGTCATGTCCTAAGAGATCACCGCGGGAGCCATTTGTCAATGAAAGTAACATAGGTCAAAGCATTAGGTGAAGAAATGATCTAAAGATTTGATGAAAGTCACGGCTCTTGATAGTGGAATGTTGGTGAAGGATTTGTGCTGCAGCAATAGAAGTTGGGATTGAGGTTTTTTGAGTTGAAAAGGAAAAATTCTTGGAAAGGGATAGAATTTCTTATAAGAAAGTGAGAGGTTTCATTCCACTTTATCAAGGCATTGTTGCCCTATAATAGGATTTAAAAAAGGAGGGGATCTGTTTTTTTTTTTTTTTTACCCTTTCCCTTTTTAATCCGTGGACAACTGAATAGAGGATGATAAATAGAGAGTGAATTTTTAACAATAACGAGAGCCATCTCAATAGGTGAATATATATATTGAAAAGAGAAGTTAATCTAAATAACACAAGGGGTCATTTGGTTCGTTGCTTCTTTCAACATTCCCAAGGGTGTGAAGTCATTGCATTACATTCCTAAATGCTCCTTTTTTTTTTTTTTTTTGAGGGAGAGGGGGGTGGGTGGAGGAGGATATGACGTGGTGGGGATCTCACATTCTCTTAAATGAAAGATTCCCACAAAACATGCGAATCTTATTTTTCAACTAAGTTGCCCTGCTATTTTGGTGGATGTAAATGCCCTTATAATCATTGTTGTTAGAATCTTATGATTCACCTTCATATGATTTGTATCAATTCCACCCAAAATTGATTTGAATCTTACTAGAGAATTAAAAACAACAAAATCTATCAATTCACCTCATGAATCTAATGAATCCATCAACTCACATGATTCTAGACCCATCATGTCTTGATAGACCGACTACTATAAAACCAAGAAACAACATATCTTTTTTCTTTTTATTGCTTTAATTTTTACATTATTATTTTCCATTCCTTGCCTACATCATTCTATGCTAAAAAGGAGGAGAAAATAGAACTTCAATTTAGTTGCCTTCGCAAAACCATTCTTCACTTTTGAGTATAGTGTTCCTCTAGCGAGAGGAAGGAGCAGAAGAATCATTGGCTAAGTTGGAACTCATATTTCACTCTGTTGTTAAGAGTCAAAAGTTTTCTCTTAGTAGTTTGTTCAATTATTATCAATTATTTTAAGTTAATTATTTTTTCCATATAATTTTAAGAATATTCTTTAAATATAATTTTTTAAAAATTGTTGATAAACACCAAAATTTCAGTTTTTTATTATTTTTTTCTTGATTATTTCTGCTATTCAACATAAAGTTCTTATTCCTATTCATATTTATTGATTCATTCCCTTACTTTTTATTGTTTAGGGAAGGCATACACATGAAATATGATTTTCTTTATTGTCAAAATTTAAATGTATTTTTCTATTTTTCTTGTTGTTCAAATATCAATATATGCATGTCATTTGGAATCGATTTTGGGAATTTGTACGATCTGATTCGATTCTTGATTCCTAATTCCCAAAATTGGAGTTTCAATTCACAATTCAAATCTCAATTTGACAAGTATACCTATAATATAGTAGTATTACATGTCATAATTATATTTATAGTAATGAATTATTATAACAACAAAAAGATAAATAAAAAAACAACAAATAACATTATTTTGTTATAAATTATAATTATATGACATAATAGTTGAAATTTTGAAATCATGTTGATCCCATTTATTTTTCTTTGGTTTAATTGGATTTTATGCTTTGAATTTTTTTTTTGGTTCATTATAGTTGAAATATTTAGAGCATGGGTTTAATTTGTTAGATATGTTTAATAGGTTTTTGTGCTGAAAATATGATGGTCTTCATATATTGTTTGTACACGGGTTAAAGGTATAAAAGTAATCTTATTGAATTGGCTGCAAAGAGTCCCATGTTGAGCCAAACGCTGACATGGGCATCCTGTAAATATTTCAATTTTATCATGCGAACCGAACAAAAATATTCTCTTGATATTGGCATCCCATTCTCAAGAATGAAATTCTTGGTTATATCATTCCGTGGGAATATTTTTGATTCCCCAAAGTGTACACCTCCTAAGGAAAGACTAAGATAACTTTCAAGAATAGAAAGTCCACCAAACTAATTTATCCTATGAAGTGCTCTCTCAGAAAAAAGAGAGTTCCTATTATGTAGAGCCATGAAATGAGCATCCTCAACAATAAGCTAAGGCTTGGTGAAAATGGAGGAGAGGTGCATAGGCTGAAAATAGCTCCAGAAGAAATGGAAAGCTATAGTGAGATTTTAATTCAGTTCTTTTTTTTTTCTTTAATTGATGAGGAAAAATGAAGCCCCTTTTGGGGGGCTGTATAATGCTGCCTTTATTTTGTTGTTTTGACTTCTAAGCTTCAACAGATAATGTCAGTGAAGGATATCGCTTCTGAACTATGCTTGCCCTTTCATTATTCGCTTATCAATAATTAAATATTAAGGCATCCTTTTACAAAAGACAGCATACGATGAAAAGGTTTAATTTTGATTAAATGGTGGTAGGAATTCATTCTTCAGAAATAATCAATTGTCAAATTATGAGCATTAGGGACATTTGAGGAAGAAAAGTCTCTTGAAATGCTAAAGTAGGTGTTTGGGTTTTGGTCATGAGAGTGTTCTAAATAATTGGTTTACACACTTCTAAAATCTGAGGGTTAGGACTAAATCCAGACCATCCCTTCCAAGATCACCTCAGCAGAATCTGGGTAAAAGCCTTTTCTCAAAATTTTTGTGCCATTTTGCTGAGTTGAGCCAATCATCTTACTTTTGGATGGCTCAGGATGAGAAGCATTAATGCAATTATATCCTTAATTGGTTTATTAATCTTGCCTTGTGTCACATGTATTCTACACGTGGGCTTTTGATTGATCCAAAGCACTACCTCAGTGTCTCGTAGCCCAAGGATGGTTGTTCCAGTGGTTAAAAGTGGAGGGATTGATGGTCTACTGTACTGCTGAAAAGAAGGCCAATTATACAGCATCGTAAAGCATATTGAGATGAACCCAAAAGCTACATAGAAACATTCAACCAAGAACAGGTGTCAGAAACCAATGGACCTACATAAAGGACAATTGGCAGCCATGAAGAGGGTACAGCAGCAATTGATTGTTAGCCTGGGAAGCAGTTTATGGGAACTGTAGGAATGTGGATATTGAATTAGTTTATAAATTGGAGTAGGGGTTTTATTTGAGGGGAACCATTTACCATCCAGAAACTCTGCTGGCGATGATATTCCACCATCCTTATTTTATATTTAACTTCAGTATAGAATAACTTGGTTTAGTTTTTCTGTAGTTTGAGGGTCTATTTCAGTGGGAATGGGATTAGACTCCAGTTATAAATTCTCATTAATGAAGGTATTTGGCTTCATTTACCGATAATTATCCAGTTATTCTTAGTTATTGTTGTTGTTGTTGCTTCTTGTTTTTTTCTTTTGGAAGAAGGTGAGAAGAAAATATAAGCATTTAGGGGAAAACAATACAAGAGAAAACAAGCTTATAGTCTAAGCTTGTTTAAACCATAACATCTACATTTTACATCAAACAGAATACAAGTGGCAATAGAATCAGAATTAGAAGTATTTCTTCAAATGGCATGGCATTACTTGTCTTCCAAAGATAGTAGATGAAGCTGCCCAGCTCAGCTTGTTAATGACTGCAGAATGAGTACTTCCAAGAGATGAGAGCCAAGTTGGTTCCACTTCCCAACTTGGTCTTAGATGAAATTGTTTCAATGAGCATATTGCAATCAGCTTTACTGGCAAGACACACTCTGAGGTTCCTAAAATCTGAATGGTACTGCCCTTGTCAGATTTAGGGATACCAGAAGTGAGCAAGTCTGATTTTGAGTGGTTGCCCTGAAAAGAATTAAAATAGATATAAAGCATCAATCTTTTATGCTTTTTGCAGAAATATAGGAGCCATTCACAAAATCAGTAGATCATCAGCAAAACACAGATTTTTAATTCCCAGTTTGGTGCATTCGGTATGATACTTCAATTCACCATGACTTGCAGCCTTATGTAAAATTCTTGTAAAGATTACCAAACCATGACAAAAATATAAAGGGTGAGAGGATCCCCTTCTTGAACTCTTTCTTTTCTATTAAAAACTTTTTTTTCCATTAAAAAAAAAAAAAAGCCTTCAAGTGAACCATTGATGCATAAAGAAAATTGAGGAGTAGAGATGCACTCTTTAATGAATTAGTGAAGTTAACTGGAGTTCTTATCCCTTTTAGAATCTGATAATTATGTCCCACATAATAGAATTGAAATCTTTTCTTAGGTCAACCTTCAAAGTCATTTTAGGGAGGCCCCTTATTTAATTGGTAATTGTGGAGGCTCTCTTGAGCAAGGAGGATATTATCCTGTATAACCCTTCCTTTGACAAAGCTGTCTATTTTGTACTAATAAAAAAGGAAAACGGGATTGGAGCCTATTAGTGAGAAGTTTAGTGATGCATTTATAGAGAAAATTGCAGCAGGCAATAGGTCTGAGGTCTGCTGGATATGGGGGACTTTCTGTTTTTGGAATTAGCACCAAAGCTGTGGCATTAATTTGCCTCAACAGATTAGAGTCAGAACTCATAAGAAGGAGAGAATAGATGCATGAACATCTTTTTCGATAATATGCTAGCAGGTTTGAAAACCTAGCATTAAAAACATCTGGATCAGGGGCTTTATTTTCAGTAAAGGAGAAGAAAGCTTTCTTGATTTCCTCCTTGCTAACAGGTTTATTGAGTTGGTTCTTCTCTTGCTCTGATCATGAAACTTAAAGGATCATTAGAAAAGCCTGATTACAAGGGATGGTGGAATATTCTTGGTTCCCATAAAGTTTTGATAAAAAGAAAGCAGCCTCATCAGTCGTCCCTTGTATCTTTAAAATCTTCTAATTTCTCATCTTCATGGTTAATCATGTAGCTGATTTGAAATTTGCTTTTCATGGAGTTCACTGAAAGAGAGAAAAATTCGTTATTTTTATCCCTGAGCTGAAGCCAAGAGATCCTGGACTTTTGCTTCAAGATACTTTCTTCAGCATTTAGCATATTTGGGTAGCATTCCTCCTTTGAAGAAGCAGTAGAAATGTTTTCAGGCATTGAACAATTCAATAGAGCCACCTGAGCTTTATCCAGCTCTTCCTTTGCTTGATTAGTTCTATCACCTATACTGGTAAGGAACTCCTTATGAGATGACCATAGGGTATTCGTAAGAGTTTTCAACTTCTGGCATAATATGAACATAGGTGTACCACTTATAGAGGTGGAGTCCCAAGAGTTTTGAAGATCATCAAGGAACTTAGAATGGGTAGTCCAACAATTCAGGAATTTGAAAGGAATTTTATGAGCTCCTTTAGAAATTTCAGTGTATAAATTGACCACAGCAGAACAATTATAAGAGATAGTAGAAGGAAAAAATTCCACAATGAAATTAGGGAAAACCATGTTGCTGATCTGATTTGTTACATTCTGTCATTGTGTCATCCATGCTCGAGTGGAATAAGAAATCCCTAAAATCAGCCATTCCTGCCTGACTGGGAAGGGAAATGGGTCAACTGCTTTCTGTCATATTTCTAATTGTGCATGCGTTGGAGTCACCCAAAGGAAACCAGAGAAAATTGGTCAACTTAATTGAGAAGTTGAGTAAAAGAGACCCCATCTCTTCTTTCATCTACTTCATTTAGGCATACATGAATGAGATCCAGAAGCTTGGAAATCCAGAAGGATCAAGCATGCCCTTCCAAAGAAAGGCATTGAGCATGAGGAATCACCTCTATGATATTGAAAAAAGATTGGTCCTTCCATGGGAAGGTGAGAGAACCCACCGCTTACTCTTCTCAGTTGCTTGAGAATCCTTGGCCAAATGATTATTGGTTACTTTATCATCTTGATGTAAATTGAGTGAGCAGATTATGTGCTAAATTATGTTAAAACTGATGTGGCTAATGCTAACTAAAAATTCTGAAGGAATCACACAGGTAATTGTGATAAATTTTGAACTCCTCAATGTAACTGAAATCTTGTAATATTGCTTTTACATTGCTTACCTTCATTGATGGTTTTTTTGTTCCCATTCTTGGTAATTCTAATTACTTGTGTGAATCACGAAGTTATTTGGTGTTTGTTCTCCTTCGACACACTGTGGCCATAACTTTAGATTCGGATGTTCATTTGTTTTCCAGGACTTGTGTGCGGCTGGGAATGTGAGGCATGATGCCTAGGGGCTTCATATATCATTAATTTGGAAATTTACACTATAAGTAGTCTTGTGGTGTCTCAATAAAGTAAAGGAATGAGAGGAGTTTTTTATGATCGGAGAATTGGAAGCATTGGTGACCTTGTTCTAAGTAGGTTGGTCTTTGGTGCTTGTGTTTTGACAGATTTACAAGTTTTTGACTGGCTGATATTCGTAGCAACCATCTTCTTTTCACTCTTTTGTCCCCCCCCGCCCCGGGGTAGTTTACTTGATGCCCTTTTGTTGGATAATTAGATTTGCATACTATTGCTTTTTTAGATGTGAAGCTTGTCCACATTGAACAATTTTTAAGCAAAAATTGTGGGAAGTAGATTTCCTCACTTTAGGAGTCAACAAGAAAGGGTCGACATTGCATTCCTTGCTTCTTTTTGAAATCTTTCTTTGATTTATTTATATCTGTCATGCAAGATTCGTTTACGGCACATATAGATTTTCACAACTGTCTTTCAGATATATATTGGAGTCTGCAAGCTTTGAGTTGTTCTTCAAATTTGTGGAGCTGCCTAACTTTGATGTCGCTTCTGACGCATTCACTACCTTTAAGGTTGGAGCTATGAGTTCGTAAGTTTTGACGTTAGTTTGTTTTTGATTATCAAATGAGAGAACCAATTCTTGCTGCAACTTCTAAATGTCCTTAATATAAAAAACATGGGCAGGATCTGTTTACTAGACATGGAACTGTAGTCTCTGAATTTCTGACTGCTCATTATGAGGAGGTTTGCTTCTTTCTCTGTATTTTTTGGGAAATATATCCTGTACAAGTCTAGACATCACCAAATTTTGGATTGACATGTTATCCAAAAAGGATTTTGGATTGGCATTTTGGAACTTTGATATTCATTGAATTCTTCTTGATCTTCTTGGACAAAGATTCCTTGGAGGAATATTCTGAACATCAGGAAGCTCCTGTATTGTGGGGACATTGACGTACTTATCCCTGATTTTCTGTACCTTCATGGTGCTGGAAGTGAAGATAATTTCCTTCACACATTAGTTTTACTTCTCATTGTTCATTTTATTTTCCTATTTTTTTAGTTTTGCTTTTGTCTTATCTTATAAGAAATTGTTGTTTCAGTTCTTTCATATTTATGAAAGACTCTTAACCTCATCTAATTACGTGACTAGAAGACAATCCTTGAAGGTTAGCTTGTTTATGATCTCCATATTTGCTTCCTGCTTCTCTTGATCTATAATATGTGTTAAGGGTAGACCTTCAATGGGTTTTAGCTTCTCTCGGAATTTCTTTTGGAGCCTCCAAATTCTCATATAATGAAGCGCTACATTTTAGAAGTTCGGTACTTGAAAGTAATGATGACGTTGTTAAAGGTAATGAGTGTTGTCTCATCATTAATTTCATTTTATGGATTTTTTTTTTATTTAGACGGGTAGAGGGTGGTATTGCACAACATATATGCTTTAAGTTCTGTGCAATAATCCTGCAGCTGAAAATATTTATTTTTAAAAAGTTCCATAGCTTTAATTCGTGCATGCTAGGAAAAGATTGTTTTCACAATGAGTTAGAAAGTTCTGCAATTTTCTGTAGTCTTTATTGTCAATTTATTACCATTTGCCAGAATTCCACATCATGCCTGTGTAGCTTTTTTGCATCTAATTAAGATCACTGAGTTAGCATGCTATTTTCTCTTGATATTTAAAATTTGTGACTGATTCTTTCCTAGTTCTTTTGCCCTGCTCTTTTTCTATTTCCTTCATAATTTTGATTGCCTTTTAGATCAGGTTTTTGTATTTCCTGGTTGCTATTGTTTCTGTTTGGGTTGCAACTTGGGCCTGGTTGGTTTCAATATTTTTATAATTTTAAATGTATCAAAACAAAAAAATTCATCAAAATGAATGGAACTGCAAACTTTTACAGAAACAAACTTGCATCTGTACTTTCAGTCGCTCATAAAAGTATGGGCATCCCTAAACCTCTTTAATACTGGTACAGTGTGGCCTTTAGCGGTCTGTTTTTCTTCTTGTTCCAATACGTTGAAGCCTCATTAGCCTTCCTTGCCTACAGCTGGAACTAGTTCCCCATAGTGGCAAGCCTTTACCTACATTCTGAACCATGTTTTTGTCAGGTTTGATTGTTATGGACTGCTTCCTTGGCATCTTTACACTCGGGATATTAATTTAGATTCTGGTTCTGCTCAGGTACACTTTTCAGTTAGACTAGATTAGTTTCCACATTTAATACAACAACAACAACAAAACCAAGCCATAAGTCCCACTAGGTGGGGTCGGATATATGAATCATTTTCCGCCAATTTATGCAATCATGGACCATTTCTTTTGACAAATTCAGGGATATTAAATCCTTATTCACTATTTCCTCCCAAGTTATTTTAGGTCTACTCCTACCCCTTCTACTATCCCCCACAATAACTACCTCTCTTCCTCACTGGTGCACTATATGGCCTACGTTGCAAGTGTCCATACCATTTGAGTCGTCCCTTTCTTATCTTATCTTCTATAGGAGGTACACCTAACCTACCATGAATATGTTCATTCCTTAAATTTATCTTTCAATGTTATACCAAGTTTCCACATTTAATATATTGAAAAATTGAAGCACTGATTTTATGAAGCAGTAAGCAACTATGGACATTAATTTAATTTAATTTTTTTTATGTAGAGTATTTTAATTTGGTTAAAATCTTTTAAATTGTAGGTTGTTATTGTTTAGTAAAGTTGTATTTGAGCTTGTTTGGATTTCTAAATTATTTTTCTTGCTTCCCAAGCATTGTCAGCCTATAATGGCTCCTACACATTAGTTTTTCTTGAGTAGGATTGAAATTATAATTGTTTCGGGCATTCATCTTGCATCACTTCTTTTCCTGTGCTCTTATCTACTTATTTATTTTATTCTAATGGCTTTTATTTATTTGTCTTGTGCAGGACTCGAGCAAAAACATCCAGATATCTGCTTTTCATATTTTCAAGGTGCAGGAATTTCTTTCTTCTAGTATATGTCAGGTGCTAGCTTTTTGATTAATGAGATTAAAATGTGGGCAGAAGGGGAGCCTTTGTGCAATGGTAGTTGTTGCCACGTGACCTGGTGGTGGTAATGGGTTTAAGGCGTGGAAACAGCCTCTTGCAAAAAGCAAGGTAAGGCTGCGTGCTATAGACCTATTGTGGTCTGCTCCTTCCACAAACCCCACATACATGGGACCTTCATGCACCCGGCTGCCGTTCTCAATTAGAATGTGGGGCAGATTCAATGTTAGAATAACTTAACCATTTTAATTAAGCTCACAAAAATTTCAGCACTGGACATATGATTTTACAAAAATAGGAAGGTAATGGATTGTCCTGTAAAATGAAGATTCCATTGTATTTCTAATTGCAGTGAATGCGCAATGTCTTGCTGTGAAATGCAGCCTTTTGGGAGAATCAATGACTGCATATTTAACGCACTGCTAGTACTAGTACATCGGAGAATTCTTAATTGCCCACAGAACTGTTGTCAGAAGAAAAATTAGAATTGTGTGTTCCTAAAAATAAAATCATAATGCACTTTCCTTTAAAAAAACACTGAAAAAGGTTGCTGTTCTAGATGTTCTGAGAGCCAGTCAATTTACAGTCAGGCCCCTTTGTTCTAAAATAAATAAATAAATAAATACAATGCTGAACAAGATAAAGCCATTTGATTTTGATTTTTACCTGTGATATGTAAGCCCATATTTATTTATTTTATTTTTTCTCGAACATCGACATAGTGTTAGGACCTTGTGAGCAACCAGAAAAATATGACACTAGAAATTTAACGTGGTTCGGTCAATATCGACCTACGTTCACGGAGCATACCACAAATTCACTATTCACCGGAAAAATACAACTCTCTTCCTCCTCTCACTCTCTTCCTCCTCTCTTTCTTCTCTCTGCTCTCTGAGCTTCTCACTTGTACATATTACAACTTCCTCAGCTCTCTATTTATAGGGCTGATATTTAATCACAATTTAATACAATAAATTATAAATTTGGGAGATTATAATCATGGAGATAAATGGTGGATAAATGTCCAGCTTGCAATGGATAAATGATGGATAAATGTCCAACTTGCAACGCCAACTCTTCACGCCTGGCTCCAGCTGTATCTCCTGTCTCCTGCTACAACAATCTCCCACTTGGAGACGGAGACACCTCCTCATGAATAAATGATGTGCTCAAAATATGTCTTTAAGCATGAAGACCAACTGAAGTTGAACATAACTTCACCTTCTCTGTAGTCACCACCTTAATTAACATATCTGTCAGATTTCTGCTACCTTGGATTTTTTCAAGTATCAACATGCCGTCCTCTATCAGAACTCTGACGTAGTGGTAACGCAATCCAATATGCTTAGTTCTAGAATGAAATGCAGAGTTCTTTGCTAGATGTATCGCACTCTGACTTTCACTGTACAAAACATTCCTCTCTTGCTTTAAATCAAACTCCGTTAACAAACCCTGAAGCCAAATCATCTCTTTACTGACTTCTGTCACTGCTACATATTCAATTTCTGTAGTGGATAAAATAACAATCTTCTGTATCTGTGACATCCAACTAACAGCTGTTGTGCCAACAGTGAATATGTACCCGGTGGTGCTTCTGCGATGATCAATTTCACCTGCAAAATCAGCATCTACAAATCTTCGGATTTTCATATCGCTTTTGTCGAAACATAGGCACTTATCAATAGTGCCTTGTAAATATCTCAAAATCCACTTTACTGCTTCCCAGTGTGTCTTCCCTGGATTTGATATATACCTACTAACAGCTCCCATTGCTTGACCAATATCCGGTTTGGTACCAACCATAGCATACATTAGACTTCCAACGGCTGAGGCGTATGGTACCTTAGCCATGAAGTCTTTTTCTTCATCTGTCTGGGGAGACTGATCCTTTGAGAGACGGAAATGACCTGCCAATGATGTATTTACAGCCTTGGTGCTGCTCATGTTAAACCTCTGTAAAACACGGCTGATGTACTCTTACTGAGATAACCGCAACTTGTCTTGTTGCTTATCTCTAGAGATTCGCATCCTAAGAATCTGCTTTGCAGGACCCAAGTCTTTCATATCAAATTCCTCAGAAAATTGCTGCTTCAATTTTCTGATCTCTTCTATATCTGATCCTGCGACTAGCATATCATCAACATTTAACAGTAGAATAATATAGCTAACACGATACCTTTTGAAATAGTAGTAGTGGTCGGCATTGCATTTTAAAAAATTGTTCCTCTGCATACAGTTGTCGAATTTCTTATACCACTGTCTAGGAGCTTATTTGAGACCATACAAACTCTTCTTCAATTTGCATACAAGATTCTCTTTACCTTTTATTGAGAAACCTTTTGGCTGTTGCATATAAATTTCCTCATCAAGATCACCGTGAAGAAATGCCGTCTTCACGTCTAACTGCTCAAAATGTAAACCCTCCAAGGTAACAATACTCAGAACAGATCTGATGGTTGTCAACTTCACAACTGGTGCAAAGATTTCGGTGTAGTCAATTCCCTCCTTCTGCTCGAAGCCTTTAACTACCAACCGACCTTGTACCTCCTGGATCCATCATGTTCTTCTTTGATCCTGTAAACCCATTTGTTGTGAAGAACCTTCTTACCATTGGGCAACTTAGCTAGTTCCCATGTTTTGTTGGAGTTAAGAGATTTCATCTCGTCTTTCATTGCAAGCTCTCACTTGCTCGCATCTCCTGCTTGACATGCTTCAACATAGCATTTAGGTTCTTCTCCATTTATAATAAGTAAATGGTTCACATACCTCTTGTTTGGTACGTGCTGCCGAGAAAATTTCCTAAGCTCTGGTGTTAGAGTAGGAGGTGGTGGTGCAACAATCTGCTCCACATGTTCCTTTACCTGAGGATTCTCGGTGTTCTGCTGAGGATTCTCGGTGTTCTGCTGATGTGTCCTTACACCTTCTAAAACATCATCCACATCTACAAAAGTTGTTTCAGACTCTGTAGATTTTGTTGTATGTTTATCTTTGTACATCACATTCTCATCAAAAATCACATCTCTGTTTCTGATCACCTTTTTGTTTTCATCATCTCAAATGCGATATCCATATTCATCTCCACCATAACCGATGAAAGTGCATTTCTGAGATTTCGGATCCAGCTTATTCCTGACATGATCATTGATATGTACATATACAACATAATCAAAAACTTTCAAATGTGAAAGTCTTACCTCTTTGTTCCTCCAAACTTCTTTTGGTAGACTATAGTCCAATAGTACTGATGAACTTCTGTTAATCAAATAAGCTGCTGTGTTGACTGCTTTTGTCCAAAACATCTTTGGCAAACCTGACTGCATACGCATGCTTCTAGCTTTTTCTGTCAATGTTCTGTTCATCCGCTCGGCTATGTCGTTGTGTTGAGACGTACCTAGCACAATTCTTTTCATTCTAATACCATGCTTATAGCAGAATTTCTTGAACTCGGTGTCAACATACTTATCACCGTTATTTGTTATAGCTTTTTTATTTTCAAACCAGTTTCGTTTTCTACCATCGCTTTCCAAATTTTAAAAGCATCAAAAACACCAGATTTATACTTTAGGAAGTAAAGTCATACCTTCCGTGAATGATCATCAATAAACATGACGAAGTAATGTTTTCCACCTATGGACGAAACGGTTGTTGGTCCCCATACATCTGAATGGACTAGCTCAAGTCTCTCCTTCTTCGGGGTACTGATGTTTGTCTGGAAACTGAATCTCTTCTGTTTCCCAAATATGCAATCCTCACATGTGTCAATCTTCACCAACTGTAAATCACTCAACTTACCCTTTGAGTGCATTACCCTGAGTTCCTTCTCACTCAGGTGTCCGAGTCGTTGATGCCATAAGTTGCTATCATCATTTCCTATAGCAACTGTAATAGACATGCATGCATTAGGAGTTACATAAAGAGTACCACTTTTCTTACCTTGAGCAATTGTCAATGCACTCTTTGAAATCTTCCATTCATCACCAATGAAAGATGTGTTATATCCTTCATCTGCCAATTGACCGACTAAGATCAAATTCTTCCTCAGGTCTGGAATATACTTGACATCTCTCAGTTTCCATACTGACCCATTCATTTTGATCTTCACTGTCCCCTTACCGGCAATGTCGCAAGGTTGATCATTGCCCAGATATATTTTACCGAAATTACCTGATGTATACTCCTCTAGGCAATCTCTGCTGCAAGTGGCATGAAATGAAGCTCCAGAGTCTAACACCCAAGACTCCTTTTTGCTCTCCAAAGAGCAGATCAACAAATCATCATTTTCTAAAACAACATTTACTTCTGTCTTTGCCCTCGTCTCGTATTCTTTCTTCTGACTTCTGCACTAGTTCTTATAATAACCAGTTTTTCCATAGTTCCAGTACTCAATAACTTTTGTATTATGGGAACCTGTGTCCTGAGAATCTTTGAGATTTCTGGATTTAGACCGCCTGGGTCTAGATCTACCGCAGTTGTTTGATCGTCCATGCCTGTTTCCTCTGCCTTGACTTTCCATGTTCAAGGCTAAACTCGAAGTGGAGCCATGGTTTGACTGCATTCTGATTTCCTCCGTCAAAATCATGCCGACGACCTCATCGTATACAAGCGTCGATTTTCATGTAGAGCTATTGATGGCAGTAACAACATCATTCCAATTTTCGGCCAACTGACTGAGAATCAGTAGGGCACGAATCTCATTATCAAATGTTATCCCGACTGAGGCGAATTGATCCGACAACTCGTTGAAATTATTCAAATGTCTGCTAAAACTTTCACCTGCAGACATGCTCATGGTAAATAGTCTTTTCATAAGATGTACCTTGTTTGTGGTTGAAGGCTGCTTGTACATATTAGAGAGCGTATCTATCAAAAATTTGGTGGATGATATATGCTTGATATTGAATGCCACAGACTTTGACAACGTCATTTTGATGGCTCCGAGAGCTTTTCGATCAAGTAACTCTCACTTGTCCTAGTACATAGATGCTAACTTACTCTTCAATGGTAAGTGCAATTTCTTCCCAAACAAATAATCTTTTATCTGCATCTTCCAGAAACCGAAATTGTTGTCATTGAACATTTCAATTTTTGAGTTCTTTTTGTTCGACATCTCGATTCGCTGATCTAGAGATGAAATTAGCTCAAATGGATGACACGGTTGGATCTGGAACGATCGAAAAACCTCAAAAATGGTTTAAGTTGCTCGAAAAACGGACCCAAAATGACTCCGAAAAGTTAAGTCAAAGTTTAGGTCAAACATTGTCAACTGGCCAACGCTGACGTGGCAAGGCACTAACGTGGTCGAGTGCTAACGTGGTAGTGGGGTCCACCTGCTGATGTGGCACTGTGGGCCCAGTTGACGTAACGGTTGACCCAACATTGCTAACGTGGCCAGATGACGTGCCGCCCCAGGTCTGGATCGGTTCGGGTCGGATACAGATCCGCTGATCGGGTCTCGGGTTGATCCAGTCTGAGAGAGTCTCTGTGTCGGGTAGGGTGTGTTCCAGGTCGGGTTGAGGCGGTCTAGGCGAGGAAGACGCGTGGCAATGCGTGGGGCGCGTGAGCAATAGGTCAACGGCGCGTGGCGAAGCATCCTGCTCCGACGAGGCGCGTGGTGGCGCGTGAGGCTTCGTCTGGGCTCTGTTCGAGCTCCGACTTGCACGGTTCTCTTCGTCTCGTTGAGCTGAAGGTGATGGTGGCCTCAAAATTCAGTTTCGAGCCACTGTACAGAGCTCTGATTTCGGTGTACAACTCCGATCTGGCTTTTCTGTTCCAACCAGGCTTTGATACCACTTGTTAGGACCTTGTAAGCAACCAGAAAAATATGACACCAGAAATTTAATGTGGTTCGGTCAATATCGACCTACGTCCACGGAGCACACCACAAATTCACTATTCGCCGGAAAAATACAACTCTTCCTCCTCTCACTTTCTTCCTCCTCTCTTTCTTCTCTCTGCTCTCTGAGCTTCTCTCTTGTACATATTACAACTTCCTCAGCTCTCTATTTATAGGGCTGATATTTAATCACAATTTAATACAATAAATTATAAATTTGGGAGGTTATAATCATGGAGATAAATGGTGGATAAATATCCAGCTTGCAACGCATAAATGATGAATAAATGTCCAGCTTGCAACCTCTTCACGCCTGGCTCCAACTGTATCTCCTGTCTCCAGCTACAACACATAGATTTTGACAAAATATCTGAATGTTCATAAATTTGTTCATAGGTTAGATTTGTTTGCAACAAGCATTTTAATACTTGATACAATTATTTAGTATTGGATGCATCTATTAGCAGTAATAGTTACTGATTTCTGCTTTATAGTTATTGGATTGTGCTAAGCATTGAAACCATCACTAGGGACATACAATTGTTGAACAAGAAAATCTGACCTGGTAGTAAAGGAGCTAATGAATGAGTGGCAGGTGCTAAATAAAAGGGGTGAAAGACTTGCTTTGTACTGAATTGATCTCTGTGGGTAATCTAATAATAAAAGCAGCTTGTGTCTTGATTGAGGGAATTTGTTGAATTGCAGTAATTAAAGTCTTGCTAAGATGAAAAATGTTGGGATGTCTGATCAAGATCTACGTTTATCCTAAGTGATTTTCATTTTAGACTACCAGGTGGCTGTTTAAATTTCATATTAGGCAATGTGGTGCACTTCAAGAGTGCCATCATTATCCTTTTGATCAGGCATATATTACTTCATGTGTTTCTACTGCTTCTTTATTTGAAAAATATGACAGGCATAGAGTGTTCTGAATGTGTTAGTTCTCACAGATAATTTATCGGCTTTTCCCCAAATTTACCTGCAGGTTTTTGTTGCAAATCCAAACAAGCCACCAGAAATAAAAGTAATCTTGGCAAAGAATCATGAAAGATTGCTCACACTGCTTCACAATCTATCAGGCGGCAAAGGTAGAGCACATACCTGACCATGTATCTCTGCATTAGAATATGTGATTGGGTGCTAATTTAACATGTCTGGAATAATTCCACCAAGGCACTAACACATACTTCCTGGTACGGTCTTCTGTGCTAATTTATCACTCTTCTGCAGGTGCCGATGATGATCAATTTGAAGAGGAAAAGGAGCTGATCATCAAGGAAATTGAAAGAGTATCTCGCATACCCAATCCTCATTTTTAGATTTCTCTCTCTATTGTTGCTTTTCCTCTTGCACTGCGATTGTTTTTCTGAGGTTCAATATCCAATCCATATAATGTCTGCTGCAAATGCCATCTCTGTCTCCATTGTTGCTTTTCCCCCTGCACAGAGATTGTATTTCTGAGATTCACTATCCAATCCATATTACGTTTGCTGCAAATGCAATCTCTCTCTCTCTCTCTCTCTTGTGTTGACCGACCCGCAAAATATTAGTTGTAAATGATATTCTTGGGAACTGTATGCCTCAGTTGAAAATTTACTTTCATAATTTTTGGCATGAAAAAATGGCACTTCTAAACTGTTGGTGATCACAGAAACTGGTGAGTGCAAAAGACCTAAGCTATAAGCCATAGGCCAAATTCTTGTGCTGCTGGCTGCAAGTACCTCACACCACTTGCACACCAATTTTGAGTGGAAGTGCTAGGTGGGCCTTGTTGCCTTTGTAACTGAAGCCTAAACCTAGCCTGTGACCATTTACTGGTTGCCCATAACAACTAACACTTGTTCATCATTTTTTGTAGCATTTGTTTTTTCCAGCTTTAGGGCTCAATGATTACTTCAAATGGATTCCATGGTTACTCCCTAACCGTTTGCCTGTCAGGAATTATTGCATCGTCTGTGTTTGCACACTGGATTTATTGATAACTAAGACTTGAATCTTGTTATGGCTTGTCATTTTGAATGATTATTACATTGTGTGAGAGCATACATTTTAAACATTGAATTTATATTCGTGCAAATTTGGATAAGATTGTTTTTACAATGTGGATAAGATTGTTTATATAGGTAAGGTTAAGAGTCTTGCATATATGACTTTTTTGTTTTTTTAACCCCATTCTATGGGCAGCCTCCTTTACATGTTCAATTTGTTCTTGGCCTTCATGTCATTTCTCCTTGTGTCGTATTTGGAGTATAAAATTCGAGCCTTCAATTTTTAATTCAGTGTAGAATATAACTTGTTTGTAATATAACCATATATTTTATTTTATTCAAATTTAATATTCCATTTCTGTGCTACACAAACCTCATTTATAATTCTTCCACATAAATTTCAGATGCAGGTTGAAAGGAATAGGCTTATATCTTAAAGCTAGAATGAAAGAAATGAGACCTAAAATATCAATTTTAAAGTGTATAAAGATTTATAAATCTACCTTATTTTTATGTGAATGAATGTATTGGCCCCTTAGCCTAATTGTGAGGGAAAGAGGACTTAAGGTTTTATCATTTTAAAATTTTCTATTTGGAAGCATGTGTTTGTTGTTTGGAATTTAATTCTAATGTTATGTGAATTTAAGCAAACTAAATTTTTATACTCCAAAAATTATGTAGTTAGCAAGGTTTTAAATGAGTTACATCAATCATTTGTTGAATAATTATTAAAACTTACACAAATTTAATTCAAAGTTGGAAGGTTATGCTCTCATGCACAATGTCTTTTGAATGTTAAATGGAGCTGTTGTGATTAATGTGATGGTGGTAAAGTTGCAAATGAGTCAAATTTTATCATATTCAAGCTTGTTATTTAACTTTTAATCGAGTTTAAGCTCAATCAATGGTCAGATTGAACTTTAATATGCTTGTTCAATCCTATTTATTATGTAATGAATGAGCTCACAAGCCTTTGTCGAGATAAGATACCAAAATGTACACAATTAGTGTAATTCTTTTGAAACACCATTTCAAGAGGCCAGAGGCTTTTAGGATTTTGTTATGCAAAAGGTGAAAAGAAACTTATTAATACTACCTTCGATATTTTTTGTCACGCTAGCTTATTGGCCTTTGACATTATTTATATCACTATATTCAGATTATGGAATTTGAACTAAATATGCTCATGCCAAATCAGTTCCTACTTTTTAAGCCCATTGTAGTTAATCTAGTTAATTTGCCATTATTTAATTAGCTCATAAATGAGTTTAATCTAAAGTTATTAAATAAGCTCAATCGAGTTGCATTAAACTAACTCATAGATGGGTCTAATCTATACCTAGTAAACAAGTCCAATTAAGCATATAATTGAGCCACTAGCCAAATCCATTCATATTTAAGCTTGACTTATTTATTTAAGAAATTGCAAAAGTAGGCTTGGGAATCGTTCAATTTATATAATGAACAAAGCTAAATAAGTTCTTGTCGATCCAAGCTCCCGAGCTACTTGTGAGTGATTTGATTCATTTGTAATCTTAGTACTTGGATAGTTTGCCAACTTTTATGGCTAACTAAGGGAGGGTGAGACCTCCTATTTTTCAATTATGAGCATAAATAATAATTAGGCAACTTTTTTGTTTTTCTTTGTTTTTGTTAATTGTTTTTTTTAAAACCTATACTAATATGAAACCAAGTCACCATCTTGTTAGGTGAGACACATCTCAGTAAGACGGAATAAATTAATACTAGTGTGTGACTATCATGAGTTTAGTGTATACAAAATATAATCAGTTGTTAATTAACCACAGTTATAAAATCATTCTTAGCCCATACTCACACACACACACACACATAATTATTTATAAGTGAAAGTTCTCGAGAATAGGGAAGATTACACGCTCATACATGTACCCTCCCTCTGCTCTAATACCATTACAATTACCAGGGCACTTACCTTACTCAGTAAGCCCTCAAGGTTATGTTTATAAGTGAAGTCTCCGAGAATAGAGAAAATTATACGCCCATACATATAACTTCCCTCTACTCAGGTACGAAACTGTAATTACTAGGACATTTGCCTTTCTCAGCAAGCCCTCGGACGGAGAGTTTACTTCACCTCAAATACGTATAATACTACTATATTTAATGTTGACCTTATAGGTCATGCCTGGTTTTGATTATGACAAATACTCATTATATCTAATGGGTGTTTAAAATTATGTCTGGGAACCTCAATTGTCAAGATCAAGATGCACTTAGAAAGAGTGAAGAGTCAAGACCCAAATAATCTTATGTTGTAATATATTTCTTTTATGTCAATGGTCTGTAATAGTAATTAGGGTTGTTACTTGTAAAAATCACACACCCCACATGCATGGTCCAATAAGTAAGCTAAGATTGAATAATAACTAAAACTGGACCTAGAAAATACCCTAGGACACTCACCTTTGCACTTGTATGTATTAGGCACTTGAATAGGGTGAATGAGGAATGAAATAGGACCGAAATGCACAAATTGTGCACCTTCGGTCGACTGACACGTGTAATTCATTCTGCTCTTGGTCGATCGAACTCGGTCTGGTTCAACCAGTTGACCACAGCCTGGTCGACCGAGCTTCTGAAACTCATTTGACCCTGGTCGACCAAACCACCTTGAAGCTAACTATTTGACTTCATAATCGACCGAGATAAATTTGTACTGCACCAACTTGGTCGACCGAGTTCCCACGTGTGGGAATCCAATGGTCTGGTCGATCGACCAGTCTAGTTCATTCTAGTCTTGGTCGACCGAATCTTGCTAATTTGGAAAAATTGCCTCGAACATACATGTCCGATCGACCAACCCTGGAATTCATTTTTGGCCCGGTCGACCGAGCCTCAAGAACTTTGGTCGACCGAACCCATCCTAGTCGATCGGTGCTCTCGGGTTGCCCTGCATTTTTACCGCGGTTAACTATTTTTTTAATAGGGTTAAAATTACTAAATGTCATTAAAACTTTTCTAATAATCCCAACCTTGTCACCAATGGTTATAATTCATGGGGTGTCTATATATACCCCTTCATTTGGGAAAATTAGCAACGCGATTAGCAAAATAGATTAAGAAATTCTCTCTCATTCTGAAAAATCCTACTACTCATTTTCATACTCAAAATCACTCATACTTACCCTCTTCGATTGCTTAAAACCTTTGTAAGTTGATTGAGTGTTTGTTTTAATAGGTTTGCTCTCCCATTCGTGTTTGGTTGATTTGATTTTAACGAGAGCTAAACCTAAGTGTTCTTAGGGGGCTTTGCTAATAAGTCTATCTTACGAAGACTTGCATTAAACTTTTGAGTATTGCATTTGTGTTACAATATTTTAGGAAGTTTGTATTTGTTTTTGGGTTGCAAAAATATTTTCAAAAACATTCTCAAATATCTTGAGTGATTATCTTGACTTACTTTTGAAAAGATATTTGTGTTTGTGATATTAGTCTTTGTTGCAATATTCACTAACTTACATATCATTTTGCTGAATACAAAGATTAAATATCTTTTGCAAACCAAACATATACATTACTTGACATCTACGCGATTGAGATATCCTACTGATTTATATTCTTGAGACTTGTTTGATATTTTTGTGTGAACCCGTTGATTGAATATCTTGAGATACAAAAATTGCTTGTTGACACACTCACGCACTCAATACACTGATAGCAAATATATTTGAGAGTTGAAATATTAGACCACACTAAGCTTACATATTAAATCATTTTGTGGTGTATGTGACTGAGCGCATTTGGGTACATATCTATTTTACATGAAAGCACAATCACTGTACCGATATTATTTGATTGTAAAATCTGAATGTTTCCAGGCGTGGCCTGAGGGGGGCGGTAATCCAGTCCGGTAAGGATTGATTGTAAAGGTTGAGGTCAGCCCTGTGCTAATTAACCTAGTTTGTTTAGGTGTCGCTCCACCCGTTTAAGTGAGCAATTATAGTGGTAATCCTTGTGCTTCTTAGCCAAGGCGGGGACGTAAACAATTGGCCGAACCTCGATAAAATTTTTGTGTGTCACTCTTACTTTACTACTTTCTAGTGCATGTGCTGTTAATTAAATTACTTTATTTAATTTCTGGTATATTTACATTACTTGCACTAAATTGATCGTAGGGTTGTAAATATACTAGTGTTAGGAGATTAACCTAGGGCTTAAATCTTAAAAATACCAATTCATCCCCCTCTTGGGATCACGGTAAAGCTAACATTTAATACTTTGTTACTTTACTCTGTATGTTGTTGTCTTTATAAAACCCCAACTCTTCATAATCTTTGTCCTTTATATATTACTTGGCTCTTCATATGCTCTGTTTTCATATACTCTACTATGTTCTCTTATCACATACTCTATTTTCACAATTCACATCCTCTATCTTCATATATTTTGTATTCACATACACTGTTCTGCATTGTTCTATTATACTCTGGTTAAATCTACAAATATGAATTTAGAACTCACTGTCAGATGGATAAAATCGACAAGCTTCCCTCTATGATGGGTTGTGCGGCCTGTAGGCTGGACTTAACCCTGATCGGCCCACCAAAGTTAAATCAATTCCCAACTCTTCAGTTTGCTAGTCCGATTGGCTTTCCCATGCTGGTCTAGATTCCAGGGAGAACACTACCCTTCACAGCTCAATCGACTATTCCATACCAATACTCACTCTAAAATGTGTGGTTGCACTAAACTCTCCATAACTCTTGCAATGCACCCGTGCATACTATGGTCCACCGGAGTTCTCAAACCATACATTACAACTTAACATTAATATTTTGCTCTAAATAAACAATTCCAAATACAGTATAATCCCAACACATTTCAGTATTTCCACATGTTATACATATTTCATAACTCAACACAGTATTTTCATTTTTCCTTATGTCACAAAATTTGAATAATACACATATTTATATAACTACTGAAATAATAAGTCAATCCATGTTTGTTATCTGCTTTACGGAAAATATAGGTTAAATTATCTCCACAATCTATCATATACTCAAAATAAGCGTTAATAAGCAAAATGGAGATAATTAACCCTACTCACCTTGACCAATTTTTAGAAAATGTAAAACAATTCCGACCACTCATTTCAACCAATCAAATTATCCAAAGAATCCATTATTTAAATCCTATTGCCTTTTTCTTTATTTTAATCGGTTCATTTTCAAAAATAATAGCCATTAACTCAACCCTATACTCAAAAACCTCAGTTTAAATGGTTGGCTTTCAAAACCTACATGATAATCATATACATACACATATAATTTCCATTTGAACCGGTAGAATTTACAAAATAACTGACTTAATCTATTCCCCTTACCTAATTTCCTGAAGCTACGCCTGCAAGGATCCCAACACTATGCTTGCGGCGCTCGCACGAACTTTGAATTCATAAATCCTAATTTAATCAACTCAACCCTAGGTAAAATACTAAATTAACATTTCCTAAGCCCATAAACTCCAAATAAATAATTAAACTACCAAAATCATCAAATTTGCTTAATTTCCTAAATCTTACCCTAGCCTTGAGTTGGTACTTGAAAGCCTAATTCAAAAATTCGCTCCGGTTAAATTGACACGGATCGATGCTAGGCCCTAGAAATGACGTCTGATCGTCAATTAGGCTGAAGATTTGAGAGAAATTGAGGAGAAAGTGTGGGTTTACTTTACCCCAATAGTGGTGCTTACAACGCTTTTACGAAAAATCGACTCCAGTTAAATTAACAATGACGGAGAATGGAACCCAGCAGTATTTTCCATTTTCGATCGGCCAAGTATTAGCCGAGAAAATGAGGAGAGAGAGAGAGTGGAGGCGAGGAGAGAGAATGATGAGAGCTACGCTTAAGGTGGGGTTCTATCTGCTAGTATTGCAAATGGAGATTTCAATTTGAAATCTCTTAAGCTCAAAAACGTTCTAGCTTCCTTTATATATGTATATAACTTAAAGTATAATAATATTATATTATATACCTATATGTGTATAAATATATATATATATATATATATATATAACCATCATATTACTTAACTTAATTAAGTCAATTTAATAATAATTAATTAATTAATAATTAATCTTTGTTTTTTTTTTCCCGGGTTACTACAATTGGATCATAAAGAATGTCTTTGGATAAAGAAGATATAGAATTCAATGGAGTTGAGAACACAAGGAAAAAGAACCTCTACATGGGGTACTTTGTAAAAGCCTCTAAAGATTATGCTAGCACCTCCTCAAATGCTTACACTCATACCACATGCTTCTTATGTAAGAAGAAGAGACATATAAAGTTTGAATGTCCATTGAAGATAAAGGGTGTAAAAACTAAATAGGTTTAGAAAGTAAAAGAAACATCTCTTCTTAAATCATCAAAACCTAAGAAAGTATGGGTACCAAGATGAAAGCTTAGATCACAAACCAAGGACTCCATAGAACAGTTATTCCCTTTTTAGGAATTAAGAAAGCTAAATATACTAAAATGAAAAGGGATGCCTCCATAGCCTATAGGATTTAAGGTAGTCAATTCAAAGAGATTTAGTGATAACTATAAGTGTGCTTTGATAATAGACAATGTTTAACTCATAAAATATTAATAAATATGTCTACTATATTAGAAACCTTGAAGATCTAATGCATAAACTGAAAGTTTATATTGACTGTGCATATCATGGTAAATAATTCACTATATCAGCTATAGATAAAGAGATGAAATAGCATATCCTTAGTTGAATTGTTAAGGAAAGGTTATAAATACTTAAGGTTAAAATTAGCACGCCATATGTTGCTTTTTGCATAAACTTGAGATTTAGAAGAACTAATTAAAAAGGAACCTAGTTGATTGATTAAAACACTAAAAGAAGCTCCAAAGTGAAGAATCTGAAACTCATAGCATATAGCTGATTCAAGAAGAAAAGTTCAACTAAGAAGTTTTTTGAAATTGTTATTAAAAGCCTTCACTCCATGATCATATCAGAAGCTGCTACTTAGAAAATCTAAAGAGCTCACAAATACTAAGAAGAAAATTCTCTTTGTTCAATATATGGAAAACCACTTAATCAAAATTAATACAAGGATATTGAACAAGTAGAAACAAGGCATAAAAATCTAAAAGATGAGCTTCTGAACTTATTGATAATTATTATATTGAATTAAAAGAATATAAAAACACGGCATTGTTGGCCACAATCAAAGGATAGATTATACAAGGCTTATCTTCGAAGTTAAAGAAGTCATATACTTCAATAAGTGGATTTGGAAAGATATTTGAAGCTTGGTAAAATAGGAAAGGGAAAAATCAAATGAGAGAAATTTTGAAACCAAACACTAAGCTGGGTTGAAATGTTTGACACTACAATTTGTTTGCTTAGCTCTTTTTTTTTTTTTTTTTTTGTTTTCTCTTGACCATATTAGTTCACATGTTGATGATTGGATTAAGTTATATATTTTTTGGCATGCTGAATGATTGATGACCATGTTATGATTGAAATATATGTTGGCTTATGGACCTTATTATTGCAATCTAAATGTGAAATTTTTTTTGTGTCCTTAGTACTTTTGCATAGTATTTCTTTCGGTCTATCCTTTTGTTGATATAAAAAAGGGAAAAAATTTAGCAAACTGAGCATGAGCATGACATGATAAGTTTAAAAGCATGACTGATAATGATGATAGTTTCACATGATATTTACACTCATACTATACATGAATACATAGTTTGTCCCTCAAGAATGAATTATGAATTTATTGAATATGAAATACATTTCATTCAGGGGGAGTTAAACTTGTTAAGTAATGATATCATGATTATTGAAAATTATTAAAAATTCTAATATACAATCTTTTGTATTTTCTCATACTATTTTGGGACCTGCATAAAGGATAGAAAATTAGAAACGAGGTGACAACTTTACAATTATTTGAAAAATAAAAATAAAAATAAAAATAAAAATAAAATTTTATTTTTCAATATTTAAATTTGGATGTTGAAAATTAATTAAATATGAATTTCAAGTTTTCTATATAAACGATAAAATTTGAAAACAATGTGACTATTTTATAATTATTTAAAAAATCAAAATAAAAAAATATATTTTACAACTAAACTGGCCTAAAAATTTTTTATGTTGTTTTCGGTTCTTGCTCAGCTAATTTAATCAATTGATTTATTAGGTCATGATATATGCAAACACACACACACACACACACACACACACACACATATATTTCTAATCTTTTAAGGGGTTTTTTTTGCCTGCAAAATCTATAAATTTTTTAAATGTTTCAAAGGGAATATATTTAAAAAGGCTTGCTTGTTGGTATCAAATGGCTGAGTTTACAAAACAACAATGTCCAAAACTGAAGGGCAAGTTCAGCATGAAGTAGACAGGACTAAAATTATGAAATCTACATTTTTTAAACACAACCTACAATCAAGTTTTATTTTTCTTAACAATAAATAAATGGACTTATTGTCTATCTTTTTATGCATGATGAATGCAAAGTTTCTGTTTTATGCCTTCACTAGATATATACTTTTACTTATGGTTGCTCATTGCCTTAATATATATATATATATATATATATATATATATATATATATTCTCTTTTTGATTGATGTCAAAAGGGGGAGAATTTTTGGGCAAAAATTGAGCATGACACCTGCGTACCTAAGCGTGTATACTGGCTCAACTATGAAATGAAATAAATGAGCATGATATTGAAATTGATATTGAAAATGATCATGATATTTCAAATATTGTTAAGTTGATGTTTATCGTAAGGGAGCGCCTTATTAAGTCTTACTCATTTTTACTCCTTGTTTGTCATCATAAAAAAGGGGGAGATTGTTGGTCTCACAAGACTTAGAATCTTGTTTTGATAATAACAAATCAAGGGACTTAACATATTTTGATTAAGTGATGATGTTTCAAGAATCAAGCATATAAGTTCAAGATCAAGTGCTTACAAGCTTTGTTGAAAAATTATACTCCTAAGACAAGTGGTCAAATGAAAGCTTAAAGTATACTTAAAGCGTGGACTTAAAGATAGAAAAATCTGATGAAGCTTAAAGCATATTGAAAGTTTGAAGACAATATGGACTCATGAAAGATAAGCACATGAAGACTTAGTGCATAAAACATTTAAGTTTTAAAGAGTCTTATGTAAGTACTTCATTTAATGTTGATATGGATGCATTGAAGCTTTTAGGTTTCATTATTGACTTAGAGACCAAATTTTGAAAATCTCAAAAAATATTTACAAATGTAATGACTCGGGAATTTAAATAATTAGAAAATATGATAAATGAAATGGATTAATGGATAATGAAGGAAAAAGGAAAGAAATTAGAAGGAAAAGTAGGCCTCGTCGACGAAAGTCCTATATTCGTCGACGAGTGTCCTTCTAAGCTCGTTGACAAAGTCTACTTCTCGTCGACAAAGAAATCCTAAGAGAGAATTTTGGAACTCTGAATTTCGTCGACGAAGGTATCTTCTTGTTGACGAAGTCTCTATAACACCTCGTCGACGAATCGACGTGTCTTGTCGAGGAAGCCCTACCTATAATGAAATCTCGCGAATTTTCTCCACTCTCTCTCTAAAAAACGACCTCCCAGCCTTCTTTCTTCAATTTTGGGCCGATTTTGACCCGGTTTGACGATCTGGAACCGCCACGAGGTTCGTGGGATCATTCTCTTCAAGGCTGTAGGAGCTGATCATTAGGTTGTGAGGTTTGGAAAACATCCCAAAATCAGGGTAAGTTAGTTATTTTGAGATTTTCTTAAAGAATGTTGTTATTTGGAGCCTAGGAAGTAGTAAATAAGTATTTTTTTTAGATTTAAGTTAATTGAAATTTATTTTAATTAAGTTAGGATTTTTGGATTCAGGGTCCAAGTGAACGCTGCGGGTATTGGTTCAGGGATCCTGCCAGCTTAGTTTGAAAGTCAGGTAAGGGGGAAATTTATATATTAAATCAGGTTTTTCATGAATTAAAATGGATTATGTGTTATTTATATATATATATATTTATATGTGAGTTTAAAATATTAGCCATGAAATTTATGTTTTCTGAGCTTAGGATTGTTTATATAGTTATGTATATGTGAAAATAAATGAATGAAAGTGAAAACATATTTTTCTAAGGAAGTAAGTAATGAATGAAATGTATTTTTATTATATCAATGTTAATTTTGGGTTGACTTATTTTGTAAGAAATGTATATGAAATTTTACTGCTAAAACAATGTGGCATGAGATTCTGTGCAAATATATGTTAGATATATGAGATGCGGGTTAAGTAAGTAAAGCTTATGAATAAAATATGATATGGACAATATTGCTTGTGTATGTTAAATGTAACCATGTAAATGTAAAACAACTGAAAGACAGTCATGTTAGCAGATTCTAGCGCATTTTTATGTGAAAACTAACTGTAACATATTCTAGCGCATTTTTATGTGGAAACTAATAAATGATGGCTAAAGACCAGCTGTAATACGAAGTAATGAAACGAAATGTTATGCAATGAAATGACAATGGAATGACAATACAATGAAATTAAATGTGAAACATGAATGATACAAATGGGAAAGAATCACTTAAAGTGAAACGAAATGCAAAGTTAAGTTATGAACATGAATGAATGTGTATGAATGTATAATGACAGAAAGAAATTATGTATTATAATATTAGAAGTATGTATGTACGCAGAACATGTTACGATTGAGCAAGGCGACTTCTTCACCTGAGGGCTTTTTGAGAAAGGCGAGTGCACTAATAGTTTCAGGTGTGACAGTAGCTGCATAACGTACTAGGGCAGAGGGAACCTATTTGTATAGGTGGGTAGATTTCCCTATCCTTAGGGCCTTTGTCGATAAACTATTGTTGAATGCGTGAGTACGAGATTAATCTAATACTTGAAGGCTTACTAAGTAAGGTAAGTGTCCCGGTATGTTTTAGTTGTGATCTTAGGGTTACCTATGTATCAGAGCAGAGGGGTGCTACTTGTATGGGCGGGTAATCACCCCTATCCTTAAGTAATCTCGTGGGTTAAATTTCTGCATGTGGTTGATTAGGTTCAGAAAATGATTTCAGAGTTATGTTAATGATTTGCAAATGTAATTAAAATGATATCTATATATCTCATGTTAGCCACACGCTGTTTTAATATGTATATTTCTTTCCTTCCTGAGATGTGTCTCACCCGAATATGAATGTTTCTTTTTCAGGACATCCTCGAGGTCGGGCCTAAAGAGCTTGAGAGTTTTAGAATTTTTGAGGATTGTAAAAGAGAAAGGGTATATTATGATAAACTTTGGGGATGTAAATATTCTATGTTTTACATTTTTATGTTTAAAGGTTATTGAGTAGAGAATGGAATGATTGTGAATATACTGGATTGTTTTGGAGATGTATGTATCTATGGAAAATGCAGGTGATGGATAAATTTTATGGATTCTAGTTAGAATATAGTAAACTCTGGTATTATGGAATGTTGGTATTGTAGAACTATGTTTATGGAGATTATGGTTATATTTTCCGCTGCAAATGTATGTAAGGATTTATGATTTATCAGGTTATTATTAGGTATAATGCACCGGACCCAAGTTTAGGGGTTCGGGGTGTTACATCAAAAGTCTCAAAACAATATGACAAGTATAAAAGTTAATAAAAGTTTTTGGAAACGAATTTGAAATAGCATATGTTGTGGTACATACAAGCAACTGACTTGGTTTGGACAGGCAACTGTACTTTTATACTGAAATAAATTGTGCAAACAAAATAGGCACAGTTGACTGACCCCATGAGTACAAGCGACTAACCCCGATAGTGCAGTCGACTTTACTTCGTAACGATCAAATTTAAACAATGAAAAAAAGTTTCCAAACTTAATTTCTTGAACCCCAAACTTTATGAAAACTTGGGAAGTACTCAAAGCAACTTGGGGAACACGAAATAGAAGCTTTTTTCATCTATAAATACATGGGAAACCAAAGGATTTCACACACCAATCAATTGCAAATAACATTCAAGCTATATTGTTCATACTCTTCAAACTCTCATTACATACACTCTATTGAAGTTTTCTTGTTGAAATTCTTGCTGATCAAATCACACGGTTCTTTACTCACTTACTAAGAAATTCAAATTTAAAAGAGAACCCGGTGATAAAATTATGAGCTTCAATTCTTTCTATATTGATATATAATTAAAGTATTTTCTGTTGTGCATTAAATTGTACTAATCAACTTTTTCGAGAGTGTCATTGTACACAAATTGTATCTTGTTGTTTTTGATGGTTCTGGTTGTTGAATCATTGGACTAGCGATAGGGGATTCTTGCTAGGGAGATTTGTTGACGGTTTAGGGGATTGGATCGTTGTACTAACGAGAGGGGATTCTTGTTAGAGAGGTCATAACTTTGGCCTAATAAAAAAGTTAGAAAGGAAAATCCTCACAACGGTTTGCTTGGGACAAGGACGTAAGTCTTGGACCGAACCGTGTAAAAATACGGTGTCACTCTCCTTACCCTACTCCCTTTAATTTTTTGCATTTTATAAATTGCATGGATGCTTAGTTAATTGTTGGAAATTAATTTGACTTTGATAATTACGTAAACCTGGATTAAATAAAGTACGTTGATAAATATCAAAGTACATTAACAGATCTAAACGTAAGTAACTTGTTTGATATAGAAATCTGAATTTTGAAGGCTTGTTGAAATTTCTTTTTTATTGTAAATTCAAGCTTATCTTATTGATTGGATTGAGTTTTTGGTCATTGCAAATATATTATACTTGTGTAATTGAGATTGGTTAAAGTTCAAAGGATTTCTTAAATCATTGTGTTTGTGTGTGATAGCTTAAAAGAAAAGCTAGGATTCAAACCAACTAAAGGAACTTATTAAAAAGAATTTGTAAAGAAAATTTTTAAATCCCAGTTCACCCCCCCCCCCTCTTGGGAGTATACCTTACTTTTCACCCAATAAATGTCAGGATTAAAGCTCTTTGTTGACTTTATGAGTCCTATCTCGTTTTGATTATAACAAATCCAAAATATCTCACTTGTGCATCTAGTGCTTGAATAGATATTCGTTTTAGAAGGCACGTAGAGTCAAGATACAATGGAAGTCATGAGGAACCAAAAGCTTACTTCACCTGTTGTGTGGCATGGCAATATGAAGAGTAAGAGTTGAAGACATTTAATTTGAATTATAATAGCATTTAAGTTTGGTCTGTAATAATACATATCATGCATGATGTGGATGAATGCTCAAATAAAGACCGTAGATTAACCTTAGGGAACCAAAACGTTTCTATAAAACCTTTTCATAAGTTGTCATACACATACCCTAAAAGTTTGAAAAATTTTAAGGTCAAAAACAGAGCTAATTCTTTTATTTTAATGAACCCCGGTCGATTGGCCCTTATACATTTAAACAAACCCAATTGACTGACCATAGCCTTAGGCCAAATATCGTTTTTAAACTAAGCCCAGTCAACCGGTGTAATGACCTGGAATTAAAATAATTAGAAAATATATGAATATAATGGATTAAAGGAAAATAAGGGGAAGAAAAGAAGAATTTTTAAGAAAATAACAAGCCTCGTCGACAAATGTCCTGTATTCGTCGACGAGTGTCCCTCAAAGCTCGTCGACGAACATCAGTTTCTCGTCGATGAAGGAATCTCGAGAGTATATTTGGAACTCTGAATTTCGTCGACGAAGTCTCTATAACGCCTTGTCGACGAATCGACCTGTCTCGTCAACGAAGCATTGCCTATAAATTGAAGTTCTTTCATTTTTCCAAGTAAAACTTGAGGAAAATTCTCCTTCTCTCTCTAGAAAACGACCTCCCAGCCTTCTCTCTTCGATTTCGGGCCAGATTTAACCCGGTTTAACGATCCGGAACCGCCAAGAGGTTCGTGGGATCATTCTCTTCAAGGCTGTAGGAGCTGATCGTTGGGTTGTGAGGTTTAGGAAACATTTCAAAATCAAGGTAAGTGATTTGTTTTGGGATTTTCTTAAGGAATGTTGTTATTTGGAGTCTAGGAAGTAGTAAATAAGTGTTTTTCTTAAGATTTGAGTTAATTGAAATTTATTTTAATTAAGCTAGGATTTTTGGATTCAAGGTCCAAGTGAACGCTGTGGGTATCGGTTTGGGGATCCTACCAACGTAGTTTGAAGTCAGGTAAGGGAGAAATTTATGTATTAAATCAGGTTTTTCATGAATTAAAATGGATTATATGTTATTTAAATATATATATTTTTTTTTATGTGGGTTTAAAATACCAGTCATGAAATTTATGTTTTCTAAGCTTAGAAATGCTTATATAGCTATGTATATATGAAAGTAAACGAATGAAAGTGAAAATAAATTTTCTAAGGAAGTAAGTAAGGAAGGAAATGTATTTTCATTATATAAATGTTAAATGTTGGTTGGCTTATTTTTTTAAGGAATATATATGAATTTTACTATTAAATTGTGTGGCATGAGATTCTGTGCGAATATATGTTAACTATACGAGATGCAGGTTAAGTAAGTAAAGCTTTATGAATAAAAAATGATATGGAAAATGTTGCTTGTGTATGTTAAATGCAACCACGTAAATGTAAGATAGCTGAAAGATAGCCATGTTAGCAGATTATAGCGCATTTCTATGTGGAAACTAACTGTAGTAGATTCTAGCGCATTTCTATGTGGAAACTAACAAAGGATAGCTAAAGACCAGCTGTAGTACAAAGTAATGAAATGAAATGTTATGCAATAAAATAACAATGCAATGAAATGAGATGTGAAACGTGAACAATACAAATGGGAAAGAGTCACTTAAAGTCAAACAAAATGCAAAGTTAAGTTATGAACATGAATGAATGTGTATGAATGTATAATGATAGAAAAGAATAATGTATTATGATATTAAAAGTATGTATGTATATAGAACATGTTACGATTGGCCAAGGCGAACTCTTCGCCTGAGGGTTTGCTGAGAAAGGCGAGTGCACTGGTAGCTTCAGGTGTGGTAGTAGTTGCATAACGTACTAGGGCAGAGGGAACCTATTTGTAAGGGCGGGTAGATTTCTCTATCCTTAGGGCCTTTTTCAGTAAACTATTGTTGAATGTGTGAGTACGAGATTAATCTAACACTTTAGGGCTTACAGAGTAAGGTAAGTGCCCTTGTATGCTTTAGTTGTGACCTTAGGGTTACCTATGTATCAGAGCAGAGGGGTGCTACTTGTATGGGCGGGTAATCACTCCTATCCTTGGGTAATCTCGTGGGTTAAATATTTGCATGTGATTGTGTAGGTTCAGAAAATGATTTCAATGTTACTTGATGATTTGCAAATGAAGTTAAAATGCTGTCTATTTGCCTCATGTTGGCCACACGCTATTTTAATATGTATGTTTCTTCCCTTACTGAGATGTGTCTCACCCGAATATGAATGTTTCTTTTTTAGGACATCCTCGAGATCGAGCTTAGGGAGCTCGAGGGTATTTAGCGTTTTTGAGGACTAAAGAATCAGGGTATATGTTGATAATATTTTAGGGATGCATATATTATGTTATAAGTCTTTATGTTTTAAGTCTGTGGGGAAAAGAATATTTGTGGACATACTGGAATGTTATGGAATTATGTATTTATGGAAATGCAAGTGATGGTTGGTTTTATGGATTTATAGGTAGAAAATAGAAAACTCTGGTATTACGGTATTATGGTATTACGGTATTATGGTATATGTTGTATGGAGATTATGTTTATATTTTCCGCTGCGTATGTTATGAAATATGGGTTATCAGGGATATTATCAAGTATAATGCACCGGACCCAGGTTTAAGGGTGCGAGGCGTTACAACTGGCCTACTTATTTGGCCCATTTCTAAAGCCCCAGCCGATCAGCCAAACTTAGAACTAAAATGCCCAGCCGACCGATTCTCGAAGGATTGAAAATCGCCTTCGTCCAGCTGACCGGAGATGTCCCTAGTCGACCGGACCCCTATTTGCTTTTTTGAAAAAGTACTGAGGCCAGCCAACCAGTGCCTTAACAAGTCGACCAGACCTCTCTGGCAATTTGAAATTCGGCTTGGGCCGGCAGACCGGTGCATTCCCCGACTGACCGGACCTCTCGAGTTGGGAAAATTTTTAACGCTAAAATATCATTAAGTTTTGATTAAACAAATTCTAAAATGCCCAGCGTGTCCCTACTAGTTAAAATTTCTGAGAACTCTATATATAGCTCACTCATAAGCTTAATTAGGAACTTGATTAGCATTGAAATTCTCTAAAAAAATGTGTGCAAATATTTCTTATACTCTCACATATACAAGCATTTTGTTCTTTCTCTTTCTTACACTCATTTGAAAAATCATCTTAGAAAGAGAGCATTAATTCATCTTCTTCATTTGCAAATTGATTGCAACTTGAAGATTTTTTGAATACACATTCTTGTGGGCTTTATACATTCTATTTAAAAGCTTTTACTCTCACTCACTCATTAGTTTTTGAAATCATTTTTTAAGAGTAAGTGAGCCTTTGTGCATATCCATTGCAAGGTTCAAAAGCTTATATTGTGTTTATTGCAAAAATATTTTTATAAGCTAATCTCCAACATCTCCTACACTTCATATTTGAAAAATACTTTTGGAGATATTATTTGAGCTTTTGATCTTTGAAATACACTTAGTGAATATTTCATACTTGAATCAAAGATCATTTTTCATTTCTCACATTATATCATAAATATATTTTTTGAGAGATAAACAAATACTCTATTGAGCATAAACTCCCATCATATTGTACACATTTGCTTATAGTAGAAACACTTTATTTATACGCAAAATATTCATATCTTTGTATTCCCAGCGTGTGGTATCGTCGGAAGAGGAAGGCACCATCATGTAAGGTGCATCGGTTTGGTTCAGCTCGGTCAAGTGAGCTAGGGAGACTCCGCCCTATAAGGAGAATCAGTTTGGCTCAGTCTATTTAAGTGAGTTAGGGAGACTCCGCCCTGTAAGCAGAACCGTTTTGGCTCGGCCTAGTAAGTGAGCTAATGAGACTCCACCCTGTAAGAAGAACCAGTTTGGCTCGGCCCAGTAAGTGAGCTAGGGAGACTCTACCCTGTAAGGAGAATTTGTAAACAGCGTCACTCCGCCCGGTTAAGTGAGCATATAGTGAATCCTCAAATGGGTTGGCTTGAGGCAAGGACATAGGCATGTTTTGCTGAACCTTATAAAAACTTACTATCACTCTTTCCCTATTCTATTTACATTTTTGTATTTGCTTGTTTATATTTATCTGTTGAGATTACTACAGGTGCATTTAAATACTGTTTCGTGGTTGATTAGGAAATACTAGAACTGTCATACTTGTTTAAGTTATTTAAAAGTTCATAAATCTGCTTGACCTGTATTTGATTAGACAGACTTTAGGTTGTGTAATACTGGTCTTAATTTTAACTTGACCTAAAAGTTTTTTAAATATCCAATTCACCCCTCCCCCTCATGGGATTACACCAAAAATCACATTTGGTATCAAAGCCTCGTTGTATTAGAATTAACCGTTTTTGTAAAAGATCGCAATGACTTATGTTAGTGTAACCCCTTTTGGTGAGGGATAGTCGTCCACGCGTCCTCCAATTTTCATTGGTGTTGACTACACCTTCTAGAAACAAAGGATGCGCATTTTTATTCAAAATATTGATTGGAAGGTGTGGAGGGTTGTCTCAAAAGGAGATTTTGTCTCTATGAAAACTATTAAAGGAAAGAGTGTACCTAAGAATGAAAATGAATTTACTGATGAGGATATGAAAGGAGTTTAGGTTAATGTCACTCCCATGAATGCCTTATATTGTGCATTAGATGTTAATGAATTTAATAGAGTCACGGAATGTCAAATAGTTAAGGAAATATGGGAAAAACTATAGGTTAAATGTGGGGACCCGAAACAAAAAAATAAAATAAAGAAAAGAGAAAGGAAATTAAAAAGGATAAAACAGCGGAGCTCGTCGACGAGACTCCATTTCTTGTCGACAAAGTCTCTTCTGTAGTTCAGTGACGAGATGCAGGGACCCATCGACAAGGATATACCGAGGGATTTTCATAGATTCTTAAATCTCAAGCTTGTTGACGAGGTCACCTTCTCAGCCACGAGCAACCTTCTTCGGCTCGTTGATGAGAACTCTGATTCGTCGACAAGGCTGGCCGGGTCAAACATGTTATAAATAGAATATTCTTTTTTTTCCTTGCTAAGTTATCCCATTTTCTCTCTCTCTCTCTCTCTCTAGGATTTCGTGTCGTCTGTTGCCGAAATCAACAATTTGACATCACTACATTGATTAGAAGGAGAATCTCTACAGTTATAGCAGATCAGATTTTCGATCTGAGGATTTTTGGATTTTTCCCTAAAATCGAGGTAAGGATCTGATTTCATTTCTGGTTCAAAATATATGTAGTAGTCGAGATTATAGTGAAGTATTGTTCTTCGGTTTTTAGGTTTCGAGGATCCAAGGTCATTGTTTTGGATTGATCCGTTCGTATTTTGATTTTCAGGATTAAGGTAAGGGGATTTGTTTACATCAATATTTTTAGAAAACTAAACCGCTAAAAAGTTAGCTTATGTCTGTACACACATTTTGACTGCTTATTTGCAAAATTTTACTGGCTATAAATATTGTTTCTTACGATTTTATGGTTTTTGACAAAAATAGTGGTTTTGGGTTTGTGAACTCCAAACTTTCCAAACTACTCTAATTGTTTTCAAACTAAAGTAGGAGCTTCTTGATACCCTTGTTTGCCGTCCAAATGGTATTTTTCGAGTTATACACTGTTTATAGTGGATTTTGACTGAATAAGCATAACATATGATATGAAGTGAAACATACTGAAATGTTATATTTGTGAATGAACTGTGAAAACTGGAATCCATTCTGTTATCTGAAAATGTGAAAAACAAGTGCCGATTAATCACCGAGTTTTATATGTAAAAAGGGTTGAATCAAGAGTGTTTGTGCCAGTTAACACCACTATCTGACAGAAAGAAAGAATGCATAAAAGATTGCATGATTACGATTGTGAAAATACTGAAACTGCACAGGTTGTTATATTTTATTGTAAATTATATATATGATTGATTGGGACCACAACTTGTTACTAAAGGAGTTGAAAGATACTTTAGGTTATCTGAAGCTTTAAATAGCTTGAGGCGCAGTTCCGTTACTAACTGAGGTACAGTGCAACCACACATGTGAATCAGTGTGGGTATCGAGATAGTCGGCTTGTAGGAGTGTATGGGGCCACTGGTGAAATAATGTACCAGGTGGGGCAGCCGGACTATATCTGTGATGCTTAACAATGCCTACACGAACAGGGCTCTATCAGAGTTATCAGTGCACAACTTGTGCCACGAGGTAATTAGGCATATTTCTTAAAGTTTCAAAGCTAGTCATCATCCTAAATTTTCATATACATTATTTAAAAACTAAAATGGGCAAAGTCACAGGGTTAAGTACTGTGTGGAGGGAATCGTATAGTGTATGGGCCTGTACCCTACCTTAACCTCGAGGGCTCTCACTTGTAATGATGTTGTATTATGTTTATATATCTCTGATAGTACTATACTATGAATAAGATACTGTGCAACTGTTTTTAATTGGAATAAACTCATGTAGTCACGTGCTGATGTAATATCTTCCACCTTACTAAAAAGTGTCTCACCCAATCTTACAACCTCTGTTTCAGGTCCTATAGGACGTCGGTCCTAGTTCTTCTAGAAGGACTTTGGCGTGTAGAGTCTTGTTAGTAGACGTAAGTTTTTGTATCTATACTGGGTTCTTAGCCTGATTGAATGTAAGGGGATGTAATACAGTTTATGTTTTAAGTATGGATCTTATGTACTAAAGAATCCAGATAGAACTCTAGTATATGTCTAATAGAACCCCGTAAGAATGTTTATCTTTTCCGTTGTGCATGAATACAAATATGTATGAGATACACTTGGTTGTCCCTATTTAGGGCAGGTTGCTTATGTATGTTTATCAGATACATGTATAACGTATGGATAGTAGCACTCTGGACTCGTATAAAGGGTCGGGGTGTTACAGTGTGGTATTAGAGCCCTTAACCAGTCAAAAGTGTGATGCGATTCATACTGCTTGGCTAGGGGTATACTCAAAGCTTAAGTTACTAGAATCTGTAGTTTAGAATATACTAGAGTATAGGAAGAGGATAAGACCTTGAGTTTTGCTTATTATACCTGGAGACATAAATCCATTGACAGACTTCTGTGCTTTTCTAGATCATTCGAAAGGTTTAGAAAATCACAACAATCTATTGGCAGTTTTGTTTCTAAGTGGAAGGGCAGAACTTAAGTCAGAATGAGCATGTGAGTCATTAGGGTATGTTAGTACTAGGAATGTTATTATGGGAAGTGAGTTATAATGTGGCTGTATTAGTTGGTTAAGCTTCTAATTGGTTTCCTCAATTGTTTTTCAAGATGGAATCCAAGGGTAATACTGCCAATATTAGAGGCAATAGCAGTGAGGGAGCTGGCCCTGAGGTGGGCAGTGACTCTACGAATGTTCTACGGGACTTCACTCAGCAGCTGATGGCTAGGTTGGTTCGGACGAATAGGGGGCAGGATCGTCCTGCAGTTGAGTTGGGTTGTTCCATTGATCAGTTCACCCAACTGAAGCCTTTTGTTTTCATGTGAAGTGCGGACCCGATTCGAACTGAGAATTCGATCGGGGAGATTGAGAAGATTATGGATGTCCTGAACTGCACTAAGAAGTAGAAAGTGGCCTTCGCAACATTCAAGTTGTCGGGCAAAACGGAGAGATGGTGGAAGTCTACAAAGATGCTTGAAGAGCATCGACCCATTCCTATAGTAGTGATGTGGGCCAGGTTCAAGGAGTTATTCTTTGAATAATATTTTATAGCCACGGTCAGAAATGCTAAGATTGAGGAGTTTATGAGTTTGGAGCAGGGGCAGCTGACAGTTCAACAGTACGCTGCCAGTTTTCAGGAGCTATCCCATTTTGCTCCATTCACGGTTCCAGATGAGGCAATGAAGGCTTGGAAATTTCAAAGGGGCCTAAAGAAGGAGATCAGGAAGTAGACTGCGATCTGGCAAATGCAGGACTTTGTTACTCTGGTTGACAAAGCCACCGTAGTAGAGGAGAGTCTATAAGAGGAGGTCGGGGTTCAAATCTCGAAGAAGAGACCTACGCCTTCCAGTTCCTATGGAGGGGCAAAGCAGGGCAACTAGAAGAAGATGAACCGTAGTGGTGCTTCTCAGAGTACCACGTCCACTTCTATTTGTTCTATGTGTGGGAAACCTCACGCAAGGCAATGTTGGAGGGCTATGGGGGCTTGTTTACGATGTGGCAAGATGGGACATCAGGTGAGGGATTGTAATCTGCTGAGATATAGCGGAGCTCCACAACAACCTTTCAGAGGTTGTACGCAGGCACCACGAGATGGACAGCAAGGGGAACTGCCCAGGCTAGGGTGTACTCATTGACTCCAGGTGATCTAGAAAACGCTGGAGATGTGGTAACAGGTAATATTTACATGTTATCCAATAAAGTTGTTATATTATTTGACTCGGGAGCAAAGCATTCCTTTATCTCTCGAGGATTTGTTAAACTGTGTGGATTAGAGATGCAATAGTTGAGTTATAAACTAGTAGTGGCTACACCATCGAGGACGGCAATTGTATGTAGCAAAGTAGTCCGTGATTTTCTTGTAGTGATCCAAGGAAGGGCACTACCAGTTAGCCTTATAGTATTTGACATGTACGGCTTCGATATTATTCTGGGTATGGACTGGTTGTCTTCCTGTTATGCCAGTATCAACTGCCATAGGAAAGAAGTGATGTTTAGACCTCAAGAGGAGCAGGAATTCAAGTTTATAGGGTTGTGTGTGTGTTTTGCACCACAGATCCTTTCAACTTTGCAGGCTAGAAGATTGCTCTGGGAGGGATGCCAAGGGTATCTGGTATTTGTGAAAGACACGTCGGAAAGAAGAACGTATACTGGAGATGATTCCTGTGGTGCGCAAGTTTCCTGATGTGTTTCTAGAGGACTTCTCAGGATTACCTCCAGACCGTGAAGTGGAATTTGTTATAGAGTTAGCTCCAGGTAGGGCGCCAATATTGAAAGCTCCATATCGTATGGCTCCAGCTGAATTGAGAGAGTTGAAAGAACAGCTTCAGGATCTGCTAGATAAGGGGTACATTCTACTGAGTGTTTCTCCTTGGGGAGCACCTGTGTTATTTGTGAAGAAGAAGGACGAGTCGATGAGAATGTGCATCGATTATAGAGAACTTAACAAGGTAACAATAAAGAACAAATACTTGTTACCCAGGATCGATGATCTGTTTGACCAGCTACAAGGCACGCATATTTTCTCCAAGATCGATCTACGATCTAGGTATCACCAGTTGAAGGTAAAAACGAAGGATGTTCTGAAAACAACTTTCCAAACTCAGTACGACCATTACGAATTTATGGTTATGCCATTCGGTTTGACTAATGCACCCACAATATTTATGGATTTGATGAATAGGGTATTTCACAAATACTTAGACCAGTTCATCGTGGTATTTATTGATGACATCTTAGTGTATTCTATAAGTGCTGCAGAACATAAAGTTCATCTGAGACTGCTACTGTAAATGCTTAGGGAGAAGAAGTTATTTGTTAAACTGAAGAAGTGTGAGTTCTGGCTGGAACAGATTATATTTCTAGGGCACATAGTGTCTAAGGAAGGAGTATCAGTGGATCCGAGTAAGATAAAGGTAGTAGTGGATTGGGTGAGACCGAAGAATGTTCAGGAGGTCAGTAGTTTTCTAGGTCTTGCGGGTTACTACCGACGGTTCGTAGAAGGGTTCTCCAGTTTAGCAGGCCCTTTGACGCGACTCACGAAAAAGAACGTGAGGTATGATTGGACTGATGAGTGCGAGCTGAGTTTCCAAGAGCTGAAACAGCGGCTGGTTACTGCTCTAGTTCTGACCATTCCATTTGGGAATGGTGGATTTTTTATCTACGGTAATGCCTCTAAGAAGGGTCTCGACTTTGTTCTAATGTAGTAGAGTAGAGTAGTTGCTTATGCTTCTCATCAACTTAAAGAGTACGAGAAGAACTACCCAACACATGATATGGAATTGGCAGCTGTAGTGTTTGCATTGAAGATCTGGAGGCACTACCTGTATGGTGAAAGATACGAGATTTTTCTTAAGTACATTTTCACCCAAAAAGAGCTGAACATGAGACAATGTAGGTGACAAGAACTGATAAAGGACTACGACTACACCATTAGCTATCACTCGGGGAAAGTAAATGTGGTAACTGATGCTTTAAGTAGGAAGTCAGTTGATGCGTCAGTATCTGCAGTGGGAGTTCAGCATCAGATCTGTATGGACCTGGAAAGGTTGGGCTTGGAGGTAGTGGAAGGGAATCATCACGCCAGTCTTGCTAACTTGGCGGTACAGCTAACCTTACAGGAGCGGATCCGAGCAGCGCAGAATGAGGATCCAAAGCTTGTTAAGGTTATGGAAGGAGTTCAGAGTGGGTTAAAGCCAGATTTCAGTATCTCTGGTGATGGGATATTGAGATTTCACAGCAAGGTTTGTGTACCCAATGACACCGAGATTAAACTAGTCATTCTGGAGGAGGCACACCGTTTACTCTACACTGTACATCCTAGCAGTACGAAGATGTATCGAAATCTAAAGGAATATTTCTGGTGGTCGAACATGAAAAGAGAGATCACCCAATTCATAGAGCAGTACCTGATATGTCAGTAGGTCAAGGCAGAACACTAGAGGCCGGCAGGACCACTTTAGCCACTTAACATCCCCAAGTGGAAGTGGGAACACATTTCGATGGATTTTATGATAGGATTATCTGCAGCAGTGCATGGACATAATGTTATATAGGTTGTAGTTGATCGGCTTACAAATACTGCACATTTCATTCCTATCAGAGTCAACTATTCCTTGAATAGGCTAGCAGAGTTGTACATGCAGGAGATAGTACGACTCTATGGTATCCCTGTTTCTATTATTTCGGATTAAGATCCACGTTTTACGTCTTGTTTCTAAAAGATTTTACAAGATGCCTTAGGATCACAACTCACATTCAGTACGTCTTTCCACCCGTAGACAGATGGGCAGTCTGAGAGGACTATTTAAACATTAGAGAATATGTTGCGGGCTTGTGTACTGGACTTTGGGGATAGTTGGATATGGTATCTACGATTGGTTGAGTTTGCATATAACAATAGTTATCTAGCCAGTATAGAGATGGCACCTTACAATGCATTGTATGGTCCTCGGTGTCGATCTCCGTTGTACTGGGATCAAGTATGTGAGTGGTAGATACTGGGTCCGGAACTGATTCATCAGGCCTCTGCAGAGGTCTAGTTGATCAGGGAGAGAATCAAGGCAGCTCAGAGTTGGCAGAAGAGTTATGCTAATACTCGCAAACGAAAGCTGGAGTTTGAGGTAGGAGATATGATGTTTTTGAAGATCACTCCGATGAAAGGGGTGATGAGGTTCAGAAAGAAAAGGAAGCTAAGTCCTTGGTATATCGAGCCTTTTGAGATCCTCGAAAGGATAGGTTCAATAGCTTATTGGGTGGCCTTACCCCCAGCACTATCCAAAGTCCATGATGTGTTCCACGTGTTAGTGCTGAGGAAGTAGGTGTCAGATCTATCACACGTGCTAAGTTACGAACCTCTAGAGATCAGTGATGTTTTATCGTATGAGGAGGTACCAGTATAGATATTAGATCGAAAAGTTCAGCAGTTATAGACAAAGGAAATACCGCTAGTAAAGGTATTATGGCGGAACCATGCAGTGGAAGAAGCTTCATGGGAGTTAGAAACTGAGATACATCAGAAGTATCCTCAGTTGTTCAAAGATGGTTAAGTTAGTTAGATAAGTGAATGTATGTATGTTAGTATGTTTAGTAAGTAAATATGATATTCGGGAGAGTTTGTATGTACGTTGTAAACTCCCAAAACTTTATGTTGTAACCACGGTATTCCTCCGCCATAAGTGAGGGTAGGTAATAAATTCGGGCCGGAGTTGCTTTGTGGGTAGCTTCCAACTTTTCTGTAGGTCTTCGACGTAAGGAAGAGTATGCTTGGTATTGGTTGGTGAATTTCGAGGACGAAATTCTTATAAGGAGGGGAGATTGTAGGGACCCAAAACTAGAAAATAAAATAAAGAAAAGAGAAAGGAAATTAAAAAGGATAAAACAACGGAGCTCGTCGACAAGGTTTCATTTCTTGTCGACGAAATCTCTTCTATAGTTCGGCGACGAGACGCAGGGACCAGTTGACGAGGAGATACCGAGAGATTTTCATAGATTCTGAAATCTCAGGCTCGTCGACGAGGTCTCCTTCTCGGCCATAAGCGACCTTCTTCGGCTCGTCGACGAGAACTCTGACTCGTTGACGAGGCTGGCCGAGTCAAACTAGTTATAAATAGAATATCCTTTTCTTCCATGCTAAGTTATCTCATTTTCTCTCTCTCCCACTCTCTCTAGAACACAAACCAACTCTCTCTCTATAGGATTTTTGTGCTGTCCGTTGCCGGAATCAACAATCGAACATCACTACATTGATTAGGAGGAGAATCTTTACAGTTATAGCGGATCGGATTTTCAATCTAAGGATTTTCGAGTTTTTCCCTAGAATCGAAGTAAGGATCTGATTTCATTTCTAGTTCAGAATATATGTAGTAGTCGAGATTATAGTGAAGTATTGTTCTTCGATTTTTAGGTTTCGAGGATCCCATGTCATTGTTTTGGATCGATCCGTTCGTATTTTGGTTTTCAAGATTAAGGTAAGTAGGTTTGTTTACATAAGTATTTTTAGAAAACTAAACTACTAAAAAGTTAACTTATGTCTATATGCACATTTTGACTGCTTATCTGCAAAATTTTATTGGGTATAAATGTTGTTTCTTATGATTTTACGGTTTTATGATTTTTGGCAAAAATAAGGGTTTTGGGTTTGTGAACTCCAAACTTTCCAAACTACTCTAATTGTTTTCAAACTAAAGTAGGAGCTTCTTGATACCCTTGTTTGCAGTTCAAATGGTATTTTTCGAGTTATACACTATTTATAGCGGATTTTTGACTAAACGAGCATGACATATGATATGAAGTGAAACATACTGAACTGTCATATTTGTGAATGAACTGTGAAAAATGGAACCCATTATGTTATCTGAAAATGTGAAAAATAGGTGTCGGTTAATCATCGAGCTTTATATGTAAAAAAGGTTGAACCAAGAGTGTTTGTTCTGGTTAACACCACTCTCTAACAGAAAGAAAGAATGCATGAAAGATTGCATGATTATGATTGTGAAAATACTAGAACTGCACAGGTTGTTATGTTTTATTGTGAATTATATATATGATTGATTGGGACCACAGCTTGTTACTAAAAGAGTTGAAAGACACTCCGAAGGAGTTGAAAGATACTCCAGGTTAACTGAAGCTTTAAATAGCTTGAGGTGCGGTTCCGTTGCTAACTGAGGTATAGTGCAACTACACATGTGAATCAGTGTGGGTATCAAGATAGTCGGCTTGCAAGAGTGTATGGGGCCATTGGTGAAATAATGGACCAAGTGGGGCAACTAGACTATATTTGTGATGCTTGACAGTGCTTGCAAGAATAGGGCTCCATCAAAGTTATCAGTGCACAACCCGTGTCACGGGGTAATTAGGCATATTTCTGAAAGTTCCAAAGATGGTCATCGTCCTAAACTTTCATATACATTTTTTTAAAACTAAAATGGGCAAAGTCACTGGGTTGAGTACCGTGTGGAGGGAATTGTACAGTGTATGGGCCTGTACCCTACCCTAACCTTGGGGACTCTCCCTTGTAATGATGTTGTATCATGTTTATATATCTCTAATAGTACTATACTGTGAATATGATATTGTGCAACTGCTTTTAATTGGAATAAACTCATGTAATCACGTGCTGATTTAATATCTTCCACCTTACTGAGAAGTGTCTCACCCAATCTTACAACCTCTATTTCAGGTCCTATAGGACGTCGGTCCTAGTTCTTCTAGAGGGACTTTGGCACGTAGAGTCTTGTTAGTAAACGTAAGTTTTTGTATCTATATTGGGTTGTTAGCCTGATTGAATGTAAAGGGATGTAATACAGTTTATGTTTTAAGTATGGATCTTATGTACTGAAGAATACAGATAGAACTCTAGTATATGTCTAATAGAATCCCGTAAGAATGTTTATGTTTTCCGCTGTTCATGAATACAGATATGTATGAGATACACCCAATTGTCCCTGTTTAGGGCAAGTTGTTTATGTATGTTTATTAGATACAGGTATAAAGTATGGGCAGTAGCACTCTGGGCTCGTATAAAGGGTCGGGGCGTTACATTACATATGAGGGCACTAGAGATGTAAATGATACTGCATTGACATGTTAACTAGTGAATATGAGGCATTTAGGATGACCTTCAGTGAATCCATACAAAGCATGTACAATCGATTCAAACATATCACTAACTCATTACATGCTCTTGGTAAGACTTACCTCACGTATGAAATGATCATGAAAGTTTTTAGGGGTCTACCACCTATCTGGGAAGCAAAAACTACTACCATAGCTGAAGGAATGAACTTAAAGGCAATGACACTGAATGAGGTTATCGGATCGGTCATCACGTACGAAATGGAAATAAATGAGAGAATGGGTGAGCAGTGCAAAGCAAAGAAAGTGATAGCTTTAAAAGCATCCACCTACAGCTCTAATGAAGACAATGATTAGGAGCTTGATGAAGACATGGCCATGCTGACAAAGAAGTTAAGTAAGATCTTCAAAAAGAACGAGAGATCATCCAAAAAGTTCCAGAGCTTTACATTTGAAAAGGGAGAGTCGAGCAAAAGAAAGCAAAAATCAGATCCTTTCACTTGTTACGATTGTAATGAAGTCGAGCATATTAGACCAAAATGCCCACTACTAAAGAAAGATTCAAAAAAGAAGAAGAGGGCAATGAAAGCCAGCACGTCTTCGGATAAACATGGTACCAACAGTTCAGACACCGAGTCTAGTGACATTGAAATCGCGAAGTTGTGTTTAATGGTACACAGTGACCATGAGGTGTGCTTGAGATCGTCCTCCTCTAAGGACAAATGGTACATGGACAGCGGCTACTCAAGGCACATGACGGGTGATAAAGCCAAGTTCGTGTCCATCACACTAAAGGATGGAAGATTCGTGACCTTCAAGGACAATGCAAAAGGCAAAATCATTATGGTAGGTAAAGAACCCTCTCTAGTTATTGATAATGTTTTACTAGTAGATGGTTTAAAGTATAATCTGTTAAGCATAAGTCAGTTATATGATAGAGGCTATAGGGTGTCCTTTGAACATGATAAATGCACAATAAAGAATATATCTGAAAATAAAATTGTGTTTTCTACTAAACGTCATGAAAATGTTTATACCACTAGCTTGGATAACTTAGCCTCTCAACATGTGAAACGTTTTTTTGCTATAAATGAGGCTAATTGGCTTTGGCATAGGACACTAGGGCATGCTAGCATGGATTTATTGTCAAAGCTAGTAAAAAATGAATTAGTCAAAGGCTTACCAAAGACACAGTTTGTGAAAGATAAAATTTGTTATGCATGTCAATTGGGTGAGCAAACTAAATATAACTTTAATAAAAATAAAATCATCTCCACTACTAGGCCACTTCAAATGTTGCACCTAGACTTATTTGGCCCTAATCAAGTTCAAAGTCTAGGAGGAAAATCATATGCCTTTGTAATTGTAGATGACTATTCTAGATTCACATGGGTATTATTTCTTGCACATAAAGATGAAGCATGTGAATGTTTTACCAAACTTTGTGGGAAAATTCAAAACGAAAAAGGTTATAAAATAACACGCATCCAAAGTGATAGGGGTAGAGAATTTAAAAATAAGGATATGGAGGACTTTTGTGAATCACATGGTATATCTCACAATTTCTATGCACCTAGGACCCCACAACAAAACGGTGAAATTGAGAGAAAGAATAGGTCGTTACAAGAAATGGGTAGAACAATGCTTAATGAACATAACTTACCCAAATATTTCTAGGCTGAAGTAGTTAGCACTGCTTGCAATATAATGAATAGAGTTTTGATCAGACCCACTCTTAACGAAACCCTCTACGAATTATGGAATGGTCATAGACCTAACATTTCCTACTTTCATTTCTTTGGTTGTAAATACTTTGTGCTTAGAGATAAAGACAACCTAGGGAAATTTGATGCAAAATTCGATGAGGGAACATTTCTAGGTTATTCCTTACATAGTAAAGCCCACAGGGTGTTTTAACAAAAGAACATTGACTGTTATAGAGTCCATCTATGTAATATTTGATGAGTCAAATCCCTTTTCTAAGAAAACTGATGAGGATGATCTTGAGATTAGGAATGGTTTAGAAAAACTATCGATTGAAAATAATGAAATTAAGAGCATAGAAATTAGAGAATCATCAGCTGAGCATAATCAAGCAGAGAGTGAGGTACATAAACTACCTAGAGAATGGAAATTTGTAGAGACTCAAAAAATAGTAATTTATGAAATAATAAAGGAAAGAAAAGGAGTTTGTTTGGCATAGGTCCAAACCATCAATGGTTTGAGGCTATCTTAGGAAACCGTCGACGGTTTCATCAAGCCCAGGAAAACTGTCGACGATTTTGAGTTACTGCGGCTAGGTAAAGGTAAAATAGTAGAAAAAGTATGGTTAAAAAGGCCAAACCATCAACGGTTTCCCCTGCGCCAGCACGCCTATATAAGGCATTCAAGTTATTTTACTTGTTAAAAATAAAACTCTCTCCTCTCTCTCTCTCTCTCTCTCTCTCTCTCTCTCTCTCTCTCTCTCTCTCTCTCTCTCTCCCTCCCTCTCTCTCTCTTAGGGTTGCGGCCATCTTTCTTTCGCTCTTCAATTTTAGCCCAATTTCAGCCCGAATTGAAGGATTAATGTGATTCAAAATCCTTGTTACAATTCTTCGTTGTTTAGCCGAAGTGATTTTGCTGTTCAAGCTTCCTAGGCACCACTCCAAACTTGGGGTAAGGAAGTTGTTTTTCAAGTTTAATTAATTATTGGAATATGTGGGTTTGAAGGATATTAAAAAGTTAAATATTCTAGGGTTGAGCTGATTGAGTTAAGGTATAAGGATATAGGTTTGTGCGAGCGCCGCAGGCATAGTTTTGGGTTCCCTACTGGCATAGCTCCAGGAAATAGGTAAAGGAAATAAGTTACATTAGTTATTTTAGAAAATTGTACTGAATAAAGTATAGCATGCAATTACAAGATTACAGAGTATGAATGTTTGAATAATATAAAGTATGAAAGTTATGGGTATGGAAATTATAGTTTTATGAATATGTATGCATTTTGGGAAAATCCTGGTATTTGGGATTCAAATAAACCCTAGAGATGAGAATATTATTATTTTATAGTAGAGGATTATAGTTAATCCCATACAGCAGGGAAATACAGTTTTTTCTCATATAGATTATTATATTATGAATATTGCTTAAATTGTGTGGCATGAGAAATGATAGTTTTAAATATAGAGTTTATATACAGTATTTTACAAAACCATGATATACAGTTTTATACAGATTCATAGTATTACAGATTTATATAAAACCATGATATATAGTTTTATACAGATTTATGCAGAACCATGATATACAGTTTTATACAGATTCATAGTATTACAGATTTATACAGAATCATGATATACAGTTTTATACAAATTCGTAGTATTACAAATTTATACAGAACCATGATACACAGTTTTATACAAATTCATAGTATTAGAGATTTATACAGAATCATGGTATTACAGTTTATACATAATCATGGAATTGTAGTTTCTACAGAATCATGGTAACATAGTAATATTTATAAATAGTATTATATAGCATCATAACCTTGATGGACCAGAGATTTACAGAGAGCGCGGTACCGTTGCTATACAGTTATAGTAGTGCAGCCACACTTTCAGATAAAGTGTTGGTAATCAATCGATTGGGCCAAAGGAGAGTAGAGGATCCCCCTGGAGTCCAGACCAGGCTGGGTAGGCCAATCGTATTCACAGTTACAGTTACAGTTACAGTTACAGATACAGATAAAGTTTGACTTAACCTGGTAGGTCAACCACAGTTAAGTCCAGCCTACGAACCGCACAACCCAATCATGCAAGGTTAATTCATGATTACAGTTATCCATCCAGGGAAGTTTTCATAGTTTTATATATATACAAATTTTAAAAAGTAGAATTATTTATCATAATTAAAAGTATGTTCAAATAGAAAAAGTGTATTTGAAAGGACATAGGTGCCGGTTATGATATATATATACAAAGATGCTTTTACAGTTACAGTTGAATTAATAGCTATGTTTTAATTATATAAAACTCATTTGTCATGCACTGATATTAACTTATTCCCACTTATTGAGAGGTGTCTCACCCTAAGAATTCAAACATTTCAGGAGATCTAGATCATCGAGCAGAGCGAGCTCCAAAGTAGAGGAGGTTGTGGTACTACACTGGTTTCAGGGTAAGTGTTTGAGATGGGAGATATGTTTTTGTATAATCCCTAGGGTATTTCATGGATTGTTGGTGATGTATATGTATATGTATGGAGGTTATAGCACTCTGGTATTATATAAGGTTTGGGTATTTTTATGTTTTCTACTACATAGATAGTAAGCATTTATGGACAGGTATATCCTTGGTACCCCACTTTGGTTCTGGTTGATTATGTGTATATTATAGTTTGGTATCAGAGAAGACATATCATATTATTTAAATAAAAAAAATATAGCAGAATTTTTGATTCGTGACAAAAATTTTTAGGAGTCGCCCCAAATATCAAATCATAGGTGAACCATCTCGAGGTGTAGCTACTCGATCATCCCTTAGAAACTTGTGTAGCCACTTTGTATTCTTGTCTCAGGAGGAGCCTAAGAATTTCAATGAGGTCCTTGAGGATGAATCATGGGTAATGTCCATATATGAAGAGCTTAATCAATTTAAGAAGAACAAAGTCTAGAACTTGGTTCCTAGACCTGAAGACCATACTATTATTGAAACTAAATGGGTCTATAGGAACAAGAAAGATGAAAATGGAATAGTAATCAGAAACAAAGTCAGACTAGTAACCCAAGGGTATAACCAGGAGGAAGGTATAGATTTTGAGGAAACATATGCTCCTGTGGTTAGGATGGAAGTCATTCGTATGTTATTAGTATATGCTGCTTTTAAGAATTTCAAATTATATTAAATGGGTGTTAAAAATGCATTTTTAAATGGCTACATCAATGATAAGGTATATGTAGAACAACCTCCAGGATTCAAAAACCACAAATTCCCTAATCACATTTATCAATTGACGAAAGCCTTATATGGATTGAAGCAAACTCTTAGAGCTTGGTATGAGAGGTCTAATGATTTTCTCCTTGACAATAAGTTTACTAGAGAGAAGATAAACACAACACTCTTTATAAAGGCTAAAAATATTCACATGCTCCTAGCAAGGCCGGCCTGATCATAAGGCCATTGAGCATTTTGCTATTTTTAGGGCCCCTAAATGTCTTGTAATGTTAACATTATTTATGATATCATCTCTTCCCATACTCTTTTCTCTCACTGATGATTGACTTTCCCACTAACTCAAAAGTAAATGAAAGTGTATTTTGAAAAGTAAAGTAAATGCAATTTAATTCTTTCTTTTTCAAGTCCCAATGTTCATGACTATTTGGCACAACTCTTGAAAGTTGAAATTGACTGCATCTATTATGTCTTTAAATATTCTATTGACTATTACACTGCCCCTCCCTCACACGGTCTTAGATGCTCTCTCTCAGTCATTCTTGTCTCTAACTCTCTATTACTCTCATCTCTCTCTCTGTCTCTCTCACTCTCTATGATATTTTCTTTACACTTCAACGTTTTCGATTCTCTGATTTTCTGTGATTTTGCATCTCCAAAAATTAGAAAAATTAATTTTAAATAAAAATTAAAATTAAATTAAATATAAAGAGGTTCTAATTAAAACATTCACCCAGGGCCCCATATTATGAAGAGCCAACCCTGGCTCCTAGTACAAATATATGTTGATGACATCATATTTGGAGCTTTAAATGATGATTTGTGTAATGAGTTCGTCAAATGCATGCAAAATGAGTTCGAAATGAGCATGATCGGTGAACTTAATTTCTTCCTAAGACTTTAAATAAAACAGACCAAACATGGAACATTTATATGTCAATCAAAATATGTTAAAGAGTTGCACAAGAACTAGAAGCACAAGTAAGATATTTTAGGAGGGAAGCTTAAAGTATTAATGGGAGGGAAGCTTAAATAACTATAAAAGAAGGATCTTAAGAAAATATAATATATCTTATAAACACCCAATTCATATACTTTTTTTTTAATAAAAATGACAGTGTTTGAAATTCTTTAGACACTCAATTAATTCACCAAAATAACGAGCTCGCTCATCTAACATTTTTCACTTAAATATCAAGGTATTATTTTAAATTAAAATTCGTAACTCCCAAAACTTGAAACTTGAGATTTTAACCAAAAAGAAAAAAAAGTCTTGAGTTTACCACCTGTGCTACTTTTAAAGGACCTCAATTCGTATATTGTTGTTATTTTGTAAACTATTGTTGTTATTTTGTACTAACTCTTTTATTTTTAACTCAAGTAGTAGTAGGCCTACATGCACGTGAGTGGGGGGTGTGACGACCTCAAAATTTACATCATTTTTTTTATATATATATATATTAACTGTTCTGATACCCCATGCTATAAAATTCGAGCCTCGGAAGGCACCGGGGTAAATCTGAATATAAAATCATACCTATGCAGGAGAAACGTAATTCATACATCCATACCCATCATACAATACCAGAAATTTGTATTTCTAAACCGTACTATATAATACATCTCTCTCCAAAATACCTGTCTCAAAATACAAAACCCTACACAAACTTACCCTCTAAACCAGGGTAATCAATATATTCTCTATCCGGGAGCCTGATCTGCTCGCCCAGCTTGCTCACCTAAAAAATGTTAAAGTCATGGGGTGAGTCGACGCTCAGTAAGTGAAACTATGCTGTTACTAGTGTGTGGCAACTAAGTTAGGAATACTGTTTAAATAACAACTGAACTATAATATAATAGTGAATCTGTAAAGCATATATTTCTTTTCACAATTTAAAATATAACTGTATCATCTATATTTTCTACTTTTCATACTGCTAATATCATACTATACTCATCATAGTAAAACTGTATACATATACATAACTGTGTTTTATCCCTAGAACTCTGTATGTCATGATTTGACCCCTCATGACAGGGTTGTGTGGCCCGTAGGCAGGACTCAATCTGGTCGGCCCTCCGGATAAGTCAATATACTCTACACTACCTCAGCCCGGCCAAACTGCATCCATTCCTAAGCTCGGGACTGGCTGCTACCTCATCAAACTGGCCCCCTCCACCCAGCAAACTGGGGAGCTACATACTCTTTGAGCACGGTTGACGGTACCCACACACTATCTGAGATATGTGGTTGCACTTTATCTGTATCTAACAACGGTACCGTGCTCTGTATTCTTTATCTGTATCTGTCTGTAATCTTTCCTCAGGGATCTGATACTATATATATATACTCTTTTACTGTTTTCATCATGTTCCCAAAATTACCATAATGTTATCCTTCTATACTGTAAATACTGTAATCTCTGTATACTGTATCTGTAGCATCTTGATGCTATCTCTATATATCTTTCTGTATACTCTATCTATATGTTCTGTCTTTATACTCTGTATGTTATGGTAATAGGAAACATGGCATACTATAAACACTATATATACTATTCTGAATAAAGTTGTAATATACTATCTGAGAAAAATTGTATACATGTATATGTATATATATATATATATATATCTATTTTATGAAACTATTCGAATAAAAGCTGTATATTTATGTATATCTTTCTGTATAATCTCTGTGAATATATGACTATATCTGTATATTCTGTATAACTCCATATACTGGGAAAAACTATATAAACTGTATATACTGTCTATATTTGTGTATTCAGTATATTATGATATACTGTAAAAACTATATAAGTTCTTCATCAATTAAATATCTACTCAGGCCACACAAGCATTTAAAACTCATATTCTGTAAAACTGGATAATAAGCTGATATATACATATGTGTAAACTCTCAGTTAACATTATAAAAATTCCTAGCATAGCATATTTCCCTTACCTTAGCTCTGAAAAGCCCCTAGTAAATTCTAGTCCTATACCCACAAAGTTCTCCACTCAACACCCTGAAAATCAAATCCCTCAGAACAAAACATTAGTATTTCTTCGTGTATTGCATTTCTTATAACTGAGCAAAAGACAAATACTGAATAAAATGTCTTACCCTAAGATTGGGACGAAATCCAAACCAACTTATCCAATAATCAGCTCCGGAAGACTTGCAGATAACTTTACCAGGAGCGTCGTGGTAGCCTTAGATCTTTGATCTGACGAGAAACGGGCCCAGAATCGAAGAGAGGAGGGAGTGATGGTTTTAGAGAGAGAAAGACCCTTCTGTGCTACAAATTTCATCAAAAATCTGGGTTTTCACTATTTATAGAGTCGAATTCGTCGATGAGACACGTCATCTCGTTGACGAGTCCTTTAATAATTTTGTCAACGAACTTCTTCCTCGTCGACAAATTTCAGACTGTCCCAAAAACCCTTCTCGGTATCTTTCGTCGACAAGGCGTGGCTTCGTCGACGAGGTCCCTTTATGCGCTCGTCGACAAACTCCCTGTGTTTGTCGATAAGGCCCTGTGAAAAAATCTTTTGGGTCGTTACAGGGGGTGTTATTTATGGCTCTTATACTTGGACAGCACAGCACAGCAGCACAGACTCGTCGACGAAGCCTTGTGTTCATCAACGAGGAGACGGCAGAGGCTCGTCAACGAAGGCTCTGAAGTTCGTCGATGAGTAATTACTGAGAGCAGGTGTTTTTCAGAATTTTGGGTTCGTCAACGAAGCCATGTGTTCGTCGACGAAGTGTCTTCTTGGTCTCGTTGACGAAGCCCTATGTTCGTCGACGAGAGACGTCTGGGCTGCAAGTAGTTTTTCAGAATTTTGAATTTTTGAATGTTGGGTGGTTGGGAAAATGGGGGGAAACCTCTGAGAAACTTTTATATATGTTATTCTGGGCATATATGAGAGTGTGGTTGATCATTTTGAGAAGTGTATTGTGTACATCTTGATTTCTTAGTGAAAATCTGTGTGTCATTGCTTCCGTGGATGTAGGCTTTTCCAAACCATGTTAAATCTTTGTGTTGTTGATTCTGGTTTTGTAGTTTTATTCACTTGTTGTTTTATTTCCGCTGTGCATTTTCATTATCCGATCTGATCAATTAGTACAACAAATTGGTATTAGAGCCAGGTTGTGATGGCATCGTGATCGTCTTCTACAAGGTTTGACATCGTTAAGTTTGATGGAACCGGAAACTTTGGTTTATGGCAGAAGGAGAGTGAAGGACATTCTTGTACAACAAAGGATGGCTAAGGCTCTGCTTGATACTCAACCGGAAGGAATGGATGATGGATAGATTTGAAAGCAAAGGCAGCGTCTACAATACGCTTATGTTTGGCCGACGAAGTTCTCTATCGGGTGATGGAGGAAGATTCTCCAGCGGCTATCTGGCAAAAGTTAGAAAGTCAGTACATGTCTAAATCCCTCAATAACAAACTTTTTCTTAAGCAACGTTTATAGTGGCTTAAGATGGTAGAAGGATCTAGTTTAGATCAACACATCAATGCGTTTAATCAAATCATAAGTGATCTTATGAGAGTTGATGTGAAGTTTGATGAGGATGATAAGGCTTTGATGCTGTTAAATTCCTTGCCCTTAACTCATACCTATGAAAATCTTGTGACCACTCTTACGTGAGGAAAAGAAATTCTTGATTTAGAAGAGGTAACAAGTGCCTTGTTGAATTTTCATCAAAGATTAAAGATTTGTGATGAAGGAGAAGGACTTGTGATAAAAGGTAGTAATGAGTGAGGCAAGAGAAAGTTTAAGAATGGGTCTAATCAGAAATCCCAAAATCAATCCAAGAAGAAAAAGGAAATCCAGTGTTATAAATGCAGTAAAAAGGGGCATGTGAAACCGGAGTGTCCAGATTGGGAGAAGGGAAAAGCTAATAAGCATAAAGGGATTTGAAAATTTGTGAATGTTGTTCAAGAAGAGGATTCAGTAGATGGTGATGTTCTATCAGTTTCATTAGAGTCGGATATTCTAATGAACTCTTGGATACTTGACTCAGCATGTTCTTATCACATGACTCCAAACAAGGAGTGGTTCAGCACTTACAGGTTAGTAAATTCTGGATCGGTTCTTATGGGTAATGATGCTTCTTGAAAGATCGTTGGCATAGGAAGTGTAAAAATAAAAATGTTTGATAGTGCTATAAAAACATTGTGTAATGTAAGACATATACCTGAGTTGAGAAAGAGTCTAATATCTCTTGGTACTTTGGATTGTAATGGCTTCAATTACAAGTCTAAAGGTAGAATCTTAACAGTTTTTAAAGGTAATCTGATTGTAATGAAAGGGCAAAAAATTGGAAATATCTACACGTTGCAGGGAACTACTGTTGTAGGTGGAGTTGTAGCGATGGATGCTGAATCAGATGAGACTATTTTATGGCATATGCGTCTTGGTCATATAGGAGAACATGGCATGAAAGAACTACACAAAAGAAATTTGTTGAAAGGTTTGAAATCATGTCAATTGAAATTTTGTAGATTTTGTATTCTTGGAAAACATAATAGAGCAAAATTCAGTTCGGCTGCTCACAAGACGAAAGGAATTATTGACTATGTACATTCAGATGTTTGGGGCCCAGTAAGAATTGCATCAAAGGGTGGACATGTGTATTACATGAGTTTCATTGATGATTACTTACAGAAGATTTGGGTATACTTCATGTGTCACAAATCTAGTATGTTTGCCAAGTTTAAGATTTGGAAGGCTGAAGTGGAAAACCTAATAGGGAGGAGAATCAAATACTTAAGGTCGGATAATGGGATAGAGTACACTAATTCTCGGTTTATGGAATTTTGTGCGAAGCAGAGCATCAAGAGACATTTTACAGTTTGGCTGACATCTCAGCAAAATGGTGTGGCAGAACGGATGAATCGGACTCTTGCTGATAGGGCTCAGTGTCTCAGATTGAATGCAGGGCTACCAAAGAATTTCTAGACCAAGGCAGTTAGTATGGCTTGTTTTCTGGTAAACCGATCACTAAGGGCATCACTAGCAGGTAAAGTGGTGGAAGAGGTTTGGATAAGAAATGCAGTAGACTACTTCAGATTGAAGGTATTCGGGTGTCCAACCTATGTCCACGTGTCTAGTGAGGAGAGGTCTAAGCTTGATCCAAAGTCTTGTCGTTGCATCTTCTTGGGGTATCCAGATGGTGTAAAGGGATATAAGTAGTGAGACCCAGTGGCAAATAAAGTGGTGATCAGTAGAGATGTAGTTTTTGATGAGAAGGCTATGGTGAAGCGTACTTAAGAGTTTGATGATCAGAAATAGGAGCCAGAAAGCTGGGGCAATGATGAACATGTTGTGCAAGTGGAGTTGGAAGCTCATGACAACAGAAATGATCATGGTCTCGTGGTTGCAGGGAGCTCTAGCTCAGAAAACCAGCAAGTCGACAATATTCCTATACGGAGATCCGGATGCACTATCAGGCCTCCATCAAGGTATGGTTTTGATGAATTAGTATCTGATGCTTTCCTTACTTGTTGCAATGATCCAACTACTTTTCAAGAGGCAGTGCATGACCAAGAGAAAGATAAGTGGATGGGAGCGATGATTGAGGAGATGGAATCTTTGCATAAGAACCAAACTTGGGACTTGGTGGAACTTCCAGATGGAAAGAGACTGATAGGATGCAAATGGGTGTATAGGAAGAAGGAAGAAATTTCATAAAAGGAAGGAGAAAAATTCAAGGCGCGGTTGGTGGCAAAAGGATACTCACAGAAGAAGGGAATAGATTATGATGAGATCTTTTCTCCAGTGGTACGACATACTTCTATTAGAATTGTGTTGGGGTTGGTAGCTCATTACGATTTTTATTTGGAACAAATGAATGTGAAGACGTCGTTTCTTCACAGTGACTTGGAGGAACAAATCTATATGGTACAGCTGGAGGGTTTTGTTGAATCAGGAAAAGAAAATTTTTTTTGCAGATTGAAGAAGTCTCTTTATAGGTTGAAACAGTCTCCAAGGCAATGGTATAAACGGTTCGATTCCTACATGATCAAGATTGGCTACAAACGGTGTGAGTATGATTGTGCGTTTATTTGCATAAACTTGAGGATGGTTCTCTTATTTTCTTGTTATTGTACGTCGATGACATGTTGATAGCTGCAAAGGATTTAACTGAGGTGAATCAGTTAAAGGATCTGTTGCATAAGGAATTTGACATGAAGGATCTTGGTTCAGCCAAGAAAATACTTGGGATAGAGATTCGCTGTAACAGGACTGCAGGGAGATTATGGTTATCTCAGGGTGGTTATGTGTAGAAGGTGTTGAAAAGGTTTAGCATGACTAATGCAAGACCGGTGAGTACACCTTTAACGAATCATTTTAAATTGTCTACTGCAGATTGCCCAAGTTCGAATGAGGAAATTCGGGACATGTCAAAGGTCCCCTATGCTAGTGCTGTGAGGAGTTTAATGTATGCCATGGTATGTACAAGACTAGATTTGGCGCATGCGGTAAGCGTGGTGAGCAAGTTTCTCTCTAATCCAAGAAGACAGCATTAGGAAGCCATTAAATGGATATTTAGATACTTGTAGGGTACATCAGGATATGGCATTATGTTCAGCAAGCAATAGAGTTGTCCTACAGTTATGGGGTTTGTTTATGTAGATTATGCTGGAGATATGGATGACCAAAATTCTACAATGGGATATGTGTTTACTCTTGTAAGAGGACCGGTATGTTGGAGATCCATGGTACAGTCTATGGTTGCATTATCCACGACTGAGGCGGAATACATGACAGTTACCAAAACTACAAAGGAAGCCTTATGGCTTACTGGTTTAGTCAGAGAGTTGGGAGTACAGCAAAATGGTCTGGTGCTGCATTGTGATAGTCAGAGTGCTATTTACTTGTCGAAGAATCAAGTATATCATGCTAGAACCAAGCATATTTATGTGAGATTTCACAAGGTTCGGGAATTGATTTCTTCGAGTGAACTTGTGTTAGAGAAAGTCCATACATCTGATAATGCAGCAGATATTCTGACCAAATCAGTTACTTCATAGAAGTTCAAGCATTGCTTGAACTTACTTCATGTCTCCAAGTGATTGAAGCGAGACAAGCCCAAACCTAATATTTTCAAGTTCAAGGTGGAGCTATTCATATTTTTAGGGACTTTTTAAAGGGACGTATAATCGCCAAGGTGGAGATTGTTATTTATGACTCTTATACTTAGACAGCACAGCACAGCAGCACAAACTCGTCGACGAAACCTTGTGTTCGTCGACGAGGAGACAGCAGAGGTTCGTCGACAAAGGCTCTGAAGTTCGTCGACGAGTAATTATCGAGAGCAGGTGTTTTTAGATTTCTGGGTTCGTCAACGAAGCCCTGTATTCGTCGACGAAGTGTCTTCTTGGTCTCGTTGACGAAGCCCTATGTTCGTCCACAAGAGACATCTGGGCTGCGAGCAGTTTTTCAGAATTTTGAATTTTTGAATGTTGGGTGGTTGGGGAAACGGGGGGAAACCTCCAAGAAACTTTTATATATGTTATTCTGGGCATATATGAGAGTGTGGTTGATCATTTTGAGAAGTGTATTATGTACATCTTGATTTCTTAGTGAAAATCTGTGTGTCATTGCTTCCGTGGATGTAGGCTTTGTCGAACCACGATAAATTTTTGTGTTGTTGATTCTGGTTGTATAGTTTTATTCACTTGTTGTTTTATTTTCGCTGTGCATTTTCATTATCCGATCCGATCAATTAGTACAACAAGGGGCAAGTGCCTCCACCACAAATTTTTTTAATTTTTTTTTGGATAAGTTAAGGAGATGCCCCCACTAAAAATACTTATTTGCCCCCATTTTCAAAGACAACAAAAGACCTTACTTTTTTAGTAAATGATTTTATTTGAAACAATTATTACTAGTGTAAATGTGAATTCATATATTTTTTAAATTATTTTTGTTGGAAAATATGAAAAAAAAATTATATATTTATTTTATTTATCTATATATTTTTTGCCCCCACTAAGAAAAATTTCTAGGAATGTCACTGGCCACTTACGTATCACAATGATCTCCCAAAGTACACTCCGACTCCTCCAAACTTTTCTTGTTCTCCTCAAAATGAAAAATAAAAGTTTATTTATTTTGTATTTAACAAGGTTGTCCCTCTCCTATTCAAAGTTAATTTTTTATTTTATTTTTCTATTCCTGTGGAAACTCCTGTTATCGACGAACCTTTTGGACCCCCCGATGCGGCATTAAACCCATAGGACAACGATCTTCCCCCCTGATTCACCGCCCAGGTTAATCGAATGCGGACACAGCTTATTCCCAATCTAATTGGACGTTCGGCCAACTATCTCTCAAGACCCTTCACCCAGGACCTTGTTTCGCTACATCAACTGGGAGCATCAACTGAGTGCATCTACCAGGATTTGAACCCCCGATACTCCTACTAGATTGTTCAACTGTTTTACCACTGTGTCAATACCCTGGGGGCAAAAAATTATACAATGTTAAGAGAGGCATCAAAAAATTATTTAATTAAATTTTTGTACAAGTTTTTTTGGTAGGGTCCAGAATCTAGATGACAAAAAAGCTTAAATCGGGACAAGAAAAACATAAAAAAGTTTAATATAGCCTAGATAATTAGTATATGTCTTTACTAGTTGACCAAAGTTAATAAATAATAATTAAATAAATCAAGTTTTAATATCATTTAATCTAAGTAATAGGTGTATTTATGAAAATAAGGGAGTAGGCGCAAAAGCAGAAGGTATATGAATTCAACATTTAAAAAAAAAAAAAGGAAAAAAGAATTAAGTTCAAACTTAAAATAGATGAATAAGAAAGATAAGAAACGAAGTGTTAATAGTTTGAAATTTACAGGAAGCTTTAACTGCATTTAATTTAAATCTTCATGAGAGTTGCATCTTCAAAGTTCAAAAATCGAAAGTGAGGGTGCTCAACGAATCGTGCAATCGTCCAATCGTCCATCGCTTAGTATTCTGATCTGAAGAAACCCTAACATTAAACACCCCCTTCTCTGATTGTTTCATTTGTTGCCCTTCCAATGGATTTCTTCAGGTCCGTCTTCTCCGATGATCCAGAACCCGCCGATTCGCTCAACGCCCAAACCTCACCGCCAAACTCTCCCCCTTTGACGCCCACTGCGCAATCCAATCCAAGCCCTAATCCTAATCCTAATCCTAATCCTAATATTTCTATGAGTGATGGCGCCTGGAGCTTCGGCGGTCTCATCAAAACCCTAACCTCGAGGTCCGAAACGGTGATCGAGACCTACCGGCGCGATATAGAGGAATTTAGGTCCGGCCTCAAGAAGGAGACAGCAGTGATCCGAGAAGTTGCCAGCCGCGCCGTCAAAGATCTCCCGGGATCTCTCGAAATTGGGGCGTCGGTGGCGCAAGAGTCGCTCGAGTCCGTTGGACAGGCCATTGACGATTTTGGGAGCTCGGTGTGGCGAGGTACGGCTGAGATCATTTCCCAAGGTAGGGACACCCTTTTAGCCGCTGATCATGATAGCGATTATTCTTCGGATAATAATAGCCAGCACTATAGTTTGAGTTCAAAGCGGTACAGTCGGTTTGATGCGCAGGTGCGTGCTATTCAATGTGATAAGAACACCTACTGTGAGGAGCCTGAGGATTTGAGTGATTATGATAAGTGGAAAGTCGGGTTTGAGCTTGACGAGAAGGTTGTGGAGATTGAAAATTTGTTTGTAGAAAATGGGGCGATGGAAGGGATTTATAAGAAACTTGTTCCAAGTATAATCGATCAGGAGAGCTTCTGGAGCCGGTACTTTTATCGGGTTCATAAGCTTAAGCAGGCGGAGGATGCAAGAGCTAATCTTGTGAAGAGAGCAATTTCTGGGGAAGAGGAGGAATTGACTTGGGATGTTGATGACGAGGAGGACGATGCAGAAAGTACTTCTAATGTCACTGAAACAAAGAACGATATTACAGGAAATAAAGAATTAGAGAAGATTGGTTTGTCCAAGTTCTCAGAGGAGCGTAAGAGTGTTGAAAGCCGGGAGAAGAACTCTACGAGTGAAAGTGGTGATGATGGTACTGTTGCTGAATTTGGAAGTGCCGATCCAAGTGATGCATTTGAAACTAATAGCAATAAGTCAGTGGCAAAGGCTGATGAGAAATTGGTTGTGGAGGGGGGGAAGGCTGATAATGCTGGATCTTGTAAAGATAGTGATGTTTCAGTTGTGTCAAGCCAACCGTCAGTGCCTGAGGAAGAAGACCTTGGGTGGGATGAGATTGAAGATATTGGAAACAATGATGAGAGCAAGGTAGTTGCTGGTGGGAGCCCAAACAGGGCTGATTTACGCAAGCGACTGAGTACTGCAGAAGAAGACGAAGATCTGACTTGGGATATTGAAGATAATGATGATCCTAATTAAGTCATGATCAGACCTTGATCTATTCTCACTCTCAAGTGTGTTGGCGTACATTGCTATCATTATTTGGTGACTTAAGCAAATAATGTAAATATGTGTCTTTGTATGTTTTCCTCTAGAAGTGTAAGCGATCATGCCCATAGAATGTTCTCATTCCCTCCAAATTAAAATCATTCTTAAAACTTTGTGCTCATTGTTTGCCAATTAATGGAATTTCAATTGTTTCTACTTAAACATAATGCATCTCCATATTTGTGTGTTGTGTAAATTTTTTTTATGATCTCTTGAATATCTAGTACCAATTGAACTTTCTGTGGCATAGATAATTTATATGAAATGGTAATTTATTTGAAATATCAATCTCTGGTTCTATCATTTAAGCACTAGCTGTAGAATGTGTGCTATTCATTGTTCCATTTCATGTTCTATAGTGATTATGAGTTGTTTGATGGTTCCATGTAATTTGCTACCATCCTAGCAAAGGTTCATTTTGATCTTGCATGGTAAAAATGTTAGCACTTATGATTTTGGTAGTAGTTTTGTTGAGCTTTCAATATGTTTTTGTGTTTTCCTTAATGGGTATGCTTACTTCTCTGATGCCTGTATACTGCCATTGCGAAGTTGTTTTTTTGCAGGTCTTGCACTTGCTTTTGTCGTTGTTCTTTGTTCTTGGTGCTATTTTATGCTTTTGCAAATTTGAATGATGAGAGATGAGTTCGTGTGCTGCTCAGGAGAGGCATAGGGCCAGGGACTGTTATTTGAGGAGCGGTAACTCGAATTGCAGGGAACTCAAGGGGACTTTATGAGAGAGATCGTGTGACCTCAAGTCTTCAACCAACGCATTTTGACTATCCATTTGGAAGGATTCCCCTCAAGCCATTTCCTCTTCCCAAAACCACTAATGATTGCCCAATGCAGGAACCTACCAGGAGCATGCCTCTCAAATTTTGAGGTCATTGAAGATTTGAAATCCTTCAGGCAAGTTTCTATTTCCAGAAAGATGGATAATGATTTCCTGGTAAGTAGGATATCTTTTGTAACCTGTGGAAGAAGCTTGTGACAATTCAAGAGACCATCATTTTCCAAACTTTTTAGTACTTGACCTAATTTAAAAGAAACCCAATTTTTAATGATTCTCTGCATTATGCTTAGATTTTAAACATAGGACTGGTACTCTTCATTGAAAAAACAAAAAACCGTTGGTTAGATTGATGGAATTCTTATTGGCATGTTTCCTTGGGATGTTAAAATGTGAAAACATTCTGTTTATTACCTACCTTATAAATAAGGGATCATTTTCTTAAAAGGCAATTTGCTTTTCATAGTAAGGTAGAAACTCATAGGTTATATTGACATAGCAATGTGCTTGCCTATTTGTGTAACCAGGGCCTTGAACTTTAGAAGGTCAAATCCAATTTTTGATTTACTGAAAGATAAGTAAACTTGTGCAGGTTAATTTAATATTCACTTTTTAATATTTTAAATGTTTTTAATGTAAAAGGAACGCTTTCTTCAACCAGTCATTCTCTGCACTTTGATTTGGTAAATTTTGTTAAGAAACAGTTGTTAATAAAAATTGCTTCTGTCCAACCTCATGTTGCTTCTCAGCCAGACAACTTTCTAGGTGGATTAAGCTTTGTAAGGCAAATTTATTTATAAGAATTGATTATTGCATGCTCCAACTCAAGTTAACTCTACTTGCCCTCTTAAGGAAAAATCATCTAATGTGGAAACTGAGCCTTACTAAAGCAGTCCAGGAAGTCAAGAAAATTGCAAAGAGTCTACCTCCCTCCAAATCCTATAGACAGAATTAGAATCCTATAAATAAGTGCTAGTGATGGAACATTGGGGGGCTGTTGGTTTGAAAATATTCAAGGGAAGAGGAAATTATGTGAGTGGATCCTTCAAAACCACTGAATAACATTACCCTTCCACATTCAAGGAGATCTTTGGTAGTCAAAAGAAGAATAGAAAAATTCAAGTTCCACCTTTGAAGATACCATTCCACATAGAAATGGATATGCCCTTTTCCCTAAGAACAGTCCAAACAGATGATCCTCCCTCACCCCTAACTACTCTAATGGGCATTTTAATAGGATTTTTTTTTTTTTTTAAGTCTGACATATTCAAGGAAAATAATAATGTCATTGCCAACTTCTAGTCTAGACTTAAAATTGTTCCTTCCCTCCTTCCCACTAACCATATGCTTACCACTAGTCAATCAAGTTTGATAATCCTAAACATCCCAATGATCTCCCAGTTGAAATTCAAGAAGTCATTGATTATTACTCCCTCAATAAACGAAGCACCAAAAAGGTCAAACAATTCGTTTAAGTCCTACTCTCATACCATGGAGTCTTTCACTTTACCAACCAAAATTTCATTTTGAATATCCTTATCTGAACATATTCCGAATACCATCCCTTTATGAGTTGAGTAAATAGGCTACGTGCCTCTGGTGGTATTTTTTCAGTAATCAACTGGTGTTTTGTGTTCCATGCTCTCAATCTTCTAGCCAATATGTTCTTGTGCAATGCTAACCTAGCCATGACTTATTTCCCAGCTACATGTACAAAAAATGATTTTCCTAGTTCCTTTTTCCACTGGGGTCCATTTGGATTAAGGATTTTACTTGGCAAAAAGGAAAAAAAAAATAAAAAGGGAATTCATTTTTCCTTATATTTTCCTTCTCTATTAAATATTATCAAAAATGAAAGTTTGTTTTAATATGATTAAAAATTATAAAAAATTAAATATTAATGATATGTAAAATCAAAATTTTGTTTATGGATTTGGTATATTTTTTAAAAAAATTTCTCACTTTTCTCAATAACCAAACATGAAAATATGGATTCTTTGATATTTTTCTTTCCTTTCTCCAATATTTTTTGAATTTGAAGCGAAACCCTAAGAGTGGATTACTTTTATGGAAAGAGCACACAAAGCACATATCTCAAGAACATTCCACAACGGGGTAGACTTCATTCACCACGGCAAAATCAATCAATCTTTAGAAGAAGACCATGATTACATGGCCCATGATCATAATGTTCATGTGGAATTCTTGCTTTAGTCGTGACGTCTCTTATCTAACAGGACTCCACGACATTGATAGTATTTTGGTTAGAGCAAAACTAAGCCAACTTAATGGGAAATAAAAAGGCTTGGTTCCAACAGGGATCTTCAATAAAAGAAATCAATGGGTAGTCTTTGATTTTTCAATAAAAGAACCCAATGGGTAGTTTTCAATAGTTTTCAATAACCAAAAAAAAATCAATTTTAGTAAACCAAAAAAAAAATCAATTTTAATAATTAATTAATTAATTATTAGTTAAATAATATAATATAATAATATATTAATATAATATAAAATTATATATATATATATATAAGAAAGGAATCCTGAAGGAAGCTTTAGGATTCCATTGGAAGCAACTAGAAGCCCGCAAGACCGTGCATGCTCTCTCTCTCTCTCTCTCTCTCTCTCTCTCTCTCTCTCTCTCTCTCTCTCTCTCTCTCTCTCTCTCTCTTTCTCTAAATTTCTCTCCATTTCTTGGCCAAATTGAAAAACGAACATCATTTTCGGGTCCTAACTCCGCTTCGCAATGTTTTAACCGGAGTGATTTCGTTGTTTGGACATCGTACGCACCACTCTAGGGTTAAGGTAAGGGGAATAGATTATGTCAATTTATTTTAATATTGAACCGATTAAACTTGAGTATTTGGATACGGAAATATTATATTGGATTTTCTAAATGAATCAAACATATGAAATTTATGATTTTGAGTTTATTATATACGTATTTGGGAAAAATTAAAGTGAGTAGGGTGATCATCTCCTTTTTCTTGTAAAATATATAATTTGAGTTAAAATAAAATCGTAGAGGTGATCATACCATTATTTTCAGTAAAATATACTTTTCCTGGTCAGTTTATTATATTATAATTTAACATTCAAATCGTGTGGCATGAGAATGATCTATTATTGTTGTATAATTAAACCTGTTGGATTTTTATGATATTATACAATGAAAGTTATGGTTTTGTACTAATCTTTGGAAGCGTTGAGAATAATGTGAATTGAGAATTTGATGGTTTGATACCAATTTTTGAAACTAACGGTTTGATACCGATCACGACAATGGTCGGAAATTGTGGAAAAACTGTTATGAAATGTATGTTGAGAAAATGAGATTATGTTACTGTTTTATTATGTAAATTGCATTATATGGTTTAAAAACCCTGATAGACCAGATGTGTTGAGAGCTCGGTACCGTAGCTAGTGAAATTGTTAGTGCAGCTACATTGTTGTGGAGGTGTTGGTTAATCAAAAGTCAATTTGGCCAGAGAAGAGTTGTGTACCCTCCTGGAGTCCGGACCAGATTACGGTAGGCAAATCAAACCTACAAACGAAGTATTTTGACTTAACTTGGTGGTGGGCCAGCCAAGGCTAAATCTAGTCTTCGGACCGCACACCCGATCATGTGGGTTATACATGATGTTAGTCCAATCAGGGAGGTTCTTCTATGCATATAAGTAGATTTATGTAAAGATGGCAATTTATTGAGCCGAAGTATGTTTAGAGAAGAAAATATGTATTTTCAATTATATAGGTGTGAGTATAGTTTATAAATGCTATCTTGTTTAAAGTTAATTAATAGATATATTTTGTTTATACTAAAACTCATGTTAGTCATACACTGATAATAATATATTCTATCTTATTGAGAGGTGTCTCACCCCAATAAATATTCTCACATTTCAGGACATACAGGAAATCAAGCCTAGTGAGCTTCGGGGTGGGACTTAGATAAGTTAGTTTAAAGTAAGTGTTTGTGTAAAAAACAGTGATGTATGTTTTATGTTTATGCGATGTAATATTGATACTGGGAGATGCCTATGTATTTTGTGGAGATTTAGTACTCTAGTATGGTATTTTAGGTTTAGATTATTTTTCGCTACTTGCTTTAAATTATGGAAAGGCATACCCTGGACCCCACTGGGTTCGGGTCGTTTCAATTATGGTATCAAAGACAATTTTATATTTTTGGGGCGTTACACATAGTCCCCCCATCACTTGGACTTAAAGGAAACAACCCTACAAACATATTTTGACGGGACAATTAACGAATATCCACACCCACCATAAGCTCCAATGACAATGATACTGACTAAATAATGATACACAACCTTAATGATGATGGAATCTTGTCAAATATCTAAAGATTATATCATAGCCTTATTCTTATCGATGGAAAATAATATGTCATGAAAGGAATCTTGCCAACAACGCCATGCTTTGTCAAGAGTAACACTTTGGTGTCAATTTCTTTATACTAGTGCTTGTTTCAATTTTATGCTTTGTCAATCCTATTAGGATAATGTTTTTTCAGAAATAATGCTCTATAGTTGCTTAGTATTAATGCTTGCATTGGTTTTATGCCTTGTTAGGAATCTCTTTATGCTTTCTAAAAAACAATTTTTATGCCAATTTGTGTAGTCTTATCATTTGTCTAAGGATGTATCAGAAGTTTGTTGTTTTAAATAACTTTTTGAAGTCCAGCGCACCCTTGTAAAAGGGGATAACACCCAGTCTTGGAGGCGCATAGTTAGGGAGTTGTTCCATCCTCTCTATTAAGTGTCTTGAGTCTTTGTTTTTCAGTCTTTAGCTTATATCTCCTTATTCTTGCTTCATGAATAAAAAATTAGATCTTTCTTCTCAACATTTCCTATTTAAGTCACCATTGCCACTTCTATCTTTGCCTTAGTGTTTAAGTTGTCTTTGTGATTTCCTTTGGTGTCAGAGCCAATATAACATCTTAATTAGCTAAGTAATCTATTATCTTTCCTTCATAGGCTAGTTTACAACAGTATTTTCTTAAAGGTTATTGATTAATATCGTATGTTTGTTGACTAGATTAGCATGCTTTTGTGGCTTTGATGTTTATTGTTTTTTATGGCTAGACATTGAACATGCCTTCTCTTAACTCCTTATGCCCGCTTTGGCCCATTCCTAAGACACCCTTTTCATCCAGGTGACCTCAAGTTAGACACTCTACCCAACCTATAACATCAAACAGTTAGATTTATTGGGGCAACATGTGAAGTGTGTCTAAATAATGAAGGTGGTGGTGACACCCTACAAAGAAGAAAACAAAAAATAAGTCTACTTAGCAACAACTAAAATATGGAACGAGGTAAGAGATCTAGTAGCCAACCTCCTAGGTGAACCATTGAGAAAATTTTATTACTATTTCCACTATCGATGAAGAAACATGAAAATCCGAATCTTCCCATCACTTCTGGTAAGACACCTCCAAAACCACACTTACCCTTATATCATAGAAAACCCTTTCTTTCATTTGTGAAGAAAAAGCACCCGTCAACCTCATTTGACTCCTCTAAAACAACCCAAACCAACCCCATATGAATGAAAGACCTTTCAACCAAGTCGATCAACCCTAGTATCTAAATGTAATATGTTAAATCCTAACAACTTCCATTTGTTGGAAGATTTTATGACATCAGAACACCAACTCATGTATGGAAGATCAAGACTCCAACTCTAATTAAGTAACCTGATGGAAATGTGAGGCAAGTTTTCCTAAGATAAACAATGTTGAACTCGCAGGGAAAAAATGAGCATGCCCAAAACAAATTGCATAAGCATATAGCCTCAAAGCAAGATGACCTTTTGCAGGAGATGTAGATAGTATTTTAACTACAATCTAACATAAATTTATAGGTCCAGTATCATATTGCAAGACTCTATTATGAACTTTACATCATTGCTACTAGCTTTAAGATTTTTGTTTTTCATCAAGCCTCTGTTGGGCTTTGTGGAGTTTAGTTATGTTTGATCCGAATGATAACTCAACCTGAAATAATGTTGCGTGGTTTTTTAATTGGATATTTTTAGCTTGAGGCTTAGTCCATGGAGCAAAGGTTTGGGTCGCCGTACTCATGGGGGTTTGAGTGCGTTGCCCTCGGGAAAATATTTTTGGGCCGTTTGTATCCCATTGTGAATCCTATGCGTAGGATATAGAAACCATCATTTGGGGATTAGGGTTCGCCGTCGCATTTTTTGTGTGAGAGAGAAAATATTGTATCGCCACACTCTTTGTATGTTCTTCCTGATAATAGTGAAATCCCTGCAATTCCGTGGATGTAGGCAAAATTGTCGAACCACTTAAATATTGTCTTGTGCATTTGATTTTTTTTTTCTCCATTTTGTTTCTCACAGGATTTGGTAATTTTGTGTTAATTTCCTTAACGCCTCTGTAGTGCCCCGAATCCGTAAACCCGGTCTGACGCGTATACCTAATTAACGTGCTTTGTGGCGCCCCAAACCCGCCTTGTGGGACTCGGGTGCCACGTCATTCATTTTCCTGTACCTGTTATTCCATTGACAAATATGCAGTGGAAAACATAACTACAGTCCTCTATCAATAATATACCTGAGTTTTCTACTTCTATCTATATACCAAACTCAACTTTTCATCCACCTGTATTCACCTGTATTTTACCAAATATTTTTTTTAAAAAAAATAATAAACTTAATATGTAAGAACCCGAACCATGATATAGGGGTTAATTATGTAAAAGAGGGGTAAAAATGGAATTTGCACAAAATTTGTCGACAAGGCCATAATTCGTCGACGATGGCTGAAGGCTTCTCGTCAACAAAATTCAGAAGCTCGTCGACGAGTGAATGCCGAGAGGTCCAGGAAAATGTGAAATATCTGGCTCGTCGACGAGGGCACCGACTCGTCGACGAGGCTAGTGAAGAATTCATCGATGAGGACCCCAATTCGTCGACGAATCCCCCTGAGTCAAAGGCTTATAAAAGGTATTTTTGGGTTACTTTGGGGCTAAGTTTTCCCCCAAACTCTCTCTCTCTCTCTAGAACTCTCCCTACACTCTCTCTCTCTAGTTTTCTTTGTCGATCATTGCCCGGTTCATAAATCCAAAGATACTACGAGGATCAGTGAAGGATTCTCTATGTTTCTAGCGGATCGGAATCTCGTTTCGAGCGATTTCGGGTTTCGGGCTAAAATCGAGGTAAGGTTCAATTTTCGTTTCTATTTCAGTATATGTGTAATAATACGAATTGTAAGCATGTACTGTACTGTGGTTTGTAGGTTCTGGAGTCTCGGTTCGTAGTTTTGAGGACGGTAGAGTTCGTAGTTGGAATTCTGGTTAAGGTAAGGGGATTCTGTTTATATCAGTTCATTTTCGAAATTAGGATCGGTAGGCTTGTAGGCTATGATCGTATGTATGTTTTGGCAACTTATTTGGAGAAATCTATTGAGTAAAAATGCAGAATTTTTGGGTTACTGTTTTCGGGAAAATTGGGGATTTCGGGTATCATCTCTACGTTGTTTTGGAAACTGTTGGTTATGTTAAAATTGAACTATTGAGGTGACCGTAATCCATATTTGCATAAACTGTATACTTGAAATTGTAATTGATATGATTTTTCGTAAACCAAATAAGTGTGGTATGTATGGGTGTATGTATTTGTTCCAAGTATTTGTAAAACAACTATGTGGTGGCTAATTACCGTACGCTGAAATGTATTGGAACGTGAGTTCCAAAATGATTCTAGGGATTTGTAAAACAGCCATGTATCGGTTAACTACCGTGGGCGAGAGTGGTCGGCTCTATATCTAGGGTGCGAAATATCACCAGTATGATCTGGCTGGTCACCAAAGGGTGTGTTCTACACTGTTTGTAGCAATGTAATCACTGTGGGCCTAGGTCTTCATAGCGTAGTTGTACATGTGGCAATGTAATCGTGGTGAGACTAGGTGACCTTGTGTAGTTGTGTATGTGGCAATGTAATCACTGTGGGCCTCAGTCGTCGCTTTGTAGTTGCATGTGTAGCAATGTAATCGTTGTGAGACTAGGTGACCTTGTGTAGTTGCGTATGGAGCAATGTAATCACTGTGGGCCTGAGTCGTCGCATTGTAGTTGCGTATGTAGCAATGTAATTGATGTGAGACTAGGTGACCTTGTGTAGTTGCGTATGGAGCAATGTAATCACTGTGGGCCTCGGTTGTTGCAGCGTAGTTGCGTATGTAGCAATGTAATCGCTGTGAGACGAGGTGAGCTTGTGTAGTTGCGAACTAGTGTGACTACACTGACCGTATGTTTTAAGTATCGTATGTACTGGAATGGTTTTTGTGAAAATACTGGAACTGTATGTATATGTATGAAATTGTATGGAAATGTTTCGAACTGTATCGTATCTTTAATAGTGTTATGAAGTATGTAAAATAACACTGGTATGTCACACGCTGATATAACCTGCTTTCTTCCTTACTGAGAGGTGTCTCACCCCGAATGTACGTACAATGTTTTTCAGGTCCCTCAAGTAGCTGTAAGTAGCATCCTAGCATCTGGGAGCAAGGGTGTCGTAGCTACTGCTAGTACCTACTAGGTACGAGTTTTGGTATCTAGGTTGTCGGGATAGTTTTGTGGACCCCTGGAGTATGTGTCGTAATTATGGGAATGTATATCCTAGTTTGTATAGACTCTGGTATGATACTATTTATGTATAAAAGACCGTATTTCGCTGCGTATTATGGATGAGTATGGATTGGTATGTGTATGTATATAAGGCAATCGTGTACCCTACGGGGTCGGACCATCTTATTTGTATTGTATCATGTACGTTTAAATTGATAGAGACAGGTTAGGTTACTAAATTCACACCTGGGACCCACCTACGGGTTCGGGGCGTGACAGCTTGGTATCAAAGCTAACTAGGTTGTTATGTCTTGTAGACTTGGTTAGGAGTATTGTTGTGTACATACCAGAGTATAGGATTTAGGAAATGGGTAGTGTTGGTTGAGGATTGTTCTGTTGCTAGACCAGGATTTGTCGACGGTATTTTGTGTTTTTCCTGGGATGACGATTCCAGTAAAGGCAGGGCAGACCATTGACGACTTTCGTGTTAGTGTGATGGGACAGTCTTAGACCTGTGAGAGTAATAGTTGACATGATTAGGTGTATGATTGTGTTAATTGTGTACGATACAGGAATTCTAACCGATTCCTATTCTATTTTCAGAATGGAGCCCAAAGATAATAACTTGGAGAGTGGCTCCGAGGAGACGGCGAGTGATAAGTCTACTTCTGTGTCTCGTGGTTTAGCGAGACAGCTAATCCAAGAGATTGGGCAGAGTGTTAGGAGACGCGAGAGCTCTCCTACTGATGCGGGGTGTACCATTGAGAGGTTCACACGTATGCACCCTCCGACATTTTACGGGAGGACTGGATCCGATAGTGGCGGAGGACTAGGTCGAGAAGATCGAAAGGATTTTGGAAGTTCTCCACTGCACTAAGAAGCAGAAGGCCTTGTACGCTACCTTCTAGTTGACTAGGGAGGCAGGGCGATGGTGGACGGCGGTGAGGCTACTGGAGAGGCAGAGAGCTCGTCCATTTGGTATGACGTGAGGCTGCTTCAAGGAGGTATTTTTCAAGAGATGCTTTTTGGTCTCCACTCAGGATGCGAAGGCCGACGAGTTTTTGAGCCTGACGCAGGGAACTTTGACGGTGCAGAGGTATGCTGCCAGATTTATCAAGTTGTCTCGATTTGCACCGTACTTGGATTCAAATGAGCACGAGAAGGCTCAGAGGTTCGATAGGGGTCTGAGGAAAGACATCCGCCGTCTTGTGGGGATGCTACATATCCATGAGTTCTCTGTCCTGGTGGATAAAGTCACCATAGTTGAGACCGACCTTCGGGACGATGAAGCAGTACAGGTTTAGGGGAAGAGGCCAGTATCTTCTGATCCTCAGAGTGGTCATCGGTAGAGTCAGTGGAAGAAGAAGAAGAATTACAGCTCTAGTTATCGACAAAACACCGAGCGACCGAGTTCTCAGGGGGATCCATCCTCCGCACTGTGCGCCAAGTGCCATAAATGGCACGATGGCGAGTGTCAGCCATTCTGGGGTGTTTGCTACAACTATGGCAAGTTGGGCCACATGGCGAAGAGCTGTCAGGAACAGAGGAGGATTATGCCTACACAGAGCTAGAACCGTGGGAGTAATCAGATGCCTCGAGGGAACCACCAGGCAACCGCGGCTCCGGCGAGAGTATATTCACTTACTCCAGCAGATGCAGAACACGCTGGGAATGTGGTGACAGGTACCATGTTATTGCTTTCGAATAAAGCTGTTGTTTTATTTGATTTGGGGGCAACCCATTTGTTCATATCTATTAGTTTTGTGAAATTGTGTGGGGCGGAATTTGTTGTGATGAATGAAATTTTGTCTACAACTACGCCTACTAGGAGTGTAACAATTTGTAGGAAGATGTTAGGAAACTGCCTAGTTGTGATTCAGGAGAGACCGCTACCGGCAAATCTCGTAGTATACGACATTTCAGGTTTCAACGTCATACTGGGAATGGATTGGTTGTTCTCTAGCTATGCGGTGATTGATTGTCGTAAAAGGGTAGTAGTGTTCAGACCTCTTGGGAAGCATGAGTATGAGTTCGTGGGGTTGTGTGTGCGTTCGATGCCACAGATTTTGTCGGCATGGAAGGTTGTCAGGGGTACCTAGCTTGCGTGAAAGAACCACCGCGGGATGAGTTGAGACTCAAGGATATTCGGGTGGTCAATGAGTTTTTGGATGTGTTTCTTGAAGAACTACTCGGTTTTCCTCCAGATCGGGAGGTGGAGTTTGTGATAGAGTTGCTGCCTGGTAAGGCACCGATCTCTAAAGCTCCATACTGGATGGCTCCAGTAGAACTTCTAGAGTTGAAGGAGCAGCTAGAGGAATTACTAGATAGGAGATTCATTTGACCTAGTGTTTCACCCTGGGGAGCTCCAGTATTGTTTGTAAAGAAGAAGGATGGGTCGATGCGGATGTGCATTGATTAACATGAGATCAAAAAAGTGACTGTGAAGAACCGTTACCCTTTGCCTCGTATAGATGATCTTTTTGACCAATTGCAGGGCACACGGGTCTTTTTGAAGATCGACTTACGGTTAGGATATCATCAGGTGAGGGTTAGAGCGGAGGATGTAGCGAAGATTGCTTTCCGAACCAGATACGGCCACTATGAATTCTTGGTTATGCCTTTTGGGTTGACAAATGCTCTAGCAGTATTCATGATCTGATGAACTGGGTTTTCCATGAGTACCTAGATCAATTTGTAGTGGTATTCATTGACGACATTCTGGTATACTCGAGGAGTAAGGAAGAGCATGTGGAACATTTGAGGTTAGTGTTACAGATTCTGCGGGAGAAGAAGTTGTATGCTAAGCTGAAGAAATGTGAGTTCTGGTTTAATCAGGTTGCGTTCTTAGGCCATATGGTGTCTGAGGGCGGTATCTCCGTTGATCCCAGTAAGATTGAAGTTGTGGTTGACTGGGCTAGACCGAAGAGTGTGCAAGAGTTTTGGAGTTTTCTGGGATTGGCGGGTTACTATCGTCGGTTCGTGGAGGGATTCTCTAAATTGTCTGAACCTCTGACACGATTAACTAAGAAGGGGGTGAAATTTGACTAGACTAGTGATTGCGAGCAGTGCTTTCTCGAGTTGAAGCACCGGCTGGTTACTGCTCCAGTATTGACCATTCCTTCGGGGAATGGGGGTTTTGTGATTTATAGCGACGCATCCTTGAAGGGTTTGGGATGTGTGCTTATGCAATAGGGTAAGGTAGTAGCTTATGCTTCTCGGCAACTTAAGGAGTATGAGAAGAATTACCCTACACATGACCTAGAGTTAACTGCTGTTGTTTACGCCTTAAAGATCTAGCGACACTACCTGTATGGTGTTCAGTGTGAGATTTTCACTGATCACAAAAACCTCAAGTACTTTTTCACGCAGAAGGAGCTGAATATGAGGCAGAGGCGGTGGCTAAAGTTGATTAAGGACTACAATTGCACGATCATTTATCACCCAGGAAAGGCTAATGTGGTAGCAGATGCGTTGAGTCAGAAGTCAGAACATACAGCAGTATCTGCAGTTGTAGCTCAGCATCATGTCAGGCGGGATCTGGAAAACCTTGGTGTGGAAATGGTGTCTGGTGATCATCAGGCTTTCATTGCTAATTTGGTGATTCAGCCGACCTTGTATGAGCGTATTAAATCCGCGCAGGCTAATGATGCAAAGTTAGTTGAGATTGTGGAGAAAGTGCAGCAAGGTTTGGCTACGGATTTTAATATCCTTGATAAAGGTATGTTGAGGTTTGAGACTAGACTGTGTGTTCCAAATGACGATGAGATCAGAAGGACGATTCTAGGGGAAGCGCATCGTTCTTTGTATACGGTACATCCGCGTAGTACGAAGATGTATCGGGATTTGCGCGAGTCCTTCTGGTGGCGTGGTATGAAGAGGGATATTGCCCGGTTTGTGGAACAGTGTCTGACGTGTTAGCAGGTGAAAGCTGAACATCAGAGGCCGGCAGGGCCATTGCAACCTTTGCCTATTCCGATGTGGAAGTGGGAACACATTTCCATGGACTTTGTTACCGAATTACCGACAGCGCTTCACGGGCAGAACACTATTCGGGTGATTGTGGACAGATTGACAAATCTGCTCACTTTGTACTAACGAAGGTTAGCTACCCTTTGAGTAGACTAGCGAACCTATATGTGCATGAGATAGTGAGAATGCATGGAGTTCCAGTGTGCATTGTTTCAGATCGAGATCCGAGGTTTACTTCTCGATTTTGGAAGAGTTTGCAGGAAGTGTTGGAGACGAAGCTTACTTTCAGTACAACATTCCACCCCCAAACTGATGGACATCAGATAGGACAATACAGATCTTGGAGGATATGTTACGAGCTTGTGTATTGGATTTCGGTGGTAGTTGGATTCAGTTTCTGCCACTGGTGGAGTTTGCCTATAACAATAGCTTCCAGGCCAGTATAGGGATGGCACCGTTTGAGGCTTTGTATGGTCGGAGGTGTCGATCTCCTTTGTATTGGGATGAAGTCGGTGAATGTTAGGTCTTAGGACCTGAACTCGTTCAATAGGCATATGAGAAGGTAGGTTTGATCCAGGAGAGGATTAGATCGGCTCAGAGTCGGCAGAAGAGTTACGCAGATATTCGCCGCCGTGAGTTGGAGTTCGAGGTAGGGGGCAAAGTATTCCTTAGAATCGCTCCGATGAAGGGAGTGATGAGATTCCAAAGGAAGGGTAAGTTGAGCTCGAGGTATATTAGACCATTCGAGGTCATTAAGCGAGTGGGTCCGGTTGCCTAAAGAGTTGCACTACCCCCCAACACTCTCGAGAGTCCATGATGTGTTTCACGTATCCATGCTGAGAAGGTACGTGTTGGATCCATCTCATGTTATTAGTTATGATGAGTTGGAAATTAAGGATACTTTAGCATATAAGGAAATACCTGTTCAGGTTCTGGACCATAAAGTTCAGAAGCTTCGTACCAAAGAAATACCATTGGTGAAGGTATTGTGGCGAAACCACGAGATTGAGGAAGCTTCTTGGGAACTGGAAACAAAAATACGCCGGAAGTATCTGCAGTTGTTCTGAGTAGTACTTGGATAGCAGGGGGGTATGAGTATGTATGTATGTAAACCTCTGTTACAGTATTTAGTGGATAGTCTCTGGGAGAGTCCTGTTGTATTGTAAGCTCCCGAGACCATGTATGTATGTAACCACGGTATTCCTCCGTCATAAGTGAGGGAATGTATGTATGTATCATAGCGGGCTGTGTATAAATAGCCGCCGTATTTTTTAGAGTATGTAGTCGCGTATAAATGGTCGACGTATTCTCTAGAGTATGTATGTATGTATTGTGATGGGGCTGCGTATAAATGGTCGCCGTATTCTCAGAGTATGTATGTATGCAGTAGTTTGAATGTCTTTGTAATGAGAGATTGCAAATTTCGAGGACGAAATTTTTGTAAGGAGGGGAGGTTGTAAGAACCCAAACCATGATATAGTGGTTAATTATGTAAAAGAGGGGTAAAAATGGAATTTGCACAGAATTTGTCGACAAGGCCATAATTCGTCGACGAAGGCTGAAGGCTTCTCGTCGACGAAATTCAAAAGCTCATCGACGAGCGAATGCCAAGAGGTCCAGGAAAATGTGAAATATCTGGCTCGTCGACGAGGCTAGTGAAGAATTCGTCGATGAGGACCCCAATTCGTCGACAAATCCCCTCGAGTCAAAGGCTTATAAAAGGTATTTTTGGGTTGCTTTGGGGCTAAGCTTTCCCCCAAACTCTTTCTCTCTCTCTAGAACTCTCCCTACACTCTCTCTCTCTAGTTTTCTTTGTCGATCATTGCCCGGCTCGTAAATCCAAAGATACTGAGAGGATCAGTGAAGGATTCTCTACGTTTCTAGCGGATCCGAATCTCGTTTCGAGCGATTTTGGGTTTCGGGCTAAAATCGAGGTAAGGCTCGATTTTCGTTTCTGTTTCAGTATATGTGTAGTAGTACGAATTGTAAGCATGTACTATACTGTGGTTTTTAGGTTCTGGAGTCTCGGTTCGTAGTTTTGAGGACCGTAGAATTCGTAGTTGGAATTCGGGTTAAGGTAAGGGGATTCTGTTTATATCAGTTCATTTTCGAAATTAGGATCGGTAGGCTTGTAGGCTACGATCGTATGTATGTTTTGGCAACTTATTTGGGGAAATCTATCGGGTAAAAATGCAGAATTTTCGGGTTACAGTTTTCATTAAAATTGGGGATTTCGGGTATCATCTCTACATTGTTTTGGAAACTGTTGTTTATGTTAAAATTGTACTATTAAGGTGACCGTAATCCATATTTGCATAAACTGTATACTTGAAATTGTAATTGATATGATTTGCCGTAAACCAAATAAGTATGGTATGTATGGGTGTATGTATTTTTTCTAGGTATTTGTAAAACAGCTATGTGGCGGCTAATTACCGTACGCTGAAATGTATAGGAACGTGAGTTCTAAAATGATTCTAGGAATTTGTAAAACAGTCATGTATCGTTTAACTATCGTGGGCGAGAGTGGCCGACACTACATTCGAGGTGCAAAATATCACCAGTATGATCCGGCTGGTCACCGAAGGGTGTGTTCTACACCGTAT